>NC_133173.1:22177500-22799097 GCF_040802235.1 Manis javanica | reverse complement strand
GCAGTGGTTAGCGGCTCACAGCAGGCCTGGCTTTCTCTCCTGGCAGAGATGCTGTGGTCGGGGCCCTGATGCCAGCCAGCATGATTGCCCCAGTGGAGTGTCCCTCATTCTCCTCCTCGGCACCTGCTACTGATGCGTCTGCCACGGCCAGTCCCGTGAATGGAGACGAGTGTATGCTGGCTGTTGATGGTGAAGAAAGGCTGAGTCCAAATCCATGGCAGGAAAAAAGAGGAGAGGTAAAAGGAAATGGTAAAGCAATAAAATAGTATGAGAACAGAAAGGAAAGGTAGAAAAGTCTAGGAGAAAGTCTAGGAAAGTTAAGTCATTCTTTTAGTTAATTATTGAGTGTTTTTTGTGCCTACTGCTGTATGATTTTGGCTTGAGTTAGAAAGTATTCTATTTAAAAAGGAGCTTTTTTAGTGCTTAAGTAGAAATAGATTTATTCTTTTAAAAATTGCTAAATGATAATAATTTTATCATTAATCTATAATCCTTTCTCTACAATTCTGAAACCTTAAAGCTCTGAAAGCCAAAAGTTTTTTAACTTATTTTGGAGAAAAAAACATCTTGAAGAGATATGAGCTCATTTTTGTCTCCTTTGCGGGACCTGCTGTGAATATTAATTAAGTTTTCTTGGGAATATGAATGTGCTTGACTTTGCAGGCTGCCCAGACCCCTCTGGAGCTGGTGGTGTAAGAGCCTTGTTACCTCTGTAAGATCTGGAACATTCCAAATGGCCCCAGGAATTTTAGACAAGGCCTTTGGAATATGTGGCGAGTGTGCCATGTTGCTGAGGTGTCCTCTTATGTATTCTTAAACCAGATCATCTCTGAGGATGCTGTGACCCCCTCTGCAGTGACTCCTTCTGCTTCCTCAGCTTCTTCTCGGCCGTTCATCCCAGTGACAGATGACCCAGGAGCCGCCAGCATCATTGCAGAAACCATGACCAAAGCCAAAGAGGTTATGGGGTGTTCCTCTTCGTGTTTTATTTTGGAGTGATCTCAAATGTACACAGAAGTTGCAGAAACAACACATAGAGTCACAGTACTGTCTACTCCCATGTACTGTTCACTTAGTTCTTCAGGTGTGAGCATTTCTCAGCCATTGGCAGGAGAGCTGCAGGGCACAGTCCCTGTCCACTCAGCACTTCTGTGTGTGTATCCTGAGTGTCAGGGCATTAACACTGATCCAGGGTTACTTTTCAATCCACACACCTACTCAGATTTTGTTCATTGTCCCAATAGTTTCCTTTATAGATAGTCAAGGGCTCAAAGCAGTGTGGGTGATGACTCTTTAATATGCACATCCTTCCTTTCGACAGGAATTCCAAAGGAATGATGCTGAGTTCTTTTCAGTGCATCCCGTTGGGGTGTGTGCATTGTTAACTTGCTTTGTTACTGGGGATGTTAATTTTTACCACTTGGTTAAGAGTACCTGTTAGTTTGTCCACTGGAAGTTAATAAAAATGTGTTACTAAATATTCCTGGGGAGATACTTTGAGACTATAAATACCAATAAATACCTTGTTCTTCCTCACATTTTCACTCTGTGGTTTTTAGTGTCTATTGATGATTCTAGCTGAATTCACTATTATTGTGATAGTTGTCACATGGTGATTTTTCAAATTTCATCATTCCTTTTGCAATCTAATTGTTGCTGTTCTCCTGTAAGGCAGAATGTTCCCTTCTCATCTTGCCTGTCTGTCTGTCTGTCTGTATTGGTATAGATGTATGGGATCCTGCTTTCCTTAAATAATGACATATATTACTATCATCATTTGATGACCAAATTGTCCCAGACTTAGCCATTGTGAGCCATTGTTGCTGGTTCCTTTGTCCTTCTGACATGTCCTCATAATTCTTTGAGCACTTCCTTGTTTTCTGGCACAATAGTTGTGCTCCGTAGTTATCTTTCACTTTCCTTGGAATCAGCTGTTTTTCCAAGAAGCCCTGGTTCCCATTAGTGGATCATAGAATTAGAAACAATATCTGGAAGGTTGGTAAGATGATTGCTGCAGGGTGTCCTTGGTCTAGGCCCTCTCAGCAAACAGACCACCTGCACATGAGCATGTATTTCTTCTTCTTTATCGTCTCATCTCTGTAATAAAAACCATGAGCAGTTCAAAACAATACTTTCTATTCCAGTCCAAAACCACAGGGTTTATCCCTATTTTCCCTCTTTTTATATTTGAGGTATATAATCCTTTTATATATTACAGGATTGCTTTGTTATTTTGTTGAGGATTTTGCACCTATTTTATTAGGAATGCTGATCTGTAGTTTTCTGGTGCTATTTTTGCCTGGCTTGGGTATCAGAATAATACTGGCCTCATAGAATGAGTTTGGCAGTGTTCTTTACTTGCCTGGTTTTTTAGAATAGTTTGTGAAAGGTCGGTGTTAATTCTTCTGTAGTAGGATTTTACCTGTCAACCTAGTAAAATGTTCCCATCATTCTTTGGGTGTTTCCTTGCTTTCTTGCACAACCCAAAATTCTAGGCTCAAGAAGATGTTTTATGCTCCAGCACAGAAATCAGATGTTTCTTTAAGAAGTCTTCATTTTTGTGGAGACTGGTATTTGGAAGCCAAGATCTGGGCTTTTGTGTGCTCATTAGTGTTATGCTGTTGCTGTTCAGAAGCTCTTTAGTGGACAGATATTGGGAATAAGTGTGTGTGTGTGTGTGTGTACATTACTGTTGATTTCATTATATAAATACAGTATATTGAAAACCACCAGTTCACAGCAGTATAGTCAATTCTAATAACTGCACAAGATTCATTCCAGTTTTCTCCTTTTCTGTATTTATAATTCTCTCCTCTGAAATTGAGAAACCTGGCTCCTGCTACCGATAGTTTACCTACTTCCTTTTAGGTAGCAAGCCTCCCGTCCTGGCTGCCACTCTCCCCAGCATGGGCGCCTTTCTTCCCCTGAACAGTTTCTGGCTCTCAAAACCAGTCTGCCCTCCATAGGAATGGCCTTCGACTCTGCCTGATCTGTGATCCCCCCCTCGCCCCCCCACCATGCTAGCTGGCCCAAAATGGGGACACCTTCCACTTGGCTGGGCTCTAGCACATCAGCCCAGCCCCCATGTGGACTCCCTCCCCAGCTCTCTCCAGTGCTCCCCACGCCAGGCCATCTCCCCTTGCTCATACTCTCCCTCACCAGCATACCCTCCATGTGTGGACAGAGGCACAACACAGTATTACAATTACGTTTGGAAATGTTTGATTTATTATACTGTTAATGCTGGAAAAATATATCATATGGAAATTATTCATTGTGATAATAAGAAAATCACTATAAATTGTCTAGACTCACTTTCTGATATTTGGCAGTCTCCTAGGATGAAGGTTTAAAACAAATTATTCTGAATCATGCAAAATTTTTGCTTTTAGGTAGAAAAGGAATGTTATGATTTCTTTCCTACAAATTTATTTATAAAACAGGCATTATCCAGATTATGTCCCTAAGTTCCTATCATTTCAGTTTTGGTTTGATTCATAAATCAGGGCAGAGTACTTTTAATGTTAGTATTGAGCTATAATTCACATTCAAGGATATTCAACTAGTGATGTTCTTGTTTTTGAAATTCTTCTAGACTTAAGCTCTGCTTTTCTTAACACCCCCACTAAAATAATGTTAGTACTATTTCAGTTGAAAGACCAAAGATGTTATATGTGATTAATATATTCCACTGAGTAGTTTTGTTGCCCTTCAGTGACCGAGATTTTGTAATGTCATCATTTCCAATGAGTTTCACTTAAAAATTCCACAGAGGTTGGATTAGGGTCTGTTTCTTTAAGAGAGACTGTGTTCCTTAGAGAGGTGTGGTTAGTGGGGCCAAAGACAGTGGAATCTGCACAAGGGTTGGGTCACCTTGCCCTAAAGTTTCCTCAGAGTGGCTTGGTCTTCCCCCAGCATGTTTCTGTTTATAGAAGGAGTTGACTCTCATTTTGCTGAGATTCAGAAAGCAAGAGAGATGAGAACAGGCACTCCTGGCATCTTGTGCTATCTCTGGCTAGGCAGACTCTGCCTGGGGCACTGGGAGGGCCTGAGTCCTCCTCCCTTCAGCACAGGGTCTGAATAATTCCAGCTCCAAGGGACTCTAGTGTGGCCAACAGCAGCTTGTAGGGTGCTGTCTGGGTGGGGCATCTCACAGGGTGGGAGGTAGAGAGACAGGCAGGCAGGGGCTCTTTCCCTCTCTGGAAGAGAAGAGTGGTGACTGGTCACAGGTGTGGTGTGTCATTGCTGAAGGACTGTGAAAGGGGAATAGGAAGAAGACTGTTTTCTTTTCTAAAGAACCCAGGGAACAAGACATGATGTGTTTCTTGTCAGTGAGTCACTTTAAATCACATTCTAGGAATGAATTATGGAGAGGATCTAGATAAAATATATAAAAGTACAGTGTGCAGATTAAATTGATAGAAAATTCCCAAGCATATCTTATGGGTATGGAGAAGATTTTATATGGTTTAAGGCATTTCTTTATAGTTTAAGGCATCCTTTTGACAAATGCTGTTGGTAATTTGTAAAACAGTTAATTGGTCTTCAAACTGTAGTACAGGGAGATTTTAGGGGCCTGTCATTTCTTAATTAGGTGTTTCATAGTCTTAAATTCTTCATAAAGTCTCTTATTCATCATTGGTAGGAACATATCCTTTGAGTGTATCGGTAAACTGGTGGCGGTTTATCTCTTAATGTATCATTCCTCATTTTAACTATTGAACTTTTTAGGATGTTGAAAGCCAAAATAAAACATCAGGCCCAGAACCTCAGTCTTTGGATGAGTTCACCAGTCTGCTGGTTGCGGATGACACCCGCGTCGTGGTGGACCTGCTCAAGCTGTCCGTGTGCAGCCGGGCAGGGGAGAAAGGCAGGGACGTGCTCTCAGCCGTGCTGTCTGGCGTGGGAACTGCCTACCCACAGGTGAGCCCCGGGCTGAATTGTGCGGGCCTTCTGTGCAAGGAAGGTGCTGCTCTCCACGTCATACTGTGTCTTGCATGTGCTTTTATTTTAATGGATGTCAGTTTGGAAGGACCCCTTGTAAAACAAGTCCCTGCCCTTCATATGTGCTGCAATTTTTCCTCCAATTTGCTTTTTGTCATCATCTTGACATTTTTTGCCATTTAGAGATTTCTAATTTTTATGAAGCCAGATCTGCCAGTTTTTTCATGTATGCCTTCTGGACTTTGTATGTTGAGAAAATGTGCACCTACATGACGCTGTTTAAAGAAATTCTCCCTAGTTTCCTCTTAACATTTTTAATGATTTTGATCTTTGTATTTACATTTTTGAGCCATCTGGGATTTAACTTGATGTAAGAGATAAAGTAGGGATCCGACTTGATTTCTTTCCTAGTTGGGAAGCATATTGCTCAGGTATCATTTATTGAATAATCCATCTTTTTCCTGATGATTTGTAAGCCACTTTTATCTTATTTTAATTTCTTGTATGTATTTGGGTCCATTTATATACTCTTCTCTGTTGCATCAATCTAACTCTTTATGCTCTAATACCATAGGGTTTTAATGATTATGGTTTTAAAATAGGCTTTAATATTTGGTAGCTCTTGTCCAGTAGGTCTTTCTGACATGGTGGAAATGTTCTGTACCTGAGCCCAGAATGGTAGCTGCCAGCCACATGTGGCCACTGAGCACTTGTAATGTGGCTAGTGTATCCAAGGAACTGAAGTTTTCATTTTATTTAATTTAAATCTGAGAAGCCATAGTAGCTAGTCTGGGGCATTAAACCCCTTGTCATATCAATGTATCTTATAGATAGGATTGATCTATCATAAAGCCCTTGGGCTTCTTTAAGTTCTCATATTTATGCTCTGCCTTGCTCTGCCTTTTTAGAATAGGCTGTTTCAGGGAGTGTGATGCCATGCGCCTGGTACAGATATGTCATGTTTGTTTCTTGGGCCTCCCTCACACCCCCACCAAAACCCAGAAAGTACATAAGTCAGATTGAGTGGGCTTGAAAACAGTAAATGGTTTGGGAGATATTTTAGGGGCTTGTTATTTCTTAACTGTATTCAGAGAGAACTAAAATGTTATAGGTTTCCTATTTTCTAGGTTTTTGAGGCAAGTTATTTGGCGTAATTCTGAGAGATTAAATCAAGGTAAATTGCCACAATTAAAATATAAATTTTTTTCACAAGTTTTATCACAATTACATTTGTGAGAGGAAAGGCTATGAAGAACACAGATGTAAAGTAATAACGCCCAGCACTTTTTGCACACACACATCCCTGCCAGGCCTGGCTCTGTGTACTCTCTCAGCCCATGGGATAGGTATTCCTGTGTTTACAGTTGTGGAAACAGAGACTCTGAGAGCTTGTTACAGCTTAAGACACACAGGTTGCTGGTGAGTGGGAGACGGGTGGGCCCTAAATTCACTGAGGGCAGAACCATAGCTACGACACATTGTTTCACCTGAGGGTTTCAGCCACAGGCAAGTTCACTATGGACTCTTGTCAGACTGAAAAATGCCAACAAAATGTTGGGGGTAAAAAGGAGCTCATACCAAGGTTTATTTTCAGGCAGGTAGGTCAAGCACTAGAATCCTGTTTCTGCCTCCAGCTCAGCGTCTGCCCCAGGCCCTGCCCTCGCCTCCAGCTTCTGCTCCCCTCTCTCCTGCTCCCTTATTCTCTTCTATAGGCTCTGCTCTTAACACTGGGGAACCTCTTTTTATAGCAATACTGACAGTAATGGCTTATCGCCAATAGGTATACAAGCATGTGCCTGCATAGTAGGCTAAGTTACGTTATCATATATATTGGGTAAGATTAGGATCAGGTGAGAATCCTGGCCATGGAATTTCCATTTTCCCTACACTTCACCCCTCCAGGATTCACACCTCGCAAACTGCACACCCTCTATCTTCCACGATGGTCCCTATGCGAGAAAGCTGGAGCATTGTAACCAGATCCCACAGTAGCAACAGATGCTGTAACAGTATACAAATAATAATAGAAATTATGATTCAGATAATAAAATAACGATTGTAATAGTCATCCTCAAGCCTGAGGAGATTGATTGCCGCCAAGTGTTCATTCCAGCTGTATTCAAACCAGTTCTGCTCAGATGAGTCCATGACTTGCACTTACCATGCACACCTAGCATGCAGCAGTTTTTGCTAGGGTGTGTGCCCAATCCACACAGACAGTGGAGATTAACCTTAAGGGCGATAAGACCTGTGTTTTAATGACACCAACATAGGCAAATCGTGTCCCTAAGATAGGATGCATGTGAGGGAGTAATCCTGTGATAGGACTCTGGCAGGAAGGGAGTCCGGTCCAGGTCTACTATATCATACTTTTAGCCCTCTCCCTGTGGGAGTTACTGAGGGGTCTGTGTATACTGCTACTGGAGATGCATGCACTGGCCATAATGATAATAACACAAAACTCCCCAGTAAGAAGCTCCTACCTTACAGCCTTTTAGGATATACAGCTGTGATCTTTGGGGATCACTCTGCTGTTACTCCAGGAATACATAGGAGGACCAGCTTCCAGGCCTTATCTCCGAGGTGCCAGGATGGCCAGCCATCTCCAGTCCATGTGTCAAAATCTCCAAGACCATGTCCATTGGATGGAGTCTCCAGGGTTTATTGCAGTTGGTGCTGGCAGCAAGATATTATTCTAGTGGTCGAATCCCGGCTTCAATATTTCCTCCTTGGTTCTTACTTGGAGTTGTAAAGGGGAGGCAGCATTATGGGGCTAAATGTCCCTTTCTGGGGCTTCTCATTCAAATGCCATAACACTGTCCCCATAAACTGTTGGTGTCTGGGTTCAGGCAAGATTTTAATAAACCATTGTATCTGTCTATCAAGCCTGTCCTGGTAGGATTATATGGTACATGAAATTTTCACTTTATTCCTAATTGTTACACCCATTCTTATAGTGCATGTCCAGTAAAGTGGGTGCCTTGATCACTCAGTTACCCATAGGCTGCAAAGAGAAACTCTAGGTTCTTTTAGTAACTTACTGGTCTATACAACTTGTAGGAAAAACAACCAGAAGTCCAGCAGCTGTGTCTGCATCAATCATGACATATCAGTACCCTTCTGACACAGGCAGAGGCCTAATATAGTCTATTTGCTACCTGTTGAGGAGTATTGGCTCCTTAGCTATCATCTTCGGTTGCTGTGGAACTCGGTGTAAGTCCTTTTAGAACACGTAATGCATTCCTGCCAGGCTCTGCTGACATCTTCAAAGGTTAAAGGTAGGCCCCACTGAAGGGCTACAGCCCACATAGTTTTCTGCCCTGCGTGCAACAGATGCTGGTGCAACCATTGGGTCACATCAGAGGCAGGCTTTCCTTCTAGCCAGTGCACCTGGGCCAGTGTGTCTGCTTGATCATTCCCTGGGGATGCCAGCAGCAAATGGCCTGTCACATGGTATACTGTAATTGTTTTAGTCTGACCACAGGCCCATAAGTCTTGCCACAATTCTTGTCCCCAAAGGGATTGGTGACCAAGCATCCAGTTGGTGTGATACCATGTCGGTAGCCACAGGGTCAAGCCTCAATAGACAGCCCAGCTGTCAGTGCAGACAACTATTGGGGAGGGCTCTTGGGTGATCTTGAGCCACACTGCCCACTGACTTCTTTTCCCCTCACTCCATCCTTATTGTCTCAGTCTTAAGATGGAAAGCTACGGCCTCCCTTTCGAGGGCTGCTCAGGGCTGGAGCCATCTGTGTACCATGAATCTTCAGGTATAGGATCTCTTCCCTTCCCATAAGGGCTTTCTGCAACTAATGGCTCTAAAGCAAATTCTTCTTGCCTTTCACTGGTATAGGTCACTGGCCCCAATAAGCATTAGAGTTCTCCACTCAAGGGGCCAGTAGAGAGGGTGCTACGCTGCTGTAGGTACACACCCCACTTGGCCAGTGTAGACGTCTGTGCCTCTCCACTGTGTGGGGATAGGTGGGTATTACCCTTATTGGGGCTGTTCCGATGATGGGCTCTATAGCCAGCAAGATGTGGTCAATGGCATCCAATTGCTTCTTTGTTAAGGTGTGCCAGGCTTCTGCCCCTTTCTACAGTTGTGACCAGAATCCAGTAGGTTGGTGAGTTCATTTAAGCTGTTGCCAGACGCCCCAACCATAACCATCTTCAGTCACATGAACATCCAGCTCACAGGGCCTTGATGGGATGGGTCTGTCACACTCAAGGCCTGCACGGCCTTGACTGCCCATTTTACAGTGGTAAAATGAGCTGCACACATCTCATCCCACTCCCACCTGACACCCTTTTGTACCAAACACTATAAGTGCCTCAGAATTTGTGCCAATGTGGCATAAACACTCTCCATTATCCTAAAAGACTCTAAAACTCTTGGAACAATGCCACAGTTGTAGGGGTAGCAAAAGCCTGGATTTTATCTATGACTGCTTCTGGGATAACTGTAATCTTACCTGACCAGACGACCCCCTGGGAACTTTACTGACAAACCAGGGTCCTGATCCTTGATACTGTTCACAGCCCATCCTTTCTCCTGTAAATATTGCAGCAGTCTAGGTGCTGTACCTTCTAGATCTGAGAGAGAATTGGACATGAGGATAACATCATCAATATAATGGTACAGCCGCACTGTTGACAGTGTCTCCCATGCTGCCAAGTCCTGGGCTCCAAGTCCGTGACAGATGGTGGGGCTGTCGAGGTATCCCTGTGGAAGGACAGTGAATGTCCACTGCTGGCCTTCTCATGGTCAGAGCAAACTGTTCCTGACTTTCCTGTGCCTTGTCAATGGAAAAGAAGGCATTAGCAAGGTCCATAACATAATGCTCCATCCCTAGTTCATGACTTAGGGTTTCCATAAGGGCTGCTATAGAGGGGACTGGAGTGTGCAAAGGGGGTGTGACTTTATTCAAGTCTCTGTAATCCACTGTAACATGCCAGGAGCTGTCTGGATTTTTTATTGCCCACACTGGGGAATTTAAAAAGTTGTGGGTGGGCTTTATTTATTTATTTATTTGATGTTGTTTCTTTTACTGCTTTGTCATTTATTTTATTTTATTTTTTTGTTAATTTATGTATTTTATTAAGGTATTATTGATGTACACTTACGAAGGTTTCACAGGAAAAACAGTGTGGTTACTATATTCACCCCTGTTATCGTGTCCCCCTGTACCCCATTGCAGTCACTGCCCATCAGTGTAGTAAGATGCATAGAGTCACTATTTGCCTTCTGTGTGCTACACTGACTTCCCCCTGATCCCTCTTCCACCACCATGTGTGCCAATCATAATACCCCTGAATCCCCTTTTTCCTTCCTTCCCACCCTCCCTCCCCCACCCTCCCCTTTGGTAACTGCTAGTCCCTTCTTGGAGTCTGTGAGTCTGTTGCTGTTTTGTTCCTTCAGTTTTGCTTCTTTGCTTTACTCCACAAATGAGGGAAATCATTTGGTACTTGTCTTTCTCCATCTGGCTTATTTCACTGAGCAAAATATCCTCCTGCTCCATCCATGTTGTTGCAAATGGTAGGATTTGTTTTCTTCTTATGGCTGAATATCCATTCTGTATATGTACCACATCTTTTTTATTTTAATTTTTTATTAAGGTGTTATTGATATACACTCTTACAAAGGTTTCATATGAAAAAACAAAGTGATTACTATATTTACCCATATTATCAAGTCCCACCCATACCCCAGTGCAGTCACTGTCCGTTATTGTAGTAAAATGCCACAGATTCACCATTTGCCTTCTCTGTACTACACTGTTATCCCTATGATCCCCCACACCATACCACATCTTTTTTATCCATTCTTCTACTGATGGACACTTGGGTTGCTTCCATATCTTAGCTATTGTAAATAGTGCTGCAATAAACATAGGGGTCCATATGTCTTTTTGAATCTGAGAAATTACATTCTTTGGGTAAATTCCTAGGAGTAGAATTCCCAGGTCAAATGGTATTTCTATTTTTAGTTTTTTGAGGAACCTCCATATTGCTTTCCACAATGATTGAATTAGCTTACATTTCCACCAGCAGTGTAGGAGGGTTCCCTTTCTCCACATCCTTGCCAGCATTTGTTGTTAGTCTTTTTGATACTGGCCATCCTAATTGGTGTGAGTTGATATCTCATTATGGTATGAATTTGCATTTCCCTGATAATTAGTGATGTGGAGCATCTTTTCATGTGCCTGTTGGCCATCTGAATTTCTTCTTTAGAGAATTGTCTTTTCATATCCTCCATCTGTTTTTTAATCGCTTTATTTGGTTTTTGGGTGTTGAGGCCTGTGAGTTCTTTATATATTTTGGATGTTAACCCCTTGTCAGATATGTCATTTACAAATATATTCTCCCATACCGGAGGATGCCTTTTTATTCTGTTGATGGTGTCCTTTGCCATACAGAAGCTTTTCAGTTTGATGTAGTCCCATGCATTCATTTTTGCTTTTGTTTCCCTTGCTCGAGGAGATACATTCAGTAAAAAGTTGCTCATGTTTATACTCACGAGTTTTTTGCCTGTGTTATCCTCTAAGAGTTTTATGTTTTCATGACTTACATTCAGGTCTTTGATCCATTTTGAATTTACTTTTGTGTATGGGGATAGACAATAACCTGATTTCGTTCTCTTGCATGAATTACTGTCTTTTGATTTTTCCTTTCTCATTTCTGATGGTACTTGCATCCCTGGAATACATCCCACTTAATCATGGTGGATGATCTTTTTAATATATTTTTGAATTCTGTTTGCTAATATTTTGTTGAGAATTTTTGCATCTGTGTTCATCTATGTCCAGTTTTGCCAACACCAGTTGTTGAATAGGCTGTCATTTCCCCATTGTATGTCCATGGCACCTTTATTGTATATTAATTGACCATATGTACTTGGGCTTAAATCTGGGCCCTCTAGTCTGTTCCATTGGTCTGTGGATCTGTTCTTGTGTCAGTATCAAATTGTCTTGATTACTGTGGCTTTGTAGTAGAGCTTGAAGTTGGGGAGCATAATCCCCCCAGCTTTATTCTTCCTTCTCAGGATTGCTTTGGCTATTTGGGGTTCATATGAATTTGGCTCCGTATGAATTTTTATATTATTTTCTCTAGTTTGTTGAAGAATGCTGTTGGTATTTTGATAGGGACTGCTTTGAATCTGTAGTTTGCTTTAGGCAGGATGGCCATTTTGACAATTTTAATTCTTCCTATCCATGAGCATGGAAAGTGTTTCCATTTATTGGTATCTTCTTTAATTTCTCTCATGAGTATCTTGTAGTTTTCAGTGTGTAGGTCTTTCACTTCCTTGGTTAGGTTTATTCCTAGGTATTTTATTCTTTTTGATGCAATTGTGAATGGAATTGTTTTCCTGATTTCTCTTTCTGTTCATCATTAGTGTATAGTACTGCAACAGATTTCTGTGTATTAATTTTGTATCCTGCAATGTTGCTGAACTCAGATATTAGATCTAGTAGTTATGGAGTGGATTCTTTAGGGTTTTTTATGTATAATATCATGTCATCTGCGAACAGTAGCAGTTTAACTTCTTCTTTACCAATCTGGATGCCTTTTATTTCTTTGTGTTGTCTGATTGTCAATGCTAGGACCTCCATAACTATGTTGAATAAAAGTGGTGAGAGTGGGCATCCTTGTCTTGTTCCTGATCTTAAAGGAAAGGCTTTTAGTTTGTCGCTGTTAAATATATGTTGGTTGTGGGTTAGTCATACATGGCCTTTATTATGTTGAGGTACTTGTCCTCTATACCCATTTTGTTGAGAGTTTTTATCATGAATTGTGTTGAATTTTGTCAAAGCTTTTTCAGCATCTATGGAGATGATCATGTGGTTTTTGTCCTTCTTTTTGTTGATGTGGTGGATGCTGTTGATGGATTTTGGAATGTTCTATCATCCTTGCATCCCTGGAATAAATCTTACTTGATCATGGTGGATGATCTTTTTGATATATTTTAGAATTCGGTTTGCTAATACTTTGTTGAGAATTTTTGCATCTATGTTCATCAGGGATATTGGTCTGTAATTTTCTTTTTTTTGTGTCTTTGCCTGGTTTTGGTATTAGAGTGATGCTGGCCTCGTACAATGAGTTTGGAAGTATTCCCTCCTGTTCTATTTTTTGGAAAACTTTAGGAAGAATGGGTATTAGGTCTTCACTAAATGTTTGATAAAATTCAGTGGTGAAGCCATCTGGACCAGGCGTTTTGCTCTTAGGTAGGTTTTTGATTACCAATTCAATTTCATTGCTGGTAATTGGTCTGTTGAGATCTTCTGTTTCTTTCTGGGTCAGCCTTGAAAGGTTGCATTTTTCTAGAAAGTTCTCCATTTCTTCTAGATTATTGAGTTTGTTAGCATATAATTTTTCATAGTATTTTCTAATAATTGTTTGTATTTCTGTAGTGTCCGTGGTGATTTTTCCTTTCTCACTTCTGATTCTATTTGTGTGCAGACTCTTAATTTTCTGGACAAGTCTGGCTAGGGGTTTATCCATTTTGTTTATTTTCTTAAAGAACCAGCTCCTGCTTTCATTGATTCTTTCTATTCTTTTATTCTTCTTGATTTTATTTATTTCTGCTCTAATCTTTATTATGTCCCTCCTTCTACTGACTTTGGGCCTCATTTGTTGTTCTTTTTCTGGTTTTGTTAATTGTGAGTTGAGACTGTTTATATGGGATTGTTCTTCTTTCCTGAGGTAGGCCTGTCTTGCAATATACTTCCCTCTTAGCACTGCCTTTGCTGCGTCCCACAGATTTTGTGGTGTTGAATTATTGCTGTCATTTGTCTCCATATATTGCTTGATTTCTGTTTTTATTTTGTCAGTGATCCATTGGTTATTTAGGAGCATGTTGTGAAGCCTCCATGTGTTTGTAGGCTTTTTTGTTTTCTTTGCGTAATTTATTTCTAGTTTCTTACCCTTGTGGTCTGAGAAGCTGGTTGGTACAATTTCAATCTTTTTGAATTTACTGAGGCTCTTTTTGTGCCCTAGTATATGATCTTTTCTTGAAAATGCTCCATGTGCACTTGAGAGAAATGTGTATCCTGCTGCTTTTGGGTGGAGAGTTCTGTAGATGTCTGTTAAGTCCATCTGTTCTAATGTGTTGTTCAGTGCCTCTGTCTCCTTACTTATCTTCTGTCTGGTTGATCTGTCCTTCAGAGTGAGTGGATTGTTGAGGTCTCCTAGAATGAATGCATTGCATTCTGTTTCCCCTTTTAATTCTGTTAGTATTTGTTTCACATATGTAGGTGCTCCTGTGTTGGGTGGATAGATATTTATAATGGCTTTATCCTCTTGTTGGACTGATCCTTTTAACCTTATATAATGTCCGTCTTTGTTTCTTGTGACTTCCTTTGTTTTAAAGTCTATTTTGTCTGATCCAAGTACTGCAACACCTGGTTTTTTCTCCCTATTAGTTGCATGAAATATCTTTTTCCATCCCTTCACTTTTAGTCTGTTTATGTCTTTGGGTTTGAAGAGAGTCTCTTGTAGGTAGCACATAGTTGGGTCTTGTTTTTTATCCATTCAGTGACTCTATGTCTTTTGATTGGTACATTCAGACCATTTACATTTAGGGTGATTATCAATAGGTATGTATTTAATCCCATTGCAGGCTTTAGATTCATCGTTACCAAAGGTTCAAGGGTAACTTCGTCACTAAGAGTCTAACTTAACTCACTTAGTATGCTATTACAAACACAATCTTAAGGATCTTTTTCTTTTTTTCTTTCACTCCTTTTTTTCCTCCTCCATTCTTTATATATGAGGTATCATATTCTGTATTCTTTGTCTATCCCTTTTTATTACCTCTGGTGACAGCTATTTAACCTTAGGAACACTTCCATCTATAGCAGTCCATTCAAAATAGACTGTAGAGATGGTTTGTGGGAGGTAAATTCTCTCAGGTTTTGCTTATCTGGAAATTGTTTAATCCCTCCTTCAGATTTAAATGATAATCTTGCCGGATAAAGTAATCTTGGTTCCAGGCCCTTCTGGTTCATGGCATTAAATACGTGATGCCACTCCCTTCTGGCCTGTAAGGTTTCTGCTGAGAAGTCTGATGATAGTCTGATGGGCTTTCCTTTGTATGTGATCTTAGTTCTCTCTCTGGCTGCTTTTAAATAGTCTGTCCTTATCCTTGATCTTTGCCATTTTAATTACTATATATCTTGGTGTTGTCTTCCTTGGGTCCCTTGTGTTTGGAGATCTGTGTACCTCCATGGCCTGA
The DNA here is from genome assembly GCF_040802235.1 of Manis javanica. Classification (NCBI taxonomy): domain Eukaryota; kingdom Metazoa; phylum Chordata; class Mammalia; order Pholidota; family Manidae; genus Manis; species Manis javanica. Next base: position 22,783,922 of record NC_133173.1, on the reverse strand, counting down.
GAGACTATCTCCTTCCCCAGATTGAGGAAGTTTTCAGCAATTACTTCCTCAAAGACACTTTCTTTCCCTTTTTCTCTCTCTTCTTCTTCTGGTACCCCATTCAATAATATGAATATTGTTCCATTTGGATTGGTCACACAATTCTCTTCAGTATTTTCATTCCTAGAGATCCTTTTTTCTCCCAGTGCCTCAGCTTCTTTGTATTCCTCTTCCCTAGTTTCTGTTTCATTTATCATCTCCTCCACTGTATCTAATCTGCTTTTAATACCCTCCATTGTGCTCTTCAATGATTGGATCTCTGTCCTAAATTCGTTCCTGAGTTTTGGAATATTTTTCTATACCTCCATGAGCATGTTTATTATTTTTATTTTGAAATCTCTTTCAGGAAAACCTATTAATTCAGTGTCACTCAGTCCCTTCTCTGGTGTTGATATTTTGCTTTGAACCAGGTTCCTTTGACGTTTCATATTTGTATGTGGCGCCCTCTAGTGTCCAGGAGTTCTACTCTCTGAAGCTGTTCAGCCCCTGGAGCGATGTTGGGGGTTGCAGGGGAGTGGTGCTGGTGCCCACTTCTGTGAGGTCCACTTTTTTCTCCAGGTGTAGATAGTCTGGTGCAGCCCTCTTTCCTGTTGCTCTTTCAGGACTAGTTGTATTAATTATAATTTTTGTATTTTATATGGTTTTAGAAGGAGGTCTCTGTCTCATCTCTCATGCCGCCATCTTTTATCCAATCCCCCTGTGGGTGGGCTTTATAATACCCACCTTCTCCTGTTCCTGGAGGGTTTCTCTAATTTCTTTATGCCCTCCCGGCAATTTGTATTGCTTGATATTAGTCACCTGCTGAGGCACAGAGAAACCTATGGGTGGGTGCTTAGCATATCCCCTCAGAACTGCCTTTTTACCATATGTATCATCAGTCTGAACCCTTTTGCAGTGAGTGCTCTGCAGCCATAGACCCTGCAGGATATCTACCTCCAAAATATATTCAGGGATGGGAGAAATATGCACAATATACTCCTTTGTGGATAGATGTCCCATTATGCCCAACAGGAGGTCCTAGAAAAGTGCTCAGGGTTCCCATAAATCAGAGCACTTAGCTCCTGTGTGCACCAGAGCCAAGACATGTCGCACGCTCACTGGGGACCAATTAACTGATATTTCAACATGTGGCCTCTAGTTCCCATCCGGCCTCCATAGTGAGTGCCTTGACCCTCCCCTCAGTCAGACTGTACCACCAGTCATCCAAGTGGGGTTGGATCACTGTCCAGCAGGAAGCCCTGCAGACACACTGGCCAGAGATTTTGCCTCCGGCTGCCACTTTATGGTTCTTGCCTTAGCCACCTGCCAAAACTGCCGCTCCAGCTTCAGTTGTTGCCACAGCTCCAGTAAGATTTTATTTGACTTCCCATCCAGTGTCTGTTTATCTGCTCCTGCCTTTATGAGATCCACCCACATCTGGGTCCTCATGACCTTTACAGAGTCCTTTACACCCTTCATCTCAGGAGCATACTGCACTCCCTTCCATGCCCATATCACTTCAGCCTCTCCCAAATCTACAATACAGTCACCCTCAATTTATAGCATGCCCTAAGTGAGGGGCACAAATGACCACTAAGGGCCCAAAGAGGAACAGGGGAGCCATCTCAATCATGTTACCTTTCATCCCTGAGGTGACCAGCTTCTCATCTGGGTTATAAATGGCATTTTTCACACCCAACTCCTGTAACACTTGTTGGAGCTCGGCTTACATCCGCCATCTAGTGAGGAAAGGTGGTAAGTCACCCTGATTGGACCATGCAGTATCAATTGGGGCCATCGCCTCATTGAGGAGGAAGTGGTTCCCTTGGGTCTGGTATGCATTTTCTAATCGCTGCAGCATGGCAGGGTAAGTGGTCAGGGAAGCCTGCTTTTCCATTTCTGATGTGGACAGAATAATCCCATCCACCTCTACATCCCAAAGGCACAGAAGCCAGGCTGCCATGGACTCTTGAGGGTTTCTGCTAAAACTGGGAGCCCAAATCCACCAGCTCTGCCTGAGCATCGGGGTAGAACATAGAGTGCTCCATGACCTGGGGAGGAGGTTGCAACTCTCCCTGAGGAACTGACATTTGCTCTGTCTTTATTTTCTTAACTGGGCAGGATTTCAGTCAAGGAGGGGTTGATGCATTTGGTACCTCCTCTACCTCCTTGTCCTCATCTGACATATCTTCCAAAATTTCTGGAGCTGACTGCCCCACTACATCCTTCACTGCCCCCACAGCACCTCTCTGTCTGCGTTCTTAAATTGCTGCTTCTTGTGCTACCAGTACATCCTTTATCCCCTCCACAGCACCTTGCAGTAGTAGCATCTCAGTCATGAACAAGTTTTTTACCTCCTCCACAGCAACTCGCAGCTTGTGTTCTCATGCTTCTCGCAGGACTAAGTCCTCCTTTATGGCCTTTCTTAACACCCTGAGAAAGAGCCAACTCAGGCTCCCACTGCCTCGTGGGCACTGTTTGTTTAAGGATTTCCCTATTTTGCAGTGGGCCTCCTCTACTGCCTCAGGCATCACCTCCTCCTCCTCCCCGCCCAGTTCTGGGGAAGCCACCTGGGACCATATGCCCACTGGGGGATACCTGGGTGCCTCTCCATCCATAGGGGTAGCCCATTGAAGTACCCCTCCCGTGAGGGTAGCTTTTCTATTTTTTGGTCTGCAGCAAATCCTGCCACCTGCACCAAATGTCTCGCCTGAGGGTTTCAGCCCCAGGCAAGTTTCCTGTGGGTTTGGTGAGACAGAATGTTGGGGGTAAAAGGGGGCTCATACCAAGCTTTATTCTCATGGTGGTAGGTCAAGCACTAGAATCCCATCTTCTCCAGGCCCTGCCCTCGCCTCCAGCCTCTGCTCCCCTCTCTCCTGCTTCCTTACTCTCTTCCCTAGGCTCTGCTCTTAACACTGGGGAACCTCTTTTTATAGCAATACTGGTAGTAATGACTTATTGCTAATGGTATATAAGCATGTGTCTACATAATAGGCTAGGTGTTGTATCATTGCACATATACAGTGGGTGAGATTAGTATCAGGTGAGAATCCTGCCACGGAACTTCCATTGTCCCTACACACACACACACACACACACACACACACACACTCTCTCTCTCTCTCTCTCTCTCTCTCTCTCTCTCTCTCTGTCTCTTCACCTCTTGTGAGAACTTGTAGGTCTCTTGGGGGCATGATAGGCTTTGAAGAGGAAGGTTCCAAAGCCTGGAAGACCACTGGGCTGGGCAGTAGGAGTCTGACTACTCTCAGCATCTGCATATCATGATTGCACACTACGCTCATGGGGAGACAGAGACAAAGTTGCTATTGTCTCAAAACTGTTGTGGTGGTGACATGGTCTACTCCTGTGTCCTACCCTGACCTAATAACTTTGGCTTTTTAACAAAAGAGAGACATTTGAATTCATTATGATAATGTCTTGATGACTGAAATATTAGTTCATCAGTAGAACTGTTTACTAAGCTACTCTGTTTTTAAATATGAGGAAAAACAGAAAAGTAATCATTTATTCCTGAAAAGTACAGGATAGAGAGTAGTTTTATTTTTATTCTAAATTAAAATTTGGAGGTTAACATATTACTACTATGATAATGTATAATGTCACTTGTTTTTAAAAGTAACATAGAGTTTATAATTAGGAGTATTGATGGCTTAAATGTTGTGACTCACTAAAATTTTTAAATGAAATAAGGACATTATGGGTTGTTGAGAGAATGTGGCGTGAGGCTGACCCTGACGTCCTGCGCCAAGAGAAACCCCCAGCATGTCATGTTTGCGGCCCCTGGTTTCTGATGCTCTGCTGCTGCTTGGCCTGAGTGGCTTGATTGCTCCTCCACTCTGGCTCCGTTGTGCTTGAGGTACAGACTTTTCTCACTACGAAGAAATCTTGTCTTGTTGTAAAAAGAAACTTGTGATCACAGGTGTTTGGTGTCATCATCTGACACAGATTACATGTTTTATGTGAGTCAGGTGCCTCCCTGCCGCTTGTATGTAGACCATCTCCAAGCGTCGTGGCATCTCTGTGAGTTCTGTGCCGTCTTGATTTTATCAGCAAGGCCGCAGCCTTGTCTTGAACTAGACTGCTCACATTCCCAAGTCCTCCACTCTGCCACCCTGCAGAAGGATCTGGATGGCCTCCTGATTTGTACCCCTGCTTCCTCCCCAAGGTGGCGGATATGTTGCTGGAGCTCTGTGTCACCGAGTTGGAGGACGTAGCCATGGATTCGCAGAGTGGCCGCCTGTCTTCTCAGCCTGTGGTGTTGGAGAGTAGCCATCCCTACACAGATGACACGTCATCCAGCGGCACAGTGAAGATACCAGGTGCACTGGGCTGCCGGGCTGGGGAGGGTGTCCGCCTGTAGAACAGCTTCATTTCTGTAACTATTGGTGGAAGCAGCCTCTGCTGTTTTATAGCAAAGAAGCTACAGAATTGCTTTAGAATTATTGTCCCTTGCCTTTTTTCAAAAACTTTTTTTTTTTTTGCAAGATAAAACAACATAGAGAATCACACAACATAAATGTTACCTTAATGATCCTCTTAAGTCTCTTTATAATTAATAATGTCCATCTTTTAAGTTTCTTTTTACCTGTAGTTTCTTCCTTAATTTTCTTTATTGTTTTTTCAATGATTTACTTGCTGAGGGATCTGGGCCTTTGATCTGTTGGGCTTCCCAGCGGCCTGCATTGCACACTCCTGCTGCACGTCAGCCTATTCCTCAGTGCTTTCTGCAAATTTGCCGATTCAGAGGCCCAGCGAGTTCAGCCCCTTTAGCAAGACCATTGGTGGTGGTTATGCAGCAGCTGGAAGTAGCTGGTGTCTGCTTGTGTCTCATTTTGTGTTATCAGCAGCTGCCAATGCTCAGAGCCTCAGGCCGTTGATGCACTGGGGGTTGCATGATGGTGCTATTCTAATTGTTTTACTTCTTTCTTATTCATTATCTAGAATACTTTATAAAGAGACATTTCCCCTCATCCCATAGGTAGGTTACCCAGGGGTGCTGTTTGCATCCGAAAGAATAAAAATCTTGATTCTTTTCTTCTCTTTCCATTTTCGAAAGAATTGGTGGTTCTCTATTATTCTTTGAAGTGACCAGTTAGGTCTTTTATTCTTTTATATAATTGTGAACACATGGATTTAAAGGTATAGGATGGGCCCTAATGTGTTGTGATTGTTATCCTACTGCAGCTCAAATTATCCCAGATGTTGGCATGAGGAGCCTCTTCAGTTTGGCTCTGGAAGTGACTCTGGAGATCCGTTCTTAACTCCGTGCAGTTGGACAGGACATGATGCTTAGGATTGACGCACAGTTTATGCCCTCCACGTGAACTCTGCCCTGGTGTCCTGGAGATGGCATTTCAGATCATCGGGTTATCATTGTTCCTAGACCTTTTCAGTGGACAGATGGAGGGTGAATGTGTGGACAGTCAGACAGACAGTCTTCTGAGCTTATATTGATGTGTGAGATTTTCTACCTAACTGCTCTGGTTACATCTGTGTTTTTCTTCCATACTAAATCCTAGATCTAAGATGGGGCGATAATAGAATTAGAATATCATAATTATTTATTTGCTTTATCCCATGTTATGTACACAGCAGACTCAGAATACATTTCAAATACCAGCAAACATAAATATAGTTAATGAAAAGAAGTTAAAAAAATATTTTTGCTTATGCTCTCTTTATTCTCCCACCTTTATTAAAATGATTATTCTGTGTTTCCCAGAGTGTAATAGTCATCACATACCACACTTCTTCCTGTTAGTCTCCATTTGGCGTTAGGTTTGCTCTGTTGAATGCTTACTTGGTCCTTTGTCTCCCTCCTCACTGTGGTTGTCTGATGCTCACTCCACGCTCTTCCTCAATAAGCTCCAAGGACGGCAGCCCTGGGACAGGCTTGTGACACACTTGAAAGTTAGTTTTTCTGGGTATTAAATCCTGGCATCATGATCCTTCCCCTGTGAAAGTGTGATGATAATGATAATTGTAACCTGTTTTCTTCCCTTGTAAGTCATGCTTTTTCAGTAATTTTACCTAGAATATGTTTTTATATTGGTTGTCGTGGGTGATAGTCTCTAATTAGGGCTATGCTCTTTTAAAATGTATTTTCAGGACTTCTTCCGAACCGTGTTTTTGATGCAGTTCATTGTGTTTGTCTCTTTGCTTTAGTTCTTTTTCATGGCATTGCCATATGCCTTTAGGGTTCATATTGGCTGTTCCTCTCAAATTCTTTTCTATCCTTTTTCTTCCTTTTCTCCTGTTTGTCTTAAAGTACTATCTGTTGTGCTTATATGCTCCTGTGCTCTTTCTGGTTAAGTCTTCATTTCTGAATTGTTTTTCGTTCCACTTCTACTCCTAACTTTTGTGTCCCTAGAATTGACTCCCACACACATGCAGAGAAATTCTCTTAAGACCAGTCAGCACACACTGGTCCTCTGCTTGTATAACCCACCAGTACACCCCTAATACCTCAAAATAAGATCTGAACCCCTGACTGTGGCCTGCACAGCTTCATGTGAGTGGCAGGCCCCTCTCCAGCATCATTCCTGCCTCTCTCCTGGCCCCTCTACAGCATCGTCTTGCTAGTAGCCCTTGTGTACATTCCGGACTCAAGCCATTTGTCTCACTTCATACTTGCTATCTGCCTGAAATCCTCTCCACCTAGGCAGTTACAGATTTCTGATCATCTTTCCCTTGCTCAGAGAATCATTTCCTAACCACCATATACAAAACAACTTCCTTTCACACATTTCCTTCTTCATAGTAATTATGCCCTGTAACATTTAGTGGATGCCATCTGTTTGTCTTATACTAGGGATGGGCTAGAATCAGTGTTGTTCACATGGTGAGAGTAGAAGTCCCTGCCTGGTTCTAGGGTGGCTCCCTCTAGCCTCTCAGCAGTAAGTATGTTACCTATAGGGTTCAGAGGTACCTGCTTTGGCCGAAGAAGTTTCTATTCCTAGTTTGTAGGGGAATTTTTATCATGAATGGTTGTTGGATTTTGTCAGATACCTTTTCTGTGTCTGTCGTCCTTTACTCTGTTAATATAGCTTACTGCATGAATCAATTTTGGGTATTTAACTTTGTATTCCTGGAGAAATCACAATTGTTCACAATATATTATCTTTATTATGTATTGTTGGATTTGGATTGCTATTATTTTACAAATGATTTTTGCATCTTTTTATGAATAGTCTTTGTAGCTTTCCTTTCTTTGTGTTTCAATTATTTTTTTTTATCTATATAGCTTCCCTTTATTGTGATATCTTTGTCTGGTTTTGGTATCAGGGTAGTACTGGTGTCAGACTGAGTTGCAAAATGTCCTCTATTCTCTGAAAGGGTTTATGTAGTTGGTAGACTTCTTTAAATAGTTGGTAGAATTCACCAGTCCAGTGAAGCTATCTGGATCTGGAACTTTTTGGTGGAAAAGTTGATCTTGTCAAATGCTTCTTTTTTTTATTTACTCTTTTTTGGCAAATGTGTCTCTTTCGTATTTGTTAATCTAAGTTGTTTGATATTTTGGTATAAAGTTGCTCATAACCCTCAAAACCATTTAAATTTCTATAGGGTTTGTTGTTTCTCATGAAAAAACACACCCTTGTGTATCTCCTTTATGCTCAGTACTTTACAACAGTCCTTCACCTCTGACACCACACATCAGGCACTTCTGTGATGCCAGCTGGGTGTCTTACAGGTTAACCCAGTCCTGACACTGTATATGTGAACATTAACATTTACTTTTAACCCTAAAAGTAAAACAGCCAGTTTTACCAGCAAAATGGGTTTTTTCAGGTGTAGTAGAGGAATTGCAACTTGGGATAAGCAAGTTATGGCAAAACCATAGACAAGTCCTGATATGAACAAAGGAGAGGAATGCTCTATTGTAGAGGAAAGGGCAGAGTTGGGAGGGCTGAAAGTACATTGGAGGAAAGTGGGAGTCCCACATGCTGTGTCTTATTGGCTGAGTTGTGATAGCCTCTCAATGGCCGGGTGGTTGTTAGGGGAAACAGAAACTCTTCCCTTCCCCTACTCAGTGGTAAAGTAGACTTCTGGGTTTGCAAAGGGCTGCAAGGAGTGATAGGGCACAAGAACTCCCTCTCTGGCCTCTGGACTCCATTTTAAGTGAGATTTCCTGTTTTTGTTTCACACTTACTTTACCAACTCAAAAGGGCTCCTTATAAATAACAAATGACGTTCCTATCAGGAAATTTCTAGGGTTTCGGGAGCTCTGTTTCAGGGCTGGGGGACAAAGACCAAATACATTCTTATTATACTACAGTAGTGATGTCCCTTCTTTCTTTCCTGGTTTTGATAATTTGTGTCTTCCGTTCCTCCCACCCATAAGTCATGAATATAGCTCACCCTTTTTGATAATTTGCATGTCCCATAATTTTTTATTGAGAATGAAACATTTTGAATATATCATCCAGATTGTGATTTTGAAAAAGAGATCTTTAACTATTGCTGGGTTTCTTTGGTTGTTTTTGTGTTTGTCTTGTAACATGCCTAGAATTACTCTGTGAAATATGTCTCTCCCACAGCACATAGCACTGATGGCCTGGCTTCATTCTTTTATTCTCATTTTTGTTTTCTAGCCTGACTTCTAGGGTTTGCTCCATATCTGTTTGGCTTATGCTCAAGCTGTTGGTTTCCCCTTGTGCTAGTGGATTGGGTGGGTGAGGTGGGAATGGAATTCAGTGTTTTCAAGTTTTCCTGTGTGCATGCTCCTCAACTTATCCAGGCTCCATGGCACCCTCATGTAGCCCTTTTCTGCTCTCTGATTTCCACAATTGCCCTGCTAAATTTTGGCTCTCTCAGGTCTGATACTCACCCAGCAACCATGTCCTCAGCCCAGTAGAGATGCAGGCTTTCCCATCTATCTGTCCTTTTACTGGCAGTGCCCTGGCATGTATTTGCTGTCCCCTGCTCCACACCAGTCAGCTTTCCCTGGCAGAATGGTGGGCGAGAAGACCACAGGCTGTCACTGTCCCAACCCCAGCTTGGCTTTTTTTCCATGAATAAGTACTTTGCAATTTGTTGTTTGCCTTTAATTGATTAGCAGAGCCCTAGAATCATCACTTTGTTCAATTTTGTGTGATAGTATAAGTTGCTTTTGGGGGAGAAGATTCTCCAGCCTTTTCCCTTCACCACAATCCAGTCCTGTACTTCATTTTTTTGTAAGCTAATTTGCCCCATAGAAGACTCTAGATCTAGTGGTAAATACTTGATGGGTTTAATTTTATATGACATTTTAAATGTGGGGGCAGGATAGTGAAGCTCGGCCTGGCAATTAGGGTTGCTGCATAAAAATTTGTCCAGAAGTAAGAGCACAAAATGAACTGGCTAAGTGGAAGTGTCTTCTTGTCCTTATCCATGCAGGTGATCTCCTGTGGGAGGGATTGCTAGTCTTAAGCTCTTGTTTCTGAGGTCAGTTCTCCCTGACTTTCCACTTTTCATTAGCTGTTAAGCATCATTTTAGCCTCTCTGTCCCTGCGTGGTGTGTCGTGGCTTCTGGCCTTGTCTGTGGTGTCGGTTGGGCACGGCCACTTACTGGTGCTCCTTTGTCTCTCCCAGGTGCAGAAGGACTCAGGGTGGAGTTTGACAGGCAGTGCTCCACAGAGAGGCGGCACGACCCTCTCACAGTCATGGACGGTGTCAACAGGATCGTCTCTGTGCGGTCAGGTGTGAGGGGGGCTAAGGAGGGCTCGTCTGCTGGCCTTCGTAGAACAGAACTGTTAACATTACCCAACAGAGTACTACTGCTTCATTCTTAGGTGGGACTTGAGAAAGGGACAGTTAGCCATTTTGCTGCAAAATGCAGTAGGTTTTATTTGCCTCTTTCCAGTACTTTCAATAAGATAATTATCCGAGTGGTGGGGGCACCTGCAGGCCATTCCTATGCCGCAGCCCTATGGACCTTCTAAGTAGAAACCTGGTTTGTGGCACATCTCAGACCCAACTCTGATAGCCAGGCCCTGGGCTCTAGCTGGGCTGCCCCACTCTCCCTTGAGGGCCTTCCATGCTGAACTGCCCCATGTCCCAGGGCACCCTGTGTACTCGGGCCTTTGCATAATTGCAGCCTTGGAGAAAGTGGGGTTCTTTCACCTGTTACCTGGGTAACTGATATTCTGTCAGACCTTCCCCAGGAAACCTGTAGGCCTGAGCTGGGTTTGTGAGCTGGCTGGCTCTGGGGGTCTCTTACCACATTGTAGGTGGGTGTGGGTGTTCCCATCAGGGCAGTGTCTGCCTGTCCTCTTTCCCTAGGACTTGGTACAGTGTGTGTGTGTAGATGGGCAGTATGTTTAAGATGTGATATACCAATTATGTTATGAAGTCAAATTTGGGAGAACTTGGGTTGGAGGGAGCTAGCTGTTCTTCAGACATGGTATGAATGACTTTGCTTTGTATCTAAAGCAGTTTGTGTTGATTGGTTGGGTGAACTTAACCCCAGGGTATGCTTTTCTTTGCCAGGCCGAGAGTGGTCTGATTGGTCCAGCGAGCTCCGCATCCCAGGGGATGAGTTGAAGTGGAAGTTCATCAGCGATGGGTCTGTGAATGGGTGGGGCTGGCGCTTCACAGTCTATCCCATCATGCCAGCTGCAGGTAAGGGGGCGGCTTACAGTGTCCAAGGCGTGACCCGAGCAAGGTGGACACATAGCCTTTTCATTTAGCACTTGTGGTCTACCTTCTGTTGTGTTGTGTGGCCAGCACTGCCCACAGCCCGCTGCAGTGTGGATCAGAACTGCAGAGAACTGCTTCACCTGTCCAGCTATCAGGGTGTTAGCACTGGAAGGGAGCTAGTGCTGGTTGCAGTTCTTAAGTTTTTTGATTTTCAGCTAAAACGTCAACTTACGGAGTGTAGTTATGTGACAGAGGCAGTGGTAGCACCGTAGGAACCCCTCTAGGCGTGGCATCCCAGTGGGCAGGGCCCAGTCCTTATTGGTGGATTTGTGTGAGTCTCTTTGTGGAGTAGCCCTCTCCTTGTCCAGCATGGGGGTGTGTACGGTTCTTATCTTACAGGCCCTAAAGACCTCCTTTCTGATCGCTGTGTCCTCTCCTGTCCATCCATGGACTTGGTGACATGTCTGTTAGACTTCCGGCTCAACCTTACCTCAAACAGAAGCATCGTCCCCCGCCTTGCGGCATCCCTGGCAGCATGTGCACAGCTGAGTGCCTTAGGTAATAGTACCTTTGTTGTCATGGCTGTGGTACTTGGTGAGAAAATGGTCAAGTGCCTGACATTTTCTGTCTGCTCATTTCAGCTGCCAGTCACAGAATGTGGGCCCTTCAAAGATTGAGGAAGTTGCTTACAACTGAATTTGGGCAATCAATCAACATCAACAGGCTACTTGGAGATAGTGATGGGGAAACAAGAGCTTTGGTATGAAACAGTACATTGCAGCTTCTAGATGTTTGAACCTTTGGGAATAAAATGTTGAAATAATAATTTAAACTTCTCAATCACTGAGAGGAGTTGGGAAATTCCACATAAGACTAAGGCCACCTTTGTCACATCCACACTCTTTATATTGCTACAGTTACTGAGTGCATGCTTGACTTTGATTTTACAAACAGTGCTGAGTCAGTAGCTATGAGCATAAGATTGTGTCCGTTGGTCTTTACAGTATGCCCGATTCACCATATTGTTTGATTTGCTGGATGAGGCAGTTAACTGCTAAAGAACTCTTGATCCTAATCTTGATCTCCTAACTTTTGATCCTTAGGAGATGGGTTTGTAGGCCAGAAAGGGACTAGTTCCCCAGGAGTAGCTATCCTGAAATAAAGGTGAAACCCTTTGAGCTGAATTTTCAAGCTCCCCTTTTTAATTTTATTATTCATTATGTGCTTTAAGGATTTTTCTATTTGAAAATACCATACACTTTTTTTTAGGGAGAATAGTGCCAGTATTGTAAAACGTTTGACTCAGAAACACCAGACAAAACACTCAACACCCCCACATTTTGGATTCATGGAATAGGATACAATTGTATTGTGTTTTCAGAGTTTTACAGGCAGTGCTCTTGCTGCTTTGGTGAAAGGCCTTCCAGAAGCTCTGCAGAGGCAGTTTGAATACGAGGACCCTATTGTGAGAGGTGGCAAGCAGCTGCTCCATAGCCCATTCTTTAAGGTAACGCTTGACTTGTTCTAAAGCGGTGGGGGAGAACAGAAGCTGTCCTGTGCAGTGCATTGCATGTCAGGCCTCCTTGAGGACAGGTGTAGTACTACTGAAGCTGAATATGAAAGATGAACAGAAATGACTGTGGGACTGAAGCCCTCTGTATTAGTGTCAGTGTGCTTTGAAATGCAGCAAGTGTGACAGCAGGTGTTGGATCTGAGGTCCTAGGTGTTAGGTGTGTCACTGGGGCTGGGTAGTACTAACCCACATCATGGATTATGGTAAAACACTTGCTAGGCACATGGCAACAAACCTGGAACAAGGAGCTCCTGAATGAGGACCTGCAGAAGCCCTGTGATGGCAGCGGTCTTTGGCATGTAGTGTTTGTGATGTGAAATATCAACTGCACTTGTGAACATCCTTGTGTATTAACTTTCGGTGGCTGCAGGTCCTGGTAGCTCTTGCTTGTGACCTAGAACTCGATGCGCTCCCTTGCTGTGCTGAGACGCACAAATGGGCCTGGTTCCGAAGGTTCTGCGTGGCCTCCCGTGTTGCTGTGGCCCTGGACAAGAGAATGCCATTGCCCCGTCTGTTCCTTGATGAGGTATTGATGCTGTCTTGGAATTACTTTTGGAGAGGCAATTACTTTTAGAGTGTAAAAGGATACCAGTATTAGGAGACACAGTGACAATTTTCTTGCCAAGGAGTCCATAAAGAAAAAAGCACGTAGGTGAAAATGAATGAACTGACATCAAATTTCAGTTAAAGTTTATTTTTAGTAAACTGAAGATATAATGATACAGCTTGGGCATTTTTAAGTATCTTAGTCTCATTATAGTCATATTGGTTTTGCTTACTAACCAAAGGTCACAATGTTGATGTTGGCATTCCCTCATATTCCCAAATGGGGTTCTTCCTGTCTTCTTACCATAATACTGTTTTATTCTTGAGAGTTGAGTGAGTGATTTATAATCTCATAATAATTCCATCTAGGTGGCTAAGAAAATTCGGGAGTTAATGGCAGACAGCGAGAACATGGACGTTCTCCATGAGAGCCACGACATCTTCAAGAGAGAGCAAGATGAGCAGCTTGTGCAGTGGATGAACAGGTCATTATATCAGAACAAGTGGTGTGTGCCAGAGAGGTGCTTCATGTGCCAACTGTCTGCTTAATGTTTGTTGTAGGCGTCCGGATGACTGGACTCTTTCTGCGGGTGGCAGTGGAACGATTTATGGATGGGGACATAATCATAGGGGACAGCTTGGGGGCATCGAAGGTGCTAAAGTTAAAGTTCCCACCCCATGTGAAGCCCTTGCAACACTTAGACCTGTGCAGTTAATTGGAGGAGAACAGACTCTGTTTGCAGTGACTGCTGATGGGAAGGTGAGCGTGCATTTTCCGTGTCAGGTTGACATTATGTAAACTGCTATGGTTGGAGGGCCTTGTGGGTGCGCAGTATGTATAAGGTTTCTGTTCTGAAGCATCATCTCAAGATTAATAGTCCTAACAGTTATCATTCTGAAATGTTTCTGAATGACCTTTAGTGTGTTTTATACCTTTACAGTGTTTTATTTTGAAGTATAGCATACATATAAAAATGTATTTGTAACTGTTTGCACATCAGTAACCTGTTAGATGTATTCTTTTTTTGTCTGTTATTATAGCACTTTCAAAAATTAATTGCTACTGTTGTGTTGGAATAGTTGATGCTTGCACATTGCCTTTGTATGGTTATCTTAAATCTTCTCTTTCTTGCACACTTCAAGACGTTTTGACTCTTCTTTGTGGAGAGCCATAATCTGTAAATGAATGTGGTTCCTTCGGTCTAGTTTAACTCTCTTTTATTTTTTGCCTTCTGTATGGGAGAAAGGGCACTCATTATGCTGGGTGGGGGATGCTGTGTAACAGTGAGCAGGGGTGATGGCGGGCATGTTCCTGTTTTGATCCAGGCTGCGAAGGGAACACTGTGACTGAACACTTCACATACTTACTGTGATGTTTTGGTAGATGCCCTTTATCAGACTAAGGAAATTCCCTTCTTATTCTGTTCACAAATAGATACTGACTTTTGTCAAACACTATTTCTGCATTTAAAAAACTATTATGGATGTGTTTACCTTGACAGCATTAATGTAGTGAATTGGATTAATTGCTTTTGTTATGTTAAATAAGCTTACATTCTTTGGAGAAACCCAGGTGGCCAGTTTATTTTATATTTTTTTAATTCATTTTGTTATCATTAATCTACAATTACATGAAGAACATTATGTTTACTAGACTCCCCCATTCACCAAGTCCCCCCCACAAACCCCATTACAGTCACTGTCCATGAGCATAGTAAGATGCTGTAGAATCACTACTTGTCTTCTCTGTGTTGCACAGCCCTCCCCGTGCCCCCCCACATTATACATGCTAATCGTAAGGCCCCTTTCTTTCTTCCCCGCCCTTCCCACCCAACCTCTCCAGTCCCATCCATCCTCCCCAGTCCCTTTCCCTTTCGTAACTATTAGTCCATTCTTGGGTTCTGTGATTCTGCTGCTGTTTTGTTCCTTCAGTTTTTCTTGGTTCTTATACTTCACATATGAGTGAAATCATTTGGTACTTGTCTCTCTCCACCTGTCTTATTTCACTGAGCATAATACCCTCTAACTCCATTCATGTTGTTGCAAATGGTAGAATGTTTTCTTCTTATGACTGAATAATATTCCATTGTGTATATGTACCACATCTTCTTGATCCATTCATATACTGATAGACACTTAGGTTGCTTCCATTTCTTGGCTATTGTAAATAGTGCTGCGATAAACATAGGGGTGCATCTGTCTTTTTCAAACTGGGCTGCTGCATTCTTAGGGTAAATTCCTAAAAGTGGAATTTCTGGGTCAAATGGTATTTCTATTTTGAGCTTTTTGAGGAACCTCCATACTGCTTTCCACAATGGTTGAACTAATTTACATTCCCACCAGCAGAGTAGGAGGGTTCCCCTTTCTCCACAACCTCGCCAACATTTGTTGTTGTTTATCTTTTGGATGGTGGTGATCCTTACTGGTGTGAGGTGATATCTCATTGTGGTTTTAATTTGCATTTCTCTGATGACAAGCAACGTGGAGTATCTTTTCATGTGTCTGTTGGCTATCTGAATTTCTTCTTTGGAGAACTGTCTGTTCAGCTCCTCTGCCCGTTTCTTAATTGGATTATTTGCTTTTTGTTTGTTGAGGTGTGTGAGCTCTTTATATATTTTGGATGTTGACCCTTTATCCAATATGTCATTTATTAATATATTCTCCCATACTGTAGGATACCTTTTTGTTCTATTGATGGTGTCCTTTGCTGTACAGAAGCTTTTCAGCTTAATGTAGTCCCACTTGTTTATTTTTGTTTTTGTTTCCCTTGCCCAGGGAGATGGATTCATGAAGTCGCTCCTGTTTATGTCCAAGAGATTTTTGCCGATGTTTTTTTCTAAGAGTTTTATGGTTTGATGACTTGCATTCAGGCCTTGATCCATTTCGAACTTACTTTTGTGTATGGGGTTAGACAGTGATCCAGTTTCATTCTCTTACATGTAGCTGTGCAGTTTTACCAGCACCATCTGTTGAAGAGACTGTCATTACCCCATTGTATGTCCATGGCTCCTTTATCATATAGTAATTGACCATATATGTTAGGGTTAATGTCTGGAATCTCTAATCTGTTCCACTGGTCTGTGGTTCTGTTCTTGTGCCAGTACCCATTGTCTTGATTACTGTAGCTTTGTAGTAGAGCTTGAAGTTGGGGAGTGAGATCCCCTCCACTTTATTCTTCCTTCTCAGGATTGCTTTGGTTATTCAGGGTTTTTGGTGTTTCCATATGAATTTTTGAACTATTTGTTCCAGTTCATTGAAGAATGCTGTTGGTAATTTGATAGGGATTGCTAGAATCTGTACATTGCTTTGGGGCAGGATGGCCATTTTGACGATATTAATTCTTCCTAGCCAAGAGCATGGGATGAGTTTCCATTTGTTAGTGTCTTCTTCAATTTCTCTGAAGAGTGTCTTACAGTTTTCAGGGTATAGGTCTTTCACTTCCTTGGTTAGGTTTATTCCTAGGTATTTTATTCTTTTTGATGCCATTGTGAATGGAATTATTTTCCTGATTTCTCTTTCTATTGGTTCATTCTTAGTGTATAGGAAAGCCTCAGATTTCTGTGTGTTAATTTTGTATGCTGCAACTTTGCTGAATTCCAATATTAGATCTAGTAATTTTGGTGTGGAGTCTTAGGGGTTTTTATGTACAATATCATGTCATCTGCAAATAGTGACAGTTTAACTTCTTCTTTACCAATCTGGATTCCTTGTATTTCTTTGTTTTGTCTAATTGCCATGGCTAGGACCTCCAGTACTATGTTGAATAACAATAGAGAGAGTGGGCATCCCTATCTTGTTCCCGATCTCAGAGGAAATGCTTTCAGCTTCTCACTGTTCAGTGTGATGTTGGCTGTGGGTTTATCATATATGGCCTTTATTATGTTGAGGTACTTGCCCTGTATACCCATTTTGTTGAGAGTTTTTATCATGAATGGATGTTGAATTTTGTCAAATGCTTTTTCAGCATCTATGGAGATGATCATGTGGTTTCTGTCCTTTTTGTTTATGCGGTGGATGATAATGGATTTTCGAATGTTGTACCATCCTTGCATCCCTGGGGTGAATCCCACTTGGTCATGGTGTATGATCCTTTTGATGTATTTTTGATTTCGATTTGCTAATATTTTGTTGAGTATTTTTGCATCTATGTTCATCAGGGATATTGATCTGTAATTTTCTTTTTTGGTGGGGTCTTTGCCTGGTTTTGGTAGTAAGGTGGTGTTGGCTTCATAGAATGAGCTTGGGAGTATTCCCTCCTCTTCTGTTTTTTGGAAAACTTTAAGGAGAATGGGTATTATGTCTTCTCTGTATTTCTGATAAAATTCCGAGATAAATTCATCTGGCCCAGGGGTTTTATTCTTGGGTAGTGTTTTGATTACCGTTTCAAGTTCTTTGCTGGTAATTGGTTTGTTTAGATTTTGTGTTTCTTCCTTGGTCAGTCTTGGAAGGTTGTATTTTTCTAGGAAGTTGTCCATTTCTTCTAGGTTTTCCAGCTTGTTAGCATTATAGGTTTTCATAGTAGTCTCTAATAATTCTTTGTATTTCTGTGGGGTTTGTTGTGATGTTTCCTTTCTCGTTTCTGATTCTGTTGATGTGTGTTAATTCTCTTTTTCTCTTAATAAGTCTGGCTAGAGGCTTATCTATTTTGTTTATTTTCTCAAAGAACCATTTCTGGGTTTCATTGAATTTTTCTATTGTTTTATTCTTCTCAATTTTGTTTATTTCTTCTCTGATCTCTATTATATCCCTCCTTCTGCTGACTTTAGGCCTCATTTGTTCTTCTTTTTCCAATTTTTATAATTGTGACATTAGACTATTCATTTGGGTTTGTTTTTCCTTTTTTAAATATGCCTGGATTGCCATATACTTTTTGTCTTAAGACTGCTTTTGCTGCGTCCCACAGAAGTTGGGGCTTTGTGTTGTTGTCATTTGTTTCCATATATTGTTTTATCTCTATTTTAATTTGGTAGTTGATCCATTGATTATTTAGGAGCATGTTGTTAAGCCTCCATGTGCTTGTGGGCCTTTTTGTTTTCTTTGTACAGTTTAGTTCTAGTTTTATACCTTTGTGGTCTGGAAAGTTGGTTGGTAGAATTTCAATCTTTTTGAATTTACTGAGGCTCTTTTTGTGGCCTATGTATGTGGTCTATTCTGGAGAATGTTCCATGTGCATTTGAGAAGAATGTGTATCCTGTTGCTTTTGGATGTAGAGTTCTATAGATGTGTTTTAGGTCCATCTGTTCTAGTGTGTTGTTCAGTGCTTCTGTGTCCTTACTTATTTTCTGTCTGGTGTATCTGTTCTTTGGAGTGAATGGTGTGTTGAAGTCTCCTAAAATGAATGCGTTGCATTCTATGTCCTCCTTTAGTTCTGTTAGTATTTGTTTCACATATGCTGGTGCTCCTGTGTTGGGTGCATATATATTTATAATGGTTATATCCTCTTGTTGGACTGACCCCTTTATCATTATGTAATGTCCTTCTTTATCTCTTTTACTTTCTTTGTTTTGAAATCTATTTTGTCTGATACTAGTACTGCAGCACCACTTTTTTTCTCCCTGTTGTTTGCATGAAATATCTTTTTCCATCCCTTAACTTTTAGTCTGTGCATGTCTTTGGGTTTGAGGTGAGTCTCTTGTAAGCAGCATATAGATGGGTCTTGTTTTTTTATCCATTCAGTGTCTCTATGTCTTTTGATTGGTGCATTCAGTCCATTTACATTTAGCATGATTATCGATAGGTATGTACTTATTGCCATAGGTATGTACTTATTGCCATTGCAGGCTTTCGATTTGTGGTTACCAAATGTTCAAGGTTAATTTCCTTACTATCTACAAGTCTAACTTAACTCACTTAATATGCTGTTACAAACACAATCTAAAGGTTCTTTTCTGTTTCTCCTCCTTTTTCTTCCTTCTCCATTCTTCATATATTAGGTATCCTATTCTGTACTTTTTGTCTATCCCTTGATTGACTTTGAGGATAGTTAATTTAATTTTGCACTTGCTTAGTAATTAGCTCTTCTAGTTTCTTTACTGTGATTTTCTTACCTCTGGTGACAGCTATTAAACCTTAGGAACACTTCCATCTATAGCAGTCCCTCCAAAATAGACTGCAGAGATAGTTTGTGAGAGGTAAATTCTCTCAGCTTTTGCTTATTTGGAAATTGTTTAATCTCTCCTTGAAATTTAAATGATTAATCTTAGTGGATAAAGTAATCTTGGTTCCAGGCCCTTCTGGTACATGGCATTAAATACATCATGCCTCTCCCTTCTGGCCTGTAGGGTTTCTGCTGAGAAGTGTGTTGTTAGCCTGATGGGCTTTCCTTTGTGTGTGATCTTATTTCTTTCTCTGGCTGCTTTTAACAGTCTGTCCTTATCCTTGGTCTTTTCCATTTTAATTACTGTGTGTCTTGGTGTTGTCTTCCTTGGGTCCCTTGTGTTGGGAGATCTGTGGATCTCCATGGCCTGACAGACTATGTCCTTTCCCAAGTTGGGTAAGTTTTCAGCAACTACCTCCTCAAAGACGCTTTTTTTCCCTTTCTCTCTCTTCTTCTGGTATCCGTATAATGCGAATATTGTTCCGCTTGGATTGGTCACACAGTTCTCTCAATATTCTTTCATTCTTAGAGATCCTTTTTTCTCTCTGCACCTCAGCTTCTTTATATTCCTTTTCTCTAGTTTCTATTTCATTTATTGTCTCCTCCACCATATCCAACCTGCTTTTAATACCCTCCATCGTGCTCTTCAACTATTGGATCTCTGACCTGACTTCATTCCTGAGTTCTTAGATGTCTTTCCATACCTCCATGAGCATGTTGATCATTTTTATTTTGAACTCCCTTTCAGGAAGAGTCACGAGGTCCATGTTATTTAACTCTTTCTCATGAGTTGTGTTAATAATTTTACTCTGGACCAGGTTTCTTTGGCTTTTCATGTTTGTATATGGCACCCTCTAGTGTCCAGAAGCCCTACTCTCTGGAGCCGCTCAGCCCCTGAAGCAATGTCGGGGGTCGCAGGGGAGCGGTACTGGTGCCTGGGGGGAGGAAAGAGCTGTTTCCCGCCTCCCTGCTGCTGTGCCTGTCTCCACTGCCTGAACCAGTGGGCGGAGCACACAGATATAAGCTTTTGTCCTAGAGCAGCTGGATATGGATCCCTGCTTTCCACCAGCAGCCAGAATCCCAGTCTCCCCAGGAACTCCACCTGTCCCAGCTTTCCAACCCCGTAATCAGAAGAGTATGATGAAAGCACCATGAAATGTAGGTTTGTGCTCCCAGCGCAGATCTCTGGAGCTAAGTATTCAGCAGCCCCAGACCTTCCACTCCCTCCCTGCTCCATTTCTCTTCCTCCCGCCATTGAGCCTGGGTCGGGGCGGGGCTCGGGACGTTACCCTGTTAGCTGAGGTCTGTTAGCTGAGGTAAGCTGAGGTGTGTGCAGTCTGACACCGTCCTCTTTCCTGTTGCTCTCTCAGGATTAGTTGCACCAACTATATTTTCTAATTGTATCTAGTTTTAGGAGGAAGCCTCTGTCTCTCCTCTCACGCCGCCATCTTTAATCCTCTATCCTGTTTTACATTTTTTTGGTTTGTGTTCAGGAATATTTTCCTTTGGATATTTAGAGATCCACCATCATGAGTGCAGTCACCGTAATGTTCCTTCCTCTCGTATGCACTCCTTGTCTGATTTCGGTGCTGTATTAATACAACAGTTTGCATTCGCTGTCTCTCAGTTCTCTGGGTCAGGACTCTGTAGGTGGCTTAGCTTGGTCCCTCAGCCCAGACTCTTTAGCCAGGTGCAATGGCCTCAGGGCTGCTGGGGAAGATTGAGCTGCTTTCTGAGGCTGCCCTCAGTTGCCAGCCATTTCACAGTGTGTCAGCTGACTTCATCAGAGTGTACAAGGGAGAAGGGCAAGAGAGTGATTGCAGGACAGTCACAGTCTTGTGTGCCCTAATCCAGAAGTGACAGCGTATCCCTGTTGCCATATTACATCTATTAGAATAGAGTCAGTGGGTCTTGGAATCCCATGTTTGAGATTTACACAAACCAGGGATGCTTGGGAACCACGTCAGAGGCTGCCTTCCAAGAGTACCAGGGTGGTGCTAGCTTCAGAAAGAGCAGTGAAGTGTATACCTCTTTCTCTATCTGAGGAATTCTGTTCTTTTAGTCATTTCCTGGTTATTCTAACAGAAGCCCATGCCCCTGGTGACAGTTATTGTTATTATTGTTGTTTTATAGACCAAGTTTTTTCTGGGTTTACCTAAGTATTACATACGTCATTGCTCTCTATTATTTTTTATGTCTCGGACCTCATATCTGTGACTTTTTATTTTAAGCATATGTTTTCGATTTCCTTTACTAAGGGTGTTCTCTTGGTTAATCCTGTAATTGTTTTTGTTCATTTGAAAATACCTTAATTTTGTCCTTTTTCTAAAGTAAGTCTTGTAAACATTTTCTGTAAAGAGCATGTTAGTATTTTGGAGTGTGTGGATCATATGTTTTGTCTCAACTATGAAAGCAGCTGGTGGACCATATGTAAATGAATGTTTGTGGCTATGTTCCAATAAAACTTTATTTACAAAAATAGGTGGTAGGCCTCATTTGGCCCATAGGCTGTATGTACTTTGCAAACCCCTGTTCGAGAATATAAAATATTCAGTTGACTGTTATTTTCACTCAACCTCTTAAAAGTTTTGTTCTTCTGTTTTTTGACGTTCATTGTTGCAAATAGGATGTTAGCAGCCTAATTTTTACCCAAATGATGGTAATAAATCTTTTCTCTATGGCTGCTTTTAAGATCTTTATTTAACTATCTGACATTTTACTATGGTATATTGAGAGGACAATTCCTTTCTATTTTTCCTACCCCTTTTTGTTTTGTTTTGTTTTTTGCCAGGTAGTCAGGGGATGGAGGGTGGGGTTCCTGGCTCTGAGAAGTGGTCTTTGAACAACTCTCATAAATTCCCAGACATTGTTTCTTTCAAATATTGCTTCTCCTGTGTGTCCTGTATAGTCTCTCCCTGTGACGCCTGAGTTCTGCTTGCTGTCAGGTGAGAAGGTTGGTCCTTTATATCCCTAACCCTCCTCTCATGTTTGCTCTTCCGTTTCTGTGCCATATGCTGGATGATTTCTTCAGATCCAACTTCTAGTCCTCTGATCTCTCTTTCCCTATTTATAATCTGCTGCTTAATGCATCTGGGTTTTTTATTTCAATTATCTTCTTACTTTCTGAAAGTTCTGCTTTGGATTATTTTAGTATTCCTTATTCCTTGGGAGTACTTTCAAGCTTTCATTTTTTAAACATACTGGACTTTTGTTCTTCTGACTCTCACTCATGGTGCCTTCTTATCTTTTGTATGATGTGAATTTTTAAAAGTGTGAGCTGACCATTTCCTTTAGAGAATTTTCCATAGAAATTCTATGAGGCCTAGTTTGAAATCACTCATCAAAAGAGAATGTATAACCTTGGGGTACTACCAGCCTAAGACATTGTGAATTAAATCCTCCACCTAAAGAACTTAGACCATGGGTAGCTTAAATTCAGACTGAAACCAATGCAGTGATCCGCTTTTGTAGTCGTAATTCTCAGGAGAGAGTCCCCCTCACTTGGGGCTGAGCTGGAGGAAGGCGGCTTTCCTTGTTCCCGAGTGTCTTCCACAGTCCGGGGGAGGGACGAGCCCCGGGGAGCCGCACCTCTGGCAGGGGTTCTCCTAAGGGGCCTCACGTCAGGAGCTTGAGGTCCTCAGTGTCCTCCCTGGGGAGCGGGCTGCGGGCCCATTTTCCTGCCGCGGTCGATCTCACGTCCTCCCTTGGCCCTTGAGGTTCCCTTGCCATCACATCAGGGCAGCAGCACCTGACAGCATGTTCGTGGGGGTGCCTGAGCCGCATCTGGAAATGGCAGTCTGGTTTGTTTTGACTAATGAGTTGCTTTTTGTGTCCCAAAGCAATAACTACCCACTTAGAAGGAAAGAAAAATAGTGTCTTCTATTGTGTGACTTATGCTGCCTTGCTGAAAATTTATAGTTTTTCTGTGTTTTTTTTTGAGGGATTTACATATAGTAGATAATTAAATCTTTTTTAATTTTATTGACGTTAATTGTCATTAGTATTGTTGGTAAAAAGGGAAATGCTTCCAGGGAAAAGATGTTACTTTCAAAATACATTTTGTGAATGCAGGATATCCAATAGTCTTAACCTTTTCTTTGATTTTTAGAGCTCTGTTAAAACAGGAATAAAGTCTTAAACATTCCCATGATTTTTAATTTAAATTTCTTTTCTCTGTGATAAAAATCTCTATAGAGTATTTATGGGTTTATTAATTACTAAGATAGAGGGATATTTAGATAAAAATCTGATGTTTGTATTACTTTTCCTTGTCTTAGCTGTATGCCACTGGGTACGGTGCAGGCGGCAGACTAGGAATTGGAGGGACGGAGTCAGTGTCTACCCCAACATTACTTGAATCCATTCAGCATGTGTTTATTAAGAAAGTAGCTGTGAACTCGGGAGGAAAACACTGTCTTGCCCTCTCTTCTGAAGGAGAAGTTTACTCTTGGGGTGAGGCCGAAGATGGGAAGCTGGGCCATGGCAACAGAAGGTATTATGTGGGAACCTCATCTCCAGTGTTATACTTCCCTTCCCCTGGTGTTTGTTTGCATTAATTCTTGTAGAGTGTATTGGCACTGCATTTTTCAGAACCTGAACAGTAATCTACTCAAATGTCAGTGACTCATTTGGCAAAATTAAGTTCATGCGCCACTGTGTGGGCTTGGCCTGCAAAACTCCTCTACTAACTATTGTGAACTGCTTTCTGTCCTTCTGTCCCAAGTTCCCTTCCCTCATCCCAAGTAATTCCCTGAATCATGCTGGCATTTTGGTGATGTGGTATGTAAACAGGAAATGGCAGGAGTAAGGGGAAAGGAACACACAAATGATGCAGTTTTTTTAAAGTGAGCAGCCAAACACACTAGTTTTTCAAAATTAATGGGAACTATCTACTGTGTTGGAGTATCAGGGACCTTCATATCTGAAATGACTAAAACTCTAGAGAAAATACATGAAATAACATCCCTAAAGGCACTGGTTAATAAACAGTGAAGTTACACACAGTGATCTGTGGTGGTAAATGCTGATGATAATTGTGTGTGTGAGGAGAATAACTGAGAGGCCAAGGACAAACCACCCATTAGGATGAGGAGGGACACGCCCCAGAGCTCCCAGAGGACAGGCTGGAGCTGCTCCTAAGCCCTTACAATCCCCAGGGCATTAGTCAGAGAACTGAGAGTGATGTTGTGCCGAAGTGGGGGGGAAATTAGCCATAGGCTAATGGTGCCTCTGACCTACCAATAAAGCTTAAAAGCAAGACCTGAAAGGATTAAACTGTTCGTGAATAACTAAACCATACTGTAGAGATTAAAGCTCAAAACTATTTTTATGACTACAAACATATCAAGCACCCAGCAAGATAGAAACTTAACAAGGCTTTGCATTTAATGAAAAATTACCAGGCATTGTGTCTCTTTAATATAGTGTTAGGGAATTGGATATTCAAATATAAAAGAATGAAAATGGACCCTTATCTCACACCACTCACAAAAATTAACTCAAAATGGATGGCTTAAAGACTTTAATGTCAGATCTGAAACCATAAAACTCCTAGAAGAAAACACAGGGAAAAATCCCTTGTCGTGGGTCTTGGCCATTATTTTGGGAGGTGTAGCAACAAAAAAGCAACAAAAGCAAAAATTAGCAAGTGGGACTGTGTCACATTAAAAAGCTTCTGCACAGCAAAAAAAAAACAACGAAGTGAAAAGACAACCTATGGAACGAGAGGAAATATTTGCTGAATATAAATTGGTAAGGGGTTAATACCCAGAATGTATAAGGAGCTCATGCAACTCAGTAGCAAGAATAAGTAAATAAATAACCTAGTTAATGAATAGGCAAAGGCTCTGAATAGACATTTTCCCAAAGAAGACATGTAGGTGGCCAGCAGGTATATGAAGAGTTGCTCAGTGTCAGTAATCATCAAGGAAATGCAAATCAAAATCCATGAGGTATCACCTCACACCTGTTAGAATGGCCATCATTAAGAAGATGCCTGGTGAGGATATGGAGATAGGGGAACCTTATGTACTGTTGGTGGGATTATAAATTGGTCCAGCCACTATGGAAACCAGTATGGAGGCTCCTCAAAAAATTAAAAATGGAAATAACATGTGATCCAGCAATCCCACTTCTGGGTATATATGAAGAAAATAAAGTTACTATTTCAAGAATATATCTGCATCCATGTTCATTGCAGTGTTATTCACCATTGCCAGGATATGGAAACAAACCAAGCGTTCATCAGTAAATGAATGGGTAAAGAGAATGTGGTATGTGTGTATAGTGGAATATTCAGCCATAAAAAGTTTCTGACAACATGGATGAATCTGAGAACATTATGCCAAGGGAAATGAGGCAGACAATGACAAATACTACATGATCTCACTTATATGTAGAATCTTAACAAAGCTGAACTGAGAAAAAGAGAGTAGATTGGTGGTTGTCAGGGGCTGGGAGTGGGGAAAAGGGAGATGTTGGTCAAAGGGTACAAACTTCCAGTATAAGGTGAATAAATTCAGCATGGTGACTATAGTTAACAATAGAGTCTTGTATAAAGTTGCTAAAAAGTAGACTTTAAATGTTCTTTCTAAGCAAACTGAAGTAATTATGTGAGCTGGTGGGTGCATTAGCTAACCATTTTGTGGCGATCATTTCACAGTGCAGCAAATCATTATACACCTTAAACTTCCTAATGTTATATGTCAATTACATCTTAATGAAGTGAAAAAATAATTATCAGGCATGCAAAAGAACAGGAAAATACAATCCACGTAAGGGGGAAAGTCAGTGATTTGAAACTTTCTTAGAAATGGCACAAGTGAATTACTACATAAGAACATTAAAACATTTATTTTAACCACATGCTATATCTTTAAGAAACTGTAAGAAACTAGAGGGAAAACTTAAACATGCTAGGCAGAGACTGAAAGATTTTATTTTAATGCCCAAATCATAGTCCTGAAGATGAAAAATATAATAGCTGAGGTGAAAAATATGGGGCATGAGGCTAATGACACATTAAACATTGCTGAAGAAAAAGATCAGTGAACTTGAAGACAAAACAATAGAAATTACCCAGAATGGACCAGAAGAAAAAGTACATAAAATGAACAAAGCATCAGTGAGTTGTGGACAACCTCAAAGGGCCTAATATATGCATGATTGGAGTCACCAAAGGAGATGATGACAGGGAATTTTTGAAGAAATAATGACTAAAAATTTTCCAATTTTAAACTCACAAGCTCAAGATGCTCACAGAACCCTGAGCAAAAGAAACATAAAGGAAACTACAAGACAGTTGATAAAAGACAGAATCATAAAAACAGCCATAAGGGGAAAATTATATTAATGTTTAGGAAAAAAAGTAGAGGATGACAGCAGATTTCATACAGTAAACAGTGCAAGTTCGAAAACAGTGGAAATACTAAAAATGAAAATAACTGTTGACTCGAGTTTTTTTTACCCAGTGAAAATATGTTTTCAAGAATGAAGTTGAAGTAGGTTTAGTCAGACATGCAAAAGAAAGCATTCAACTCCTGCAGACCTGCACAACAGAAATGTTAAAAGGATTATTTCAAACAGAAGGAAAATGATATCCAGTGGAATCAGGGGTCTATACAAATGAATGAGGAAATTACTACCTTGTTTAATATGACTTTTTTTACTTACTACATAAATCTCTTTTCAGAGATAGTTGAATGTTTCAAGGTTATAATGAAAATCAATTGAGTTGCTTGAAACATGTCCATTATGTCTTAATAATGAAACATTTATACAGGAAAACATGACTAGCATAGAGGTTTTGGGGATAGGAAATGGAAGTGTACTGTTGTGATTGTGTATAGTGTATGTGATGTAGTGTGTGACTTCAGACTAAGCTGTAGCAGTTAGGGATATATTCTACACACTCTAAAGCATCCACTGAAATAATGTAATGAAAAGTTTTATCTAATAAGACAACAAAGCAATTAAAGTGAAATCATGAAACATAGTCAAAAGAAAGAAAAATGGAATAAATAAATGGGACAAATAGAAAACAAATTGCAAGACACAAATATAAACTGAGATATATTAACAATCAGATCAAATGTAAATGTTCTAAACACCCCAATTAAAAGTCAGATTGGGTATAAAAGCAAGATAAAACAATATGATACCCAAAGGGAACCTCCCTTATATAGACACATGAATAGATTAAAAAGGAAAAGGTGGGAAAATACATACTAGGGAATCAGGGGTCTAATACTAATTTTAAAAAAAGCTGGAATGCCTGCATTAATATCATACCAAGTGGATTTCACAGCAGAGACTATTGAGAGAGATAAAAATGGGTAATTTTATAATGATGAAGTGGTCAGTTCAAGAGGACATAATAATCCTAAATGTTTACACAACTAATAATAGACCTTCCAAGTATATGAAATTAAACAAAATGACAGCTGCAAGGAGAAATAGACAAATCCATAACTGTAGTTGGAGATTTTAATACTCCTCTCTCAATTAATCATAGAACAAGTAGATAGAAACTGTCAGTTATAAGACTTGAACAAGTCTACCAACCAACTTAAATCAGTTGCCGTTTGTAGAACATTCTGTATAACAAAGCACATTCTTTTCAAGTGAAAATGGAATAACTGCCAATACAGATTGGAATTTAGGCTGGAAAACAAATCTCATACATCAGAAGTATTCAAGTTATACAAAATATATTCCCTGACCACAATGAAATTAGTTAGAAAGCGATAACAATAATACCCTGAAAAAAGCAAATAAAATATTTAAAAGTAACTGATGGGTCAAAGAATGAATCAGAGATGAATTTGAAGTAATTTTGACCTGAGTGAAAATGAAACAGCATGTAAAAACGTGTGGGATCCAGCAAAGGCACTCCTTAGAAGAGACTTACAGCATAAAATGCCTTTTTATAAAAGGAAGATGGCCTCCAAACAATGACTTCCCTTCCTGCCTTCAGAAAGTAGAAAGAGGACAGTAATGACCATGTTTCATCACCACAAAATGTACAGTTCATTGAAAGAAGTATAATGAACAAATTTATGCCAAAAATTCAGCTTTTCAGATGGAATGGAAGCATTCCTCATAAGACCAGGTTCTTTAAAGCTCACTCAAAGAGAAACGGATGACTCAAATGGCCCTGTGCCTAAGAAATGGAATTTCCCACAAATAAATCACCAGGACCAGATAAGTGGTGATTCCCGCCACATGTGTGAATAGCAGATAATGTCAGTTCCTCACAAACCATTTTAGAAAACTGGGGAGGGAATTCTCCCCAACTCTTTTTTTTGTGGAGAGCTTTATTTCTGTACCAAAACTAGACTCATGATGGTTGCATGAGTGTATGCACATGTCAAAATTCATCAAGTTGTATACTAAGATTTATGCATTTTATTTACCCCAGTATAAAAAGTTTTAAAAAAACTGAAAAAAAACCCTCAAAACTAGACTCAGATATTATTAGGGCAATACAGACCAGTATCCTTTATGAACATAGATATAAAAAAATTCTTCACATTTTAGAAAATGGAATCCAACAATATATATAAAAGGATAATACAACCTGACCAAGTGAAGTTTATGCCAGAAATTGCAAAATTGTTCTAACGATAAAAAATTAATCAGTGTGAAAAGAAAACCATATGACCATCTCAGTGTATGATGGGAAGAAAACACTCGCCAAGCTTCAACATCTGTTCTGAAAAAACTTTCACCCATCTAGGAAGTTTTCCTTAACTTGGTAAAGGGTGTCTCTGTTTAATCAGGAGCTAATACAGCACTTAATGATGACAGACTGAAGCTGTCCCTAACTTAGATAGCAAAACAAAGATACCTGCTGTCACCATTTATGGCCAACATGTATTGCACTTCTGGCATGTGTAGTGTAGCAGTACAAAGAAATAAGATGAAAAGAGAATTAAAGTTCTTTACACATAACATGATTGCTTATATGGAAAATCTGATGGTGTCTACAGAAAAGCTAGAATTAATAAGTGAGGTTAGGTTTGCAGGATAGAAGCTCAGTAAATGAAAGTCATTTGTATGTCTTTATACATGTATGTTTGCACTCAGAAATTAAAATTTATAACTACAGTTTACATTAACCATAACCCCCCACCTCTACCCCCATGATGGACACAGGTATGAATTTGACCCAGAAATGTGAGTGACTTATAGATGTAAAACTACAGGATATTACTGAGAGAAATTTTAGAAGACCTGAAATCATGGAGGGGAGTATACTGTGTTCATGGATTAAAAGGCTCAATATTGTTGATTTGTTGGTTTTCCCCCAAATTAACCTACATGTTTGGTCCCTTCCAGATCAAAATTTCTGTATGATTTGACAAGCTGATTGTAAAATTCATATGGCAATGCAAAGTACTTAGATTAGTCAAAACAGCTTTGAAAATGGGGAGCAAAGATGGAGTACTGACACTTCAGACTTCAAGCTCATTTTAAAGCTGCGGTAATCAAGATAGTGCTGTTGGTGTTAAGAGAGATCAGTCGGTCAGTGGGGTAGAAGAGGAAGTCCAAAATGTGCCCACAAACACTGATGCAGGGGCTGTGGGAGAAATGAAACTGGATTTATCTCCCAGAGTTTCCAATGTACCATTTGCAAAAGTGCAAGTCATGAAGGGAAGCCTTTCAGCAAATGGTTTTGAGCAGTTGAAAAACCTTATGGCAAGTAGGGAACTTAAATACTCATCTTGACCTTATCCAAAATTAACTCAAAATATTTCATAGTCATAAAAGTAAAACCTAAAACTGAAAACTTCTGGAAGAAAATATGAGAGAAAACCTTTATGACTGTAGCAGAATATCCTACATTAGACTTAATATAAAGACACCATTAAGAAATTGAACAGATGTGCTATGGAGTGGGAAAGCCTGTCTCTGGTCATCCATCTGAGGCTTACATCCAGACTTACTACAAACTCAATGACAAGTAAACAAGAGTGTTGTCACTGCTTGCTGCATCTTAGGGTAGTTGATCTTCATATGCTAAAACTCCTTAAATGAATGCTGATTTATAGTTAGGGTAGGTAACCTGTTTCTTAAAAGGCCAGATAGGAATAAATATTTCAAGCCAGCCATAGACAGTCTCTGTTGTACAGGCTTCTTTCAGGTTTTTTTTTTTAATAACCCTTTAAAAATCTAAGACTCATTTTCAGCTCCCTGGCCTTTCAAAAACAGGCCATGGGCCAGACATGGTTCAGACGGAAAGATCTCCTACTCTCTGGCATCAGGGCAGCTGTGAAAGGAGATGGATAGGAAATTAAGAAATTTTGAGTGAGGACTGGATGATTCTTCTGGATTGATTTAATAATTGAGTTGAAGGATGTAGATTGAGAGGTTGAGTACATGAGCGGGAAACCAGAAGTCATTCAATACATTTAAGCTACTTAAGAATAAAACTATATTTCAGTTCTCTTTGGTGACCTCTTTTGCAGTCCGTGTGACCGCCCTCGTGTCATTGAGTCTCTGAGAGGAATCGAGGTGGCTGACGTCGCTGCTGGAGGAGCCCACAGCGCCTGCGTCACTGCAGCCGGGGGCCTGTACACATGGGGCAAAGGCCGGTACGGCCGCCTGGGGCACAGTGACAGTGAGGACCAGTTAAAGCCAAAGCTGGTGAGGAGGCACCTGGAGAAGGTGCTTGGAGGCGTGGGAGTCCAGGGATGCTTTGAGGGGGCTTGCTGTTGTCGTTATGATCTTTAAAAGTCACAAGTATTCCCTGTTCTAGATTCTTTGTAGTTTTAGAGTTGATGGTCTTAGCCTCCTTAATGTACAAGTAGGTTTGTATTCCATGGGTCATTTAGATAGGATAATATTTGAAATATCTTTTGATTTATATTAGTAAATATTACTTGGCATCCAGCTAAATGCTTTGGCTTCTGGAAGGCCTGTTGTGCTTTGGGTGATGCAGTGGGGGGAAGCAGCCTTCCTGGTGTGATAGGACTGGCTCATGGGGAACACTGATACCTGCCTCCTACAGTTAGATATGTAGAATTTAAGAAGATGAAGGTATTTCTCTCACAGAATTATTAAAATTACCTGTTCTTTATAAAGGTATGAAGCAGGCATCCCTTGCACAAAAAGCATCATAGCACTTTAAAGCCTTTCCTTGATAAACCTTTCTAGTGTCATCAGATAAACTTGGCCCCTTTTCTCTGAAGGTGGAGGCCCTGCAGGGCCACCGTGTGGTTGACGTTGCCTGTGGCAGTGGAGATGCCCAGACCCTGTGCCTCACCGATGACGATACTGTGTGGTCCTGGGGGGATGGGGACTACGGCAAGCTCGGCAGAGGAGGCAGCGATGGCTGCAAAGTACCAATGAAGGTATTTCTCTTGACACCACAGGAGGAGGGTACCTTTCCTAGGCTCCCAGGACAGTGGGTGTCACTGTCCTCTCCCACTCTGCATGCTTCTTAGGAGGAGTTCAACCTCAGCTTTACCTTCTTGGCAAAAAATGTAATGGGTAACTGGATAGAAAGTGAAAGGCCTAAAGGTATTAAAATATTTTAAGTGCTATTTGTGCTGCCTTGGAAAATATGTGTAATCTGTAGTTTTATTAGGTATGTAGACCTGTTTGAGCAAAAAGATAACAAATTGTTCATAATTTTCAGTTTACAGAAATCTGTAGCTGTGGAATGTAATAGTACTTGTTAAAATGGGTGCATCTGGCTTAGCCAGAGGCTCTGTTGGGTGGGTGTCCTGTGAGAGGCCCAGTGAAGAGGGTTGGGGTCAGACTGCTTTGCTCCATATGCCTGTGGGATGCTGCAGGTCCTTAATTCTGGGAGACAGTCTTTTGCCTTTGTGAATGGGCAGTTGGCAGAGGAGTTCATTGGTGTGTTTAGATCATGGGCTGACTAGCACCCTGCAGTGTGTGAACACAACAGGGCCGTTTGGCTGAGGTGCTTTGCTGTGACCTTGGGAATGTCTGTGCTGTGAAGGAAACTAGAAGCTGTCCTCCGCTGGGTGTTCCGTCGTGTTTGGGCTCTGAGACTGCACATGTGGACTTGGCACAGCAGCCCTGGGGGTACAGTATTCCACTAGAGGCCTCCTCACAGGGACAGGAGCCACAGCTGGAACCACAGAACTTTTCTTCCCAGAGCTATACTGCCCGGTACAGTAGCCACCAGCCTCACATGGTTGTGTAAGTTTAAATTTAACACAGTTAAGAATAAGTGAAATTACATCCCACTCCCTTGCTCACACTGGTCATATACTGCATGGGCTCAGTAGCTGTATGTGGCCGGTGGCTTCCATACTGGACAGTGTGGACACAGCTGTGTTCTCTTCACTGCAGAGTGGTTTGGGTGGGTGCTGCCAGAGCCAAATCCTGGTGAAGAGGCCATGCTGCACCCTGCATGCTGGCTGGCTGCTGGAAAACCAGGAGCTCAGGGCTGTTCCCTTGTCCTTACCACCCCTTGCTCTTTTTATCTTATAGGTATACAGTGTTCTAGCCATGTCACAGGTTACTTAGGGTTTTCACATTCATCAAAAATTGTGGACTTTTGCTCCTTCAAGGATTAGGCTGTTGGGCATTGTGGGGGTTGGAGACTGTTACTGATGTGATCATGACTGGATGGGGATGCGTGGAGAACTAGTTAAAGGAATTAATCATTTAATTTTTTAAATTTAAATTTAAAATGTATTATGAGAACTTAAGTGTCAGCACAGTCACAGGTCATAAGGAGCATAGCTTGCCTGGGCAAGGAAGGATGACTAGGTAAGTGAGCCCCAGTCAGACCTCGGGGGGCTGGCTTTGAAGGGTGCAGACCCCCCAGGCAGCAGGGCTGAGTGAGCCCCAGTGAGACCTTGGGGGACTGGCTTTGAAGGGTGCGGACCCCCCAGGCAGCAGGGCTGAGTGAGCCCCAGTCAGACCTCGGGGATCTGGCTTTGAAAGGTGCGGGCCCCCCAGGTAGCAGGGCTGAGTGAGCCCCAGTCAGACGTCAGGGGGCTGGCTTTGAAGGGTGCGGGCCCCCCTGGCAGCAGGGCTGAGTGAGCCCCAGTGAGACCTCAGGGGACTGGCTTTGAAGGGTGCGGGCCCCCCAGGCAGCAGGGCTGAGTGAGCCCCAGTCAGACGTCAGGGGGCTGGCTTTGAAGGGTGCAGACCCCTCAGGCAGCAGGCTGAGTGGAAGTGGGCCTGGCCAAGGTCATGTTTCCTTTGGATTCACCTGGAGGGATGGCCGGGCATGTCTGGAGGCCAGAATCTGGTCCTCTGGGCCAACCCCATCTCCTGCTACTCCTCCCTGTGGGCCCATGGGGTCTGAGAGGGCTCTGGGGACCAGGTGAGAAGTGCAGGGTCCCCACATGACACAGAAAAGAAGCTGAAAGAGTGGAATCTGGGGAAAGTGGTCACAGACCTTCAGCTGTGGCCTACCCCTTCCCCGTGACACACACTGGGTTACCTGTAGAGGCATGGGCTCACAGCCATGTGTCAGCAGGTGCACCTTCAGAGCCTGGGCTCTTGCTTCTCCTGAGAACGCATACTTGGGTAAGTAGAGGAGCCCTTGAGGTTGAGTCGGCTGGGAGAGGGTCCTCAGAGTTCTTCATTAGGCCAGCTCAGTCTCTGTGTGGCTGCAGCAGTTAGCAGAAACAGTGATTCAGTCTAACTGACCCTTTCCCCTTCCAGATTGACTCTCTTACAGGCCTTGGAGTGGTGAAAGTGGAATGTGGATCCCAGTTTTCTGTCGCCCTTACCAAATCTGGTGCTGTTTATACTTGGTACGCACAATTCTGTTTGTTTAATCTCACCAAAACCAGATTGTTAATTTGAAGTTACATTAACTACCTTTTCATAGGCTGAAATGCAGCCTCCACCAAGGGCTGTGGTTTGCATCCTGAAGTACATCCTGGTTTGGGTTCAGCAGGGTGAGGCAGGCTGGTTAACGAGACGGCCTTTCCCGCTAAGCTCTTGGTTTCCTTCTGTGTAGGGGCAAAGGTGATTATCATAGGCTGGGCCATGGATCTGACGACCATGTCAGAAGACCTCGGCAGGTCCAAGGGCTGCAGGGGAAGAAAGTCATCGCCATTGCCACGGGCTCCCTGCATTGTGTGTGCTGCGCTGAGGATGGTAGGTGGTTGGCTCCATGCCTTAGCACAGAGGCCTTTAAGTCTAAGAGGGCTGTGCAGGGATGATACATGCAAGCTGTGGGGCTAAAGGGACTATTATACTACAGCCGAGAATCCATTTGTGGTGAGTGGGGCTTGGGGTCCCAATATCGTCAGCCCCTGATGTTAACACCTGTGGATGTGTTAGGTTTCGTGGCTGTGCTCGGGCTGACTGCTGTCCTTTGGAAGGACTGCCTGAAAGGCTGGCCCTCAGTTGGCCTCTGAGAACCTGGGTCTTGCAAGGGCTCCCACCATTCCCTGACTGACCAGAGGCCTCACTGTGCCTAACAGTTTGTTTATTTGCACAGTGTGGTCTGTGCTAAAACCTGCTTTTCTCCTGGGGGTTGGAACCTAGGGTATGTATCAGGCAGAGGTGTGTACTGACCTGCCTTAGTGAAAATCTGGGCACCAAGTCTCTCATGAGCTTCCCTGGCAGACAGCACTTCACACATGTGGTCACAGCTTGCTGAGGGGGAGTTAAGCTTGTCCTGTGGGACTCCACTGGACAGGATCTGTGTCTGGCTCCTCCTAGACTTTGCCCACGTGCCTTGTCCCTTTGCTGATGGTGCTCTGTGCTGTCACTGAATCATAGCCCTGAGTATGACGAAAGCATGGAGTCCTTGCAGTTCATCTAGCAAATCAGCGAACCTGAAGGTGGTCTTGGGGACCCCACACAACGGCAAAAGGAATTTTACATGTGGAATTAAGGTTGCAAATCAGCCTACCTTATGATATGGAAGTTATTCTGGATTATTGGGTGGTGTAGTGTTGTCACAAAGACTCTTCAGAGCAGAAAAGGAGGCAGAAGAGTCAGAGATGTGACAAAAGTAGAGACAGGAGAGGTTTTTCTGAGTGCAAAATGGTCTCAACCTGTCGTTGTTGGCTTTGAAGGTGGAGGAAAATGACCAGGGCATGTGGGTAGCCTCTAGAGGCCGGAATAGCTGTCAGCTGACAACCTGCAAGGATACAGGACCCTGGTCCTCCAAAAAACTGAATTCTGCCAACAGCCTGAATGAGCAAGAAAGCAGGTTCTCCCCTAGGCTCTCCAGAAAAGGGTGCAGCCTGCTGACACCTCTGTTCTAGCCCAGTGAGACTCAGGTTGGGCTTCTGACCTACAGAACTGAAGGGTTATGAATGCATGCTGTTCAAGTCAGAAAGGTTGTGGTACTTGTTATGGTAGCAATAGAAAGTGAGTGTCCCATCTTTCACTAAACAGCCAGTCCCTCAGTTTTGTTCCCTTTTAAAGCTTTTGGTGAATTATATGAGCATTTACCCTCTTAATTATTTCATTGATAGAAGAGTTTCATATATGAATAAGCAATTTTTATGGCCTGTGGTGGGACTGACATTGTAGTTCTTGATCAAGGACTTACAGCACACTTTTATTTGCTTTATTTTAATTCTTTAAATTTTAAGCAAATGACACACTTAGAGAACATAGGAAGTACAGTACAAAGAATTTTTTTTTACCCACGTGAGACTGAGGAGCTTCCCTGAGGCCCCATCACCCTTCACATCTGAGTGTGTTATTTCCTACAAACGGGACTGCTGAGCACAGCTGTCCAGTGGGGACATTCACAGTGCTGGTCACCCCCAATCTTCAGCCCCACTTGGCATGACAGTGCAGGTTACCGTTAGCTGCTGTGTTCTTGTTCTCGGTCCAGACAATCCTCAGTCCCTGGGTGTCATTCTCTGACACGTCTTCAGTCTTCCTGGGCTTTGTGGACCTTGACACTTAAAAATTGCAGGCGGTTATTTTGTAGAACATCTTTCAGTTAGAGTTTGTCTGATGTTTCCTCAGTAGAGTCAAGTTCTGTATCTTTGATCTTAATTCACACTTAACACATCAGATGGTACGCAGTTCTCTTCATCCTGTTAGTGGTGGTGTTGGCCTCAGTTACTGATAGAGGTGGCATCTGCCAGGCTTTTCCTCTGTGTGTGTCCTTTGGGACTAGTAAGTGTTTGGGAGGGTATTTAAAACTAGTACTCCTGTTGTCATTGACTATTTTATTCTCATCAAATATTTAATACTTATTTTTTTGTTTGCATCTGTGTGGGGCTCATGGTTTCCTACCTAATTTATTCAATGAGTTATAGTTACATAACTGTCACACTTGTATAACTTGTTTTTTGGTTTTCTTGTTTTATTTATTTATTTTTCTAATTTTAATTTTTAATTTTTAAAAATTTTTTATTAAGGTATGATTGATATACACTCTTATGAAGGTTTCACATGAAAAAACAATGTGGTTACTACATTTACCCATATTATCAAGTCCCCACCCATACCCCAATGCAGTCACTGTCCATCAGTGCAGTAAGATGCCACAGATCCACTATGTGCCTTCTTTGTGCTACACTGTTCTCCCTGTGACCCCCTACACCATGTGTACTGAACATAAAACCCCTCAGTCCCCTTATCCCTCCCCCCCCACCCACCTCCCACACCCCTACCCTTTGGTAACCACTAGTTCATTCTTGGAGTCTCTGAGTTGGCTGCCATTTTGTTCTTTCAGTTTTGCTTCATTGTTATTGTATAACTTGTTTTTATTTTATTAGTTATTTTGGTATTCTAGTTGTGCCCTATTTGGCCAGCTTTATCTTCTGATGTGTTCCTATCATTCACTGAGTACTTCTTTGCTTTCTGTCACAGTAAGAAATTCTGTCCTCCTCTTGACTTTTCATGCCCCAAGCCTAGAATTGACCATTTCTGCAAAATGCCTGATTTCTTTAGAGGAGAATGGTGTTTAGAAGACAAGATGTGGTTGATAGGTGTGCTTGTTGTTCCTGGGATGTCACTGCTCCCAGGCCTTCACAGTGAACAGAGCAAGGGAATATATATATGTAGTAATGCACAAATTTACATCTGTGTTTATTTTTGCATTATGTACGTATTTGGAATACATGTGTTCGCACAAGTACTCCATGTTCCAGGTTAGGGTTCATGCCAGTTTTCTCTCTTTCTACTCTTGTAACTTCTTTCACTTTTGGTGAGAAACCTGCAGTCCATTATCCCTGTATAGTGATTTGGTCACTTCTTGTGTATGACCAGCATCCTGACATGGGCTTTGCCCTTTCCCTTGCATGGATCCTCACTCTCCTTGGGCATGACTGCCTACTCTGTGCTGTCCCCATGCCTGGATGCACTGGGCAGCCTGCTCTGGCCAGCTTTCCACTCCAAGCTGCTCCCCATGGAAGTCCTTGACATCTGTGGGCTGATTTCCTGCCCCTCTGCAGAGAGCTCCTTCTTTCCCTGCTTGTGCTCTGACACTCACCTAGTGTCTTTAGGACTGAACTGTGGAAAGCGGGAGGGGGCAGGACATCACCCTTGGTCACATAGGCATTGCATTTTTCAGAGCGGTACTCTGGCTGCATGGCACACTGAGGAGTCTGTATGGGCAAGGCAAGTGACATGTTCAGAAAACTAACCTCATTTCTACAATAGTTGCTGTGTGACCTCACTCTCAAAATAGTTTTATGAGGGTGTTTCAGGGTTAGGATCTAGCATGGTATGCCGAAAAATAGGACTCATCAATGTTTAGAATATGGATAACTGTAGAACTACATGTTCCTTTAAAAACTTGGATTTTGTTTAGATAAAAACTGAATTTTTCTCTCCATTTAACGTACAAATTTAATTTGAGTGGTTAAGGATACATGTGTTTTACCGTTATTTGTTCTGATTAAGAACTGCTGTGGTTGTATGCTTAGTCCTGTGAACAATTGCTGTTGGGAGTTTGGACCAGAGTCTTGTGCCTCTTGTAGAAAAGGCATGTTGGCCAGCAGGGTCTGTAGAGTCCTAGGAGGCCCGCTGCCTGTTTGGATGTTGTGATTCAAGACATCTAGGTCACACATGAAATTGACATTCAGGCCATTAGCTGCCAATACCCAGTTGAAGGGCAGTGATGACCACTGTGATGGGAAGATGGTGATCATGGCTTCATTGGTCCTAATACATGAGTTCTTGCTCTAAATTCACCTTGTTTAGGTGAAGTTTATACATGGGGTGACAATGATGAGGGACAGCTGGGAGATGGAACAACAAACGCTATCCAGAGACCTCGGCTGGTGGCTGCCCTTCAGGGTAAGAAGGTCAACCGTGTGGCCTGCGGTTCAGCACATACCCTTGCCTGGTCGACCAGCAAGCCTGCCAGCGCTGGGAAGCTCCCTGCACAGGTTGGTACTAGCTGGGCCAGGTGGGCTAGCAGGCATGCAAGTATCTTTGTCTTTAATTATGCGTGTATAACCACACATGCCTCCTTTTTCCATTAGATACTTATAGAGATAAAGATGTTCCACTGAAAATAATTGAGGTTCATAATGTTAAAAACAATACTTTTAAGAACCTTAATATTCACACAAACATTCTGTGAATATCAATGTGTTACCTTCATTCTAAGTCTTACAAATTACAACCATTTTGATCCTCTAGGCTGTACTGGTTCCTTAGTAAATATATTTCTATTGATTGCTTTCAGCATTTTCCTTGGTTTACATTAATCGGCTCAAGCAGTCAAACTGGCCAAAATATTATTCTAAAAACTATGAAGTTTTTCATATATCGAATTCAGAGGTCATAGTGTTTCTTTGTTCTGAAAAAAATATTTTTAGAATCTGTCTGCAAACTGTGGCTTATCTGTGCAGTTGACACCTTACCACAGCTGTGGTGTTGCAGGTTCCCATGGAGTACAATCACCTGCAGGAGATCCCCATGGTAGCTCTGCGGAACCGGCTGCTGCTTCTACACCACATCTCAGAGCTCTTCTGCCCCTGCATCCCCATGTTTGACCTGGAGGGCTGTCTTGATGAGACTGGACTGGGGCCTTCTGTGGGCTCTGACACTCTGCGAGGGATTCTGATATCCCAGGGAAAGGTACTCCTGTGTGGTCCCTGCTGCAGGCAAAACTGGCATTTCAGTTAATTTTAATCCAACAAAAATTCTTAAAATATCTTCTTTTTTAGAGCTTATATTAAAAATTAATAGTGCAGTTCTACATTTTCCCCTTATCTCTGCCCCCCCAGCTCCCCCAAGGGGTGGGGTGTTTATAAAACTAGGCCCCTGTTCCTGGTGATGCGCTCTGCCTGCCTGGCCTCGAGGCATTATTGCAGATCCCCACTGGCAGCAGGAAGGAACAATGAGATATCTTTCCCAGGATGTCCAGCAGAGGATGCCAGAGTTATAGATCATTTAGGTAGACTTTCTATAGCAGGTCATGGAGAGAGTCCTAGTCAAAGGATAATTTAGGCTTGGATAGAATCATGAAGGCATCTAAAAGTCACAGAGAGATTTTGACGCATTGACATTTGTAATAATTTATGCTTTCTAGAAATGGGCTGTCTGATTCGGAGTTAGGGATTTCCCTGCTGCGGGTCTCTTGTGCTCTGCCAGCGGCTCTGTCTCCGGAAGAGGGCAGGGTCATCCCCTTGGCAGAGACTGGGACTGCTACTGATTCTGCCTCCTTTTGAGTGTCTCTTGAGTCCTTCCCCTCTTCCAGCCTCGCGGTGTGCCCTGCCGCCAGGAGGACAGCATGGGTGTGGCCGGCCGCCCCCTGGGTGATGTTGGGCCCTCCTCCCTTCCCTTGCTGTCTCTGCCATGGTCAGTCTGGGTTTCTGTCTGTGAACGCTGTGCCTGTGTGTCTCCCCATCTCCACCCCAAGGCTGGCTCTGTCCACGGGCTCGCTGGCTCTGCTGCTTTGTGCTGGGTAACTCTGTTAGGGCAATAACTCTGGGGTACTGTTGACTGTCAGTCCAGCCTCCAGTGGACTTGTGATTTGTCTGGGGAACCTTGGTTTTTGAGTTGATTTTCAGAGCCTGGCCCAAGACCTGAATCCCAGGGGCTCTGGGCCCTCCCTGCCCCGTGCCGGTGCTTGCCGGGCTCCTCGCATCTCCAGAGGGCAGACTGTGTGCCTCGGGGGGTGGGGGGGTTTGCACTTTAGTGCCCTATCACTTTCCCAACCTCGCCTCACAGCTTGGAAAGGAAAGTTTGTGGTTACTGTTCTTAAGAAAATAAGAAAATTCAATGTTTAGGAAGAGAAGATTTTAAACAAAACATGACATAATTTATAGTATATGTTGTATATCAGATTCTAAATTTTATCTTGTCTTGTTTTAGGAGGCAGCTTTCCGAAAAGTAGTACAAGCAACTATGGTTCGAGATCGCCAGCATGGTCCTGTGGTAGAGTTGAACCGAATCCAGGTAATAAGTGGAGAGTGTTCTGAGCCTAACGCTTCTTAGACATGGTGGTTCCGTGGTGGGAGCCGTGTCTCCACGGCCCAGGGGAAGAGCTCTCGCAGCTAACACTGAGAGAGCCAGCCACTGCCTGCATCAGTGTCCTGTGGTGCCAAGGCTTCCAGGTGGGAATGTAAACTGTTTTCTTTAGAACAGAATTAGAAAGGCTTATTTTAGGTAACCAGAAGCACACACGCACAGATCGCAGAGGAATAAGTAATAATGTCTCATATTTCAGCTGCATATGGTGACCACTGCTGACATTTGGGGTCGTGTTTGTATTTTTGTCTTATACAAAGGAGACACGACTCTCTCTTAAAACTTGTCGTTTTTCCCCATCCTGTACTATAAGCACCATCCCGTGCCATGCAGGGGCTCAGTGGTAGTTTGTGCTCACCAGTTGCCCTGTGTTCTCCTCGTTTTCTCTGTCAGATTCCTCTGCTGGGGGCTGGAAGGCTGTGCCTGCTTTCTTTTTTGGGATACCGCAGGGCTTCTCAGCACAGCTCTGACCACGGGTGTGTCTGCAGTTGCCCCTTGGATTAGGTTCTGAGAGGTGGGGTGGATCAGAGATCCTCGGTGGGTGCACCAGGTTTAACTGTAGGTCCTGTTCCCACCAGCCGCACACCCTGCCTA
Organism: Manis javanica; assembly: GCF_040802235.1. Taxonomy (NCBI): domain Eukaryota; kingdom Metazoa; phylum Chordata; class Mammalia; order Pholidota; family Manidae; genus Manis; species Manis javanica. The sequence goes on along the minus strand of NC_133173.1, from coordinate 22,743,057 downwards.
GCTCTGGGACCTTTCTTTGCATGCTTGATAGGCCAGAATCACTAATGCTGTTCTCTAGCAACTGAGGATAAGTAGACCGTCTCGGAATTTACATTGCTGCCAGGTGTATCTATAAGCTGATAGTTAAAAAATTAATTACAAACGAGGAACCCCAGCACTGACTGTCATATTGTGTGGCCTTTAACATCAATGCACAAATGAAATAGGCCCTGCCTCTTGGAACAGAGATAGTGCTTCATGAAGAACACATTCTTTGTTCCTGTACCTTTGTGTTGACACATGATTTTTACCCGGATTCTAGTTACATGACTGGAAGTTTTTCCAGAGTTGTACTTGAAGGCATTTTGAATTAAGATATCAAACTCTTGCTGTCTGTGGAGAAGACATGTGACCGTGCTGGTGGAAGCATTCCCTCCCCTGACGTCAGAGTGCTTAAAGCTGACCTGGAGGCAGGTCAGCCCATTCTGCAGATAAGAAGGCTGTTTTATTAGCTTCACAAAAAAGCTTTTATTTCCCACTTCAGGGGTCATTTTGGTTTGCTATGCATTATTAAGTTTTAAACCCTGAAGTTTATAACTGAGGAAAGCTGCTGGCTCCGATCATGTAACACAGATGGCTGGGTGCTCCTGGATCGTATGCCTGCCTCGTCAGGCCCAGCGGCCCAGGTGGGGGTGCAGGTCCGGCGCTTTTGGCCTCATAAAGTTTGGTGACCTGGAGTCCAGGTTAGGCATGCTGTTTCTTCCTCTTGTCTCGTCTTGCTGGATGCCTCTTTCCTTCTTGTTTTTACATCCTCAGCACAGTGCCTTGTGTTATGGAAATGTTCTGTTACATACTTGAAAGAATGGAAGACTAAAAATTCGTTTTAGGTATTTTTTTTAAATGTCAGATAAACTTTCAAGGCAGCACGTGACATGATGGCTCCCCCAATAAACCCAGCAGCCTTTGGGTACCAGAGCCAGGTACTCTTTGGTTCAGTTTCATAGTCCCCTCTTGAAGCTAGAAAGATCTTCCGCAAAGATGGATATAGAATTCTTTTTCTGACTGAAAAATAGAGCACAGGGCAGGGATGGGGACCATTCCGTGGGCCCAAGTTGGACACCAGATACCAGCTGACCCAGGAAGGTGGTGCAGGCCATCCCGTGACCACAGGATGCCGCTGGCATCAGCCTCCTCCCACAGGGATGCCATTGTCGATGATTCTCATACCCTCTGTTTACATTTCTAGAGACTCATAGCACAGGCTGTGTTCTGCAGGGTTTTTCTTTGTTTGGATTCAATTTAGTTTTGTAATGGGATCTAAAAGTTAGTGTACCTAAAACATTTTTAGTCTAAAATTTGTTACAGAATTGATATACATGCTCATATCTTTGAATTTAGAAAATTCAGATGAAAGGCATAAAATTACCTATATTCCTACTGTTAAGGCAGCCAGTGTGAGCACACAGGCACCCATGCTTGCAGTCCCCACTGTGCTCCCATAGCCACATTCCTTTCGTGTAAAGCCGAGAGCATCCATCTCTGTTAGCAGCATGCGATGTGACATCCAGAGTGGGAACTGGGTCTGCATCCAGCAGCTGCAGGGAGGAAGAGGGAAGTTGTCATGAGAGACGGGGTGCAAGGATGTTGGACACCGTGAAGAGCTGCTGTGAGGCTTACGGGAAACACCACTGTGTACACAGAGCCAAATGTGCAGCACACACAAGATTTCATTCCTCTGGAAACTTATTACTCTTGTCATTAGTATATTTTTGGTCTTAATAATGGTTATTTTTGTGGTGAGGATTAGCTGTTTCAATACAGCCTAGAATTCAGAAGTTATGGGTGATGAGAGTTTAGCAGAAGGGCTCTACATAAAAGTAGATTCTCATGATCATATTTCCCTCAACTTTTCATTTGGCCATCATTTCACAGTGAACTTCCCAGTGACTGAAGCACAGCCTCAGCTGCAGAGCTATAGGGTTAATGACTCCACAGCAGGGTAGGGCCTTGAGGGCCCTTGGTCTGATCTGTTCAGAAATTTTAGCTTAGGATGGGAAATACAGGTAGAAAAATTGATCGTCCTTGGAAGAGATGCAGTGACTCCAAGGTTTAGACGAGGGGAGTATCCGTGTGGGTGAGTAAGACAGGGACGAAGGTTCTGTTTGTACTTTGGAGTTCCTCATTCATGGAGGCTGAAACAGCATGGAAAACTAGTTGACCATGGTTGAGGTTATGAAGGTGAGGATGAATAGGTTGTGATTACTGACCAAATGGGCTGCCACTGCCCTGTGGGACCTGCCAGCCGTGGTCTGTGATTTCTCAAGGGTGTGTTTGCTTGGGCACCACCAGCCTTGATGCTGCTTGTTACTGGCAATAGATCACATGCACACAGGTCAGCAGGGGCCATGTGCCCATGTTTAGAGTGGAGCTTCCATTGGCACTGGCGCCCAGCAGCATCCTGTGTGCGAGGCCTGAGCTAGAAAGCACATGGCGATGAGCAAAGGGAAAGAAGCCCACAGCAGGCTTTGAGGTCCACACAGTGTTTGGGTGCAGGAGATGAGGGACATCTCTCCTGGGAGGAGAAGCTGTGGTAGAGGGGTGAGGTGTGGCTTAGTCCAGATGCACAGGTGTGTTCAGTGAGTTTTGCTTGTTTTGGCGAAAGGGTGCTTGTAGCAGCATGAAGTTGTCAGGGTGACACAAGCCCTGCTGTCTGTGGGCTCTGTGAAGTGCTGGCTGGACTGCGACCCTGGTGCCCAGGTTGGGGAGTAAAGGGTAGTGAGAGGGACAGTGGCCACAAGCTCAGTGTTGGCTCTGGGCATCCTGGCTAGTGAAATGCCAAAGATAGCAGCTGTGAGCCTGCTGCTGTGGCAGCTGTTCCATATTTTCTTTCTTTCTCTAGGTGAAACGTTCAAGGAGTAAAGGCGGCCTTGCAGGCCCTGATGGGACCAAGTCTGTCTTTGGGCAGATGTGTGCCAAGATGAGCTCCTTTAGTCCTGACAGCCTCCTCCTCCCTCACCGAGTCTGGAAAGTCAAGTTTGTGGGTGAGAGCTTGCGTGTGCTGAAGGGCCTGTGGTTCCACGGGCGGGCAGTGGTGCGTGAGCATGGGGGGAGCATGCGTGAGCATGGGGGGAGCATGCGTGAACCTGGCTACTCCCTGTGGGGCCTGTGGGGCTGACTGACTTATCGACTCTCCTTTCCCTCTAGGTGAATCTGTGGATGACTGTGGTGGGGGCTACAGTGAGTCCATAGCTGAGATCTGTGAAGAGCTGCAGAACGGACTCACTCCTCTTCTGATCGTGACACCCAATGGGAGGGACGAGTCAGGAGCCAACCGTGACTGTTACCTGTTCAGCCCAGCTGCCAGGGCACCGGTGCACACGAACATGTTCCGCTTCCTGGGTGGGCCATCTGACATGAGCATGATGTCTCAGTTACGCAGCTGCATGTGTCCTCAGTTAACTTGGTGTCTCCTCCCTCCTGGGAGTGACAATAGACATACAGCTTTTTCAGTACGCAGGGCCATGCAGAGCCCAGCTGTCACTGGCTGGGTGCTCAGGAACAGAAGGTACCTCTGGTTGCCCAGAAGATCCAAAACGCCATTTCTGCATCGTAAATATATCTGAAACTTGGAATCAGATCTCAGGGGGTCCTGGACGTTGGTAACCATGGTCCTGTGCTGAGCCCTCCTAGTGCTGCCTGCCTCTTTAGGCATGGCACCCTCCTTCCTCGAGAAGCTCCCACTGTTGGCTTTGCCATCAGAGGAGCAAGGACTGGCCTCTGGGGGGCCATGCCTGTTGGTGGAAAGAGAAGATGAGTTAGAATCTTAACCCACAGCAATGCAAAGAAACAGCTGAGGACAGGACAGAATGTTGTAAGGATGGTCCTAAGTCTCAGTGAATTTGGGTGGTGGGGGCTTAGGCATGAGGGCCCCACACAGGCTGGTCTCCACTGTGTTTTGAATGAACTGGATGATTTGTCATCAGTTCTGAGTATCTCCTGTCACTTGTGCTTTCAACAAGCAGGTGTGTTACTGGGCATTGCCATCCGGACTGGGAGTCCTCTGAGCCTCAGCCTGGCTGAGCCTGTCTGGAAGCAGCTGGCGGGGATGAGCCTCACCATTGCGGACCTCAGCGAGGTAACCGCCGGAAGGCAGTGATGGGGAGGCATGACCCGTGTGCCTGGCACAGAGCACAGTGGGGTTCCAGGGGTCTGGTTAAGAGGCACCGCCTACCCCGAGGTCCTGACTCACTCCTGAGTGTTGCCCAGGCTGTGGCCACAGATTACGTTCCAGTAACAAAGAAGTCTGTGGATACGGGGCCAGTTTGCTTCTAGAACTTGATGGACCAACTGTTTTGTGGTGCTTTGCAACTGGCCCTGTTGTCAGATAAGAAAGCTCACCGTCTTTACTGTGGACGAGCTGAGCTCACAGGTGGCCGGCTGGTGGTCCAGGCTCTCGAGGGGAGGGCGAGACCAGTGCCTTTCCCTCGGGGCTGTGACCGGAGGTGGGATCCACCTCTGACCAGCGACTGTAGCTCTCTCAGTGGTTAATTTTAAGGACTTCCCGGAGTTATGAGTTCTTTCCTTAGCTCTTTGAGTGAAGTGCTTTCCTATTGCTGCTCTTTTATTTCCTGTTTGTATGATGCACTTGCAGCCTTGAGATATGCCCTAGGCAGGCTGAGGCCCCTTGTGACAGCATCTCAGGTGTGACCTGGGGCCGGCAGCGCAAGAAAGACTTTGACTCAACACGTAGACTTCCTTTTTCCCTGAAAGGTCGATAAAGATTTCATTCCTGGCCTCATGTACATCCGTGACAACGAAGCCACCTCAGAGGAGTTCGAGGCTATGAGCCTGCCCTTCACAGTGCCAAGTGCAAGCGGCCAGGACATCCAGCTGAGCTCCAAGCATGCACACATCACCCTGGACAACCGTGCCGAGTACGTCCGGCTGGCAATAAATTACAGGTGTGTGGGCATCTGCCCTGTTGTTTTGACTCAATAAATAACAAAAACAGTAGAAAATGGTTTGCTGGGATGGTTGCATCTTCCAGAAGCATCACGTATGATAAGATGCTAATGGGCTTGGTGACAGTAAGCTGTTGATCTGTAGTCACCAAAGCTTATTCTGTGATTAGGGTCATGTCAGGGTTATTCTCACCTAGATTCCTGGCTCTGACTAGAACTCCAAGGTGGATAGAATTTCCCTGGCAGAGATCCCAGGCCTGTGCTCCCCTCCACGCTCTGTCAGCTGGCAGAGCTGGGACAGGGTCTCTGGGTCCTCACACCAGCGTCTGTGTGGTGGCTGTATGGCAGGTCATGACACCACCCACAGCAGCTGCTGCCCGTTGCCGCTTCCACTGGCATCCTCAGTGCACACACGCTGGTCCTCTGGAGCCTCACCCTCCAGAAGTCCTTAGTCAGCCATTAGGACGAGGCTCAGCACGTTGGTTGGGCATTGCTGCCTGGACTCTGGTCGTGGGCAGTCGGGCAGCTGTGCTGTGCTGTCCCGTATCCATTTTTGCCTTGTTCCCTGACTCACCAGTCATAAGGGCCCTGCACACAGCATCTGCTTCGGGACGGTTCTTACTTCAGGGGTCTGAGAGCCTGGTTCTCTGATTCAGCATGTCTAACTGGCTCCTTCAGGGTGTCCAGCAAATATTGAGGGTTGTTTCTTGGGATGTATGCAGCTGTGGGTAGTTTTCAGGCCATCTTCTGGTGCCAGTGTAGAAGAGCACTGGACGTGGGCACCTCTGATGAGGTGCACACTGGTCATCTTGGTGCCAGGGCGTGGTGTGAGCAGAGCAAGGTCTGCATTACCGGAGACAGAGATGCAGAGGGAGCTTTTTCTTTCAGACTCCATGAATTTGATGAGCAGGTGGCTGCTGTTCGGGAGGGAATGGCCCGGGTCGTGCCTGTCCCCCTTCTTTCCCTGTTCACTGGATATGAATTGGAGACGATGGTATGCCAACCCCAACGTGCCGCGGCCCTGGAACTGCTTTTTGTGCTTTGATCCACCAAATCAGTACCTAGTTAATCTCTAAATCTTGCACTTAATTTAAATCTGAGCTGTGTTCTTTCCTTCTGAATGAGTTGAAAACATGCCCTGGGAGTGAGTGTTCCCTGCTTCTCTCCATGCCCTCCACAGCACACAGAACAGGGTGGGGGGCAGAGGGACACAGGGTCAAATATACGTCCCCCTGGACACACAGGACTTATCCTTACTGTCAGCTGTCCTCTCAGGTTTCATGTCCACTCCGCAAAACAGGCCTTGGGATTAAAAAGGAGTGAGTGATCCTGTGCTGAAGTGTCAGCCAGTCCTGACGGTGTGTCCCCCACCAGGTGTGCGGCAGCCCAGATATCCCGCTGCATCTTCTGAAGTCTGTGGCAACATACAAAGGGATCGAGCCTTCTGCATCCCTGATCCAGTGGTTCTGGGAGGTGATGGAGTCCTTCTCCAACACGGAGCGCTCCCTCTTCCTCCGCTTTGTGTGGGGCCGGACGAGGCTGCCCAGGACCATCGCCGACTTCCGGGGCAGGGACTTTGTCATCCAGGTGTGGCTTCTGCGCCCTTGTGGGCAGTGGGGGACGTGGAGGCCTGTCGCTCCCATGCGGTCCTGTAGCAGATTGGAAAGTGGGTCTCTCATATTACGTGGTTTTTGTCTTCTGCTGGAAACAAAATGGAAAATACTCAACTTTTATTTGAAAGCTCAGAATTTTATGACTGTAAGTCTTAGATACCACTGTCTACTCTTAAAACTTTATCTGGCCACCACCAGAATATGCTATTAGCATACATGTCATTTAAAATGTTTGTTTGATTCTCTGGTTGAATTAGGTGAACCACTAAGTAATGCTGTTTACTGAGGAAAGTCAGTACCCATCAGATTGAGAACAGGAGTTTTGCTTTGAGTTCTATAACTATGTGGTCCGATGGTGAGAAACAGGCCGTGTTTACCAGCCAGGTCACTCCCCACTCTCCCCTCTCCTGTGACCGTCAGGTGTGAATTTCCTGGTAGCAGTACTGTGGGGTGGGAGGCTTCTTCAGAGGGGCAGATTGGGGTGGAGGGTCCCCTCTCTGCATGCTTGGAAGGATTCTGGGATGGGCTCCTTCCTGAGCACAGCCTGACTCGAGTCTGGGCAGGGTCACGGAAGTAGTCGTCTCTCAGGGAGAGCTTTGAGAGCTGGTGTACTCTTTTTCATAAAAGGTAGGTCATTCCTGGGTCTCGTCCAGACTCTCGCTGGCTTCCTCATAGCTTAATCTGTAGGGGTTGAAAGTGGGCAGCTGGTTTCAGGAGAGCTTCCCCATGTGGGTGAGTACTCAGCCCTCAGCCACTGCCCACGCCGACCCTTCTGTGGTCCTGCCTGTGTTGACCTGGGGTGGGTGGAGTCACTGGAGACCTTTTTCACAGCACTGATTTGTAAAAAGTAATTGTATTGCTGTTTTTGAGTATGAGTCCTAGGAATGAATGAGTTGCTCCTTTTTATTTTTAAAATTGGCTAGATTATTTGTTTTCCAGTATGTTATTATTCTTAGCCAAAAATAGGATGATTTTTGTGAGTGAAAGTCAAGAGGCTAATGAACATAGATATAGTAGTAGGTTTGCAGTTTTAACTATCCTTATATGTAGTCTCTGATTATTGAACAATTTCCATCAATAGGTACTGGATAAGTACAACCCTCCTGACCACTTCCTTCCTGAATCCTACACCTGCTTCTTTTTGCTGAAGTTGCCCAGGTATTCCTGTAAGCAGGTGCTGGAAGAGAAATTGAAATATGCCATCCACTTTTGCAAATCAATAGACACCGATGATTATGCTCGCATAGCCCTTACAGGAGAGCCAGCTGCCGATGACAGCAGTGATGACTCTGAGAATGAGGATGTGGATTCATTTGCTTCGGACTCTACACAGGACTATTTAACGGGACACTGAGGTGGAGCAATGCCATCAACACAAGACACCATGGAACTGAGCAAAGAGGCAGAGATGACAACGTAGTGTGTGTCTGGTGAAAAATCTTAGTCCTCTCTCTGCATGGGGGCAGTGGAGAGACTCTGATGGCTCATGATTGGAATAATAAATAGGATAATGATCAGAAAATCAGCCTGGCGTGCAGTGTACTACACAGACACTAACATCAATTTCTGAGACTTGGAAGGGTCTTGTCACCCATGATGCTGCATTGCACATTGGACTTCTTTGTTCACTAGGGCGTGTAAATGTCTATATAAATACTGAATTGCAGCATCCCCAAAATGAATAAAAGACCTTTTTACTTGTGGGTGTAATAGATCGTTTTTTTCTTTCTTCCTTTTAAGTGTGTGCATTGTCTTCACTGTACATTGGAAATACTGTGTAACAGTTAAATTTTATTATAAATATTTCAATTAATTTTACTCTGAATTTATTAAAAGTTTTTTGAACATTAAATGATCAGTATTATTTGAGTGCATCCAGAGGTGATTTAAACCAAAACAAAAGGCCATCGGTCTCCCCTGTCCCCAGGTGCACATTTTAGCAGGTACAGTGTGTAACTTGACTTGAAGCCTTTCCGTGAGCAGTGTTGTAACTTCTGTCATGGAAAGTATACTATATATAATATTTGTGTCATGTATATGCCTAGATTCTGATTCCCTATAAATAAAACATCTGTTACAAAACTGTGAGCTGAACTTTCTTTCTGGCCAGACTGGCACCAGTAGACATGGTACAGCCAAGAAATAGCCTTGGCTGTGGCATCAGCTAAAGCCTCTTCAGTCCAGCTGGATGTAGGTTATGAAAGTCTTCCCAGTGACAAAGGAGGGACGTCATTAAGGGAATGGATGGGCTCAAGGCAGCAGCTGTGTTGGGAACCAGGCAAGAGCCCTCGGGGTCCCTTCCCCTGTCCCCCAGCCCCATCTGTCCTGGTCCCTGTCACGTTGGCCTGGGGTCAGGGGTGTGTCTGGTCCCATGGGCCATTGGGTAGGATTTGAGCTGCTTGTTGTCAGGCCGTGTGTGACAGGCTCTCTGCAAAGGGAAGGATGGGAGCAGGACGGGAAGATTGGCTCTCAGGCCTTGGCACTAGGACTTGAAAAAATGGGGCCAGATGGAGGCGCTTTGGGAGCCTTGCTTTATTCAGGGACACACGGGTTTGCATGAGATCCAAAGAGAGGAAGTTTTCTCTAGGAACTTATATGTGACCAAATTGATGTGTGCCCAGATTTGCCCTTTTTTTCAGTTTGGCCCCAAATATCCAGAATCTGTGAGGTGTTCACCAACCCTTTTGTTCTCAGTCAGCTTGTGCTGTATGACAGACTCCCCCCAACGCTGGTCGTATGCAAGCAACAGCATTTACGTTTCTCATCATCTGGGTCGGCCAGTCTTGGCAGAGCAGCTCTGCTTCATGTGGCATCCCGACACCCAGGGCAGGGGAGCAGGTGAAAGCGGTGAGGCCCGCCGGCGCTCGGCACTGCACTGCCCACATCCACCCGTGCTCTGTGAGTGGGAGCCAGGCACGTGGCCAACGCCACAGCAACGCGCTGGCCAGTGTCCACTGTGTCTACACCGGTAGTTCTCAGTCTTAGCCCCGTGGGGGCTCCTGGGGCACCTGAGTCCCTGTCAGGGTGTCCACAAGGTTCTCTTTTTTCAACTATGTATTTGCATGAGGCCAAATTTTCTTCGTTTCCTTCAAGACGGGATACTGCAATGTATGTGGACTGCAGAAGCAGGAATGAGAATCCAGCTATCTTCTTTTAACCCAAAGAATAGAGGTAGATAAAACTGTTAATGCCATTCTTCTCATTACACTTTTTTGTTTCAGAAAATAATTTTTCAAAATAGTATTCACGTTGATAAGTAATGCTTTTGTTTTTATTTTAAAATGCATATTTTAAAAGTTTCAAGTTTTAATTTCCAGTATGGTAACTATCGATAGCTACAACCCAAGTAAAAATTACTAAGGATCCCCAATTAGAGTGAAAAAGTGTCCTGAGTCTAACACTTGCTGCAGGGGGAGGCCCAGCAAAGCTGTGGTGGGAGGAGCGGCCTGCAGAGGAGTGGGCAGCTGGGACCCCGTGCCCCTGCCACACCAGCCTGGCCTCTGCTGGCTGTGTACTGTCCAGAAGCAATTGCCAAAGACATACTCATAATGAGCTCTTTCATTTTTTTGACTTCAGGAATACTAGAGGAGAACCTGTTTGCTTCTCTTAGACTACTCCACTTAACACTCCAAAAAAATGAGGGACTTTCACAGTAACAGTTTCTTCATTTTGCTCAAGACAAATCTCCAGGACAGTTATATGGCATCTTTAGTTTAACCTTTCACTCATTTGATTTCTGAAGCCTAAAGTTATAGTTCATTTCTGCAGACTGAAATCTGGGTCATGGCCCCTATGGAAAGCTACACTGTAGGAGAGATGGACATGTCTGTGCTGGGAGCCGGGACTTCAGTCCCACTGATGAGGCTCCTTGATGTCAGCAGGTGCCACCGACACTGGACTGCAACTCCCTTCTGAGGCAGTTAGAGTGTGTGATGCCTCATGTTTATTTTTCTGCCAATGAAAGTGGCGGTGGGTGTGCATCTAATGTGGATGCTGCTGCAGTCTGCTTAGTTAGAGGAACTTCGTGTGGCACCAGCACCAGTGTCCACTCTCAAAATCCCTGACAAATTCCTCTTGGATTCTCAGCATAGACAGTCTCCAATACCTCCCCCAGGTTCTGATGGCCCCCCCCATCCCTAGTGCTTGCCCAAGGGGCTGCTGACCCCCTTGCCTCAGCTCCTCCCTGCCTGCCCACCAACGCGGCCACCGGCTTGCCTTCCGTTCACAGCTGTGGTATCTGCCTTGCTCTGCAGTCCATCCACTTGGCTCGCTCTGTCTTCAGAGCCCAAGTGCATGCCCCAGGAGTGAGGCGCAATTCCCTCGAGTGTGTCCCAGCGCTGGGGTCAGGCCCAGCTGTGGAGCAGTGCAGGGTGAATGTGGAGTGGGGGTCCTGCTCCACCACTACATCCAGGACCCCAGAAGTGACCTCTGGCTCTGTGTTGTCACTGGACACTAGACCCAAGTTGACAGGCCCCCGTCTGGAAGCTGCATCTCGCCATCCACAAATGGTGGCACCTACTCCAGTGGCTGTTCGATCAAGTTAGAGAAGGTGGAGCCTGTACCTGGCTGACAGGTGTTCAGCAATAAACAGTAATGACAGTGGCTCATTTTCAACTGTGGAATACTGCTGGGCCACAGTGACCTCTGAGGTCATTGGCTAGAAACCTCAGGGGAATAACTGGTAGCTTGAGAATACCAGAGAGAGCTTCTTAAGTCCATGCACGTGTGAGTGGCCTTGACATGCAAAACTAGCCAAGATACTTTCATCTGGGGGCAGTTAAACAGAAGGGATCAGTCTGAAGTCTGACATTCCTTTTGAAATGTCAAAGTTCCTTGTGAAACCTGCTTTGAGTTGCTCTGAGTGAAGAGCGGCACAAATGGGCTCCTGGATCCCTAGGGCAACCGTCTGAGCTTCCCCTTGCTGTGCTGTCCTGTGGGCAGTTGGGGCTGGGCCCTCCGGACTGGGTCGGCATCCAGTAGCAAGGCCAGCACAGGGGGTCCCTCCAGGCTTCAGGCTGTGGTGTGCCCAGGGTTCCTTTGATCCATCCTCACATTCTCAGCACCCCTCAGGCTCTAACATTCACATGACTGATTAATCACTCATTTTCTGTAGGGAAAACTGTACAGCAAGTATGTGCTAGGGCTAGTCTTTTGGAAATCAGGTGGTGGAAAGAACAATGAAGACAGCAGGCATGGATCTGGGTGTGGACCAGGCATGGGGTCTGGCATGAACCAGGCATGGACCGGGGCATGGACTCTCATCTGGACGTGGGTGTGGATCCAGACAATCCCAGAGTGGCTCTGGTGTGGAGTGAGCCATCTGAGCTGTGTTCTGCCCTCCTGGGCTCTGGTGTATGGGTGGGTGTCCAGACTCACGCAGTCAAACTGCAGGAATAGGGCTCAGGGCCCCCCTCCCGCCCAGTGCAATCCTAGGTCCCTTGGTGTGGATGACGATTCCTCCATGGTTGGAATCGTGCAGTGTGTATGTAGCCTTTTAAGATGACCTTTTTTCACTTAGTAATATGCATTTTCATTTCCTTTAAGTCTTTTCATAATTTGTTAACTCATTTCTTTTCAGCTCTGAATAATATTCCATTGTCTGAATGTGCCAATAGTTTATCCATTTACCTGCTAATGGGCATCTTGATGGCCTCCAAGTTTTGGCAATTATGACTAATGCTGCTGTAGACAAGGGTAAGGTTTTTGTGAGAATGTAAGTTTTGAACTTACTGAGACCTGAGTAAGAGGAAAGTCAAATTCAGGTTCCTTTTGTCTACTGCTATGTAACAAACCATCCCAAGCATACTGGCAAAAATAGTGACCATTGTATCACGCTATCGGTGAGCACCAAGGAGTGCAATTGCTGGATTGCATGGCACGAGACTGCTTTTAAGAAACTACCAAGTTGTCTTCCAAAGTGGCTGTACCATTTTGCATTCCCACCAGTGGTGCATGAATGTTCCTGTTGCTCCATAGCTCATTACATTTTAAAACGTCTTTAAAGAGCAGGATTTAAGTCAGAATTCCTCCCATCACTTGCATTGCACTTTCATTGTTTAGTCCCTGCATCCTTGGCTACGGTGCATGTGGCAATTTAAAACATAGCTCTAACGTTTTTTGACATGTCTTCCATCAAGAGCTGGGGCTGTGTCCTTTCCCTGGGGCCTGGCCTCTGTGACTACTTGGCCAGTGGAATATGGTGGAAGTGACACCTGCCAGTCCTGGGTGCAGGGCTCAAGGAACTGGCAGCTTCCTCTTCCCATCTCTTGTGTTTCAGCTGCCATGCGTGAGGAAGCCCAAGAGTTGAGGCAGAGGACACATGACAGGGCAGGCAGACCCACCGTAAAGTGAGTGAGTTTATCTTCAGATGCTTCCAGATCCCTAGTTGCTTCCCTGAATGCTGACTGTTGGGGTGCAGATGGTCTATTTCCACTGTGCCCTTGTGTATTTAGACCCTCAGCAACTGGGAACATAAGATGATCTCTATTTTTGGTACTTGGGGTCGTTTGTTACACAGCAGTGAATAAAAGGAAGCTGTGTGAGTCTGCATTTGATTTTTCCTCTTTCTTAGGTCTCTCATTTACCTGGGTAAAAGAAAGAAGGAAGCAGCCCTGGCTTTCTGCCCAACATCCCCTCTCTCCACATCTCTTAGGGGGCGGTGCACAGGCTGGACTGAGCTGAGCCACCTGCGGGCAGCAGCGGGTGAGCAGGACATGCAGCCTGTGCAGTCAAACAGCAAAGACTGGGACCACAGAGGCCTGCACACAGCGACCCTGGGGACAGGCTGGCGTCCCAAAAGGGTTGCTGCAGACAGGTTTCCATGTGAAGCGGGGGTGGCGACTGGAATGGGGATCACTGAGTCACACCTGTCACAGTCAGGAGGCCTAGGAGCACCTGCACTTGATCAACCACAAACACACACACACACACACACACACACACACACACACACACACACACACACACACACACACACACACACACACCCCTACAAAACCCACCACTACTTATAATGTAAGCAAAGGGATTTTAGTACAAATATACCATGACTTACACATTCAAGTACTGTGTGCTTCAGAATAGCCAACTATGGCCATTCCAATGATGCTGCTTCTTGATGGAAACATTTAGGGGGCTCCTATTTTGGCATTTTCCTTAGGAATTTCCTGAGCCATCCAAGAAAAGTGTGACTCAATGCTCAGATCTTGGCAAAAACTTCGTGCCCAGCTCAGGAATCACACATCATTCTTGAGTCTTGAGTCTGGCCCCAACCACTTTCGACTGAAGAAATTGGGACCTCCTTCATGGTGCAGCACCATCTACATGGATTACACCACAGGCTTCCAGTGATGCCATCTGCACCCAGTCCTTATCCCCAGCCCCCAGGAAGGGAGTCCCCAAGTGGGCGTGGCTGGCTGGCAATGCTGAAGGAGCCCAGAGGTGGGGTGCTCTGGGCTTGGTCCGGCATGGACCCTGCACTGTGGGGGCTTTGCTGCAATGTGGGCTGGGACACATAGATGCCAGTCCCTGGCAGGGGTGGGTTTCCTCCGTCATTTAGGCCATATGCACCCATCCCTGGAGCAGGAGTAGAGCTAATCCCACCACAGACATTTAGCAGCAACACAAGAACCATCAGGACTTGTGAAGAGGAAGGGAGAAGGGAGGATGTGGTCAGCCCTGCCGTCTGAGCTGGGGCTCAGCACGTGAACGTCAGTGATGCAGGCATTGGGCAGCATGTGTTTAGCCAGGTTGGGCGCTTCATACCAAGGCTCCCCAGGCATGGAGGCCATTCTGTCTGCGTAGTGGCAGCGCAGATGAGATTCAGGGTGTCTGCATATTCATGCTTTGGGAGCCCCTTGACACTTCCTGCCCTGCAGTGGTGTCACTTGAGGTGTTGGAATAAGAGGCTCAGCTCAGGGATGAGTGAGGACACAACCAGCATTTCTGTGATTGTCAAAGGCTTCGTGGTGCTCCTGCCCCGTGTGCACAGGGTCACCGGGCACAGTGCAGGAGGGCTGTGTCCACACGCGATGTACATGGCAGTCTGCATTGAGGAGTCTGCAAACTTGGCTCTGGACCTTATCTGAGAGTGTGGGCTCTCCTGTGGTTTCAGCCAGCCCAGGAACTGTGGCGTGGTGGTGCCTGCCTGCCTGGGGAGGCTCCACAGCACTGCGTGACCTTGGTTCCTGCTCCTGGGTGGCCTGCTCACACCTGGTCCTGTGCAATGTGATTGTTATAAAGTCTGTGCCTCCAAACCCTTGGGGTAGTCAGGCCCCATGAATAAACAATTCTCTCTGAGAGGTCCATAGAAGCATCTCCTGTAAGGAGATTTGGGTTCTGCATGTTACATGTTGGGTAAGCCAAGAAGCCTCTGACTTCTTGTCACTCCTTGGACAGAACCCTGAGGGCCAGCTACCTGGCCCACAGTGTCTGTGTGTTGTGTGTGTCCGTCATGTGTGTTGGTGTGTGTGTGGTGATGTGTGTCTCTATGCATCTGTTTGTATTTCTGTGTGTCTTTCTGTGTCCATGTGTGTCCCTGTCTCTATGTGTAGGTGATTTGTGTCTACTCTCTGCTTGTGGTATGTATATCCCTGTGTGTACGTGTAGTTGGTGTGTATGTGTGTCTCTGTGTGTGTCTGTGTTTCCTTGTGTGTAGCAAGCTTTCCCTCTGTCACTCCAGTGACAGCCCTAGGCTAGAGGGGAAGAGGCAATGAGAAAAGAGAAGGAGCACTAGTCAGGGCTATCAGCTCCAGCAGACAACTCCTAAAATGCCAAACAGAGAAAAGTAGGCAGTGTGTTTGCTTACCTGTTCATGTTCTGAGGGAGAAACCTGTTTTGGTACTTGGCTGCTTTTGTAGAGTTGAATCTGGAATGGGTACAGCCGGTGGAGGTTGCCCAACTTTCAGAGAGGGGTCTGACCTTTCACTCAGAGCCTCTTTTCTTCGTTTCTTGACGGCTCTCCTGCAGCTCTTGGGGCGAGCAGGGCCCCTCCTCCTGGTCCCGCTGGCCACTCTGGGGGGTGGCCAGCAGATGACGTCTGTGGGCGTGGCTGAGCTGGGCCCCTGCCCTGGCCTGCACACAGCTCCCTTACTCTGAAGACTGCACGCCTGCCATTCACCACGCAGTGCTGTCAGTCTGGACGTACAGCTTCACTCTTGGAGGTGAGAGCTCCCCTATTCTGGGAGGTAGGCAGGGTTTAATAAGGCTGTGCTGGATTGCTGCTTTACAGAGCAGGGAAGTCAGTCTGAGGGCGAGTGTGCACAGGTGTGCAAGACTGAGCAGGTGGTGTGAGCACGTGGCACTCTCTGCCACCCCAAGCTTTTTCAGAGTCTACAGAGCGGCTCACTGGGAGGCAGGATCCAGGATAATGTGGGTCCCCACCGTGGATTGGGGGGCGTGGGGGCCCTGGGGAGTAGAGTTTGGAAATGTTCAGGCAGCAAACGTTCTGCTTGGACCGCAGGGTGGCATGAGCTCCCACGCCGGCTGCACACACGTGAGCACTGGTCAGGCGTTTCTGTGGAATGGAATGCATGGGGGGAGAGCACTAAATCCCTCAGAGCTGCTTCTCCTCCCCCTGGCCATACACGGATTTAATGTCCCCAGCACTTTCCAAGGACTTGGATCTCAAGCACAGGCGTCCTAACGTGTGCATGTTTTTGGGTTTACACACCAGGGCCTGTGCCAGGGGCTCAGGCTCAGAATGGGCTGGCATCCCACACACAGGGCCTGGCTGCTCGTGAAGCCCCCCAGGTGACCTCTGAGCCCTGACGTAGGGGATGTGACAACTCCACAATGTGTAATGATTCTGAGGAAAAGCAAACAGGAGGTTGTTCACAGGTGTGGGCAGCTGCTATCTCCCAGCACAAGGCAGTCACTGTAACCTAACAACAGGAAATGCCATCCCTGAGGGGACAGACATGGCATCTGCTGTCCAGGCCCCTGAGACTGGCCTGCCAGGGTTGGGGGGGGGGGGGCCTGAATAGCTTAAAAGCATCTGGCATACTAACTCCCACATTAACTGTTAGTGAGGATTAAATCTTGTTAAAAACAGCAGAGATGAAAGCTACTCGGTAAGCTGTAAAGAACTGCACAAAAACTGCTTGTTTATTGCAAATTTAGTTTACAAACACTTGAACACATCAGGTGTAAAGTGAGAGTGACTTAGGAACATAGGTTCCTAAAAGTATTATCACACTGATGAAAAGCAAATGCTGATACTGTTCTTGTTCTTTGAGAAGGCCACAAGCCCTGTGGGGTTAGCTGAAGTCCCCACATCAGGGACTGTGGGGGAGAGAGCGGCTTAGCAGCACCCACAGCTGCAACACTTGGGAAAGGTTTCCATTCGGAGGCCAAGTGGTCATGTGTGCATTATGGAAAGATCCCTGTGATTGGGTGGTGCTGAGCAGCTAGGGAGCTCCAGAAAGCCACATTAAAGTCCCATCCACCAAGAGGTGGCTGCACTGCCAGAGTGGTGGGGGCGAGGCGTCTGCAGGGTGAGGGTAGTTACCAGGGGAGGCTCCCAGGTTGTGCTGGGTGCACTGGAAGGATGGTAGGACCAGTCTCAGGGCCCTGAGGAAGGGCAAGGAGTGGCCTCAGCCAGCTTGGGGGTGTTTGGGCATCTTTGAGACATCAAGGGAGAGGAGGGCAGCTGGACACAGTGATCTATGCCACAGAGGGGATCTTGAGGGGGGTCATATGTGCATGGGTGAGATGGAAGCCCCTTGGGAGAGGGGAGAGAAGGGCCTTTACGGGGCAGGGGAGACTGCTACGGAGACTTCCTGAGGGGCGGGAAAAGGGAAGGACGACGCAGAGGTGGACTGGAGAGGAGGGATGAGCAGTGTACGACTCGGCGACTTCCCACCTTCCCTATGTACTGGAAACACAAGAAGAGACCCCACGGATCAGGTCTCTCTGGGTAGTTCCCTGGGCAATGCACATACTTGCGGGTTGCATTTTCCGGAGTTTTGATTGAAGGTTTTGTTTGCAACTGTGCTGCCTGGCTGGGCGCAGAGGCCCTTCTGTGGGCTTCCGTGACCCTGTCACACACTCAGGAGTGGGCTGTCGCGGCTAGGGTGCAGGCCTGGGTTCAGGGTCAGACCGACGGCGAGGTGGGGCACCCCCATGGTCCCGGCGCGGCTACCACTGCCCAACGCGCACAAACGGCAGGCGCACTCCGCAGGGATGCGAGTCAATACACGCCTGCGCCGGTTCCTCTTCGGGGACGGTTTGCACGGTGGGCAAAAGCCAATCACACAGCAGCACAGAATTACGCGGGGCAGCCCGGAATGCGGTGGAAGGCGTGGCCTCCCCGCGGGCCAGGGGTGCAGGGCGGCCGGGTTCCTGGAACATAGTCCACCGGGCGTCCCACACAGCCTCCCCGCCCCAGGCTCCTGTGCACAGCTCCGGTGGCTCGGCGGAGACAAGTCTAAAAGGGATTACAGGTCATGCTGTTTGGCTGAACTATTCAGAAGCTTTTAACCAAATATACAACTTGCAACACCCATCTGAAGTAATAAGCGGTCAGACTGAGCGGTCTGCAATGGGCTGGGGGCTCAGCCGCACTCTGCTGCCCAGGGGGAAACACGGCCTTCCGCAGGGCAGGCTGAGGAGTAGGCCGACCCCTGGCTGGCTCTCACGGGCCTGCCCGCCCTGGGCTGCGTCTGCCCCTTCCCCGGGGATCCTCGACTGGAAGGTTCACTGCAGACACGCTCCCTCGGACACAGCCACGCCTCTTAGCGCGCAGCCACGCCCCTTCACGCACACGCCTCTAGGGTACCGCCGAGCCCCGGGACGCAGCCACGCCCCTAGCCACCGGGGCGGCGGACTCGAGCACGCGGACGCCAGGCGCTGAGTGAAGCCGTGGGACTGGGCGGAGGGCAGCCCGGGACTCCGGTGTTGTGTCTGGGCTGCAGACTGCCCACAAGAGCAGAGAGAGCCATTTCTTCTTAGTAGCAGTTTTCACAGCAGCCAGTGTGCTTTCCGCTTCTCTTTTCATTACTGTGTTACGTCCAACGATGAAAGAACTTGAAGACAAGTGTTCTCAGCATTTACGTGGAGCGTGTTCACGCTATGCGTCTTGCCGCTGCTGACGTGTGCACGCTGAGCCAGCATGACGGCTTTACTCCGGACCTCGGCCTGTCCAGGCGTCGGGCCCGAAGAGGGCTGCAGACTCGGAGCGGAGGTTCCTGGCCTCACACTTCCGCCTGGGCTCTGCGCCTCAGGGCCAGCGAACCCCACCATGCCCGCAAGTGCAGCGTCCGCGCTTCTGCTGTGGGAGCCGTCAGGGGCACCCAGGCCCGTCGGGAGCCCCCGGGGGCAAGCTCTCACTGGGCCCCCTTTCTTAGGCCTCATTTGTCGGGCCATCCCTTCAGGCCTGAGTGGTCCACAACTATAGGGACCAAGTGGGAAGGGGCTCCTGGCACGACCCCCAGACCTCCCCAGCTCGACCCTGTGCAGGGTTCCCAAGGCACGAATTCTACTTAAGGGTTGTAATTAGGAAGGAAGAAGAAAAGCTATAGAAGTAGCAGACGGAAGAAAACATGGGAGGATTGATTATTTCTTTGACATATCTTCTTGTAGAGTAACATAAGCATGTATAGGTTTTAAGCTACTAATTAAATTGTGTACACACATTAACATAATAGGAATACAGCTACATAACCAAAGCAGACGTACAATTACCAGCCATCTCCAGTGAGGGTCTTTCTTTTTTATCCATTCTATTACTCTGTGTATTTTGATTGGTGCATTCAGTCCATTTACATGTAGGGTGATTATTGAGAGATATTTACTTATTGCCATTGCAGGCTTTAGATTCGTGGTTACCAAAGGTTCAAGGTTAGCTTCTTTACTATCTTACCCTCTAACTTAACTCGCTTATTAAGGTATTGTAAGCACAGTTTGATGATTCTTTCCCTCTGTTCTTGTTTCTCCTCCAATCTTTATATGTTAGGTGTTTTATTCTGTGTTTTTTTGCATTTCCTTTGACTCCTTTTGTGAGTAGTTGATTTTATTTTTTGGCCTTTAGTTAGTATTTGGTTGGTCTGCTTTCTTTGCTGTGATTTTATTTTCTCTGGCAACATCTATTTAGCCTTAGGAGTGCTTCCATCTAGAGCAGTCCCTCTAAAATACCCTGTAGAGTTGGTTTGTGGGAGGCAAATTCCCTTAACTTTTGCTTGTCTGGGAACTGTTTAATCCCTCCTTCATATTTAAATGATAATCATGCTGGATACAGTATTCTTGGTTCAAGGCCCTTCTGTTTCATTGCATTAAATATATCATACCATTCTCTTCTGGCCTGTAAGGTTTCTGTTGAGAAGACTGATGACAGCCGCGGTGGGTTGTCCTTTGTAGGTGACCTTTTTCCTCTCTCTGGCTGCCTTTAATACTCTGTCCTTGTCCTTGATCTTTGCCATTTTAATTATTATGTGTCTCGGTGTTGTCCTCCTTGGGTCCCTTCTGTTGGGAGTTCTGTGGGCTTTCATGGTCTGAGAGACTATTTCCTCCCCCAGTTTGGGGAAGTTTTCAGCAATTATTTCTTCAAAAACACTTTCTATCCCTTTTTCTGTCTCTTCTTCTTCTGGTACTCCATGATGTAAATATAGTTCCATTTGGATTGGTCACACAGTTCTCTTAATATTCTTTCATTCCTGGATGTCATTTTATCTCTCTCTGCATCAGCTTGTCTGCCTTCCTGTTCTCTGATTTCCATTAATGGCCTCTTGCACCTCATCCAGTGTGCTCTTAAGTCCTTCCAGAGATTGTTTAATTTCTGTATTCTCCCTCTGTACTTGCTCCTTTAGCTCTTGAATATTTCTCTGAAGATCCATCAGCATGGTTATGACCTTTATTTTGAATTCCTTTTCAGAGAGATTGGCTAAGTCTGTCTCCCCAGGCCCTCTCTTGGGGGTTGTCTGGGTATTTTTGAACTGGACCAAATTCTTCTGCCTTTTCATGGTGATAGAGGGGGCTATAGGCAGGTAGCATGTGTGTCAGCTGGGAGAAGAAAGTCCTTTCCTGCTTGCTGGTCGCCTTGCCCTTCTCCACTGCCTGTGTCAGTTACCTGCACTCCTGGAGCAGCCTCCGGGTTAATCCCATAAGCTGCTATGGGCGAGGTCTCCATCAAAGTAGCGCAGAGCCCTGCAGGGAGTAGCAGGTGTGCCGGGTGTGCTCTCCTGTGAAAGCCGCTCACCCACTAAGCAGCTGTGTGCTGGCTGCAGCCTTTGGGTCTAGCCATGGGCTCAGGCAGGCCACACTTGGACCCCTCTGGCGCTGCCGCCACTGGCTTGTATGGCCACTGTCCCCCTACTGGGCCACTGTGTCAGGGTCCATGCCAGTTGGAATGACTGGCAGGCTGCTTATCACTGTGAGGGGCTTCAGAGCTGCGCTGCCGCCCAGAAGGTTTGGATGCCTAGAGTTCCCCGGGATTCCCAGGTGCTGGGCTGAGTGGGATGGGATGACTTTGTCCAGCTGTGAGGCCCCTGTCCCTTTAAGACTTGCAAAAAGCACTCGCTTTTCTTTTGTCCCAGGGGTACCAGTTGCAGGGATCCACTCACAGGTTTTGCTTTTCTGTTTCTCTAATATCCATCACACTGTGCACCGTGTGTCTGCGCTCCCAGTGCAGACTACCAGAGCTGGTTGTTTAGCAGCCCTTGGCCTTCACTCCCTCCCTGCTCTGACTCCTTTCTTCCCACGGGGGAGCTGGGGTAGGGGAGCGCTTGGTTCCTGCCGGGCCACGGCTTATATCTTACCCACTTCGTGTGATGCTGACTTCTTGCAGATGTAGATGTAGCCTGGCTGTTGTTCTGTATCCACTGCTGCCTCTTTTAGGAATATTTGTATTTGCTGTATTTTCAAAAATATATATGATTTTGGGAGGAGATTTCTGCTGAACTACTCACACCACCAACTTGGCTCCTCCTTTTTCTTTGTCGGAATTTACTTTTGTGTATGGGGTTAGACAATGATCCAGTTTCATTCTCTTGCATGTAGCTGTCCAGTTCTGCCAACACCAGCTGTTGAAGAGGCTGTCATTTCTCCATTGTATGTCCATGGCTCCTTTATCCTATATTAGTTGACCATATATGTTTGGGTTAATGTCTGGAGTCTCTATATTCTGCTCCACTGGTCTGTGGCTCTGTTCTTGTGCCAATATCAAATTGTCTTGATTACTGTGGCTTTGTAGTAGAGCTTGAAGTTGGGGAGTGAGATCCCTCCCCGCACTTCCTTCTTCCTTCTCAGGACTGCTTTGGCTATTCGGGGTCTTTGGTGTTTCCATATGAAGTTTTGAACTGTTTATTCCAGTTCATTGAAGAATGCTGTTGGTAATTTGATAGGGATTGTATTGATCTGTAGATTGCTTTATGCAGGATGGCCATTTTGACAATATTAATTCTTCCCAGCCAAGAGCAAGGCATGAGTTGCCATTTGTTAGTGTCCTCTTTAATTTGTCTTAAGGTGTCTTGGACTTTTCAGGGTATAGGTCTCTCACTTCCTTGGCTAGGTTTATTCCCAGGTATTTTATTCTTTTTGATGCAATTGTGAATGGAATTGTTTTCCTGATTTCCCTTTCTGTTAGTTCATTGTTAGTGTATAGGAAAGCCACAGATTTCTGTGTATTAATTCTGTATCCTGCAACTTTGTAAAATTCAGACATTAGTTTTAGGAGTTTTGGAGTGGAGTCTTTAGGGATTTTTACATACAATATCATGTCATCTGCAAATAGTGACAGTTTGACTTCTTCTTTACCAATCTAGATTGCTTGCATTTCTTTGTTTTGTCTGATTGCCGTGGCTAGGACCTCCAGTACTATGTTGAATAACAGTGGGGAGAGAGGGCAATCTGTGAGGAAAAGCTTTCAGCTTCTTGCTGCTCAGTATGATGTTGGCCATGGGTTTATCATATATGGCCTTTATTATGTTGAGGTACTTGCCCTCTGTTCCCATTTTGCTGAGAGTTTTTATCATGAATGGGTGTTGAATTTTGTCGAATGCTTTTTCAGCATCTATGGAGATGATCATGTGGTTTTTGTCCTTCTTTTTGTTGATGTGCTGGATGATGTTGATGGATTTTCGAATGTTGTACCATCCTTGCATCCCTGGG
This sequence comes from Manis javanica, assembly GCF_040802235.1. Lineage (NCBI taxonomy): Eukaryota > Metazoa > Chordata > Mammalia > Pholidota > Manidae > Manis > Manis javanica. The sequence goes on along the minus strand of NC_133173.1, from coordinate 22,720,403 downwards.
ATGAATCCCACTTGGTCACAGTGTATCATGATTTTGATATATTTTTGAATTCAGTCTGCTAATATTTTGTTGAGTATTTTTGCATCTGTGTTCATCAGGGATATTGGTCTGTAATTTTCTTTTTTGGTGGGGTCTTTCCTGGTTTTGGTATTATGGTGATGCTGGCTTCATAGAATGAGTTTGGGAGTATTCCCACCTCTTCTATTTTTGGGAAAACTTTAAGGAGAATGGGTATTATGTCTTCTCTGTATGTCTGATAAAATTCTGAGGTAAATCCATCTGGCCTGGGGGTTTTGTTCTTGGGTAGTTTTTTGATTACCTCTTCTATTTCTTTGCTGGTAATTGGTTTGTTTTAATTTTGTGTTTCTTTTTTGGTCAGTCTTGGAAGGTTGTGTTTTTCTAGGAAGTGTGCATTTCTTCTAGATTTTCCAGCTTGCCAGCATAGAGATTTTCATAGTGTTCTCTAGTAATACTTTGTATTTCTGTGGGGTCCATCATGATTTTTCCTTTCTCATTTCTGATTCTGTTGATGTGTGTTGATTCTCTTTTTCTCTTAATAAGACTGGATAAAGGCTTAGCTATTTTGTTTATTTTCTCAAAGAACCAGCTCTTGGTTTCATTGATTTTTTCTATTGTTTTATTCTTCTCAATTTTATTTATTTCTTCTCTGATCTTTATTATGTCCCTCATGCTGCTGTCTTTAGGCCTCATTTGTTCTTCTTTTTCCAATTTAGATAAATGTGACTTTAGACTATTCATTTGGGTTTGTTCTTCCTTCTTTAAATATGCCTAGATCGGTATATACTTTCCTCTTAAGACTGCTTTTGCTGCGTTCCGCAGAAGTTGGGGCTTTGTGTTGTTGTTGTCATTTGTTTCCATATATTGCTGGATCTCTGTTTTAATTTGGTCGTTGATTCATTGATTATTTAGGAGCATGTTGTTAAGCCTCCATGTGTTTGTGAGCTTTTTGGTTTCTTTGTATAATTTATTTCTAGTTTTATGCCTTTGTGGTCTGCGAAGTTGGTTGGTAGAATTTCAATCTTTTTGAATTTACTGAGTCTCTTTTTGTGGCCTAGTATGTGGTCTATTCTGGAGAATGTTCCATGTGCACTTGAGAACAATGTGTATCCTCTGGTTTTGCATGTAGAGTTCTGTAGATGTCTATTAGGTCCATCTGTTCTGGTGTGTTGTTCAGTGCCTTTTTGTCCTTACTTATTTTCTGTCTGGTGGATCTGTCCTTTGGAGTGAGTGTTGTGTTGAAGTCTCCTAAAATGAATGCATTATATTCTATTTCCTCCATTAATTCTATTAGTATTTGTTTCACATATGTTGGTGCTCCTGTATTGGGTGCATATATATATTTATAATGGTTATATCCTCTTTTTGGGCTGACCCCTTTGTCAGTATGTAATGTCCTTCTTTGTCTATTGTCACTTTCTTTGTTTTGAAGTCTATTTTGTCTGATACTAGTACTGCAGCATCTGTTTTTTCTCCTTGTTTGCATGAAATATCTTTTTCCATCCCTTGACTTTTAGTCTGTGTATGTCCTTGGGTTTGAGGTGTGTTTCTTGTAAGCAGAATATAGATGGGTCTTGCTTTTTATCCATTCTGTTACTCTGTGTCTTTTTACTTGGTGCATTTAATCCATTTACATTTAAGGTGATTATGAAAGATATGTACTTATTGCCATTTCAGGTTTTAGATTCGTGGTTACCAAAGGTCCAAAGTTTGCTTCTTTACTATCTACCTGTCTAACATAACTCACCTATTTAGCTAGTATAAACACATTCTGATGATTCTTTGTTTCTCTCCCTTCTTATTCCTCCTCCTCCATCCTTTATATGTTAGGTGTTTTATTCTGTGCTCTTTTTTGTTTCCTTTGGCTGCTTTTGTGAATAGTTGATTTTATTTTTTGCCTTTAGTTAGTATTTGGTTGGTGTGCTTTCTTTCCTGTGATTTTATTTTCTCTGCTTACATCTATTTAGCCTTAGGAGTGTTTCCAACTAGAGCAGTCCCTCTAAAATACCCTGTAGAGGTGTTTGTGGGAGACAAATTCGCTCAACTTTTGCTTGTCTCATAATTGTTTAGTCCCTCCTTCATATTTAAATGAGAATCGTGCTGGATACAGTATCCTTGGATCAAGGCCCTTCTGTTTCATTGCATTAAATATATCATGCCTTTCTCTTCTGGCCTGTAAGGTTTCTGTTGAGAAGTCTGATGATAGCCTGATGGGTTGTCCTTTGTAGGTGACCTTTTTTCTCTCTGGCTTCCTTTAATACTCTGTCCTTGTCCTTGATCTTTGCCATTTTAATTATTATGTATCTTGGTCTTGTCCGCCTTTGGTCCCTTCTGTTGGAGGTTCTGTTGGCTTCCGTGGTCTGAGAGACTATTTCCTCCCCCATTTTGAGGAAGTTTTCAGCAATTATTTCTTCAAATACACTTCCTATCCCTTTGTCTGTCTCTTCTTCTTCTGGTACCCCTATGATGCAAATATTTTTCCATTTGGATTGGTCCCACTGTTCTCTTAATATTCTCTCATTCCTGGAGATCCTTTTATCTCTTTCTGTGTCAGCCTCTATGCGTTCTTATTCTCTGGTTTCTATTCTATTAATGGCCTCTTGCGCCTCATCCAGTGTGCTCTTATGTTCTTCCAGATATTGTTTTATTTCTGTATTCTCACTCCCAACTTTATCCTTTAGATCTTGCATATTTCTCTGCAGGTCCTTAACCATGGTTATGATCTTTATTTTGAATTCTTTTTCAGGAAGATTGGTTTAATCTATCTAATTAAGCATCCCCAGGCTTCTTCTCAGGGGATGTCTGTGTCTTCCGGTCTGGATGAATTGTGTCAGCACTGAATCATCTTGAAAGTAGATTTTTTCCCCGTTTAGCCTCCAGATGAGAACAGAGGCTGATGATGCCTTGAGACTATAAGAAGAGAACCCAGCTAACTCAGTCCCATCTTAGTTTCCCATAAAAACTCTAAGATTATAGGGGTGTGTTTTCTTAAGATACTAATTTTGTGGTACTTTGTTATGTAGCAATAGAAAACTCATACCTCAGGTAAGTTTGACATAATGATTTGGGGCAATTAAGAATAGAGTATTTGCTTGACTGCAGGATCCCAGCTGGAAAGGGGTGTGAAGACACAAGTGTTTTGCTGACATGGAAGCAGGGAAGCTCCCTGCCAGTGAGGGGATCACATAACTGAGAGCCAGGAGTGGGAAGCATCATCACTGTAGATGTTAAAGGCGAAAACAACAAGTGTAGACAGAGAGACCTGAACAAAGATTTGACCAAAAGAGAGAGAAGATCTGAACAAAAATTAAAGTTCGAATCTTCAAAGAATGAGGCGATGTCACCAGGGAGATAGTGGATAGTTGTAGTATCAAGGGGCAGAGGGCATGTTCTAAAGCAGCTGGGGACTTGAGCAGGGCGAGGGGAGCAGTGTAGAGCAGGGAGTTCACCTCAAACTCTTTGCAGGACTAATTACATAATTTAATTATATAACTTGTGATATGTAAACTATATAATTTGCACTGGGGCCCAGGGCAAAATGAAAATGTGGGGCTTCTTGTCCAAAAAGCAGGAAAAAAGTGCTGGTAACAGTATTCAAATATGAAGCTTTTCCTTTCTTCCACAGTCTCTCTCTTGATTTATCAGGGTGTTTCAAAATTGCTCCTTAGTGTCACTATTCTAAGTAAAAAAAAAATTAAAAATCTACCTTATAGCATGGATTTTATCATACGTCTTTATGTTATTGCACAACATCAGTTTAAAATGTTAATATGAGAGTATTTAACTTAATTAACAGGTGGAATAATTTAAGTCCTACAATTTGTATTTACATCTCATATGGGCATGTGGATTTTGTTCTGACCAGACAATGGAAACATTGTTGAAACTAACACAAATATCTTTATTTCACTTTCTGATACAAGCACATTCTACCAACACTCTCTGCCTTCCCCTTACTTCTGAATGAGTCATCATTTTCCACATGCTCGGTGGGTTAAAGCAGGGAAATGAGAGCAGTAAGGAAGCAGTGAGACTTGCTCGGTCATTTGGGTTTCTTGAAATGCTATAACCTTTCTGTATTTGAAGTGAATTCTGGTTATACCAAAAGGGTGGCTTCTCAGGCTCACAGCACCCACTCAGTCGCAGACACAACACACTTACCTTGCACTTGCTTTGCACCCCCACACATGTCGGGTCCTCCAGAATCTGTGCTCACAGGCACTGTGAGCCTCGATGTGAACCAGGAGCAATGCGAGGTTGATCCACTGATTGCAGCAGCCCTACCCACAGCACACACATTGCTTCTCAATGTTGCAAATTATGCTAAACTAAAACTCACAGTGGTTGTCAATTTCATAGCATCCTTACAGCAATCATGAATCAAATGAACCAAAAGTCATTTCTGGAGTTGTGGGAAGCTGGCAAATAAATAAAAAAAATAAAATGGTAATGGTTATAAATTTAATACAAAAAGTAGGACAACATAGCCTTTCAAGTACAGTAATTTTTCTCAATTTTAGAAATGCTATGAAGATTTTCTCATTTCATACTAACTAAAGGCAAAAAATAAAATCAACTACCCACAAAAGCAGGCAAAGGAAACACAAAAGAGCACAGAATAAACCACCGAACATAAAAAGAATGGAGGAGGAGGAATAAGAAGGGAGAGAAATAAAGAAACATCACAGAGTCTTTATAATAGCTCAATAAGCAAGTAAAGTTAGACAGTAAGATAGTACAGAAGCTAACCTTGAACCTTTGGTAACCACGAATCTAAAGTCTGCAATGGCAATAAGTACATATCTTTCAATAATCACCCTAAATGTAAATGGACTGAATGCACCAATCAAAAGACGCCGAGTAGCAGAAAGGATAAAAAAAGCAAGACCCATCTATATGCTGCTTACAAGAAACTCACCTCAAGCCCAAAGACATGCACAGACTAAAAGTCAAGGGATCGAAAAAGATATTTCATGCAAACAAGAAGGAGAAAAAAACGTGTTGCAGTACTAGTATCAGACAAAATAGACTTCAAAACAAAGAAAGTAACAAGGGATAAAGAAGGACATTACATAATGATAAATGGCTCAGCCCAACAAGAGGGTATAACCATTACAAATATATATGCACCCAATACAGGTGCACCAGCATATGTGAAACAAATACTAACAGAACTAAAGGAGAAAATAGAATGCAATGCATTCATTTTAGGAGACTTCAACACACCACTCATCTAGTGGATAATGACATATCCACTAGACAGAAAATAAGTAAGGACACAGAGGCACTGAACAACACAGTAGAACAGATGGACCTAATAGACATATACAGAACTCTACATCCAAAAGCAACAGGATGCATATTCTTCTTAAGTCCACATGGAACATTCTCCAGAATAGACCACATACTAGGCCACAAAAAGAGCCTCAGTAAATTCAAAAAGGTTGAAATCCTACCAACCAACTTTTCAGACCACAAAGGTATAAAACTAGAAATAAATTGTACAAAGAAAGCAAAAAGGCCCACAAACACATGGAGGGTTAACAGCATGCTCCTAAATAATCAATGGATCAACATCCAAATTAAAATGGAGATCCAGCAATATATGGAAACAAATGACAACAACAACACAAAGCCCCAACTTCTGTGGGATGCAGTGAAAGCAGTCTTAAGAGGAAAGTATATAGCAATCCAGGCATATTTAAAGATGGAACAACAAACCCAAATGAATAATTTAATGTCATAATTATCTACATTGGAAAAAGAAGAACAAATGAGGCCTAAAGTCTGCAGAAGGAGGGACATACTAAATATCAGAGAAGATATAATAAAAATGAGAATAATAAAACAATTGAAGAAATCAATGAAACCAAGAGCTGGTTCTTCGAGAAAATAAACAAAATAGATAAGCCTCTAGCCAGACTTATTAAGAGAAAAAGAGAATCAACACACATCAACAAAATCAGAAATGAGAAAGGAAAAATCATGATGGATCCCACAGAAATACAGAGAATTATTAGAGGATACTATGAAAACCTATATGCTAACAAACTGGAAAACCTAGAAGAAATGGACAACTTCCTAGAAAAATACAGCCTTCCAAGACTGACCAAAGAAGAAACAGAAAATTTAAACAAACCAACTACCAGCAAAGAAATTGAAGTGGTAATCAAAAAACTACCCAAGAACAAAACCCCTGGGCCAGACGGATTTACCTCAGAATTTTATCAGACCTACAGAGAAGACACAATACCTATTCTGCTTAAAGTTTTCCCAAAAATAGAAGAGGAGGGAATACTCCCAAACTTATTCTATGAAGCCAACATCACTCTAATACCAAAACCAGGCAAAGACCCCACCAAAAAAGAAAATTACAGACCAATATCCCTGATGAATGTATATGCAAAAATCCTCAACAGAATATTAGCAGACTGAATTCAAAAATATATCAAAATCATGATACACTGTGACCAAGTGGGATTCATCCCAGGGATGCAAGGATGGTACAACATTCAAAAATCCATCAACATCATCCACCACATAATCAATAAGAAGCACAAAAACCACATGATCATCTCCATAGATGCTGAAAAAGCATTTGACAAAATTCAACACCCATTCATGATAAAAACTCTCAGCAAAATGGGAACAGAGGGCAAGTACCTCAACATAATAAAGGCCATATATGATAAACCCACAGCCAGCATTATACTGAGCAGCAAGAAGCTGAAAGCTTTTCCTCACAGATTGGGAACAAGACAGGGATGCCCACTCTCCCCACTGTTATTCAACATAGTACTGGAGGTCCTAGCCACGGCAATCAGACAAAACAAAGAAATACAAAGAATCCAAACTGGTAGAGAAGAAGTCAAACTGTCACTATTTGCAGATGACATGATATTGTATGTAAAAATCCCTAAAGACTCCACTCTAAAACTACTAAAACTAATGTCTGAATTTGGCAAAGTTGCAGGCTACAGAATTAATACACAGAAATCTGTGGCTTTCCTATACACTAACAATGAACTAACAGAAAGGGAAATTAGGAAAACAATTCCATTCACAATTGCATCAAAAAGAATAAAATACCTGGGAATAAACCTAGCCAAGGAAGTGAGAGACCTATACCCTGAAAAGTCCAAGACACTCTTAAGACAAATTAAAGAGGACACTAACAAATGGAAACTCATCCCATGCTCTTGGCTAGGAAGAATTAATATCGTCAAAATGGCCATCCTGCCCAAAACAATATACAGATTTGATGCAGTCCCTATCAAATTACCAACAAACCAAATATTCAACAAACCAGAACAAATAGTTCAAAAAGTCATAAGGAAACACCAAAGACCCTGAATAGCCAAAGCAGTCCTGAGAAGGACAAATAAAGTGGCAGGAATCTCACTCCCCAACTTCAAGCTTTACTACAAAGCTACAGCAATCAAGACAATTTGGTAGTGGCACAAGAATAGAGCCACAGACCAGTGGAACAGAATAGAGACTCCAGACATTAACCCAAACATATATGGTCATTTAGTATATGATACAGGAGCCATGGATATACAATGGGGAAATGAGAGCCTCTTCAACAGAGGGTGCTGGCAAAAATGCACAGCTAATATAAGAGAATGAAACTGGATCACTGTTTAACCCCATACACAAAAGTAAATTCAAAATGGATCAAAGAACTGAATGTAAGTCATAAAACCATAAAACTCTTAGAAAAATACATAGGCAAAAATCTCTTGGACATAAACATGAGTGAATTCTTCATGAACATATCTCCCCAGGTAAGGGAAACAAAGGCAAAAATGAACACATGGGACTATATCAAGCTGAAAAGCTTCTGTACAGCAAAGGACACCATCAATAGAACAAAAAGGCATCCTACAGTATGGGAGAATATATTCATAAATGACAGATCGAATAAAATGTTGACATCCAAAATATAGAAAGAACTCACACATCTTAAGAAACAAAAATCAAATAATCCAATTAAGAAATGGGTAGATTAGCTGAAAAGGCAGTTCTCCAAAGAGGAAATTCAGATGGCCAACAGACACATGAAAAGATGCTCCACATTGGTAGTTATCAGAGAAATACAAATTAAAACCACAATGAGATATCACCTCACACCAGTAAGGATCACCACCATCCAAAAGACAAAAACAGCAAATGTTGGTGAGGTTGTAGAGAAAGGGGAACCCTCCTACACTGCTGGTGGGAATGTCAATTAGTTCAACCATTTTGGAAAGCAATATGGAGGTTCCTCAAAAGCTCAAAATGGAAATACCATTTGACCCAGGAATTTCACTTCTAGGAATTTACCCTAAGAATGCATCAGCCCAGTTTGAGAAAGACAGATGCACCCCTATGTTTATCACAGCACTATTTACAATAGTCAAGAAATGGAAGCAACCTATGTGTCCATCGGTAGATGAGTGGGTAAATAAGATGTGGTACATATACACAATGTAATATTATTCAGCCATAAGAAGAAAACAAATCCTACCATTTGCAACAACATGGATGGAGCTAGAGGGTATTATGCTCAGTGAAATAAGCCAGGTGGAGAAAGACAAGTACCAAATGATTTCACTCATCTGTGGAGCATAAGAACAAAGAAAAACTGAAGGGACAAAACAGCAGCGGAATCACAGAACCCAAGAATGGACTAACAGTTACCAAAGGGAAAGGGACTGGAGAGGACGGGTGGGAAGGGAGGGATAATGGCGGGGAAAAATAAAGGGGGCACTATGATTAGCATGTATAATGTGTGGTGGGGACATGGGGAGGGCTGTGCAACATAGAGAAGACAAGTAGTTATTTTACAGCATCTTACTAGGCTGATGGACAGTGACTGTACTGGGATTTTTGGGGTGACTTGATGAAGGGGGGAGCCTAGTAAACATAATGTTCTTCATGTAATTGTAGATTAATTATACCAAAAAAACCCACAAAAAACGTAAAAACAAAAATAACCATAGCATAGACAGAAATGAGAAAGTAAGCCCCCACCACTCAGAGTCAGTCTTGTTTTGTAGACTGTGGCTTTCTGGTCTGCTATTAATTCAGAGAGAAATATCCCAGCATATTACTGCTCTTTTTCTATATTCTTAACATTTCCCAATATCAGTCAATACCCCCATAGAGTGTTTTTAAGGTCAGATAGTATTTTATACTATGCACATATCACAAGTTAACTTGTTGACTGAAATCCACACAGCCACTAAGAGAGTTTATCCAGAGGCCATGACCAGGATGACAGTGGATCAGGGAGCTCTGATCAGACTGCTCCATGCCTCTTGGTATGAAGATGGTTTATGTGCAGTTTACAACATAGAAAAACTTATTAATTAGCACATCAAACAATGTGCCAAGCATACATTTGGTTTAGTGTCTTAAAGAGGACCGACTGTGCATTCTGGTGCTGTCTTTGTGTGAGAGTTGGCAAGGGTCAGGGTCGGTGATTTTCTCCTGAAGAGCCCTGTCTCAGCTGTGGGGGCCTGACCCATCTGTCTCTGTCTTCTTCGGTCTTTAAGACCTTTCCCTTCTTGGTCGCTGAGGAGGGGCTGTGGCCGCTTTGCTGACACAGGAGAGAATGGATGCAGGAGGTCTTCACAGATCAGTCAGAGTTGTGGTGGCTTGACTCAGGGCCTCTGCAGCTTGCAAAGCTTTTCTTTCCTATGGGACGGACCACTGTGGACCACCATAACATTTCATTTTTATTTCCCAAACTGGTGCCCAGTTGTTGAATGCTTAGGTGACAGCTGATGTGAAATGTGCTAGAATGTTCATCCTTGGACATGAGCATGCACTGTCTCCCCTATGATATCAGAATGCTGAACACTGGATGGGCCCTGTTTGAGGAGCCCTTTCTGTTGTACATTTAGTAGTGTGGATTTCCCACGGCGCAAATGATATTCCCAGTTTGCTTTTCATCAACAGTGGTTTCCTTCTGGCTGATCCTAGTAAGAAGAGGGGCAACAGAACATGCATCTAGAGAACAAAGATGGTGGGCTGGCCTCTGGCGTGCTGGAGATGGAGCTCCATCAGACGTCTGTTCCTACATGTGCGGGCCTGGGACGGCCAGAGCTGGGGGGGCCTGCCACTTGCAACCACAGGCCGCATCAGGGGGTCAGCAGGGCAGACCCCACAGACACCTGCCCCGGTGGGGCAGCCAGGCAGAGCTGCTGGGCTCCCCCGGACCACGGTTGGAGCTCATTCCTCACAGAGCAGAGGTGAGTTTAAAATAGTTTTATCTTATAAATGTGGAATTCACAAATGCTGGATGTGTATGAGTCCAGTTCCCCTACATTTTTTTGTGGGAAAAATTTCCAGATAATATACAAGAATCTTTCCAGGATTAGATCACTTTCCTGGCCTGTTTGAATGAACATCCTTTCTAAAATGTGGCTAATGTAACTCCAAAAGATAATAAAATAGAAAAGAGTTTTCAGCACGAAGACTAAGCATTTACTATATTATTTAAAAGATTAATAGTATTATGTGATTTTAAAAGCATATATATATATGTCTATATATATATGTGCTTTTTTCCTATATATTTCCCTGTATATTCTTTATTCCCATAAATAAATCAAGTAAATCAATTGAACATTGTTTTTTGTGTCAGAAAAATCTAGATTTACATAAAAAAGAAAAACTTTTGATAAATCCTTAAATATTTACCAATGTAAGAACAATAGATATAAAACCTATGAGTAAGAGCCTATGGCATGCCCATGTTGGGACATACTTGGTCATCCTGAATATCTGGGTGTCCTTGTCCCCACAGGCAATAAGTCCTGCTCTGGGCAGATGCTTAGCCAGAACCCTGACCTATTCAGCCTAATGGTCTATTGTTGAAAAATAGAAAGCATCACAGAAATAAATACAAGTGTGGTGTTTGGCGCCACCATCTGCCATGATCTTAATCCTCTCCCCTTCTCCAGGGTAACGCCTATTCCTCTCATCATCATGCTTCATACTTTCACTGCTTGTCTATGTATTGCTAAATAGTATATGCTGTTGTTTTGCAAATGATGACATTTTGAGTTGCTCTTTTTGTCCAATAGGCTTTTGAGATTTATCAATGTGGATGCCTATAAGCTCTTGTTAAGTCATTTGGACTGCTTACACAAAATGTCAGAATTTGCTACAATTTATATATCTTCTCCTGAGGGTGGCTATTCAGTTCCCAGTATTTTGCAACTAACTGCTCACAACAAAGTCCTATAGGTTTTCTAGGGTGTAAGCGGAGGGTTCTCTGGAGTATTCTCTGCCTGAGAATGGAACTGTCAGTCCCTAAAGTGTGTGCACCTTGGGATCCCCTAGGTGCTCCCAGGTTCATGATGCAGCAGGCTGCCCTGCCACTGGCGGGGGAGGGTTTCTGTACCACCACGACCTTTGGGGCTGGGGAGCTTTAACCTGAGAGGAGACGATGCGCACAACACGCTTTGTCACGTCTGTCTGCATCTGTGTCGCCTGGCTGACAGGAAAGCAGACCTCCTCTCCACACGCTTGACAGACATTTGCATTCGTTTTTTGTAGAGTGCCACCTCATACGTTTTGCTCATTTTTCTAATGAGTTGTTTATATATTTTTTTGCTATGTTGCAGTTAAAAACCCCTGCATATTAGGCCTTTTTGGCCTCTGTTGCAGGGTCTTCTCCCAGCCAGAAGCTCATCTTTTCTTTATATTTATGGTTTTCTTTTTAAAGTAGAAGTGTTTAATATGTTCGGGTTTATAAATCCTTGGTCTTATGGTTTTATATTCTCTTTCTTGGGGGATATAATTCTTAAGAACTCCATTTCTTTTCTTATTTCATAAAATTTTTCTATTTTCTAAAAGTTTTAAACTTTCTGTTTTTTAGATTTAGCTCTTTAACCTACCTGGATTTACATTTAAATCTCTTTTCCTTCCCTTCCTCCTTCTTCTTGCCTTAAAACAAACAAACAAACAACAAAAAACACTACAGGTTTTGATAACAATTGTAGGTCTGAAATGCATGAGTATTTAAGGCCACTTTGGAAGGTGGGGTGACGTCAAACCTGGTTCATCAACTGTCTCTTGCTGCAGTAATGGTGCCAGACGGGCACACACACTGCACCAGGTAGACGGGGGATCTCGTGGTCCCGCCCTGCCATGTGGGCCGTGCCTGTAGGGCTGGGATGACAGCTGCCGATGCATGGGTCCCAGGGGGCCACCTGCCCCTGGTCATTGTGCGGGCCCGTCACACAGTGGGGGAAGCCGGTCATCAGCCTGTGCCAACCCCCATCGGCTAACATCGCACCAGCAGTCCCAGGGCGAGAGTGGGCCTCGTGCTCTGAGGGCTACCAGATAGAATATAGGATGCAATTGTGAATTTCAGATAAAAACAATATTTTGGGAAATATTTATTCTAAGAGTTATTTGGGGTTTATTTGGCTCCAAATTTACCTGGGCGCTCTGTAGTTTTATTTGCTGCATCCTACCACCCGTTGCTCAGGATCTGCACCTCCCAGGGAACCCGGGCTCCTGTTGGCCAGGTGGGGGCCACCTGACCAGATCCGGCTCTGCGCCTGCGAGGGCAGGACGCTGACACAAGCGGGGGGCACCGGTGGGGTGCCCTCCTGGAGCCTGCGGGGTGTGTGCTCCGGGCTCCCTAGAGCTTGAGGACTCCGCACTGGCTGCAGCTGGCGGTGAGAGCTGGAGGAGGCACCTGCATGCACCGCTGGGCCGGGCGTTGGGTCGGTCCCAGGCAGAATGTGGAGGCGATGAAAGGCTAATGAGCTTCTAATTTCCAGAAAAGAGCTTTGCAGTGAGATGAGAGCCTGGACAACTAGGAAAATGGATGTTTTTCAAATTCTTTGACCTTCAGTGAAGGCGACCTGGGATGCCCACTGTGGGTGTCATAATCAGGAGGGCCTGACCCTGGGAACCTTATTCCCAGCAGAGTAGAAGGTGGAGTCGGAGGGGTGCTGGGGCTCAGGAGGTCAGTCGGGGTGCACTAGCAGCTGCCTTAGAGCGGGAGGAAACTTGGAGGGTGGTAGTGGTGAAAGGCCTGCGCGGCACATTGTGAAGACAGAGCCCAGAAGTTTCCTCCTTGTCCAAAGGGGCAAGGGAAGTAGGTAGAGGCCCTGGGGAGCCAGCCTGGGGATTTCCTCGGCAGGGCAGAGGGCTGCACCTCGGGGTGCTGGGGCAATCTGTGGTCTTTGTGGGGGCAGCTGACTGGTCTGCGAGGAGATGAGGACCCAGGGCCTGCAGAGGGGAGTGCTCCTGGCCACACCTCCTGCTGCTGATCTTCTAACAAAAGAGGGAGGAATGGCCACCAGGCACCCTGTGTGGGTAGCTCATAGCAGACTGGGAGATTAGCCACGGCCCTTGACTGGGCCTGCTGCAGTGTGGGCCCTTAGGAGAAGGACCAGCTCCATCTGCGAGTGTGCAGGGCATGCTGATGTCCCCACAGGTGCCCTGAGGTCAGCCCAGGAAAGGCAGTGCTCCTCCCTGGGCATACATGGGCTGGTGGTGGCTGGTGGCTAAAGGTTATTTGAGGGTTTCATTATATTTTGCACTTCTAGTTTAATGTAAATAAGTGGAAAATGAAAAACCAAGTGCTCATATGGATGAAAAGCTCTTTTAAAGATAGTGTAGGTGAGGCAACATGGAAGTCATTTGATATGCAAAAAACAACCAACTCTTTTTTTGGCCTTAGTGAATTATTCACTATTGCAGGTTTTTTTGCAAAGAGGATGAGCAAAACTAAAGTGCTAGCCTAGTTCTAAAACACTTAAGATGCTATAAATAGATTGCTTAATATTGTGTTGAAGAGGTAATGTAGGATTTCATAATATTTTTTAACTCTGAGAAAACAGTCCCCTTCAAGTTGTTAATTTTGAGCAACAGAGAAGCAGGCAGATTTGTAGTTTGTGTTCGTCTTAGTCCTTCAACTGCCAGGAAGCCTAGGGGCAGTTTGTCAGATCAGTTACATCACTAGTGTACAAACTGGTATGTAAGTGTTTTCTTAAAACTATTAAAATCTTTGTGAAACAGGCAGAATATAGTTACAGGAAGCTGGAAGAGTGTATCTGTTGCCTTGTAACAAAGTAGTCCAAAATTTAGCATCTTAAAATAACACACATTTATTTGCTCACAGTTTTGTCGGTCAGAAATCTGAGCATGCCTTGTGGATTTCCTGCTCAGGGTCCTTGCACAGGCAGAGAGCCAGTGGTGCAGCATCTCAAGGTTCACATGGGTGGGGTCTGCTTCCAAATTCATTTGTATGATTGTCATCCGGCCTCAGTTCCTCCTGGGCTCCCAGAGGGCCTAAGTTCCTTGCCAGGTAGCCCATTTCACCTGGGCAAAAAGGAGAAACAGCCTTTTGTAACTGAAGAACAGAAGTGACATCCTGTCACTCCTGCTGTATTCTGTTTGTTATCAGGAGTCACTAGGCTGGGCTCACAGTGAGGGGGATGGTATTGCACAAGAGCATTAGCACTGGGAGGTGAGTCTCTGGGTGCCACGTAGGATGACGCCTGCCACAAAGATGGAGCGAGGTGGAGGGAAGAATTGTAAAAAACTTTGAGGTGGACCAACAAGACGGCTGGTGTCTTCTATATAAAACTAAGTGAGACTCTAGCCGAACTTTTTAAGAGAAAAAGAGAATCAACACACATCAATAGAATCAGAAATGAAAAAAAAATAAATATCATGACGGACCCCACAGAAATACAAAGAGTTATTAGAGAATACTATGAAAACCTATATGCTAACAAGCTGGAAAACCTAGAAGAAATGGAAAACTTCCTGGAAAAATACAACCTTCCAAGACTGACCAAGGAAGAAACACAAAATTAAAACAAACCAATAACCAGCAAAGAAATTGAAGCAGTAATCAAAAAACTACCCAAGAACAAAACCCTCAGGCCAAATTGATTTACCCGTGGAATTTTATCATAAACGAAATAATACCCATTCTCCTTAAAGTTTTCCAAAAATTAGAAGAGGAGGGAATACTCCCAAACTCATTCTATGAAGCCAAAATCACCCTAATACCAAAGCCAGGCAAAGACCCAACCAAAAAAGAAAACTACAGACCAATATCCCTGATGAACGTAGATGCAAAAATCCTCAACAAAATATTAGCAAACCGAATTCAAAAATACATCAAGAGGATCATACACCACGACCAAGTGGGATTCATTCCAGGGATGCAAGAATGGTACAACATTCGAAAATCCATCAACATCATCTGCCACATCAACAAAAAGGACAAAAACCACATGAAAAAGCATTTGACAAAATTCAACATTCACTCATGATAAAAACTCTCAACAAAATGCTGTAGAGGTCAAGTGCCTCAACATAATAAAGGCCATATATCATAAACCCACAGCCAACATCATACTGAACAGTGAGAAGATGAAAGCTTTTCCTCAGAGATTGGGAACAAGACAGGGATGCCCACTCTCCCCACTGTTATTTAACATAGTACTGGAGGTCCTAGCAATGGCAATTAGACAAAACAAAGAAATACAAGCAATCCAGATTGGTAAAGAAGAAGTCAAACTGTCTCTATTTGCAGATGACATGATACTGTACATAAAAAACCCTAAAGACTCCACTCAGAAACTACTAGAACTGATAGTGGAATACAGCAAAGTTGCAGGATACAAAATTAACACAAAGAAATCTGTGGCTTTCCTATACACTAACAATGAACCAATAGAAAGAGAAATCAGGAAAAAAATTCCATTCACAATTGCATCAAAAAGAATTAAAAACCTAGGAATAAACCTAATCAAAGAAGTGAAAGACCTATACCCTGAAAACTATAAGACACTCTTAAGAGAAATTAAAGAGGACACTAACAAATGGAAACTCATCCCATGCTCTTGGCTTGGAGAAATTAATATAGTCAAAATGGCCATCCTGCCTAAAGCAATATACAGATTTGATGCAATCCCTATCAAATTACCAACAACATTCTTCAACGAACTGAAACAAATAGTTCAAAAATTCATAAGGAAACACCAAAGACCCTGAATAGCCAAAGCAATCCTGAGAAAGAAGAATAAAGTGGGGGGGATCTCACTCCCCAACTTCAAGCTCTACTACAAAGCCATAGTAATCAAGACAATTTGGTTCTGGCACAAGAACAGAGCCACAGACCAGCGGAACAGATTAGAGACTCAAGACATTAACCCTAACATATATGGTCAATTAATATATGATAAAGGAGCCCTGAACATACAGTGGGGAAATGACAGTCTCTTCAACAGATGATGCTGGCAAAACTGGACAGCTACACGAAAGAGAATGAAACTGGATCACTGTCTAACCCCATACACAAAAGTAAATTCAAAATAGATCAAAGACCTGAATGTAAGTCATGAAACCATAAAACTCTTAGAAAAAACATAGGCAAAAATCTCTTGGACATAAACATTAACGACTTCTTCATGAACATATCTCCCCAGGCAAGGGAAACAAAAGCAAAAATGAACAAGTGTGACTATATCAAGCTGAAAAGCTTCTGTACAGCAAAGGACACCGTCAATAGAACAAAAAGGCACCCTATAGTATAGGAGAATATATTCGTAAATGATAGATCCCATATAGGCTTGACATCCAAAATATATAAAGAGCTCATGTACCTCAAGAAACAAAAAGCAAATAATCCAATTAAAAAATGAGAAGAGTAGCTGAACAGACAGTTATCCAAAGAAGAAATTCAGATGGCCAACGGACACATGAAAAGATGCTCCACATCGCTAGTTATCAGAGAAATGCAAATTAAAAACCACAATGAGATATCACCTCACACCAGTCAGGATCACCACCATCCAAAAGACAAACAACAAGAAATGTTGGCGAGGTTGTGGAGAAAGGGGAACCCTCCTACACTGCTGGTGGGAATGTAAAGTAGTTCAACCATTGTGGAAAGCAGTATGGAGGTTCCTCAAAAGCTCAAAATAGAAATACCATTTGACCCAGGAATTCCACTTTTAGGAATTTACCCTAAGAATGCAACAGCCCAGTTTGAAAAAGACAGATACACTCATATGTTTATTGCAGCACTATTTACAGTAGCCAAGATATGGAAGCAATGTAAGGGTCCATCAGTACATGAATGGATAAAGAAGATGTGGTACATATACACAATGGAATATTATTCAGCCATAAGAAGAAAACAAATCCTACCATTTGCAACAACATGGATGGAGCTAGAGGGTATTATGGTCAGATGAAATAAACCAGGTGGAGGAAGACAAATACCAAATGATTTCACTCATCTGTGGAGTATAAGAACAAAGAAAAACTGTAGGAACAATACAGCAGCAGAATCACAGAACCCAAGAATGTACTAACAGTTACCAAAGGAAAAGGGACCGGGGAGGATGGGAGGGAAGGGAGGGATAAGGGTGGGGAAAAAGAAAGAGGGTATTATGATTAGCATGTATAATGTGGCGGGGGAAAGGGGAGGGCTTTGCAACACAGAGAAGACAAGTAATGATTCTACATCTTACTAGACTGATGGACAGTGACTGTAATGGGGTTTGTGGGGGGGACTTGGTTTAGGGGGGACCCTAGTAAACATAATGTTCTTCATGTAATTGTAGATTAATGATAACAACAATAACAAAAAAAACCAAAAAAAACTGAGTGATGTCTTGGGCCCTTTCAGGTTATCTGTCTTTGCATTGCTTACAACTGATCAGAGACTGAAGAGAATGCAAATGATTCGTGTCTCTGACATAACATTTAAATGTGTCTGGTGGAATGCAGCTTTGTACCCATTTTTTAGTTCAATTCGTCATTCTTAATGGTCCGTATATGATGATTTCTTTTCTTATTGTTTTCCTCTATTTAATATGTTAAATAAAATGTTTGGTATCTGTTCATTTTATATCTAAGAGTCATCATTTTACCATCTTTTAACAATGACCCTATAACAGACAGAATAACGAACAAAGCAATCCAAGGCTAGCGGACTTCATTCCAGGGTGCCCGGCCCTTGTCCCCGGGGCCCTGGGCCTCCTCCTGCAGTCCTCCTGGACACTCCTCAGGGCTGCTTTTCACCGGCCCAGCCAGGGACTTCTACCCTTTTTCTCCCTAAGGCCTCCAAGTAAGAGGAATACCTGTTCTGTACATTTGTAATGACACAGAACAAGCTAAATTGCTGAGTTAAAAAAGATTTTTTTTGTTAAATTTGCTAGTTTTCTTCATATGTAAAGTAAACAGGGTTTTTGGCATAGGAAATATAGTCATTGATATTGTAATAACTTTATTGACAGGTGGTAACTACACTTATTGTGGTCAGAAATTCATAATGTATAATTGTTAGATTACTGTTGTATACCTGACACCAATATAATATTACATATCAACTATACTTCAATAAAAAATAAAGTAAGCAGGGTTTCACACAGCCTCCCCCATCCCCATCTCTTCATTTTCTTTCTCATTCTCTTGCCTAATTAAATATACCATGGCTTTAAATCTCAATCTCAGACAATTTTGAATCAATGCCCCTTTTTGTCTTAAAATAGCACCCAAGAACTAACAGATACACTTAAACATAGTTGGCTGTAAGAGAGAGATGGGAATTACTGTCACCTGTGGAAAATGTAATTTATTTTTCTAATTGTTTCCACAAATCAGGAATTAGGTGACCTTAAAATATACTATTTCAAAATTAGCTAATTACCTGTAAGTTTTCTATCTAGCAGTAGTGTATCTGATGGCAAGTTGGAAGGGGGAAGCAAATTTGAGAGAATATAATTAAGATAAATTATTGAAAGATTTTACATCTGTCATGAATTGGTTATTATTACCAAACCAAAGTAAATAGATTGATGAAAATTTGGAAATTGAAGGAAAAAAGTGCTCCTAACACAACTATAATCATCTACTGGTGCTTATCTGTGTTCCCTTCAGGATTTCTCCTGTGTGTGAAAGATGTTTTCATATATTTGTGCTCATAGTATAGGTCTCATTTTATAGTTCTTTTTAAGTAATAATATGTTCTAACATTATCAGTATTGCTGCATATTGATCAAAGCTATCATTTTATATACAGACTTTTAAATTTATTTTTAATAATTGAGCTACAATGAACATATAACAGTTTCAAGTGTGCAATATGATTCAATAGTTGCCTATGTGGGTAAATGGTCACTGCAATAATCGTAGTTAACATGTCATATAACATAATATTTTATTTATTTATTTATTTATTTATTTATTTATTTTGAGAGGGCATCTCTCATATTTATTGATCAAATGGTTGTTAACAACAATAAAATTCTGTATAGGGGACTCAATGCACAATCATTAATCAACCCCAAACCTAATTCTCAACAGTCTCCAATCTTCTGAAGCATAGCGAACAAGTTCTTACATGGTGAACAAGTTCTTAGATAGTGAATAAGTTCTTACATGGCGAACAGTGCAAGGGCAGTCATCACAGAAACTTTCGGTTTTGATCATGCATCATGAACTATAAACAATCAAGTCAGATATGATTATTTGTTTGATTTTTATATTTGATTTATATGTGAATCCACATTTCTCCTTTATTATTATTATTATTATTATTATTATTATTATTATTATTTTAATAAAATGCTGAAGTGGTAGGTAGATGCAAGATGTAGGTAAAAAACATAATTTAGTGCTGTAAGAGGGCAAATGTAGATGATCAGGTCTGTGCCTATAGACTAAGTATTAATCCACGCTAGACAAGGGCAAAAAAACACCCATGGATGCAGAAGATTTCTCCCAAAACAGGGGAGGTGAGGTTCTAAGCCTCACTTCTGGTGATCCCCAATTTCTCACCTGATGGCCCCCCTGCGACTGTGCCTGTCTTAGGTTGTTCTTCCCTTGAGGAATCTTACCCGTCTCTGGCTAACCAGCCATCTTCTGGGGCCATACAGGGAAATGTTAAGTTGTTAAGTGAGAGAGAAGCAATATTCTTTGAAAAGGTTAGCTTTTTACCTCTTTGCAGATTTATGCCCTGTGGCTTCTATGCCCAGCATTTGTCTTGAGGTATCTTTACCACTTGGAAGAATTATGATACCCAGTAATTTTCGATATGAGGCACGAATTCTACTAAAGGGTTGTACTTAGGAAGGAAGAAGAAAAGCTATAGAAGTAGCAGACGGAAGAAAACATAGGAAGATTGATTATTTCTTTGACATATCTTCCTATAGAGTAACATAAGCATGTATAGGTTTTGACAAACTACTAATTAAATTGTGTACACACATTAACAGAATAGGGATACAGCTACATAACAAAAGCAGACCTACAATTACCAACTATATCCAGTGAAACCAAGAAAACCAGTTAGGTACCCTAGGCATTTGTGAAAACTTATCAATGATATGATGGATATTGTGTAACTGAATTTGAATAGTTTGAGAGAAATAAGATAAATTAAAACAACACATTCCTGGGAACTGTTCACATCCCATATGTTCTTTTAACAGTAGATAGTCTATAGTTGCACGATTTTGGAGCACTGCAACTTGCACTTCTCCTAATTCTTGGTTGAGTTTTGACAGTATAGTTCCAGTGAAACTTGTTGTTTTACTGTATGCACAGGCCAGCTTAGATATCTCCTTCTTTATTCCAATGGCAAGTCCAGGAACTGGTGGGATGAATGCAGCTACAACTGCAACAGCGCCAGGATCTTTGTTGAAGTTTTTTGATGATCATCTTCTGGAATGACTCTTCCAGAGGATGTTGATGTTGGAAGTTCTTCTTCATATCATATCTTAATTCATTTTCTGGGTATCCAAATTAGGCTTTGATCTGCTGTATAAACACAAAGAAACCCTTTGCCCACAGTTTGATATGACCTTTATACCATTGTGAAGAACCTATTGGAGATCACCACACAGGAACTGCTTTTTTTTTTAAGAGAAAGGAATATTATCAGAAAAATATACTTCCATAGCTGATCATCTGATACCCTTTAAAAGATCAAAATAAAGGGTATGTAAAGCATGCATTAATCTTTAATTTGCAGTTAGTTTTATCCTATTGGGGAGTAATCCTCCTTTTCTTTCTTTTTTTTGGTTTTGTTATCATTAATCTATAATTACATGAAGAATATTATGTTTACTAGGCCCTCCCCTACACCAAGTCCCCCCCCACAAACCCCATTCCATTACAGTCACTATCCATCAGCATAGCAAAATGTTGTAGAATCACTACTTGTCTTCTCTGTGTTGCCCAGCCCTCCCCTTCCTCCCACCCCCCACATTATGCATGCTAATCATAATATCCCCTTTCTTCTCCCCCCCCCTTATCCCTCCCTACCCATCCATCCTCCTCAGTCCCTTTCCATTTGGTACCTGTTAGTCCATTCTTGGGTTCTGTGATTCTGCTGCTGTTTTGTTCCTTCCATTTTTTTCTTTGTTCTTATACTCCACAGATGAGTGAAATCATTTGGTATTTGTCTTTCTCCACTTGGCTTATTTCACTGAGCATAATACCCTCTAGCTCCATCCATGTTGTTGCTAATGGCAGGATTTGTTTTCTTCTTATGGCTGAATAATATTCCATTGTGTATATGTATCACATCTTCTTTATCCATTCATCTACTGATGGACACTTAGGTTGCTTCCAATTCTTGGCTATTGTAAATAGTGCTGCGATAAACATGGGGTGCATCTGTCTTTTTCAAACTGGAGTGCTGCATTCTTAGGGTAAATTCCTAGGAGTGGAATTCCTGGGTGAAATGCTAAGTCTATTTTGAGCATTTTGAGGAACCTCCATACTGCTTTCCACAATGGTTGAACTACTTTACATTCCCACCAGCAGTGTAGGAGGGTTCCCCTTTCTCCACAACCTCACCAACATTTCTTGTTGTTTGTCTTTTGGATGGTGGTGATCCTTACTGGTGTGAGGTGATATCTCATTGTGGTTTTAATTGGTATTTCTCTGATAACTAGCGATGTGGAGCATCTTTTCATGTGTCTGTTGGCCATCTGAATTTCTTTTTTGGAGAACTGTTCAGTTCCTCTGCCCATATTTTAATTAGATTATTTGTTTTTTGTTTGTTGAGGTGGGTGAGCTCTTTATATATTTTGGATGTCAAGCCTTTATCAGATCTATCATTTACAAATATATTCTCCCATACTGTAGGGTACCTTTTTGTTCTATTGATGGTGTCTTTTGCTGTACATAAGCTTTTCAGCTTGATATATTCACACTTGTTCATTTTTTATTTTGTTTTCCTTGCCTGGAGAGATATGTTCAAGAGGAGGTCACTCATGTTTATGTCTAAGAGATTTTTGCCTATGTTTTTTTCTAAGAGTTTTATGGTTTCATGACTTACATTCAGGTCTTTGATCTATTTTGAATTTACTTTTGTGTATGGGGTTAGAATATGGTCCAGTTTCATTCTCTTACATGTAGCTGTCCAATTTTGTAGCACCATCTGTTGAAGAGACTGTCATTTCCCCATTGTATGTCCATGGCTCCTTTATCAAATATTAATTGACCATATATGTTTGGGTTAATGTCTGGAGTCTCTAATCTGTTCCACTGGTCTGTGGCTCTATTCTTGTGTCATTACCAAATTGTCTAGATTACTATGGCTTTGTATTAGAGCTTGAAGTTGGGGAGTGAGATCCCCCCCACTTTATTCTTCTTTTTCCGGATTGCTTTGGCTATTCAGGGTCTTTGGTGTTTCCTTATGAATTTTTGAACTATTTGTTCCAGTTCATTGAAGAATGTTGCTGGTAATTTGATAGGGATTGCATCAAATCTGTATATTGCTTTAGGCAGGATGGCCATTTTGACAATATTAATTCTTCCTAGCCAAGAGCATAGGATGAGTATCCATTTGTTAGTGTCACCTTTAATTTCTCTTAAGAGTGTCTTCTAGTTTTCAGGGTATAGGTCTTTCACTTCTTTGGTTAGGTATATTCCTAGGTATTTTATTCTTTTTGATGCAGTTGTGAATGGAGTTGTTTTCCTGATTTCTCTTTCTATTGGTTCATTGTCAGTGTATAGGAAAGCCACAGATTTCTTTGTGTTAATTTTGTATCCTGCAATTTTGCTGTATTCCGATATCAGTACTAGTATTTTTGGAGTGGAGTCTTAAGGTATTTTATGTACAATATCATGTCATCTGCAAATAGTGACAGTTTGACTTCTTCTTTACCAATCTGGATTCCTTGTATTTCTTTGCTTTGTCTAACTGCTGTTGCTGGGACCTCCAGTACTAAGTTAAATAACAGTGGGGAGAGTGGTCATCCCTGTCTTGTTCGCAATCTGTGAGGAAAAGCTTTCAGCTTCTCACTATTCAGTATGATGTTGGCTGTGGGTTTATGATATATGGCCTTTATTATGTTGAGGCACTTGCCCTCTACAGCATTTTGTTGAGAGTTTTTATCATGAATGGATGTTGAATTTTGTCAAATCCTTTTTCAGCATCTATGGAGATGATCATGTGGTTTTTGTCCTTTTTGTTGATGTGGTGGATGATGTTGATGGATTTTTGAATGTTGTACCATCCTTGCGTCCCTGGGATGAATCCCACTTAGTCGTGGTGTATGATCCTTTTGATATATTTTTGAATTCGGTTTGCTAATATTTTATTGAGTATTTTTTTTTGAGAGGGCATCTCTCATATTATGGTCAAATGGTTGTTAACAACAATAAAATTCAGTATAGGGGGGTCAATGCTCAATGTACAATCATTAATCCATCTCAAGCCTAATTCTCGTCAGTATCCAATCTTCTGAAGCATAACAAACAAGTTCTTACATGGTGAACGAATTCTTACATAGTGAATAAATTCTTACATGGTGAACAGTACAAGGGCATTCATCACAGAAACTTTCGGTTTTGATCACTCATTATGACCTATAAACAATCAGGTCAAATATGAATATTCGTTTGATTTTTGTACTTGATTTATATGTTGATCCCACATTTCTCCCTTTATTATTATTATTATTTTTATCTTGAATAAAATGCTGAAGTGGTAGGTAGATGCAAGATAAAGGTAGAAAACATAGTTTAGTGCTGTAAGAAGGCAAATGTAGATGATCAGATGATCAGGTGTGTGCCTATGGACTAAGTATTAATCCAGGCTAGACAAGGGCAGCAAGACATCCACGGATGCAGAAGATTTCTCTCAAAGCAGGGGGGGTGAGGTTCTGAGCCTCACCTCTGTTGATCCCCAAATTCTCACCTGATGGCCCCCCTGCAACTGTGCCTGTCTTAGGTTGTTCCTCCCTTGAGGAATCTTACCCATCTCTGGCTAACCAGTCATCTTCCGGGGCCATACAGGGAAATGTAAAGTTGGTAAGTGAGAGAGAAGCCATATTTGAAAAGGTTAGCTTTTTACTTCTTTGCAGATTTATGCCCTGTGGCTTCTATGCCCAGCACTTGTCTCGAGGTATCTTTACCACCTGGAGGAATTATGATACTCGGTAAATTCGATATGAGGCACGAATTCTATTTAAGGGTTGTAATCAGGAAGAAAGAAGAAAAGCTACAGATGTAGCATATGGAAGGAAACATGGGAGGATTGATTATTTCTTTGACATATCTTCTTGTAGAGTACCTTAAGTATGTATAGGTTTTAAACTACTAACTAATTTGCACACACATATTAACATAATAGGAATACAGTGACATAAACAAAGCAAATCTATAATTACCAGCCATCTCCAGTGAAGCCAAGAAAACCATTTAGGCACCCTAGGCATTTGTGAAAATTTGTCTATGATATGATGGATATTGTCCAACTGTACTTGAACAGTCTGAGAGAAATCAGACAAATTAAAGCAGCCCATTTCTGGGATCTGTTCACATCCCATATATTCTTTTAACCATAGATAGTCTATAGTCATAAGATTTTGGAGTGCTACACCTTGCACCCCTCCCAACTCCTAGTTGAGTTCCAACAGTACAGATCCGGTCAAATTCGTTGTCTCACTGTATGCACATTCCAGCCTAGACATCTCCCTCCTCATTCCAATGGCAAGTCCAGGAGACGGTGGGCTGGATGCAGCCACAACCGCAGCATCGTCCGGATACCTGTGGAGGCTTTTTGATGATCATCCCCCGGCACAAGTCCTCCAGAGAGTGCTGATGCCGGAAGCTCCTCCTCATATCGTATCTTAGTTCATTTTCTGGGTATCCAAGCTAGGCCTTGATCTTCTGCATAGAAACAAACAGACCCTTTGCCCACACTTTGACATGCCCTCTATACCACTGTGCAGAACTCATTGGAGGTCAGCACACAGTAACTGCTTTTTTTTTTATTAAGAGAAAGGAATATTATCAGAAAAGAGTACCTCCATAGCTGAACATCTGACACCCTTTAAGTGATCAACATTAAGGATATTTAAAGCATGCGTTGATCTTTGATTTACCAATAGTTTTATCCTATCAAGGAGTAATCCCCCTTTTCTTTCTTTCTTTCTTTCTTTCTTTCTTTCTTTCTTTCTTTCTTTCTTTCTTTCTTTCTTTCTTTCTTTCTTTCTTTCTTTCTTTCTTTCTTTCTTTCTTTCTTTCTTTCTTTCTTTTTTTTTTTTAATTTTTAATCTATACTTACATGAAGAATACTATGTTTACTATGCTCTCCCCTATATCAGGTCCCCCCTAACAACCACATTATGGTTACTGTCCATCAGCTCAGCAAAATGTTGTAGAGTCACCACTTGTCCTCTCTGTGTTGTGCAGACCACCCTCCCCTTTCTCCCTCCCCCCTATGCATGCTAATCTTAATACCCCCCTTCTTCTTCCCCCCCCTTATCCCTCCCTGCCCACCCATCCTCCCCAGTTCCTTTCCCTTTGGTACCTGTTAGTCCATTTTTGGGTTCTGTAATTCCGCTGCTGTTTTGTTCCTTCAGTTTTTCCTTTGTTCCTATACTCCTCAGATGAGTGAAATCATTTGGTATTTCTCTTTCTCCGCTTGGCTTATTTCACTGAGCATAATACTCTCCAGCTCCATCCATGTTGCTGCAAATGGTTGGATTTTTCCACTTCTTATGGCTGAGTAGTATTCCATTGTGTATATGTACCACATTTTCTTTATCCATTCATCTACCGATGGACATTTAGGTTGCTTCCAATTCTTGGCTATTGTAAATAGTGCTGCGATAAACATAGGGGTGCATTTGTCTTTCTCAAACTTGATTGCTGCGTTCTTAGGGTAAATTCCTAGGAGTGGAATTCCTGGGTCAAATGGTAGGTCTGTTTTGAGCATTTTGATGAACCTCCATACTGCTTTCCACAATGGTTGAACTAATTTACATTCCCACCAGCAGTGAAGGAGGGTTCCCCTTTCTCCACAGCCTCGCCAACATTTGTTGTTGTTTGTCTTTTGGATGGCAGCTATCCTTACTGGTGTGAGGTGATACCTCATTGTAGTTTTAATTTGCATTTCTCTGATAATTAGCGATGTGGAGCATCTTTTCATGTGTCTGTTGGCCATCTGTATTTCTTTTTTAGAGAACTGTCTGTTCAGTTCCTCCGCCCATTTTTTAATTGGGTTATTTGTTTTTTGTTTGTTGAGGTGTGTGAGCTCTTTATATATTCTGGACGTCAAGCCTTTATCAGATGTGTCATTTTCAAATATATTCTCCCATACTGTAGGGTTCCTTTTTGTTCTATTGATGGTGTCTTTCGCTGTACAGAAGCTTTTCAGCTTAATGTAGTCCCACTTGCTCATTTTTGCTGTTGTTTTCCTTGCCCGGGGAGATATGTTCAAGAAGAGGTCACTCATGTTTATGTCTAAGAGGTTTTTGCCTATGTTTTTTTCCAAGAGTTTAATGGTTTCATGACTTACATTTAGGTCTTTGATCCATTTTGAGTTTACCTTTGTATATGGGGTTAGACAATGGTCAAGTTTCATTCTCCTACATGTAGCTGTCCAGTTTTGCCAGCACCATCTGTTGAAGAGACTGTCATTTTGCCATTGTATGTCCATGGCTCCTTTATCAAATATTAATTGACCATATATGTTTGGGTTAATGTCTGGAGTCTCTAATCTGTTCCACTGGTCTGTGGCTCTGTTCTTGTGCCAGTACCACATTGTCTAGATTACTATGGCTTTGTAGTAGAGATTGAAGTTGGGGAGTGAGATCCCCCTACTTTATTCTTCTTTTTCAGGATTGCTTTGGCTATTCGGGGTCTTTGGTGTTTCCATATGAATTTTTGAATTATTTGTTCCAATTCATTGAAGAATGTTGCTGGTAATTTGAGAGGGATTGCATCAAATCTGTATATTGCTTTGGGCAGGATGGCCATTTTGACGATATTAATTCTTCCTAGCCATGAGCATGGGATGAGTTTCCATTTATTAGTGTCCCCTTTAATTTCTCTTAAGAGTGACTTGTAGTTTTCAGAGTATAAGTCTTTCACTTCTTTGGTTAGGTTTATTCCTAGGTATTTTATTCTTTTTGATGCAATGGTGAATGGAATTGTTTTCCTGATTTCTCTTTCTATTGATTCATTGTTAGTGTATAGGAAAGCTACAGATTTCTGTGTGTTAATTTTGTATCCTGCAACTTTGCTGTATTCCGATATCAGTTCTAGTAGTTTTGGAGTGGAGTCTTTAGGGTTTTTTATGTACAGTATCATATCATCTGCAAATAGTGACAGTTTAACTTCTTCTTTACCAATCTGGATTCCTTGTATTTCTTTGTTTTGTGTGATTGCCGTGGCTAGGACCTCCAGTACTATGTTAAATAACAGTGGGGAGAGTGGGCATCCCTGTCTGGTTCCCGATCTCAGAGGAAATGCTTTCAGCTTCTCGCTGTTCAGTATAATGCTGGCTGTGGGTTTATCATATATGGCCTTTATTATGTTGAGGTACTTGCCCTCTATTCCCATTTTGCTGAGAGTTTTTATCATGAATGGATGTTGAATTTTGTCAAATGCTTTTTCAGCATCTATGGAGATGATCATGTGGTTTTTGTCTTTCTTTTTGTTGATGTGGTGGATGATGTTGATGGATTTTCGAATGTTGTACCATCCTTGCATCCCTGGGATGAATCCCACTTGGTCATGGTGTATGATCCTTTTGATATACTGTTGAATTCTGTTTGCTAATATTTTATTGAGTATTTTTGCATCTACATTCATCAGGGATATTGGTCTGTAATTTTCTTTTTTGGTGGGGTCTTTGCCTGGTTTTGGTATTATGGTTGTGTTGGCTTCATAGAATGAGTTTGGGAGTATTCCCTCTTCTTCTATTTTTTGGAACACTTTAAGGAGAATGGGTATTATGTCTTCTCTGTGTGTCTGATAAAATTCCGAGGTAAATCCGTCCAGCCCCGGGGTTTCGTTCTTGGGTATTTTTTTGATTACCATTTCAATTTCTTTGCTCGTAATTGGTTTGTTTAACTTTTGTGTTTCTTCCTTGGTCAGTCTTGGAAGGTTGTATTTTTCTAGGAAGTTGTCCATTTCTTCTAGGTTTTCCAGCTTGTTGGCATATAGGTTTTCATAGTAGTCTTTAATAATTCTTTGTATTTCTGTGGAGTCTGTCATGATTTTTCGATTCTCATTTCTGATTATGTTGATTTGTGTTGATTCTCTTTTTCTCTTAATAAGTTGGGCTACAGGTTTATCTATTTTGTTTATTTTCTCAAAGAACCAGCTCTTGGTTTCATTGATTTTTGCTATTGTTTTATTCTTCTCAATTTTGTTT
Source organism: Manis javanica (assembly GCF_040802235.1). NCBI lineage: Eukaryota > Metazoa > Chordata > Mammalia > Pholidota > Manidae > Manis > Manis javanica. The sequence continues at coordinate 22,691,722 of NC_133173.1, read as the reverse complement.
ATTTCTTCTCTGATCTTTATTATGTCCCTCCTTCTGCTGACTTTAGGCCTCATTTGTTCTTCATTTACCAGTTTTGATAATTGTGATGTTAGACTATTCATTTGGGATTGTTCTTCCTTCTTCAAGTGTGCCTGGATTGCTATATACTTTCCTCTTAAGACTGCTTTTGCTGCGTCCCACAGAAGTTGTGGCTTAGTGTTGTTGTTGTCATTTGTTTCTATATATTCCTTGATCTCTATTTTGATTTGTTCATTGATCCATTGATTATTTAGTAGCATGTTGTTAAGCCTCCATGTGTTTGTGAGCCTTTTTGTTTTCTTTGTAGAATTTATTTCTACTTTTGTACCTTTGTGGTCTGGAAAATTGGTTGGTAGAATTTCAATATTTTGGAGTTTACTGAGGCTCCTTTTTTGAGCTAGTATGTGGTCTATTCTGGAGAATGTTCCATGTGCACTTGAGAAGAATGTATATCCTGTTGCTTTTGGATGTAGAGTTCTATAGATGTCTATTAGGTCCATCTGTTCTAGGGTGTTGTTCAGTGCCTCTGTGTCCTTACTTATTTTCTGCCCAGTGGATCTATCCTTCGGGGTGAGTGGCATGTTGAAGTCTCCTACAATGAATGCATTGCAGTCTATTTCCCTCTTTAGTTCTGTTAGTATTTGCTTTACATATGCTGGTGCTCCTGTATTGGGTGCATATATATTTAGAATGGTTATATCCTCTTGTTGGACTGAGCCCTTTATGATTATGTACTGTCCTTCTTTATCTCTTGTTCCTTTCTTTGTTTTGAAGTCTATTTTGTCTGATATTAGTACTGCAACCCTTGCTTTCTTCTCACTGTTGTTTGCCTGAAGTATGTTTTCCCATCCCTTGACTTTTAGTCTATGCTTATCTTTGGGTTTAAGGTGAGTTTCTTGTAAGCAGCATATAGATGGGTCTTGCTTTTTTATCCATTCTATTACTCTGTGTCTTTTGATTGGTGCATTAAGTCCATTTACATTTAGGGTGACTATTGAGAGATATGTACTTATTGCCATTGCAGGCTTTAGATTCGTGGTTACCAAATGTTCAAGGTTTGCTTCTTTAGTATCTTACTGCCTAACTTAGCTCACTTATTGAGCTGTTATATACACCATCTGGAGATTCTTTTCTTCTCTCCCTTCTTATTCCTCCTCCTCCATTCTTCATATGTTGTGTGTTTTGTTCTGTGCTCTTTTTAGGGGTGCTCCCATTTAGAGCAGTCCCTGTAGGATGCCCTGTAGAGGTGGTTTGTGGGAAGCAAATTCCCTCAGCTTTTGCTTGTCTGGGAATTGTTTAATCCCACCATCATATTTAAATGATAGTCGTGCTGGATACAGTATCCTTGGTTCAAGGCCCTTCTGTTTCATTGCATTAAGTATATCATGCCATTCTCTTCTGGCCTGTAGGGTTTCTGTCGAGAAGTCTGATGTTAGCCTGATGGGTTTTCCTTTATAGGTGACCTTTTTCTCTCTAGCTGCCTTTAAAACTCTTTCCTTGTCCTTGATCCTTGCCATTTTAATTACTATGTGTCTTGGTGTTGTTCTCCTTGGATCCTTTCTGTTGGGGGTTCTGTGTAATTCCATGGTCTGTTCGATTATTTCCTCCCCCAGTTTGGGGAAGTTTTCAGCAATTATTTCTTCAAAGAGACTTTCTATCCCTTTTCCTCTTTCTTCTTCTTCTGGTATCCCTATAATACAAATATTATTTCTTTTGGCTTGGTCACATAGTTCTCTTAGTGTTGTTTCATTCCTGGAGATCCTTTTATCTCTCTCTATGTCAGCTTCTATACGTTCCTGTTCTCTGGCTTCTATTCCTTCAATGGCCTCTTGCATCTTATCCATTCTGCTTATAAATCCTTCCAGGGTTTGTTTCACTTCTGTGATCTCCTTCCTGACATCTGTGATCTCCCTCCGGACTTCATCCAACTGCTCTTGCATTTTTCTCTGCATCTCATCCCATTGCTCTTGCATTTTTCTCTGCATGTCTGTCAGCATGTTGATGATTTTTATTTTGAATTCTTTTTCAGGAGGACTGGTTAGGTCTGTCTCCTTCTCAGGTGTTGTCTCTGTGATCTTTGTCTGCCTGTAGTTTTGTCTTTTCATTGTGATAGAGATAGTGTGCAGAGCTGGTACAAGTGACCGCTGGAAGAGCTTCCCTTCTTGTTGGTTTGTGGCCTTCCTCACCTGGGAGAATAGCGACCTCTAGTGGCTTGTGCTGGGCAGCTGTGTGCAGACAGCGCTTCTGCTTCCTGCCCGGTTGCTATGGGGTTTATCTCCGCTGTTGCTGTGGGCGTGGCCTGGCTGGGGCTGTTCCTCCAAAATGGTGGAGCCCCGTTGGAAGGGGAGTGGCTTGGAGGCTATTTATCTCCTTAAGGGGCCTCTGTGCTCCCTGCTGCCCATGTGGTTAGAGTGTCCAGAGATCCCCAGCTTCCCTGCCTCTGGTCTAAGTGACCTGTCCTGCCCCTTTAAGACTTCCAAAAAGCACTCTCCAATCCAAAACAACAACAGCAACAATGAGAGAGGGAACAGAAAAAAAATTTAAAAAAATAAGGAAAAAACACTTGATTTTTTTTTTTGTCCTCAGGCCCCGGTCCCAGGCACCCGCTCCCTGGTCCTGTTGCCCTGCCTCCCTAGCACCAGGGTCCCTGTCCCTTCAAGGCTTCCAAAAAGTACTCACCCACTGGTCCCGCAGGGAAAAATGCACGATATTCTTTGTCCTCAGGCGCCGGTCCCAGGCACCCGCTCACCAGTCCCAGCGCCCTGCCTCCCTAACACCAGGGTCCCTGTCCCTTTAAGGCTTCAAAAAAGCACTCGCCAAAAAGAGAAAAAAAAAGGGGAAAAACACGCGATTTCCTCCGTCCTCAGGTGCCGGTTTCAGGCACCTGCCCACCGGTCCCGCAGGGAAAAATGCAGGATATTCTTTGTCCTCAGGCGCCTGTCCCAGGCACCCTCTCACCAGTCCCACCGCCCTGCCTCCCTAGCACTGGGGTCCCTGTCCCTTTAAGGCTTCCAAAAAGCACTAGCCAAAAAGAGGGAAAAAAAAGGGGAAAAACGCGTGATTTCCTCCATCCTCAAGTGCCGGTCCCAGGCACCCGCTCACCAGTCCCGCCACCCTGCCTCCCTAGGAACGGGGTCCCTGTCCCTTTAAGGCTTCCAAAAAGCACTCGCCAAAAAAAAAAAAAACCGCTCCGGTTTATTTCCACCCGCCGGGAGCCGGGGGGAGGGGCGCTCGGGTCCCGCCGGGCCGGGGCTTGTATCTTACCCCCTTCGCAAGGCACTGGGTTCTTGCAGGTGTGGATGTGGTCTGGATGTTGTCCTGTGTCCTGTGGTCTCTATTTTAGGAATATTTTTCTTTGTTATATTTTCATAGCTTATGTGTTTTTGGGAGGAGATTTCCACTGCTCTACTCATGCTGCCATCTTGGCTCTGCCTCCTATTGAGTATTTTTGAATCTATATTCATCAGGGATATTGGTCTGTAATTTTCTTTTTCGGTGGGGTCTTTGCCTGGTTTTGGTATTAGGGTGATGTTGGCTTCGTAGAATGAGTTTGGGAGTACTCCCTCCTCTTCTATTTTTTGGAAAACTTTAAGGAGAATGGGCATTATGTCTTCTCTGTATGTCTGATAAAATTCCGAGGTAAATCCATCTGGCCCAGGGGTTTTGTTCTTGGGTAGTTTTTTGATTACCGTTTCAATTTCTTTGCTCATAATTGGTTTGTTAAACTTGTGTTTCTTCCTTGGTCAGTCTTGGAAGGTTGTATTTTTCTAGGAAGTTGTCCATTTCTTCTAGGTTTTCCAGCCTTTTAGCATATAGGTTTTCATAGCAGTCTTTAATAATTTTTTGTATTTCTGTGGAGTCTGTCATGATTTTTCCATTCTCATTTCTGATTCTGCTGATGTGTGTTGATTCTCTTTTTCTCTTAATAAGTCTGGCTAGAGGCTTATGTATTTTGTTTATTTTCTCAAAGAACCAACTCTTGGTTTCATCTATTTTTTCTATTCTTTTATTCTTCTCAATTTTTTTTATTTCTTCTCTGATCTTTATTATGTCCCTCCTTCTGCTGACTTTAGGCCTCATTCGTTCTTCTTTTTCCAGTTTCAAAAATTGTGTTGTTCGACTATTCATTTGGGATTGTTCTTCCTTCTTTAAGTGTGCCTGTATTGCTATACACTTTCCTCTAAAGACTGCTTTTGCTGTGTCCCACAGAAGTTGGGGCTTTGTGTTGTTGTTGTCATTTGTTTCCATATATTGCTTGATCTCCATTTTAATTTGGTTGTTGATCCATTGATTATTTAGGAGCATGTTGTTAAGCCTCCATGTGTTTGTGAGCCTTTTTGTTTTCTTTGTAGAATTTATTTCTAGTTTTATACCTTTGTGGTCTGAAAAGTTGGTTGGTAGAATTTCAATCTTTTGGAATTTACTGAGGCTCTTTTTGTGACCTAGTATGTGGTCTATTCTGGAGAATGTTCCATGTGCACTTGAGAAGAATGTATATCCTGTTGCTTTTGGATGTAGAGTTCTATAGATGTCTGTTAGGTCCATCTGTTCTAGTTGTTGTTCAGTGCTTCTGTGTCCTTACTTATTTTCTGTCCAGTGGATCTATCCTTTGGGATGAGTGGCATGTTGAAGTCTCCTAAAATGAATGCATTGCATTCTATTTCCCCCTTCAGTTCTGTTAGTATTTGTTTCACAAATGCTGGTGCTCCTGTTTTGGGTGCATGTATATTTAGAATGGTTATATCCTTTTGTTGGACTGAGCCCTTTATCATTATGTAACATCCTTTTGTATCTCTTGTTACTTTCTTTGTTTTGACCTCTATTTTGTCTGATACTAGTAGTGCCACACCTGCTTTATTCTCCCTCTTGTTTGCATGAAATACCTTTTTCCATTCCTTGAATTTTAGTCTGTGCATTTCTTTGGGTTTGAGGTGAGTTTCTTGTAAGCAGCATATAGATGGGTCTTGCTTTTTTATCCATTCTGTTACTCTGTGTCTTTTGATTGGTGCATTCAGTGCATTTACATTTAGGGTGACTATTGAAATTTATGTACTTATTGCCATTGCAGGCTTAAGATTCGTGGTTACCAAAGGTTTAAGGTTAGCTTCTTTAGTATCTTACTGCCTAACTTAGCTCGCTTATTGAGCTGTTATATACACTGTCTGGAGATTCTTTTCTTCTCTCTCTTCTTATTCCTCCTCCTCCATTCTTTATATGTTGGTTGTTTTATTCTGTGCTCTTTTGTGTTTCCTTTAACTGCTTTTAGTGGGTAGTTGATTTTATTTTTTTCCTTTAGTTAGTATTTGGTTGGTCTGCTTTCTTTGCTGTGATTTTATTTTCTCTGGTGATATCTGTTTAGTCTTAGGAGTGCTCCCATCTGGAATAGTCCCTCTAGAATACCCTGTAGAGGTGGTTTGTGGGAGGCAAATTCCGTCAACTTTTGCTTGTCTGGGAATTGTTTAATCCCTCCTTCATATTTAACTGATAATCGTGCTGGATACAGTATCCTTGGTTCAAGGCCCTTCTGTTTCATTGCATTAAATATGTCATGCCATTCTCTTCTGGCCTTTAAGGTTTCTGTTGAGAAGTCTGATGATAGCCTGATGGGTTTTCCTTTATAGATGACCTTTTTCTCTTGAGCTGCCTTTACAACTCCGTTCTTGTCCTTGATCTTTTCCATTTTAATTTATATGTCTTGGTGTTGTCCTCCTTGGGTCCTTTCTGTTGGGAGTTTTGTGTATTTTCATGGTCTGTTCGATTATTTCCTCTCCCAGTTTGGGGAAGTTTTCAGCAATTATTTCTTCAAAGACACTTTCTATCCCCTTTACTCTCTCTTCTTCTTCTGGTACCCCTATAATACGGATATTGTTTCTTTTGGATTGGTCACACAGTTCTCTTTTGTTTCATTACTGGAGATCCTTTTATCTCTCTCTGTGTCAGCTTCTATGCATTCCTGTTCTCTGTTTTCTATTTCATCAATGGCCTCTTGCCTCTTATTCATTCTGCTTATAAATTCTTCCAGAGTTTGTTTCACTTCTGTAATCTCCTTTCGGATGTCTGTAATCTCCCTCCAGGCTTCATCCCTTACCTCTTGTATATTTCTCTGCATCTCCATCAGCATGTTTATGATTTTTATTTTGAATTCTTTTTCAGGAAGACTGGTTAGGTCTATCTCCTTCTCAGGTGTTGTTTCTGTAATCTTTGCCTCAAATTTTGCTTTTTTATGGTTATAGAGATATTTGCAGAACTGGCACGGGTGACAGGTGAAAGAACTTCCCTTCTTGTTGGTTTGTGACCTTCCTCTCCTGGGAGAACAGCAACCTCTAGTGGCTTGTGCTGGGCAGCTGAATGCAGACGGGGCTTCTGCTTCTTGCCCGGCTTCTATGGAGTTTATCTCTGCTGTTGCCGTGGGCGTGGCCTTCCTCAGGCTGCTGCTCCAATATGGTGGAGCCGCATTGGAGGGGGAACGGCTGGGAAGCTGTTTATCTCCATGAAGGGCCTCTGCACTGCCCTGCTATCCAGGGGTTTAGGGTGCCCAGAGCTCCCTGCTGCTGGACTAAGTGTCCCTGGATGCTTCTGTCCAGTGGTGGGGTCCCTGTCCCTTTAAGACTTCCAAAAAGCACTCACTTTTCTTTGTCCCCAGGGCGCTGGCTGCAGGGACCCACTCACAGGTCCTATTGTCCTGTTTCCCTAGTTTCCAGCACCCCACACATGCACTGTATGTCTGCACTCTGGTGTGCATGGCTGGGGCTGGGTGATTAGCAGTCCTGGGCTCCCTCTCCCTCCCTTCTCTGACTCCTCTCCTCCTGCAAGGAGCTGAGGTGAGGTGCACTTGGGTCCCGCCGGGCTGGGGCTTGTATCTTACCCCCTTTGTGAGGCGCTGGGTTCTCTCAGGTGTGGATGTGGTCTGGCTGTTGTCCTGTGTCTTCTGTTCTCTCTTTTAGGAAGAGTTGTCTTTGTTGTATTTTCAAAAATATATGTGGATTTGGGAGGAGATTTCCACTGCTCTACTCACTTCACCATCTTGGCTCCACCTCCCTATTTTATTTATTTTTAATTGTGGTAGATTTCACCAAAAGTGATGTCCACATGTAAGAGTTTTAAAAAATGTATATAGTTATATAGCTATCACCACAGCCAAGATATAGAACATTCCTGTCACCTCATAAAAATTCCTTCAGCCCTTCCTCTCCAACATGCACCTGGCAACCACTGATCTGTTTTCTGCCCCTGTACTTTTGCTTTTCCAATCATGTTATATAGATGGAATAATTGTATCTGGCTTCTTTTGTTTAACATAGTGCATTTGAGATTTATCCAAGAGATGTGTACTTTTTTTGCTGAGTAGAATTATACACTTTGTTCATTCATTCATCTGTTGAGGGACATTTGGGCTGTTTCCAAGTTTTACTAATTATGAGTAAAACAGGTATAAACATTTACATACAGGTTTTTGTGTGAATATGTTTTAATTTCTCTTGGGTAAATACCTAGAAATGGGCTGAGTGCCTAGGAATACCTAGGAGTGGGTCGCAGAGTCATTTGGTAAATATATGTTTAACCGAATAAGAAATTGCCAGGCTATTTTTTCAAGAAGCTGTGCCATTTTGTATTTTCACCAACGATGAATGACTATTCCAGTGCTCTGCATCCTTGCTAGTACTTAATATTGACTTTATTTTACTTTTTAGCCATTCTAGTAAGTGCGTAGAATTATCTTTTTGTGGTTTTGTATTTCTTAGAGTGGAGTTTGCTTGTTTTCCTGTTATTGAGTTTGTGATTCATTATGTACTCTCAATAGAAGACTTTTATCATATATATGTAGTATCTTTTAACATATATATGTTTTTCAAAAAATTTCCAACAGTTTGTGGCTTGTATTTGCATTCTTTTTTTTTAGTCTTTGAATTAGTTTATTTCTCTACTTTCATTAATTTATGTTCCATATATGGAAAATGTAGGTGTAAAAAGAACATGACTTAGAAAAGGTCTGATGGCTCAAGAGAATTTTAGTTCCTAGTTCTGACTAAAGATAAGAACCAACTAACAATGACCAGCAAAAATAAGAAGCACCCCATCATGAAGATTGTGGCCTATAAATACCTTTTCCACTGAAGAGAAATCAGGAGTCATTCAAGAAATGGATGCTTCCAGGTCTGGGACAAGAAATGTGCAAAACAAACCTGAAACAGAATACTGGATTGAGTGGGAACTCAGGAGCTGAGTAAGAGGCTCTGACTGATTAAAGGTGAAGCAACCAATAAAGAGAACAGTAACAGTAGGTCGAAAGACAAGTGTGGTTACATATGAGTTCATAATGATACTTAAAAACAAAAATCACTGGTCACCTTTGGAGAATGCTCCATTCTCCAGCTCATTATTTTGAAAACTCGTAAATAAAGGAAATTACATATTTATCTCTTGCCTTGCCTATACAAAACTGTACCCCAGGGTAACCAAATAGTTGATGAGAGGATTTTCTCTCTTTTAAATTTCTTATTAAGGCATCATTGATATACAGTCTTATGAAATTTTCACATGAGCAACATTGTGGTTACTGCATTCACCCATATTATCAACTCCTCCTCACATCCCACTACAGTCACTGTCATCAATGTAGCAAGATGCCACAGAGTCACTACTTGTCTTCTCTGTGCTACACTGTCTTCCCCATGACCCCCCTACATTATGTGTGCTAATCATAATGCCCCTTAATCCCCTTCTCCCTCCCTCCCCACCCAACCTTCCCATACCCTCCCCTTTGGTAACCACTAGTTCCTTCTTGGAGTCTGTGACTCTTCTGCTTTTTTGTTCCTTCAGTTTTGCTTTGTTATACTCCACAAATGAGTGAAATCATTTGGTACTTGTCTTTCTCTGCCTGGCTTATTTCACTGAGCGTAATACCCTCGGGTTCCATCCATGTTGTTGCAAATGGTAGGATTTGTTTTCTTCCTATGGCTCACTAATATTCCATTGTGTACATGTACCATACCTGCTTTATTCATTCATCTACTGATGGACACTTAGGTTGCATCTGTATCTTGGCTATTGTAAATAGTGCTGCAGTAAACTTAGGAGTGCATATGTCTTTTTGAATTTGGGATCTTTTTTTTTTTGGGTAAATTCCTAGGAGTGGAGTTCCTGGGTCAAATAGATTTTCTATTTTCAGTTTTTTGAGGAACCTGCATATTGCTTTCCACAGTGGTTAAACTAATTTACATTCTCACCAACAGTGTAGGAGGCATCCCCTTTCTCTGCATCCTTGCCAGCATTTGTTTTTTCTTGTCTTTTGGATGTTGGCCTTCCTAACTGGTGTGAGGTGATATCTCATTGTGGTTTTAATTTGCATTTCCCTGATAATTAATTATATGGAGCATCTTTTTATGTGCCTGTTGGCCATCTGAACTTTTTCTTTGGAGAATTGTCTGTTTATATCCTCTGCCCATTTTTTAATTGGGTTATTTGTTTTTTGAGTGCTGAGGTGTGTGAGTTATTTATATATTTTGGATGTTAACCCCTTATGGGATATGTCATTTATGAATATATTCTCCAATAGTGAAGGATGCCTTTTTGTTCTACTGGTGGTGTCCTTTGCTGTAGAGAAGCCTTTTAATTTGGTGTAGTCCCATTTCTTCATTTTTGCTTTTATTTCCCTTGCCCAAGGAGATGTGTTCATGAAAAATTTGCTCATATTTATATTCAAGAGATTTTGCCTATGTTTTCTTCTAAGAGTTTTATGGTTTCATGACTTACATTCAGGTCTTTGATCCATTTTAAGTTTACTTTTGTGTATGGAGTTAGACAATAATCCAGTTTCATTCTCTTACATGTAACTGTCCATTTTTGCCAACACCAGCTGTTGAAGAGGCTGTCATTTCCTCATTGTATATCCATGGCTCCTTTATTGTCTATTAATTGGTCTTATATGTGTGGGTTTATATCTGGACTCTCTATTCTGTTCCATTGATCTATGGGTCTGTTCTTGTGCCAGTACCAAATGGTTTTGGTTACCATGGCTTTGTAGTAGAGCTTTAAGTTGGGGAACATAATCCCACCAGCTTTATTCTTCTGTCTCAGGATTGCTTTGACTGAATTTTAGAACTATTTGTTCTAGTTGAAAAATGCATTGGTATTTTGATAGGAATTGCATTGAATCTGTAGATTGCTTTAGGTAGGATGGCCCTTTTAACTATATTAATTCTTCCTATCCCTGAGCATAGGAAGTATTTCCATTTATTGGTGTCTTCTTTAATTTCTCACAAGAGTGTCTTGTAGTTCTCAGGGTATAGTTCTTTCACCTCTTTGGTTAGGTTTATTCCTTGGTATTTTATTGTTTTGATGCAATTGTGAATGGAATTGTTTTCCTGATTTCTCTTTCTGCTACTTCATCATATAGGAATGCAACAGATTTCTGTGTATTAATTTTGTATCCAGCAACTTTGCTGAATTCAGCTATTAGTTCTAGTAGTTTTGGAGTGGATTCTTTAGGGTTTTTGGTCTACAATTATCATGTCATCTGCAAACAGTGACAGTTTAACTTCTTCCTTACCAATTTTGATCACTTTTATTTCTTTGTGTTGTCTGATTGCTGTGGCTAGGACCTCTAGTACTATGTTGAATAAAAGTGGGTAGAGTGGGCATCCCTGTCTTGTTCCCAATCTTAGGTGAAAAGCTTTCAGCTTCTCACTGTTAAGTATCATCTGGGCTGTTGGTTTGTCATATATGGCCTTTATTATGTTGAGGTACTTTCCCTCTATACCCATTTTGTTGAGAGCTTGTATCATGAATGGATGTTGAATTTTGTCAGATGCTTTTTCAGCATCTATTGAGATGATCATGTGGTTTTTGTCCTTTTTGTTGATGTGGTGTATAATGTTGATAGACTTTCAAATACTGTACCATCCTTGTATCCCTGGTTAAATCCCACTTGGTCATGATGGATGATCTTTTTGCTGTATTTTTGAATTTGGTTTGCTAATGTTTTGTTGAGTATTTTTGCATCTATGTTCATCAGGGATATTGGTCTGTAATTTTCTTTTTTTGTGATGTCTTTGCCTGGTTTTGGTATTAGGGTGATGCTGGCTTCATAGAATGAGTTTGGAAGCAATCCCTTCTCTTCTACTTTTTGGGAAACTTTAAGGAGAATGGGTATCATGTCTTCACTAAATGTTTGATAAAATTTGGCAGTGAAGCCATCTGGAAAAGGGATTTTGTTTTTAGGTTGTTTTTTGATTACCAATTCAATTTTATCACTGGTAATTGGTCTGTTCTTCCTGTGTCAGTCTTGGACAGGTTGTATTTTTCTAGAAAGTTGTTCATTTCTTCTAGGTTATCCAATTTGTTAGCATATAATTTTTTCATAGTATTCTCTAATAATCTTTGTATTTCTGTGGTGGCTGTAGTGATTTTTCCTTTCTCATTTCTGATTCTGTTTATTTGTATAGACCTTTTTTTTCTTGATGAATCTGCCTAGAGGTTTATCTATTTTGTTTATTTTCTTGAAGAACCAGTTCCTGGTTTCATCAATTCTTTCTATTGTTTTATTCTTCTTGATTTTATTTATTTCTGCTCTGATCATTATTATGTCCCGCCTTCAAATGACATTGGGTCTCATTTGTTCTTCTTTATCTGGTTTCATTAATTTTAAGTTTAGACTGTTCATTTGGATTGTTCTTCTTTCTTGAGGTAGGCCTGTATTGCAACATACTTTCCTCTTAGAATGGCCTTTGCTGCATCCCACAGAAGTTGGGGTGTTGAGTTGTTTTCATTTGTCTCCATATATTGCTTGATCTCTGTTTTTATTTGGTCACTGAAACATTGATTATTTAAGAGCATGTTGTTAAGCCTGTATGTGTTTGTGGAATGTTTTATTTTCTTTGCATAATTTATTTCTAGTTTCATACCTTTCTGGTCTGAGAAGCTGGTCAGTACAATCTCAATCCTTCTGAATTTACCAAGGCTCTTTTTGTGACTTAGTATGTGATCTATTCTGGAAAATGTACATTTGAGGAGAATATGTATCCTATTGCTTTGGGTGGAGTGTTCTGTAGATGTCTGTTAGGTCCATCTGTTATAATATGTTGTTCTGTGCCTCTGTCTCCTTACTTATTTTCTGTCTGATTGATCTGTCCTTTGAAGTGAGTAGTGTATTGAAGTCCCCTAAAATGAATGTATTGCATTCTGTTTCCCCCTTTAATTCGGTAAGTATTTGTTTCACATATGTAGGTGCTCCTATGTTGGGTGCATAGACAGATATTTTTAATTGGTTATACCCTCTTGTTGGACTGACCCCTTTATCATTATGTAATGTACTTCTTTGTATCTTGTGACTTTCTTTGTTTTGAAGTCTATTTTGTCTGATACAAGTACTGCAGCACCTGCTTTTTTCTCCCTATTGTTTGTATGAAATGTCTTTTTCAATCCCTTTACTTTTAATCTGTGTATATCTTTGGAGGTATGCTGGGAGGAAAGTCTCTTGTAGACAGCATATAGATGGGTGTTTTTTTTATACATTCTGTAATTTTTTGTCTTTGATTGGTGCATTCCATCATTTACATTTTGGGTGATTATCAATAAATATGTACTCATTGTCATTGCAGACTTTAGATTTGTGATTACCAAAGGTTGATGGGTAGCTTCCTCACTATCTAACAGTCTAACTTAACTCACTTAGTATGCAGTTTCAAAAACAGTCTAAAGGTTCTTTTTTTTCTCCTTTTTCTTCTTTCTCTATATATTAGGTGTCATATCCTGTACTCTTTGTGTGTCCTTTGACTGACTTTGTAGATTGTTGATATAATTTTGCATTTTCTTAGTAATTAATTGGTCTATTTCCTTTACTGTGGTTTTATTTTCTCTGGTGACAGCTTTTTAGCCTTAGGATAACTTCCATCTATAGCCATCCCTCCAATATACACTGTAGAGACCTTTTGTGGGAGGTAAATTCCCTCAAGAGTTTTGCTCATTTGGAGATTGTTTAATCCCTTCTTCAAATGTAAGTGATAATCTTGCCAGGTAGAGTGTTCTTGGTTCCAGGCCCTTATGTTTCATTGTATTAAATATATCATGCCACTCCCTTGTGACCTGTAAGGTGTCTGCTGAGACATCTGATGATAGCCTGATGAGTTTTCCTTTGTATGTGATTTTTTTTCTCTCTGGTTGCTTTTAATACTCTGTCCTTGTCCTTGACCATTGCCATTTTAATGATTGTATGTCTTGTTGTTGTCTTCCTTGGGTCCCTTGTGTTGGGGTATCTGTGCACTTCCATGGCCTGAGAGACTATTTCCTTTCCCAGATTGGGGAATTTTTCAGTAATCATTTCCTTAAAGAGACTTCCTATCCCTTTTTCTCTCTCTTCTTCTGGTACTCCTATAATGCAAACATTGTTCTGTTTGGATTGTTTGCACAATTCTCTTATTATTCTTTCATTCCTAGGGATCCTTTTTTTTCTTTGTAACTCAGCTTCTTTGTATTTGTGTTCTCTTATTTCTATTTCATTTTCTGTCTCCTCTACTTTTTCTAATCTACTTTTAAATCTCTCCATGTGTTTTATTTCAGATACTGTATTTTTCAAAGTTTCTATATCTTTCTTGAGTCCTCCTTGAGTGCTTGAATATTTTCCTGTAGCTCTGTGAATATGTTTATGATATTTATTTTGAAATGTTTATCAATCAGATTGGTGGGTTCAGTTTCACTTATCCCTCTTTCTGGTGTTTGAGGGATTGTGGTTTGTACAAGATTCTATTGCTGTTTCAAATTTCTAATTATTACTACAGAGTAATAACTTTGTGTAGGTGACACCCTCTAATGCCCAAAAGCTCTGCTCTCTGGAGCTTCCCAGCACCTGGAATGATGATGGCGGTAGTCACAGACATGTGCCCGTGGTGACTGCCAGGAGGAAAGAGCTCTTTCCTGCTTCTTGGCTGCAGTGCCTGCCTCCACTGCCAGGGCCAGTGGGCCAAATGCACAGTAAGGAGCTTCTGCATTATGCCCCTGTAGCTGTTGTAGGTGGGACTACCCTCTGGCTGGGCTGGTGTGATGGTGGAGGCAGCAGGTGTGTGGACCAGTGCCTGCTGGGAGGAAGGAGCAGCAGACTGTGTATCACAGTGGGGGACCTCAGTGCTGCTTCACCAACCAGGGGATGGAGCACCTGAAGCTCCTGAAAGTTCCCAACCTGATGGGCTGAGTGTGCTGGGATGATTTTGTCCACATGTACTTTCTCCTGAGCAGCAAGCTCTGTGTAATCCTTGGCCTTCAGTACCCCTCTCACTGCTGGGAAGTCTGTCAATGTGCCCCCCACCCTTCATTTATCCCTGGAGCAGCTGGCTTTGGGCACCTATTCTCTGAAGGTGGCTGGAATCTCAGTCTATTCAAGTTTTCTTCCTGTCTTTGTATTCCAACCCCTCTAATCTCCAGAGCTCTATGTAATGTGGGTTTATGCTCCTGCAGCAGGTTTCCAGGGATGAGTGTTCAGCAGTCTTGGGCTTCTACTCCCTCCCGGTTCCATTTCTGTTCCTCCCATCTGTGATCTGGCATGGGGGGAGGGTTTGGGTCCCACTGGATTGTGGCTCTTCTACTTTACCCTTTTCCATGAGGTCTTCTCTTTCCCCCAGTTGTAAGCAGTCTATTGCAGTCTTCTTTCGGGTCACTCTTTCAGGAGTAGTTGTATTCACTGTTTTTTCATGTTATATGTGGTTTTCGGAGGTTTCTGCCTCACTTCTCATGCCACCATCTTTTTCTCCCTCTTGTATTTTCATTCTTGTAATAGTATCTGTTGAAATGGAAAGTTAAAATTTTAATGTCCAATTCATCAATTTTGCTTTTATGGATTATGCTTTTGGTATATCTAAGGAATCTTTGTATAACCATATTTTTCTTCTGAAGTTTTATAGTTTTAGGATTTATATTTAGGGTTATGATCCATTTTGTGTTAATCTTTGCATATGCTGCAAGGTATGGGTCAAGGGCTATTTTGCTTATGGATATCCAGTTTGTTTAGCACTATTTGTTGAAAAGACTACCCTTTTTCCATTGAATTGCCTCTGCACCTTTGTCAAAAATAAACTGAATGTGTACTTGTGGGTCTGTTTCTGAACTCATCAATACCATAATATCTTGTTTCCTGTAGCTTTACAGAACATTCTGAAATCAGAAGTGAGTCCTTCAACTTTGTTCTTTCTCATAATTGTTTTGGCTATTCTATGGCCTTTGCCTTTTCATATAAATTTTAACACAAATTTGTCAATTTCCAAAGAGAAAATTTCTATACTGAATCTATAAGATGAGTTTAGGGAGAATTTATATCTTAATAATGGTGAATCTTCTGATACAGGAACATGGTATATCTTTTAATTTGTTTTGTTGAATTTAAGTTCTCTCAGCCATGTTTTGTAGTACTCAGTGAGCAGGTGCTGGACATATTTTGTTAGATTTATCTCTAAATATTTCATTTAAACATTTTATTTAAATGGTGTTTTAAACATTACTTTATGATTGTTCATTGTTTGACTATAAAATATAATTGATATTTATGCACTGACATTGTAGCCTTGCTAAACACACTTATTCTAGGAGCATTTTTATTTATAGATTTTTTATTTCCCAAGTAGATAATCATGTCTGTGAAAGTTTTATAAATCAGGAAAAATTGATTGTCTGTACACTATGTACTAGTAATGAATAATCTGAAAATAAAATTAAGAAAACAGTTTAATTCATAAAAGCATCAAGAATAAAATTCTTAGCATTACATTTAACAAAAGAAGTGCAAGACTTATATATTGAACACTACAAAATATTGCTGAGAGAAACTAAAGGAGACTTAGATAAATGGAGAGACATTCAATGTTTACAGACTGGAGAACAATGTTATTGAGACGACAAATTTTCCCAGATCTATAGATTCAAGACAATCCCTAAACTAATGCCAGCAGGGAGTTTTATTTTTAAGTTGAAGAAATTGACAAACCTAACCCAAGTATGGAGAGGCAAGGGATCCAGAAAAAGCAAAATAATCTTGAAAAAAGTAAAACAAAAAGTTCCTAGACATTTTTTTCTTTTTGATTTAAAAATCTTCAGAAGAATGATGCCAGTAAAATGGCAGGGTAGGCAGTTCCTATCTCTTGTTCCCCACAGAAACACTGAAAACAACAAAAAATAAAGTATTTTCTAGCAGGTCTGACTGTCTGGACTTCCTCAGAGATGGTTTCTATTAATTTCTTTTGTTCATTTAATCAGACCATACTTTTCTGTTCCTTTGTACATCTTGTAATTTTTTGTTGTTGAAAACTAGGAATTGTATATTATAATGTGGACACTCTGGATATCAGATTCTGCTCTTTCTCTACAGTTGTTTTTTGCTTGTTTTTGGTTTTTGATTACTGAAGACTGTAAGAGTCTATTAGCTCAGGTGCTTTTCCATACTATTGTTCCACAGACTGTATTCCTATTCATGTGTGATCAATGAATTCTCTGTCCTTTAGCTTATATTCAGCTAATGTTTTGACAGAGATTTCCTTGAATGCCAAGATCTTAAGAAAATAAAAGTAAGAAATTACAGCACACTTCATTCAGTCTTTGCAGATTGGCTCTGTACTGGGGCACTCCATAAACACATATTTGTTGTCGTTTTTCAAAAGAATTGAAATATAGTTGATATTCAATGTTATATTAGTTTCAGGTGTACAACAGTGATTTGACAGTTATATACCTTACTAAGTGCTCACCACAATAAGTGTAATTACCGTCTGTCATCATACAAAGGTATTACAATACTATTGAGTATATTCCTTATCCTATACTTTCATTCCTTTGACTAATTTATCTAATAATTGGAAGCTTAACCTCTTCATCCCCTTCACCTGTTTCATCATCCCCTGACTCCACCTCCTCTATGGCAACCACTGGTCTTTTCTTTTACTGTTTCTGTTTTATTTTTGTTTGTTCATTTTTTTTGCTTTTTAGATTATACTTGTAAGTGAAATCATATATTTTTCTTTGACTTAATTTAACTTAGCATAATGCCATCTAGGTCCCTCCATGTTGTTTTAAATGACAAGATTTCATTATTTTTTGGCTAAGTAATATTCCACTATACATATATACCACATGTTCTTTATCCATTCTATTGATGGACACTTAGGTTGCTTCCATATCTTGACTATTGTAAATAATGTAGCAATAAACATAGGCATGCATATATCTTTTTGAATTAGTGATTTTGTTTTCTTTGGATAAATTCCTAAAAATTGAATTAGTGCCATGATATTTCTATTTTTACTTTTTTTTGAGAAACCTCCTTGTTTTTCATTGTGTCTGCACCAATTTACATTCCCACCAACAGTGTATGAGGGTTCCCTTTCTCCACATCCTTGAAAACATTTTTTTTCCTTTGGTATCATTAATATACAGTCACTTGAGCAACATTGTGGTTACTAGATTCCCCCCATTATCAAGTCCCCACCACATACCCCATTACAGTCACTGTCCATCAGTGTAGTAAGATGCTGTAGAGTCACTACTTGTCTTCTCTGTGCTATACTGCCTTCCCTGTGCACCCCCTCTACATTATATGTGCTAATCATAATTCCCCTTAGCCCCCTTCTCTCTCCATTCCCACTCAGCCTCTCCAGTCCCTTTCCCTTTGGTAACTGTTAGTCCATTCTTGGATTCTGTGAGTCTGCTGCTGTTTTGTTCCTTCAGGTGTTGCTTTGTTCTTATACTCCACAGATGAATGAAATCATTTGATACTTGTCTTTCTCCATCCTGCTCATTTCACTGAGCATAATACCCTCTAGCTCCATCCATGTTGTTGCAAATGGAAGGATTTGTTTCTTCTTATGGCTGAATAATATTCCATTGTGTATATGTACCACATCTTCTTTATCTATTCATTTACTGATGGACACTGAGGTTGCTTCCATTTCTTGGTTATTATAAATAGTGCTGTGATAAACATAGGGGTACATATGTCTTTTTTAAACTGGGATCCTGCATTCATAGGGTAAATTCCTAGAAGTGGAATTCCTGGGTCAAATGCTATTTCTATTTTGAGTTTTTTGAGGAACCTACATAGTGCTTTCCACAATGGTTGAACTAGTTTACATTCCCACCAGCAGTGTAAGAGGGTTCCTCTTTCTCTGCATCCTTGCCAGCATTTGTTGTTCCTAGTCTTTTCTATGATGACCATCCTAAGTGGTGTGAGGTGATATCTCATTGTGGTTTTAATTTGCATTTCCTTGATAATTAGTGATGTGGAAAATCTTTTCAAGTGCCTGTTGGCCATCTGAATTTTTTCTTCAGAGAGGTGTCTGAAGAAAAAAAATCCACCCATTTTTTAATAGGGTTATTTTCTTTTTGAGTGTTGAGGCATGTGAGTTCTTTATATATTTTGGATGTTAAACCCTTGTCAGATATATCATTTACAAATATATTCTCCCATACTGTAGGATGCCTTTTTGTTCTGCTGATGGTATCATTTGCTGTACAGAAGCTTTTTATATGATGTAGTCCCATTTGTTCATTTTTAATTTTGTTTCCCTTGCCCGAGGAGATGCGTTCAGGAAAAATTTGCTCATGTTTATATTCAAGAGATTTTTGCCTAGTTGTCTTCTAAGAGTTTTATGGTCTCATGACTTACATTCAAGTCTTTGATCCATTTTGAGTTTACTTTTGTGTATGGGGTTAGACAATAATCCAGTTTCATTCTCTTGCATGTAGCCATCCAGTTTTGCCAACATCACCTATTGAGGCTGTCATTTCCCCATTGCATATCCATGGCTCCTTTATCATATATTAATTGACCGTATATGCTTGGGTTTATATCTGGGCTCTCTAGTCTGTTTCGTTGGTCTATGGGTCTGTTCTTGTGCCAGTACCAAATTGTCTTGATTACTGTGGCTTTGAAGTTGGGGAGTGTAATCCCTCCAGCTTTATTCTTTCTTCTCAGGATTGCTTTGGCTATTAGGGGTCTTTTGTGGTTCCATATGAATTTCACAACTATTTGTTCTGGTTCATTGAAGAATGTTGTTGGTATTTTGATAGGAATTGCATTGAATCTGTAGATTGCTTTAGGCAGGATGGCCATTTTGACAATATTAATTCTTCCTATCCATGAGCACGGGATGTGTTTCCATTTACTGGTATCTTCTTTAATTTCTCTCATGAGTGTCTTGTAGGTTTTAGAGTATAGGTCTTTCACTTCCTTGGTTAGGCTTATTCCTAGGTATTTTATTCTTTTTGATGCATTTGTGAATGGAACTGTTTTCCTGATTTCTCTTTCTGCTAGTTCATCATTACTGTATAGGAAAGCAACAGATTTCTGAGTATTAATTTTGTATCCTGCAACTTTGCTGAATTCAGATATTAGATCTAGTATTTTTGGAGTGGATTCTTTAGGATTTTTATGTACAATATCATGTCATCTGAAAACAGGGACAGTTTAACTTCGTCCTTGCCAATCTGGATGCCTTTTATTTCTTTGTGTTGTCTGATTTCCATGGCTAGGACCTCCAGTACTATGTTTAATAAAAGTGGGGAGAGTGGCCATCCTTCTCTTGTTCCCGATCTTAAAGGAAAAGCTTTTAGCTTCTCTCTGTTAAGTATAATGTTGGCTGTTGGTTTGTCATATATGGCCTTTATTATGTGGAGGTATTTGCCCTCTATATCCATTTTGTTGAGAGTTTTTATGATGAGTGAATGTTGAATTTTGTCGAATTTTTTTCAGCATCTATGGAGATGATCATTTGGATTTTGTTTATCTTTTTGTTCATGTAGTGGATGATGTTGATGGATTTTTGAATGTTGTACCATCCTTGCATCCCTGAGATGAATCTCACTTGATCATGATATATGATCTTTTTGATGTATCTTTGAATTCAGTTTGCTAACATTTTGTTGAGTATTTTTGCATCTATGTTCATCAGGGATATTGGTCTGTAATTTTCTTTTTTTTTTTTTTTTTGTAGTGTCTTTGCCTGGTTTTGGTATTAGAGTGATGTTTGCCTCATATAATGAGTTTGGGAGTATTCCTTTCTCTTCTACTTTTTGGAAAACTTTAAGGAGGATGAGTATTAGGTCTTCACTAAATGTTTGATGAAATTCAGCAGTGAAACCATCTGGTCCAGATGATTTGTTCTTAGGTATTTTTTTGACTACTAATTCAATTTCTTTGCTGACAGTTGGTCTATTCAGATTTTCTGCTTCTTCCTTGGTCAGCCCTGGAAGGTTTATTTTTCTAGAAACTTGTCCATTTCTTCTAGGTTATCCAGTTTGTTACCATATAATTTTTCATAGCATTTTCTCATAATTCTTTGTTTTTCTGTGGTGTCTGTAGTGATTTTTCCTTTCTCATTTCTGATTCTGTTTATGTGTGTAGACTCTCTTTTTTTCTTGAAAAGTCTGGCTAGGGGGTTATCGATTTTGTTTATTTTCTTGAAGAACCAGCTCCTAGTTTCATTGATTCTTTCTATTGTTTTAAAATTTCTGCTGTATTTTTTATTGTGTCCCTCCTTCTGCTGACTTTGGGGCTCATTTGTTCTTCTTTTTCTAGTTTCACTAATTGTGAGTTTAGACTGTTCATTTGGGATTGTTCTTTCGTGAAGTAGGCCTGTCTTGCAATATACTTCCCTCTTAGCCTGGCCTTCACTGTGTCCCACAAATTTTGTGGTATTGAATCACTATTGTCATTTGTCTCCATATATTGCTTGATCTCTGTTTTTATTTGGTCATTGATCCATTGATTATTTAGGAGCATGTTATTAAGCCTCCATGTGTTTGTGGGTTTTTTTGTTTTCTTTGGGTAATTCATTTATAGTTTCATACCTTTGCGATCTGAGAAGCTGGTTGGTACAATTCTTTTTGAATTTAGTGAGGCTCTTTTTGTGGCCTAGTATATGATCTATTCTTGAAAATGTTCCATGTGCTCTTGAGAAGAATGTGTATCCTGTTGCTTTTGAACAGAGTGTTCTGTAGGTGTCTATTAGGTCCATGTCTTCTAGTGTGTTGTTCAGTGCCTCTGTGTCCTTACTTATTTTCTGTCTGGTGGATCTGTCCTTTGGAGTGAGCAGTGTGTTGAAGTCTCCTAAAATGAATGCATTGCATTCTATTTCCTCCTTTAATTCTGTTACTGTTTGTTTCACATATGTCGGGGCTCCTCTGTTATGTGCTTAGATATTTGTAATAGTTATATCCCCTTGTTGGACTGACCCCTTTATCATTATGTAATGTCCTTCTTCATCTCTTATTATTTTCTTTGTTTTGAAGTCTGTTTTGTCTGATACAAGTACTGCAACTCCTGCTTTTTTCTCCCTATGAGTGTCATGAAATATCTTTTTCCATCCGTTTACTTTCATACTGTGTATGTCTTTGGGTTTGAAGTGAGTCTCTTGTAGGCAGCATATAAATGGGTCTTATTTTTTTGTCCATTCAGTGAGTCTATGTCTTTTGTTTGGTGCATTCAATCCTTCTACTTTTAGGGTGGTTATCGATAGGTATGTACTTATTGCCATTGCAGGCTTTAGATTTGTGTTTACCAAAGGTTCAAGGGTAATTCCTGTACTAACAGTCTAATTTAACTCAGTATGCTACTACAAACACAACCTAAATGTTCTTTTTTTCCCTCCTTTTTCTTCCTCCTCCATTCTTTATATGTTAGATGTCATATTCTGTACTCTTTGTGTATCCCTTGATTGATTTTTGGGGGTAGTTGATTTGATTTTGCATCTGCTTAGTAATTAATTTTTCTACTTTGCTGAGGTTTTATTTCCCCTGGTGACAGCTATTTAGTCTTAAGACTCCTTCCATCTATAGCAGTCCCTCCAAAATGCACTGTAGAGGTCATTTATGGGAGGTAAATTCTCTCAGCTTTTGCCTATCTGAAAATTATTTAATCCCTCCTTCAAATTTAAATGATAACTTTGTCAGAGTATTCTTGGTTCAAGGCTCTTCTGCTTCATCGTGCCACTCCCTTCTGGCCTGTAAGGTTTCTGCTGAGAAGTCTTATGATAGCCTGATGGGTTTTCCTTTGTATCTGATCTTTTTTCTCTCTCTAGCTGCTTTTAAAAGTCTGTTTTTATCCTTGATCTTTGCCATTTTAATTATTGTATGTCTTGGTGTTGTCATCCTTTGGTCCCTCCTGTTGGGAGATGGGAGATCTGTGCTCCTCCATGGCCTGAGAGACTGTCTCCTTCCCCAGATTGGGAGGTTTTCATCAATTATCTCCTCAATGACACTTTCTATCCCTTTTTCTCTCTCTTCTTCTTCTGGTATCCCTATAATGTGAATATTGTTCCATTTGGATTGATCACACATTTCTCTCAATATTATTTTATTCTTAGAGATCCTTTTTCCTCTCTGTGACTCACCTTCTTTGTATTCCTCTTCTCTAATTTATATTCCATTTACCATCTCTTCTACTGCATCTAATCTGCTTTTAAATTCCTCCATTGTATGTTGCATTTCAGATATGGTATTTCTTAATGGTTGATTCTCTTGTCTTAAATTTGTCACTGAGTTCTTAAATATTTTTCTGTACCTCTATGAGCATGTTAATGATTTTTATTTTGAACTCTCTTTCAGGAAGATTGGTGAGTTCAGTTTCATTTGGCACTTTTTCTATGGTTTGTGAGATTTTGCTCTGAACCAGGTTTCTTTTGAAGTTTCATATTTCTATGTGGTGCCCTCTAGTGCCCAGAATCTCTAGTCTCTGGAGCTTCTCAGCCCCTGGAGTGATGTTGGGCACCACAGGGGAGTGGTGCTGGTGCCTGGGCGGAGGAAATAACTGTTTCCTGCTTCCTGGCTGCAACATCTGTCTCCACTGTCAGAGCCAGTGGGCTGAGCACATAGGTGTAAGTCTCTGTGCTTTGTGTCTCCTGCTGTAATAGGTGGGGCCTCCCTCTGGCTGGCCTGACCCCAAGGCAGTGACTGCTGGTTTGTGAGCTGGTACCAGCAGGCTGGGAGGAAGGTGCAGCAGGCTGCTTATCACTGTGGGGAGCCTCAGAGCTGAGTAGCCAGCCAGGGGGATGGTGTGTCTGAAGCTCCTGAAAGTTCCCAATTTTCTAGGCAGAGCGCACCCAGACTGCCCTGTCCACCTATCCCTTCTCCTGTGCAGCAAGCTCCATGTAAACTCCCCTTTCAGCAGCCCTATCTCTGCTAGGAAGCCTCTCAGACTGCCCACCTTTCCTTTGTCCCAGAGCAGGTGGATGTGGATCCCTGTCCTCCACAAATGGCTGGAATCTGTCTCTCCATGTATTCGGCCTGTCTTAGCTTTTCAACTCCACTAATCACCAGAGCACCATGCAATGTAGGTTTATGCTCCCAGAGCAGATCTCCCGGGCTGGGTGTTCAGCAGTCCTAGGCTTCCACACCCTCCCTGCTCCTTCTCTCTTCCTCCCACTGGTGAGCTGGGGTGGGGGAAGGACTTGCATCCCGCCAGATCAAGACTTGGTACATTACCCCAATTCATGAGGGCTGCTCTGTTCTCCAGGTATATGCATTCTGGTGCAGCCTTCTTTCCTCTTTCTCTTTTAGGATTAGTTGCATTAACTATATTTTCATACTATTTGTGGTTTTGGGAGGAGTTCTCTGTCTCACCTCTCATGCCACTATCTTGAATCAATCTTCTGGCAACACTTTTTTTAATAGTAGCCATTCTGAAAACTAGTTGACCATAAATATAAGGGCTTAGTGAGGTAATATCTAATTGGATTTATATTTTCCTGATGATTAGTGATACTGAGCATCTTTTCAAGTGTCTGTTGGCCATCTTTATTAGATAAAGACTTTAAAACAGCTGTCTTAAATATTCTTAAATAGCTAAAGGAAAAATGGACAAATAACTAATAAAGGAAATAAGGAAAGACTATATGAGCAAAGGAGAATATCAGGAAATATCTTATTGTAGAACTGTGTATTTCTCTCTTCAGTTCTGTCAATGTTTGATCCATATGTTTTGGGGGTGATATTTGGGTATATTATGTTTGTAATTTTTATATCTTCTTGAAAAACAGACCCTTTGTTGATATATAATACCCTCCCTTTTCTCTCATAACAGTTTTTGAGTTAAAAGGAATAAAACAGAAATTCTGGGGCTGAAAAGTACAATAATTGACTGTTCACCAGCAGATTTGAGAAGGTAGAAAAAAGAATCAGTAGGCTTCATGATAAGACAATGGAAATTATCCACTCTGAGGAGCAGAAAGAAAAAAATGCAGAAATATGAATAAAGCCTAAGGGGCCTATGGGAAACCATTAAGTAGAGTAAAATCCATCAACTTCCAATGGACACTTAAGGTTGGGACAGGGTGGAAGATAGGGTTGTGACCCATATTTTGTGTTTGGTCTGAGGCAAGGATCTAATTTAATCTTTTGCATGTGGATATACAAAAGTCCCAGCATCATTTGAAAAGACTCTTCCCCAAATTTAACTGTCTTGACATACTTTTTGAAAACCAGTTGACCATAAATATAAGGGCTTAGTTTTAGATTCTTAATTCTGTTCCACTGATCTATATGTTTGTATCTATGTCAGTACCATACTGTGTTGATTTCTGTAGCTTTGTAGTAAGTTTTTAAAAGAATAACTTTATTGAGATACAATTTTCATACCATACAATTCACTTATTTAAAGCATATAAATCAATAGTTTTTAAATATTTCATTAGTAATTTTTACAAATTGCTTTTCTCTAATGATGAATGATACTGATAGTACTGATAGTCTTTTCATATGCTTTTTGGCTATTTGTATATTTTCCTTGTAAATGTGTATTGAAGTCCTTCACCCATATTAAAAGTGGATTGCTTGCCTTTTTGCTGTTGTTTGGTAGCATACACTATATATGTTTATTAGGGCTAGTTGGTTTATAGTGTTGTTCAAGTCCTCTACACACTTGTTGATCTTCTGTCAAGATGTTCCAAGCAATTTTGAAAGTGGAGTATTGAAATACCCAAGTCTTATTGTAGAACTATATATTTCTCCCTTCAGTTCTTTCAGTTTGCTCCATATGTTTTGGGGGTGATGTTTGAATGCATTATGTTTGTAATTTTTATACCTTCTTGAAAAATGGACCCTTTGTTTGATATATAATACCCTCTCTTTTCTCTCATAACAGTTTTTTAATTAAATATTATTTTGTATGATATTAGTATTTCTACGACTGCTCTCTTTTGGTTACTATTTGTGTGGAATATAATTTTTTGTCTTTTCACTTTCAACATAGTTGTGTGTTTAGATCTAAAGTGAGTTCCTTGTTTACAGCATATAATTTGTTCTTGCTTTTTAATTGATTCTTCAATTCTCTACCTTTTGATTGGACACTGTAATCCATTTGTATTTATACTAATTAATGATAAGGAAGGACTTACTCCTGCCAATTTGCTATTTGTTTTCTGTATGTCTTATATACATTTTTTTGGTTCATACTTTTTTTATTACTGTTTCTTCTGTGTTTGTAGTGACACATTTTGATTCCCTTTTCATTTCCATTTTTATATATTCTATAGATACTGTGTTTGTGCTTATCAAGATTACAGCTAACATTCTAGAGTTATAACAAATCTAATTTAAAATTGAAACAACTTTAGTTTGATATTTAGAAATAATCTAAATATCAATGGTGCTGTTTTTACTCATGACACTTCTGACACCAAATGAGAGGGTTTTTTTTTTCTCCTCCAATAAATTTTCTCATTGTCTATAAACACTAAACAGTGTCCAACAATTCATTTCAATTCTGATACTATCTACCTGGAGTTAGTGTCAGATCCTACAAAATAAGTTTTGTCTTCAAAACTGTCCCCTTTTCTGATACCAGTTGTAAATCCTGGGCTTCCTGTATTTCTATCTGACTGGCTGTAAACTGGGAGTTACCATGACCCCCTCCTCAGCTTGGTAATTTGCTAGAGTGGCTCACAGAGCTCAGGAACAGCCTTTACATATATTTATTGGCTTATTTAAGGGATACAACTCAGGAACAGCCAAGTGGAGGGATGCATAAGACAAGATATGGATGTGTGGGTGCTTCCATCCCCTCTCCAAGTGAGCCACCTTCCAGCACCAACTTGGAAGCTCTCCCAACCTGTCTTTTAGGTTTTCAATTTTAAATAGAGATTTCATTATGTAGGTATGGCTGATTAAATCACTTGCCATTGGTGATTGTATTCAATCTCCAGCCCCTCTCCTCTTCCTTCACTACTTAGCTAGGCTTCCTCTGAGTTAGGGATCAGCTCAGGGTGAAAGTGTAAGTTCTCAAGAATTGTCTGAGCATGTGTCCTGCTTGGGTATATGTGTGGCTTTCTAAATTCCCATGTATACATGGCTGCATTTGAACATCCCAATTTCTCAAAGACTCTCACTCCAGCTTCTTCTCTGACCTTAGATGATCTATTATGTATATCCACCTATAATCTCTTGTGCCTGGTGTTTTCAGGTTTGTGGCCCACCTTGTAGCTTTTGTAATATGTAACTGCTGACTTACCTACTTTCTGAGTTATGTGAAGCAGGGAGGAACACCTTTTACCATGCATCAGTGATTCAAGTATCCCCCAGACAATTTAGAATAGGCATATCCAATAATTTTCAAGTAAAGTCTTTTTTGCTCCCTGTGGTTTGAAGGGTTGCGGGGAGAACTGGGAATCAGACTGCTATCTGCCCAAGACCAAGACCATCTCCATATCTGGGAAAGGGTAAGGCAAAAAGAAGTAAAATGTCCCCAGATTTGTCTACCCTTTTGAAGATGACTTTTTCTTGTTCAAGCTTTTGCTTAATTGCTATAAACTTTTGACTGTTTTCCAGAGCTCCTACAAAGTTGGTTCAGAAAGGCTGGTCGGTTTTGTTTGTTTCTGTGGGGAGATGAGAGCCTGGAGCATCCTAGTTTGCCACTTTGTTCTCTCCTTCATTTTAAAGTATTGTTTTGCTGTCTGTAGAATTCTTGGTTTTCAAACTTTCTTTGCTCACATGCTGTTGAGCTGCTCTATGAAATTTTTCTTTCATTTATTGTACTTCACTATATCAGAATTTCTACTTGCTCTTTTTATGCTTTCTCTTTATTGATATTCTCTATTTTGTGAGACATCATTCTGATACTCTATATAGTTCTTTAGATTTGGTTTCCTTTGGTTCTTTGAACATATTTAAAATAGCTGATTTAACATCTTTGTGTAGGAAATCCAATGTCCGGCCTTCCTCAGAGAGGGTTCCTATTAACCATCCCCTGCCTCTCTCCCCTATATATGGGCATCACATGTCTTGTATGTCTCATAAGTTTTGTTTGAAATTAGACATTTTAAATAATATAATGTGAGAGTTCTGGAAATCAGGGTCTTCCTCTTTCCTGGGGCTTGTGGTTGCTGCTGTTCTTTAGTGATTTTCTGAACTACTTCTGTAAAGTTTGTCTTCTTTACTGGGTGTGACCAAGAAATGATCTGTTCAGTTAGCTCAGTGACTGGAGAGATCTTTTTAAATGGCTGGAACCTATAAGTATCCCTGCTTTTACCAAGGAGATAAGTGTGCATTTTGGTATGAGCCTTCAACATTCAGCTAGGCACTCCACCTTATTCTTTACTCCTTGCTTGTGCAGAGACTCAAGGTCAGCCAGGGATGTTTAACAATTGTTGCTGATTGCCTGTGACAAATAACCCTGTTAAAAGGGCTGTTCACTGTGGGGATGCTCAGTTAGGTCAAATACAGACAATACCTGTGGGTAGGGTTTTCTTGGGTACTGACAGCTCAGATAGTGACAATTCTCTGGTAATGGAAATTTGGAGGCAATCTGACCCCATTCTGCAACCTTCAATGGCTGCCAGGTGGTTGATTTTTTCCATTACTGCCAGGCTTTTGGCTTTTAAGCCTGCTGTGGAACTGGGTAAAGGGATGTGGGAGTATGGCAAATAAAAATGCCGCTATTCTCATAAGATTCAGCCATTTTTCTTGAATAAATGCTCCTAGATTATTTCAGACCTTGATTAATTTCCCAAACCCTGAAAATATTATTTTGACAAATTTTCTCACTGTTTTTTTGCTTTTATGGAGAAGAGAATGTTCACTAGTCATTTTCCTGCTGTTCTTTCTGTTCCTTCTATTGCTTTTATCTGAAAGAAAACATCTCATAAAGATAATATTTTTGAGATACTAAGTGGAAGCATTTTTCTATCCCTGCAAGGGTACAGGAAGTTTGGATTTGGCTTAGAACAAACAAGTCATTGCTCAGTTTTATATTTCAAGCTGGGATCATACCATCAGGTATGCTCCAGAGCTTTGTGAGGCTTACAGGGAATTGTTGGCCTGGCTTGCAGCTTTACCTGTGTTAGCATTGCTGGAGGAGGTGAGCATGTGGGTGGCCTGAGACAGATCCCTGGTCTACAATCCTGCAGGCATGCTGGGACCTATCCCTCCTACCTGCCAGCATGCCTGAGGAGTCCGGCAGGGACTGGAGAGGCAAAATATGAAGACTACACAGCAGAGTTAACAGAGAGGGTGCTGGGAACTTACACAATGCCCCCAGGGCTTGGTGGAAGCAGCCCAGTTGTAATGAGAGGCATGTGGGTATGTGCTTGTTTCCACAGCCTTCCCCATATGGGGTACAATTATGTGTGTGGAGCAATTGTCTCAGTTAGGAGTTTGAATCTTGAACTGGATGAATGCATACATAAAAAGAGGGTATTTTAAGTAGGGGGGACTGAGAAATTACTAATCAGCATTTCATTCTCCCATTTATCAAGAGGACTAGTGGCCCACTCACAGTTAATTAATTACTTATACATGGAAGCGATACAGCAGGTGTTCCAACTTAGCTCCAACATTCTTTCTTCTAAGATGATATTTGCCCTTTCCTTCCTTGAGTGAATATTTTGGAAAATCTGCAAAAGACTTTGATTACTGTGAAGCAACAGACACTGGAAAGTACTGGAAAGTCTTCAAAAATTAGTCTCTTTTAAATAAAGTTTTTTCATAGAATGTCATTTAATCTTTTGAGTTATTTAGATTGATCAGTAGTTTTAGCTTACTCCTTTGTTGATTTTAGACTTACCTCTAGATTTTTTACAGTAACTATTTTATTTTGAAATGTTCCGATCTTACAGAAAAGCTACTGAGTTGTATGACAAACTCCCACACACCCTTCATCCCCGAACTCCAGGCAAATCTTGCCAGCTCTCCCGGTCATGCTTCTTCTGCAGTGAAGGGCCCAATTTAGAAGCATGTGTTAACATTTTGTTGTGATGTTTCTCTCAGCTCCCTCAGTCTGGAACATTTTTTTCAATTTCTTCTTAACTTTCATAATGTTGAAACTTTTGAAGATCAGGGTCCAGTCATTTTATAGAAAGTTCCCCCATTTTCATCTGCCTGATTGGATTTGGGTTATGAATTCTGGCAGCAACATCAGAGAAGTGGTGCTTTGCTTTTCTTCCACCCTGTTTAGTGGGCTTGATCTCATTCTGACCCGTTACTGATGTTGTTTTCCTCTTCTCCCCACCTATTCCCGGGGATTGTCCCTTTGCCCCCTGCTCCAGAGCTGAACCTCAGCACTTCAACACTCAGCACTCAACCACTGCTGTGTGGGGGGGGTACCCGCCTTGCAGGGCTCTCAGAAGCAGCCCCTTCGTGAGTTGATTCTGTACTCTCTTGATTTTATGACCCGTGCCAGCTATCCCCACCCTTCTACACTTCTCTCATTCTCCCTCTCTTCCAGCAAACAGCCCTGTCTTCTACTTCAGAGAGAGAATCTGCGCCATCAGTCCTGAACGCTTGATTCTGTGTCTCACTCACGTGTACAGGCCTGACTGGTGATGCTGGTAAAGCTGGTGGGCCTCCTCACCTCTCTGACTTCAGTGAGGTGCTGGGCTCTGAAGAGCTCAGATTCTCTCCCTAACTCTGAGCCCTGTCAGCCACGGCCCCCACCCTCCTCTCTGTGACAGGGCTGTGTGTCACCCAGGGACTACCTGGACTGGATCCTGTCTGTCTTTCCTGCACTTCCAGTTTCACATGCCACGATCACGGTTGGAAATACCAGTGATGTCTGCGACGGCAGCAAGCACAGCGAGATCGCGCACTGGTGGTGAGCCGAGTGGCTTTTGGTGCAGGTTTGTGATGGGGAAAAGTTGTCAGTGGAGGACGGAAGCCTTGCTCCTATCTCTACTCACCTGCAGCAGATTAAAGCTGTGTAGATTTCAGCAATCTGATCTGAACTTTTACCTTATACCAAGGAGTCAAGTCATCTGTGGTTTCAGCATCACTTCTAGCAGTGGTAATTCCGGGTCAGGAGGACTTCCTCTGAGAGGTCTTGCCTGGTCCTCACCTGGCCTATAGGAAAGGTTTTGACCGCACCCTTCCTGCAGCTGCTGGAATGCTTCCTCTATGCAGATCAGTTTTGTCTCTCCTCTGCACAGTCTGGTGGCCCTGGAAGCATGGTCCTCAGGGCGTCCCTGGGGCAGCCCCCCTTGCTCCTCTCTGAGGAAATAGGGAAGAACCTGGGCTCACAAGTGCGGTAGAGGCCTCCAAACGTCTTTAAGGGGCAATTTTATCAGCTTTTAGACAGGGAGGTGCACTTCATGCGGACATGTGACCTTTTACTGTCCTGACTGCTCTCCTTTCCTCGGGGAGGGTGCTTCCCCTGAACCTGTGGGAACGTGCCCCTTCTTCGGGCGCTGTTAGAGCTGTCCTCAGACTCGGGCCCCTGGGGATTTAGCACTACACCCTGAGGACAGCCTTTCACTGAATCACAGACCCTGCTAAACGTGTGCCTGGCCGCCCGCGCTCTGGCATGGCACTGTTTACCCTGCTAGTCCTCCTGACCAGCACGAGGCGGACTGTATGTTACCACGGGTGGGTGTGGGGGTCGGTGTCCGTGTTTCTGGCCTCTCTGCGAGTGGCGGACTCTGGGTGCCCCTGCCCCTCCCCCACGATGGAGGAAGCAGTTCCAGCACCGTCTGCTGTGCTGTGGTCATGCAAGTGGCCAGTCACCAGCACCAGGACCCTCCACCTCCCTTGCCTCTGCCACCTGGGTCCCGCAGTCTCTAAGCCACACTCCCTGCCATGCTGCCCGCTCTGCTCATCCTGTGGACTGTGCGCACCTGTGCTCTGTCCACATCACTCGGGCCCTGGGTAAACCCTGCCCCTCTTTGCTTGGTGTTGCTCCTAGGGGTGAATCCAGGGCTTTTCACTCTTGTTGGGGGGGTGAGCACACTTTCCAGCCATCCTCCGTGTCTGTGTCCCGGCCGGCTCCTCGGCAGCTCCTCGCCCATGCTCTCATGCAGTCCCTGGGAGACACTTCTGGTTCCCGTGGTAGTCGCCTTAGCCTGGACTCCTCAGAGGGCCTGGTGCAATTGTTCTCCACGGCCCTGGCCATTGCCTGCCAGGGCCCAGCCAGCCCAGGCTGAGCGTGTGGGCTGGTAAGCGGCCTGCTCCTTAGCTGCACCGCTGGGGGCCTGCAGAGGGTAGGTCCTTGGTCTGGGCCCCCATAGGTCCTGTGCATGTTCCCAAGAGTACACTGTGTTGGCCTTCCAGGAGGGAGGGGCTGTCATTTCTTACCCTCCTGGCTGAGCACCTGAGGTCTACGGGGCCAGGAAAGGTGTGTTTGGAGAGCAAACCTGAAGCTCTGCTTAGATGTACAAATTCATTGCTGTAGTGATTCAGCTGTAAAAGGCTTTGAAATGCCAATTTCATCCTGGGGTTTGTTCCCCAAGGGAGACATGCAGCAGCCTAGGGCGGGACATCTATAGAGAGACAGTCCCAGTGTCTGACCTCACCTGCCCCGTCCTGCTACGGGTCAGGGGTGGGACTCTGAGGGTCTCTGCTCTCCATGGAACGTGGCATGTGGCTGACTCTTTTCTCCAGCCATGGGAACCTTCTGGGGAATTGGAGGGGCACTTCTGACTCATGTCAGACAAGTGTCAGGCTGAGAGGCTATGCAGAGTGAAGGGGAACTGCTAGGAATCCAGCTTTGAGGCAAGTTGGGGAGGGATGTGGACTCTGTGCATAGGGTGGGCAGAGTCGGAAGCTGGGTGTATAGGTTTGGAGATGCACGTGCCCACCAGGATCACCAGGGGCATCACAACCTCAGGTGAGGACAGGAGGCATCCCGCGGATGGGAGTGCCCCTCCCCCTCCCTGTCTCTGTTCCCTCTATGCCTCAGCCCCAGGGGATGTGGCGGGGTCAGAAATGTAAGCATGACCTTGGAGACCATCTTTTGCTGCACT
This sequence comes from Manis javanica, assembly GCF_040802235.1. Taxonomy (NCBI): domain Eukaryota; kingdom Metazoa; phylum Chordata; class Mammalia; order Pholidota; family Manidae; genus Manis; species Manis javanica. The sequence goes on along the minus strand of NC_133173.1, from coordinate 22,659,515 downwards.
TTTCCAACAGAGATGAGCTGGAGTCAGGGGTGGGGAGATGGACTAAATTGGTTGAGAATGTATTTCCTTAAGTATCAACACTGTAACACAATATCTTTAAGAAATACATACATTGCAACAAGAAGTATAATATTGGGTGGGTCTTGTTTCCATATGTGGAAATCTTATCATCTTGTCTTCAGATGCATTAAAAAAGCCACAAAGCGAATAAAGTCAGAGTTGGCTACACACATAGACATTAAGCTTCTAATTCCTTCACATCAGGAGTTGGAGTTATCATCTGAATAAACATGTCCATAATCAGCAATGTGCATGTACAATTTCTGATGTCAACGTAGCACAATAAATAAAATAAGCTTAATCAATTGGCTGCTTTGCAGGAAAAAGATCACAATGCTGTTTTTCTCCACTGGGATCTATGTTTGTGGAGCAACTGCACCATCATTTGTTTATAAATTTTTATCTTGTTAACATTTTATTTTGTAAATCTATACTTAGAAATTAAATTATCTGAAATATCTACCAATTTAAAAAGCATCAATAAATCCAAATCTTTTAATGACTTTTTTGGGTGAAGTTCTGCTATTACATTGGGATTGGCCTCTTTATTTTTTCATTTCTAAAAATTGAAGTATAGTTGACATACAATATTCCTTTAGTTTAAGGTGTACATCATAGTGATCCAATATTTTTATACATTACAAAACGATCCCTGTGATAAGCCTAGTGACTGTCCCCATATGGAGTTATTACAACAGTATTAAATATGAACATCAATTCTTTCTTCTGTGTTCAATCTTGTAGTTAAAACACGTTGAATGAATTCTTCTTCTGCTATTATAGATTTCAGCTCTATAATTTCCACTTGATCTTTTTATAGAGTTTTTACTTCTATATTGAAATTCTTCACCTGGCATAAAGTATTTTCTAAAAATGTCTCTTGAGTCAGTTTTGTTGCTCTTTCTCTTCTGGATTCTGTGTCCTGCTGCTCCTCCTTTGTCTGAGGGAACCTCGAGTCTGACACCAGGCTGGTCTGCGTGGCCCCGCAAAGCTCCCCAGTGCATCTGACACAGCTGGGCTGGCTCTTCAGAGACACAGCGGTGGCTGAGCTTGTGCTGACCTGCCGAAGTGCTCAGCATGAAGGGAGCTCAGGCATTCGTGCCCAGATTTTATGTGGATGAGGCTCCTTTGCTCATCTTAAAGCAAGGTTCCCCATGGGCGGGCATCTGACTTGGCAGCCAGCTAGTTGCTTGCTGGCTAGTGGGCACCATCTTGAATCTCAAGCCAGAGGGTGCCATCTTTTTTCCTTTTTCTTTTAAACGCAAGCCTTTTTCTTTTATTTTTTATCCTGCAGGTGCCATCTGCACACTCTACTTCGGCCTCATCCACACTGCTGGGTGCTCTCCACGCTCCTGCCTCTGAGGGGCTGCAGCCCACATCTTCTTTACTGTTCATCTCTAGATGGACACTTAGGTTGCTTCCATAGCTTGACTATTGTAAATAATACTACATGAACATGGGGGTGCAGATATCTTTTCAAATTGGTGTTTTCATTTTCTTTGGATAAATACCCAGAAGTGGAATTGCTGGATTAATGGTAGTTCTGTTCTTTTCATTTTTATTTATTTTTTATTATTTTTATTTTGGTATCATTAATCTACAATTTCATGAGCAACATTGTGTTTACTAGACTCCCCCCATCATCAAGGCCCCCCCACATACTGCATTACAGTCACTGTCCATCAGCATAGTCTTTCTTAATTTTTTGAGGAAACTCCATATTACTTTCCACAGTGGCTGCACCAATTTGCAATCCCACTAGCAGTGTACAATGCTTAACCTTTTCTTCACATCCTTGCCAGCACTTGTTATTTTTTGTTTTTTTGATACTAGCAAGTCTGAGTGCTGTGAGATGATATCTGATTGTGATGTTGGGCATATTTTCATGTGTCTGTTGTCCACCTGTGTATCTTCTTTGGGAAAGTGTCTATTCAGGTTCTGTCCATTTTTTAATTGGGTTATTTGTTTTGTTTTGTTTTGTTTGGTGTTGATTTTTATAAGTTCTTATTTTTGATATTAACCCCTTGATGGGTATGACATTTACGAATACCTTTGCCCATTTGAGAGGTTACATTTTTGTTTTGGTAATGGTTTCCTTTGCTGTGCAGAAGATTTTTAGTTTGAGGTAGTCCCCATTGCTTATTTTTGCTTTTGTTTCCCTTGCCTGAGGAGACATATCCAGAAAAAAAATTACTAACGTCAATGTTGAAGAGTTTATTGCCTATGTTTTCTTTTAGGAGTTTTATGGTTTCAGGTCTCACATTTAGGTCTTTGATTCATTTTGAGTTTATTTTTGTATATGGTATTAGAAAATGATCCAGTTTCATTCTTTTGCATGTAGCTGTTCAGTTTTCTCAATACCATTTATTGAAGAGACTGTCTTTTCCTGTTGTATATTCTTGCCTCCTCTGTCATGTATTAATTGACCATATATGCGTGGGTTTCTTTCTGTGCTCTCTATTCTATCCATTGATCCAGGTGTCTATTTTGTGCTAGTATCTTACTGTGTTGATTGCTATTGTTTTATAGTAGAGTTTGAAATCAGGGAGTATGATTTCTCTAGCTGTGTTCCTCTTTCTTAAGATTGCTTTTTCTATTAGGGGTCTTCTGTGGTTCCATAAAACTTTAAGATTATTTGTTCTAGTTCAGTGAAAAATGCCATTGGTCTTTTGATAGAGATTGCATCTGTAGATTGTTTTGGGTAGTATGGCCATTTTAGCAATATTAATTATTCAAAACGAACAGTTTTTCTTTCCATTTGCTCTAGTCATTATCAATTTCTTTCATCTGTGTTTTATAGTTTTAAAAGTAATGCTTATGATTGAGTCTTGCCTGCTTGGTTAGGGAATAGACCAGCCAACTTGCTTTTCATTCTCCCCTTTCTGGAACAGTGCCTGGAGCTGTAAGCTGTATGCTACTATAAGATACAGAGTTCCGAATTTTAACATTTCTCGGTTTAGAGTTTTGTCTATGCATGTGAGATTTCTTAGTTTGAGGCATTAGACCTCTGTGAAGAATAGAGAAACAATATGATAAAATTTTATCATATTATTATTTGCTTTGCATCTATTCAGTTTATAAAGCATATGATGGAGTGAAATTATTTTGGGGATTTATGGATTTATTTTTATGTTCCCCAATCAGCTCTTACAAGTTTGCATCTTAACTTGCTGATTACACTGGTGAAAGCAGACATTCTTTATTTGTTCCTGATTGAGTAGGATGTTAGCTGTGGGTTTTTCACAAATTCCCTATGTCATGTTGTGAAGGTTCCATTCTATTTCTAGTTTTCTGAGAGTTTTTCACCCTACTGCCAGAGAGCTTATGTTTAATATGGAAGATGACAGGAAGACATAACCTGGGGAATAGTGGTCCAGACCCTGTTGTTCCCTGGAGTCTGTGAGCTAAAAGGAGGTGGGCCTGGAAGGATTCAAAGGTCAGGATTGTGAGCAGACACTGAGAGGAAGCTGAGAATCTGAAAGCCTTTATGCTGATGTTCCTCACATTGTGGTATTATTTCAAAATCTCTTGAGTACTGTAAAATCGTAGCTCCCTGAACCATACACTTCTCTGGTCAGAATCCCAGGAAATTGTCTTTGAGACAGACTCCCAGATTTCTTGGCTGTAGGCTTACAATTGGAACCCACTGCTGTGAGCCACAGCAGGAAAGAGATGAGAACAATGGGAGGATGGTGTGCCGGGGAGCTTGGGAGAGGAGTCTGATGCCTTTGAGATTGTTCCAGGTTTACACATCTGTAATTCCAGGACCCTAATGTTTATGAAGAGGGTGACAAGAGGGAAATCTTGAGTAGATGGCTTTTAAGAAAACACAAATTTATTTTTAGGCATGTTGATTTGAGGTGAGAGCAGGGCCAGGCCGGAGTTGCTACCATGCCTGGGGATATGCAGCCAAGCCCAACCCTCATCCACTGTGTCTGCTGCCTGGGAGACACTGAGACGTATCAGTGCCCCACTGTCTCTTCTCGCCCTACGAAATCAGTGGCTTTCCCTGGCCTTTACCACAGGAGGCCTTACTCTTGATCTCATCCCTACATTTTAAGCTTGTTGTTGGCACAGACTGTCTCTCCTCAGATTTCTGCCTCATTCCATTGTGCACTCTCCAAACCAAACACACATTGTTAAAATAGTGAGTGAATGTTCATGGGATGTTTTATTTAAGTCAGATGCATGACCATATAAAGTGCTATGGCCATGGTAGGAGGAATAACCCCCAAATCCCAGTCACTTAACACAACAACCGTACATTGCTCGTATGAATCTGAGTAGTGATGGTGGTATGTGCCTGGAGGCAGGATGATAGTGTTCCTGTCATCTTCTGCACACAGCTGCCCCCCTTGCCCCCCACCCCCAGCTCTCTGTCCAGGACATTGACCTCTGTGGATATCCTGGTATTCGTTAGTTCCAGCTTCTGGTGGGGTTTGGCCCCCGGGGAGCCCGGCAGGAGAGGGACTCGGTTGTATTTGGAGCACTCCCTACTTCAGCCCTCTCTTCTCTCCCCTCCCAGAAAGGCCCCCATGGCCGGGGTGTCTGGGAACCAGTGGCTCCCACCCGCCTTGTGCTGGCCTGCTCTCTGAGGCTCTTCCCTTCTGCGTCTCGGTGACTGTCTTCACCCTCTGTCCCCAGCAGGGAAGGGTGGTGACTGGTCTGCTGTCACCACCGCCATCCTACTGCAAGTGCGCTTTTATACATTTTGTCTGCACTTTTGCAAGCTGTGCCTTTGATAAATCCTCTTAGGGTTATTCTGATTTAGTGGGCTGCCTGTTTCTTTCTGGCATCTCACCTGGTAAAATGGCTTCCAAGATGGTGCTGCACTGACATCCAGACAGCGTGGGAGAAAAGAGGGGAGGCACAGCGAAGGACAGAGCCTGGAGTATTGGGTGTCACCCCTTCCTCTCTGGCCACCATCTGGAACTTGGTCCTCGATGGAAGCAGTGCGGCACGAGGTCCCTGACCAGGCAACCGTTTCACAAGAGTGAGTCTGCACTGTGGAGAGAGCAGCTGACTGGCTGTCATGGGAGGCGGTTCTCAGGACTGGTCGGTCTCAGTGTGAATGTTCAGTGCCACTCAATGTGATGACGTCTGGCTGTCTTAGGTCTCTTGAAAGTGACTATAGCACAGAACTCTGTGTCAGAAACTGATGTATACAAGTCTGGAGGGAATTGTGCTTAACGACTGAGAAATATTCATTGGAGGGAAATTCTGACAGCCTGGATCTAAATGGTTCTGGCATTTTCTGTGCTTTGTGCCGGGTGCTGTGCTGGATATGGACCTCGTGGTCTAGTTGAAGGCACAGATGTATAAACAAAATGGCAGAAAAGTATTGCATTAAACGTCATGACAAAGGTGAATGCAGGGTACAGCCAGGGCAGAGGGAGGATGAGCGCCAACTCCTTTGGAGAAAAATGGAACATACAAAGGAGCCCAGAGGCCAGGAATGACAAAGGCTTGAGTAAATATGCACATTTCTCTTTATCCTTAAAATATATTTGATTGTTTAAATAAAAATAATAAAAATGTAGTGTGGGTTTTATAACGTGGAGAAGCATGACAGCAATAGCACAAAGGTTGGGAAGAGAGAACCAGAAGCAGACTGTTGTGCGTGTGTTGCTGGGCACCGCAGAAGGATATAGTTACATTCACGCCGTGTGTATGTACACATCACTAGCGTGTGCTGCATAAGAACAGGTACAATATCATTTTAAGTTAGGTTGTCAGAAGCTAAAGATGTAAACTGTCAATCCTAAGGCAACAACTAAAGTGACAAAAAGAATTCTAGCCGATAAGCCAGTCAACAAAGGGGATAAAATGGAATTACAGGGAATACTCAATTATTGCAAAATGGAGGCAAAAAAAGAGGGAAAAGAGGAAAAGGAACAGATGAACAAGTAGAAAACATGTAGCAAGATGGTAGATTTTAACCTAAAAACACCAATGCTCACGTTATATGTAAGGAGACTGAGTACTCGGATGAAAAGGCAGACATTATCAGATCAGGAAGGAACTTACCTATAACAGAACCCACTTTAAATACAAGAGCACAGATAGGTTAAAAGTAAATGGGTGGAAAAAGACTTACATTACAAAATGGATACAAAAAATGTGGGGTGGCTCCATTAATATCAGAAAAAGTATATTACAGAGCAAAGAACATTACTAGGGATGAAGAAAGCCATGTGATAAAGGGGTCAATTTCTCAAAAGGGCATAATTCTCAACATTTATGGACGTAATAAGAAAGCTTCCAAATACATGGAGCAAAAGCTGACAGAACACAAGAAGCAGCAGACAGCCCAAAATTACAGCCTGAGCTTTCAGGACCCTGTCTCATGAACTGATGGAACAAGTAGACAGAAAATGTCCAAAGCCTGGACTCATTCAAATGCACATAGCACACAGTGGAGAGAATTACGGTCTGTGGAGGAACTGGGTCCCATCCATTATTCTCTGTCTCCAACCCACGTGTCCCTACCAGGCCAGCAGGACCATATTTCCTCTATGCAGGCAGTTTCCCAAGAAGAGCTTAGGAAATATACCAAAATGTGCTGCTGTCAGGATCTGCTGGGGAGCACGAGGTTGGGGCTCACTGTGCCATCGGCTTCATGCAGGCTCGAAAGTTTTACTGATTTCAAACTAGAGTGTGTCAGAACAATTAAAAAAATAGACTTCCCTTTTCTTATGTGGGGTATCACTGCTGAGCATGTGTTATGCACACGCACATATGATATGAGAAATATTAATGGCAATTGTGAAGCGGTCTTCCAGAGGGCTGGCTGCTCCCTCAGAAGGGTGATGATCCAAGTTTCCTGCAGTGACATGTTGAGGCGCTTTCAGCCCACCTGTGCTCTTGTTGACAGTGCTGAATGCTCCCCGTCCTTGGACTCAAGCATTCATTCATCTTTCTGGGAAAGGACGACTAGTAGGAAAAACTAATTAACTGTTAAAAACTAAAACTTTTTACTCTTGGCCTGTATACCTTTCATTAATATGCAGAGTCTTAACATCGTCCTTCTCGAAAATACAGAAGCCCATCTGGTTTGTTTTGGGAGGAATATACTTTTGTTTTCTGTGCGGTAAAAATGATTTGTCTCTTTAATAACCAGCCCCATCATAAGCCTATCTAATGTTGATGATTTAACTTTCTGGGTTTTCCAGCTAACTGGAGTGATTTCTTTCCACAGGTTTTTTCTGATTGAAAGCAATCTTTACAATACAGATTTTGTTGCTTTTTGGGCTGAGATTTGAAAACTGTTTATTATAGTGCAGTGAACCTCTAAACAGGATTCTTTCCTGTTTGAAAAGAAAGGACTGCATCTTTTATATCTGAGGAATTACTTAGCTTAGGGATTGATGTTTCAATCCCACTACTGTGTATAAGCCCTGGAAAAAAATGGAACCAGTCCTTTTTATTGTGATTTTTTTTTTGCTGCTTACAAGCAAACACCAGCTTCTGCAGCAAGCCAGCAGGGAGCAGCTTGTTTGGCCTGATTATTGGTATGTCTGCCCCACCCACTGGGCTTAGTCACCACCTGACTGCCCCAATTGACCTTTCTGAATTTTAACCTTTAAAAATCACACATCTGAGTCACCAGCTATTTGGACTATTTTCATTATGGGAAAGAACAATTTGAATTAGACCTCAAGGATGTCTGATTGTACCTTGCTTGGTCCTTTGTGTGGCTGCTGCAATTCCCTATATACATGGCTGCTTTTTGAATATTCTAATTTCCCCAGGAGTCTCACCCTAGCTTCTCCTGGGTACCTTAGATAGTTCATTGTGTCTCCATTTTTTATCTCTTGCCCTAGGACCCTGCAAGATTGTGGTCTCCCTGCTCTGGGGCTCCATCCCCTATTTGGACTTAGGTGATTAGAATGTGCACACTGGCACACTCACAAGACTGTGCTGCTCTTTGCCCTGTCCCTTGTCCTAGGCCTAGTGCTGGCCAGGTCTTGTTGACCCCTTCCAGACTTGGAGGAATGAATAGGCAGCAGGTCCAGAAGCCTCCAGTCTGAGGTCCTTCCACAAGGTTCTCAACACTGGGTCACATGCAAGACAAGGATGTCACGGACACATCCAGTCCTCATCTTCGGGGCAAAGCTTGGGGTGCCAGCCATTCTGGTTGATCCATGTGATGGCCCATGGATTTCTCTAGGCACACCTTGGGGGCTCAGTCCCAAAGAACCACTTGTGCCAGCTCATTCTCACTCTAGAAACTGTGAGAGATACAATAGCCAAGAAATGGAAGCAACCTAAATGTCCATCAGTAGATGAATGGATAAAGAAGATGTGGTACATATACACAATGGAATATTATTCAGCCATAAGAAGAAAACACATCCTACCATTTGCAACAACATGGATGGAGCTAGAGGGTATTATGCTCAGTGAAATAAGCCAGGCAGAGAAAGACAAGTACCAAGTGATTTCACTCATCTGTGGAGTATAAGAACTAAGAAAAAACTGAAGGAACAAAACAGCAGCAGACTCATAGAACCCAAGAATGGACTAACAGTTACCAAAGGGAAAGGGATTGGGGAGGATGGGTGGGAAGGGAAGGATAAGGGGGGGAAAAGGGGCATTATGATTAGCTGACATAATGTAGCGGGGGAGGGGTGGGGACACGGGAAAGGCAGTATATACAGAAAAGACAAATAATGATTCTATAGCATTTTACTATGCAGATGGACAGTGACTGTAATGGGGTATGTGGCGGGGGACTTGACAATAGAGGGAGTCTAGTAAACATAATGTCACTCATGTAATTGTAGATTAATGATACCAAAAAAAAAAAAAAAAAGAAACTGTGAGAGAGGACCTATGTCTGAATAATCTAGGGAATGGACATTTTCCTTCAGATATTAATATCAGAATTTTACTGGAGAATCATTCTGGCTTATATGGACCTAGACTATTGAAATAAGATCTCAGTATATCTGATGAACTCTTTAAAGGTTAAATCATTATAGGTTATCACAGGAGGCCTTACTCTTGATCTCATCCCTACGTTTTAAGCTTGTTGTTGGCACAGACTGTGTCTCCTCAGATTTCTGCCTCATTCCATTGAGCACTGTCCAAACCAAACACACATTGTTAAATTAGTGAGTGAATGTTCACGGGATGGTTTATTTAAGTCAGATGCATGACCATATGAAGTGCTATGGCCATGGTAGGAGGAATAACCCCCAAATCCCAGTCACTTAACACAACAGCCATTTGTTTCTTGCTCATATGAATCCAAGGGCTCCTTTGTATGTTCCATTTTCTCCAAAGGAGTTGGCGCTCATCCTCCCTCTGCCCTGGCTGTACCCTGCATTCACCTTTGTCAAAATGTTTAATGTAATACTATTTATCTATCTATGTATCTATCTATTTATTTATTTATGATTTTGGTATAATTAATCTACAATTACAGGAGGAACATTATGTTTACTAGACTCCCCCCTTCACCAAGTCCCCCCGACAAACCCCATCACAGTCACTGTCCATCAGCGTAGGAAGATGCTGTAGAATCACTTCTTGTCTTCTCTGTGTTGTACAGCCTTCCCCGTGCCCCTCCCCACACATTGTACATGCTAATCTAATGCAATACTTTTTAAAAGTACAGAGAAGACACTTTAAAATATGAGCTGTATCTGATGCTTTGTTGTTATTTTGTATTCGGACGTAAAGGAAAATTTAGAAGCATGTTATTCCCTCTCTTATAGAAAAATGGATGCTTAGGTTTTGTTTTGTTCCCCAAATCGTCATAAAAGTAGCATTCCTCTGGAGTCTCAGGCACCTCCCAGGCCAGTGTGCCCCGGTTCCCATGCCGCTCACTTCTAGAGGTGGGTGATGGGAGGGACGGCTCTGCCCCGTGCCTGTGGGATGCCCTCCATTAGTGGGAGGACAAGAGCTGTGGGGGAGACACGCAGAGGGAGGGACTTGTGTCCTGAACAGGCCTGCAGCAAAGCTCACGGAACGGGAGAGCAGGAGGGGAGTGCTGTGGTCCAGGCGAGTGGATGGGCCAGGCACAGCCTTCGGACAGACACGCTGAACGCCTGGGTGCTCTGTGGTGGGGCCTGCCTGGCTGGCTGGGAGCAGCTGGCACGGGGCCCAGACAGGGTGTCTGCGCCTCTTAATTCTCACAGTAACTGTGGAAAGTGGCCATAACTGCTCTTCTCCCCTGCGGCTGAGCAGACAGGGAAACGTATGGGTGGGTGGCTTGCTGAGGGTCCACAGTGGGGAAATCAATGACAGCAGGTGGTCCAGACTGTGTCCTCGGTGCGCATGCTGCCCGCTGCGAAGCCGTGGGTCACAGCCCGTCACAGCCTGTCACGTCAGCCATCACTCACGTCGCAGTGTTCCTCCCTTTGTGTACGTCCCACCAGCTCAGAGATGGAGACACTGAAGGGGACACTGGGGGGCTTTCTGGTTTACTAGACCCTGTGGCGGGGGGCTAGGCTGAAGGAGCGCTCGCCTGCCCTCATACTTTCTGCTTCGTCACTGACAACTGAACACAAATGCTGCCTCTGAGCCCCGGGGGCTGTGGGCTTTCCCTTGGGTACTTATGAAACTGGAAAGCCTGGCCTCGCTGGACAGGACAGTGACAGACTTGCAGAGGCTCCGACTGCATCGAGATGAGGAGCGAGTCCCCTGGAACCTTCTGAAAACCTGCAGGTAAGCAGGCGGCCGCTGCCCGGCTCACCTTCCTTCCTCAGCTCTGCTTTATGCCAGTGGACAACACACATGGTTGTGTCCTGGGTGGTCGCTGTTGGGGAAAATCCAGCTTTCCCTCCACCTGCTAGTTTGCCTTTTTCCTTCCAGTAATGTGTGTTGAGGCAATGACGCCAGGAAGAACATGGGCCACAAACAAGAGTCAGAGACAGAGGCAGGCAGTGACGGCCCTCGCTTTCCTCGGTCCTGGCTCTGGGCCCCTCCGGGCAGAGCTGGCTGCCGTGGCTGCGCTGGTGTGTCTACACGGCATAGGGCTGACGGAAGACTGAGGGCAAACTCTCCCCGACCGCTGATACTGAAACTGCTACTCCCCAGAGGGACCCCCCTTGCACTAATCATTGTCTCTTTTCTGGACTTTAGAAACATATACCTTCTCAGAAGGGCTAAGATACTGGGTACCCAATATCTTCAACATTCTTAGATCCTTTTTTCTCAGTAAAATGACATAGGCATCATAGGACCATCAAGTGTTGGGGTACAGAAAGACCTAGGGAGGCTGGAGCTCAGGAAACTGTTGTAGACATGGGGGCTGGGAGGTGCGGCCAGCCCACTGCACCCATCTTGTGGATTGGTACAAATGGGTCTTGTTAATAATCATGGCAGCAGGGTTTCCTGACAATGGTGAACCTCAATCAGTTCTGGTGGTTTAAAATCCATTTCTTGGGGATCTAAAATATGGCTGATACCCAGGGCTTAGGCAACAGGGATCTGTCGTTCCCATAACTGAAAGGCACCATGAAGGGGCGGCTGTTTGTGGACCACAGGTCAGTGGCCCCACTCCTAGGAATCCGTCCTAGGCAGCCAGCAGAGGGGTGCACAGACTGCTGTGCCAGGCCTCTCCCATTTGTTATTTCTCTTAGTAAAAACTGGTATTCTCTAAATGCCCAGCAGCAGATGGATGGCCAAGCTTAATGTGATGATCTGTGTAATGGGATATGATGCTGACATTAAGATCATGTTGTAGAAGAATATTTGTTAACACAGGAGATGCTAATGACATGGCTAAGCTGCACAATCATAGGAGGACAAAGCAATTTTTTAAATCTTTAGATTATGATATATTTTTAGTTAATTTTTATATTTGGTACAAGGTACAAATCTGAGTTCAAATCTTTGCATATGGAAATCCAATTGCTCAGCACCTTCCTTTCTCCATTGTATTGCTTTTGTGATTTTATCAAAGTCAGTTGTCCATATATGTGTGCATCTCATTTCTGGACTCCTGTTTCATTCCATTGATCCCAGTACCATATGTTTTGATTGTTACAGCTTTGAAATAAGTCTTGAAGTCAAGCAGTGCTAGTTCTCCAACTTTGTTCTTCCTAAGTTGTTTTGGCTATTCCAGGTTCTTGCATATCCGTATGAATTTTAGAGTCAGCTTGTCAGTTCCTAAAAACTCCTGCAAGAATTGATTGGCATTTTGACCCAAGAATATGACATAACTCAATTTATTTAGATATTCTTTAAGTTCTCTTACAATTGTTTTATATTTTTCAAGAGTGCCTGTCTTGCTCATCTTTTGTCACATTTATTCCTCAGCATAATTGTTGATACTCTAGTAAATAGCACTTAAAAATGAATTATAACCTATGATGGTTCATTGTTAGTATATAGAGAAAAACGGGGGTTTATGTTGATCTTGTCTCCGCCACTTTATCTCTTTCAATTCAGGTGTTTCAGGTCAGACGGTAAACCCAGTCCCTGTTATTTCCCATTGGCTTGGAAGTCCCATTGGCTTGGAATCTTTGAAAATGCCTGATTAGAATTTGTAATAATTTCTTCTTACATGACTGTATCCATTTTCATTTATAGCAGCTGATTCCTTTTTTATTATTGTATTATTACTATTATATATTACATATTACCATTATTACCACTATCATTATTAGACTTTAAAATGCATTCTAGGTCGTCACAGGGCCAATGGCCCGGGGGTGTCCACCTTTCCCCCCACTTCTGCCCTCCTCCCTTTTCCCCTGCCCCAGCCCCCCTGCCCCAGCCCCTCAGCCCCGGCACCCCCTGCCCCGGCACCCGCGCCTGGGCCCTTCTGCCCCTGCCCCGGGCCCCCTGCCCCAGCCCCTCTGCCTCAGCCCCCCTGCCCTGGCCCCTCTGCCCCGGCCCCCCTTCCTCTGCCCCTCCCTCTCAGGACAAAGAAATTTGATGTGAATGTACGGTCTATATACACGCATATATTCGAGCCTGACTTTTAAAATATTCATTTAATATATAAAGAAAAGACTGAAAGGCAGATCTTTAAATGTTAACAACTGGCATATCTGAATCAAAGAATCATATATAATTGTTGTTTTATTTGTTACACTTTTCTGTAATTTCTAAGTTATTAAAAATTAAGTGTTGCTGCCTGATAAATTTACAGGCATATGTGAATTTTGCAAATACATATACACAGAATTGTTGAGACATGGGGGAAAATAGATACTGTTGAAATCTGTGAATTTTGGAAGCACCAGGGCTGTGAAGCCAGAGAAATGTCAGTGTGATCTCTTCTTTTCAGAAGGAGAAAAGGTCAGGAAGAATGTAGAGCTCGGTGGTATTTTCCACTGTCAGTGAGGACAGGAAGAAAAATGGCAGGTCTCAGCTCTGCGGGCAGCCGTTTGCATTTCCAGGCTCTGGGATATGAGTTCCCTGTGTGATCCTGAATCTTCTCCACAGGCAGTTTGCGAGTTCTTTATCCTCCAGGACGGCAAGTCTGTGGGGGCGGGGGGACGCTGTGAAATAGCAGGGCCTGGAGGCCTCTCTCTGCTTCCCATCTTTGCAAGGAGGAACAGACTCAGAACAGTGCAAAACAGTATCCGGACAGTGTCAAATTAAGCTTAAATTTGGAATGACCTCAAGTCTTTTTTGGAAAATTTCCTAGTGAAACTCATTTTACTTTGGGTTATTCAGAAACATCTAAATATGAAAAAGCTTAGAAGCCACACCCTGTATGCTTTACTACAATGATAAAATTCTTTGTGTATGCAAAATGCAACAGAAATGTTAAATAATGAAGTCACCTCAGAGAAAATAAAATGTACGTTTGACTTTTCTCCATTTCTAATTTTACTCCTCCACATGTGGCTGCTTTGAGCCATCTGAGAGCCTGCAGGTCGTGCTTTTTGAGGAGCAAAAGTCACTTCTCCTTTCTGGAACCTTCTCCACTTTTCAGAGAGCCAGTTGTGGTTCTAAGAATGTTATTATTTAATGGTTTAGAAAACGGTTTTGAGTCAAAGAGCCAGTGTTCTACAAATAGGCAATGGTTATTGGGGTTTAACTCATTCTATTAAGTATCTAAAAACTTAAATTGAGTTGGGCACCATGTAAAGCAGTAGGTAAAACAGGATGGAAATAACATGGCAGCCATTCAGAAAGAGCTCACTGTCTAATGGAAATAATGGAATCAACAGATAAGCTCTATGTTTGCACCTACATCTCCATATTTAATGCAACAAAATTGAGGTTTGCCCTTTTTAATCTGTATTATACATCTGAGAAAATGTGAGCTCAGTGTGGTTAAATAATGTGAGTGAGCTCACTGTAACAGTCAGCCTACCCAGAAAATGCTATGTAACAAACCACCCCAGGGAGTGACAGCAAGCACATGGGTATTAGCTGACTCACTGAGACATTTATCTTAATGCACCTGAGGCCCTTCTGGGTTTATCATTGTGAGACATAAAAATTTAAAGAGTTTTATTGTTAAGCCAGTTTGAACAGCTGAAAGTGTGCAAATCATTAAATCCCTCTGGCAGAATTCATCTTCCCCCTCTCAGCTCTCATCTGTGCTAGTTGGGCATATTCTTCTCTGCCACGTTCTCCTCCACTGGCTGCTAAAGACCCAGAGGATGGATCCTTAGTCATCTGTGTCCCCGCCGAACCTGCCCAGGGCTGCCCAGAGGTGGCACCTAGAGGGTGCACGCTGCCCCGAGACAGACGCTGTCTGTGATGGGACGGGTGCTCGACACAGCTCAGGGACCCTGGCTTCATTCACCCACAAGGCCAGAGTCTTCCTCTCTGTGGCACAGGTGCACGCTTGCATGACAAAGAGGAAGTGGGTGGAAATGTTTTTCTTTGCTTGGCTGTGAATTTATGATCTGAAGTACTGTCATTTCCCCAGGGGAGTGTTTCGTGGTATCCACAGCAGCCTTACATGGCCTGGGCTCTTTTAGGAAAAGCAGTGTACTAGTGTATAAAATGACATATTCCCAACAATTAGGAATGCAAATGATTTCTGCAACTTTTCTGAAAAAACTGGCTGCTTTTAAACATACGTGTCCTTTAATGAGCATGGCTGTTACGTTGGTGGGCTTAGCTGTGTCAGTGCAATTACTTCCCTCTCAAAAAGCTCCTGATTTAGACAATAAATCTGTGGCGGAGGCCAGGACAGCAGAGGGAGTTCCGCACTGTGTGAACCTTTGCTTTGCTTCAGCTGTGGCTTCTCTCCCCCGAGAAGTAACCCCCGTCCCGCCCCACCTCTCACCGGCCCTGACTTCTGCTTGGCCTCCCTCGGGAAGCCACGAGGCTATTTTAAGCGTGTGATATTTAAATACTGCGACCATAGGAAGTAAAATTTGCAAAGTATGAGGGGGACCATCAGACCGAATGGCCTTCTGGATGCGGAGCTCTGCATGGAACGGCAAAGGTGGCTGGAACCCGCTGACCAGACAAAAGCGGGCCTCACAGGACCGGCCCCACGGCCGCCGGCCTTCCCTGAGAGTTCCTGCTCTGTGTTTTCAATCTAGTTTATGCTGGGGAGGGGTACTGCTTCTCATTATCTCCCCGAAACTCCAGGTTTTTACAATTCAGATCGTAACTTTTACAAAATTAAAATTTTTTTAATATTTAAATTTAAGCCCATGTAAAGTTTACCAGTGAATCTTGGGCGCGTTCCTGACCCTGGGCTCCTATTGCCAGCGGGGGGCCCCGGATCGCCGCCAGCACTGCAGTCCTGACCCCGTGTCCTCCGCTGTGTCTTTCAGGTCTCCCCCTCTTCTAACGCAGCTCTTCAGCTCCAGGTCTGAAGACCCCTGCTTCACAGAAAACACTCCCTTGCTGAGCAATTCCTCACAACGGAAAGGGTGAGCTTTTTTTCTTTCCTATAAAATTAAGAAATTTTATTTGTTAGCATTGCCTGTGGCACATTTGCTGGAGAATTTCTTCCTGAGATAGAATTTTTATCTGACACATTCGGTGTCTGCCAGATCCTGGTCATTTCAATGTGGTCTGTGTTCATGACTGCAGTGGTTGTATTCTGTGGCTTATGAAGTTCCCAGTGACCTTGGGTATGCCTCTGCAATGACACTCCCTCTCTCCTGATCGGTGACTTTGATAACAAACACTTCACACATCTGTTTCCCTAGTGCTTTCCTTTGAATTACTTGGCTAACTGTTAAGGCCTGAGACATTTTGGATCCCATGATTCATTGGAAAACCAATAACCTGTAAATGTTTGTCCTGGGTATGTGGAGCATGTCACTAAAAACACTTCAGAGTTGCAGAGCAGGTGTCAAGTTTGCTAACAGAATGTTTTCTTTCTTTCCTTTTTTTTTTTTTTTTGCATGAAGCTAATTGAGGTGTTAGTGGTGGGAAGTCTTTTTGAGGCTTTACTTTTTGTTGACTTAATTTTTTTGTGGTTTTGATTTCACCAAATGGCTTATTAGGATAGTGTCTGTTTACACATGTTCAGAAGACAATGTGTTCTTTTCAAGGTGTTGAGGGAAGAATGTGCAGCTAAGGGTATGGGGGTCACAGCATGCCCTGTATCTGCCCTGGCCAGCATGCTGGCTACTTGTCACATGTTGGTATGCCAAGGTAAGCTAGTTAAAATTAAACAAAATTAAAAACTTCTCCATTTATACATTTCAGGGAGCCAATGGGCACGTGTGGCCACCATGCTGGACAGGGCAGAGGAACATTTCCATCACCTCTGGTAGTTCTGTTGCATGGCACTGCTCTAGAAACACTGACATTAGCTTTCCTCTTTCTATTTAGGAAAACATTTCCTTACTTCTCATTTTAGTTACAGGGTGTGTTTGTTCACCACTTGAGGAGGTTGCAATATTCTTCTTCACACATTTGAGTATTTCCCAGTCACAAAATTCTTTTTTTTATCATCTATTTTTTTATTAATGTATCATTGATATACAATCTTATGAAGGTTTCACATGAGCAACACTGTGGTTACTACCCTCCCCCCATTATCAAGTCTCCACCACATGCCCCTTACAGTCACTGTCCATCAGCATAGTAAGATGCTGTAGAGTCACTACATGTCTTCTCTGTGCTGTACAGCCCTCCCTGTGCCCCCCCTACATTATGTGTGTTAATCATAATGCCCCTTCTTCCCCTTATCCCTCCCTTCCCATCCATTCTCTCCAACCTCTTTCCCTTTGGTAAGCGCTAGTCCATTCTTGGGTTCTGTGAGTCTGCTGCTGTTTTGTTTCCTCACTTTTTGTTTTGTAATTATACTCCACAGATGAGTGAAATCATTTGTACTTGTCTTTCTCTGCCTGGCTTATTTTACTGAGCATAATGCCCTCTAGCTCCATCCACATTGTTGCAAATGGTACAATTTGTTTTCTTATGACTGAATAATATTCCATTGTGTATATGTACCACCTCTTCTTTATCCATTCATCTATTGATGGACACTTAGGTTGCTTCCGTGTCTTGGCTATTGTAAATGGTGCTGCCATAAACATGGTGGTGCATATGTCTTTTTGAATCTAGGATCCTGGATTCTTAGGATAAATTCCTAGGAGTGGAACTCCCAGGTCAAATGGTATTTCTATTTTTAGTTTTTTGAGGAACCTCAATATTGCTTTTCACAATCATTGAACTAATTTACATTCCCATCAACAGTGAAGGAGGGATTCCCTTTCTCCACATCCTCACCAGCATTTGTTGGTGCTTGTTTTTTGGATGTTTGCCATCCTAACTGGTGTAAGGTGATACCTCATTGTGGTTTTAATTTGCATTTTCCGGATAATTAGTTAAGTGGAGCATCTTTCCACATGCCTGTTGGCCATCTGAATTTTTTCTTTGGAGAAGTGTCTATTTAGACCCTCTTCCCATTTTTTAATTGGGTTATTTGCTTTCTGGGTGTTGAGGCATGTGAGCTCTTTATATATTTTGGATGTTAACTCCTAGTTGGATATATCATTTACAAATATATTCTCCAATAGTGTAGCATGTCTGTTGTTCTACTGATGGTGTCCTTTGCTGTACAGAAACTTTTTAGTTTGATGTCATCCCATTTGTTCATTTTCATTTTTGTTTTTGTTTCCCTTGCCTGAGGAGATATGTTCATGAAAAGTTGCTCATGTTTATACTCAAGAGATTTTTGCCTAAGTTTTCTTCTAGTTTCCTTTTATGTATGGAGTTAGACAGTAATCCAATTTCATTCTCTTACATGTAGCTGTCCAGTTATGCTAACACCATTTGTTGAAGAGGCTGTCATTTCTCCATTGTATATTCATGGCTCTTTTATCATATATTAATTGGCTATGTATGGGTGGGTTTATATCAATTCTCTATTCTATTCCATTGATCTATAGATCTGTTCTTGTGCCTGTACAAAATTGTCTTGATTACTGTGGCTTTATAGTAGAGCTTGAAGTTGGGGAACATAATCCCCCTAGCTTTATTCTTCCTTCTAAGGATTGTTTTGGGGTCTTTTGTGGTTCCACATGAATTTTAGAACTATTTGTTCTAGTTTGTTGAAGATGCTGTTGGTATTTTGATACGGATTGTATTGAATCTGCAGATTGCTTTAGGCAGGATGGCCATTTTGACAGTAGTAATTCTTCCTATCCATGAGCACAGAATGTATTGCCATTTATTGGTGTCTTCTTTAGTTTCTCTCAAGAGTGTCTTGTAGTTTTCATGGTATAGATCTTTCACTTCCTTGGCTAGGTTTATTCCTAGGTATTTCATTCTTTTTGATGCAATTGTAAATGGAATTGTTTTCCTGATTTCTCTTTATGCTAGTTCATCATTAGTGTATAGGAATGCAGCAGATTTCTGTGTATTAATTTTGTATCCTGCAACCTTGCTGAACTCTGATATTCTAGTAGTTTAGAGTGGATTCTTTAGGGTTTTTTATGTACAATATCATGTCATCTGCAAACAGGGACAGTTTAACTTCTTCCTTGCCAATCTGGATGCCTTTTATTTCTTTATGTTGTCTGATTGCCATGGCGAGGACCTCTAGAACTATGTTGAATAAAAGTGGGGAGAGTGGGCATCCTTGTCTTGATCCTGATCTTAGAGGAAAAGCTTTCAGCTTCTCACTGTTAAGTGTGATATTGGCTGTGGGTTTGTCATATATGGCCTTTTTTATGTTGAGGTACTTGGCCTCTATATCCATTTTGTTGAGAGTTTTTCTCATGAATGGATGTTGAATTTTGTTGAATTTTTTTTCAGTGTCTGTGGAGATGATCATGTGATTTTTGTCCTTTTTGTTGATGTAGTGGATAATATTGATGGATTTTCAAATATTGTGCCATCCTTGCATTCCTGGAATAAATCCCATGTGTGATCTTTTTGATATATTTTTGAATTCAGTTTACTAGTGTTTTGTTGAATATTTTTGCATCTATGTTCATGGGGAATATTGGTCTGTAATTTTCTTTTTTTGTGATGTCTTTGCCTAGTTTTGGTATTGAGTGATACTGGCTGGCTTCATAGAATGAGTTTGGAAGTATTCCCTCCTCCTCTACTTCTTGCAAAACTTTAAGGAGGGTGGGTATTATGTCTTCTCTAAATGTTTGATAAAATTCAGCGGTGAATCCATCTGGTCCAGAGGCTCGTTCTTGGATAGTTTTTTGGTTACCAATTCAATTTCATTGCTGATTATTGGCCCGTTCAGATTTTGTTTCTTCCTGAGTCAGTCTTGGAAGGTTGTATTTCTCTCGAAAGTTGTCCATTTCTTCTAAATTATACAATTTGTTAGCATATAATTTTTCATAGTATTCTCTAATAATTCTTTGTATTTCTGTGGTGTCCATAGTGATTTTTCCTTTATCATTTCTGATTGTGTTTATGTGTATATTCTTTTTTTCTTGATGGGTCTGGCTAGGGTTTTATCTATTTTGTTTATTTTCTCAAAGAACCAGCTCTTGGTTTCATTAATTCTTTCTATTGTTTTATTCTTCTCAATTTTATTTATTTTTTATCTCATCTTTATTATGTCCTTCCTTCTACTGACTTTGGGCCTCATTTGTTCTTCTTTGTCCACTGTCTTTAACTCTGAATTTAGACTGTTCATTTTGGATTGTTCTTCTTTCTTGAGATAGGTCCATATTACAATATACTTTCCTCTTAGAACTGCCTTCACTGTATCCCACAGAGGTTGGGGTATTGAGCTGTTGTTTTCACTTGTGTCCATATATTGCTTGATCTCTGTTCAATTTGGTCTTTGATCCACTGATTATTTAGGAGCATGTTGTTAAGCTTCCATGTGTTTGTGTGCCTTTTCGCTTTCTTTGTACAATTTATTTCTAGTTTCATACCTTTGTGATCTGAGAAGCTGGTTGGTACAATTTCAATCTTTTTGAATTTGCTGAGGCTCTTTCTGTGGCCTAGTATGTGGTCTATTCTTGAAAATGTTCCATGTGCTCTAAAGAAGAATGTGTATCCTGCTGCTTTTGGGTGGAGTGTTCTGTAGATGTCTGTTAAGTCCATCTGTTGTAATGTGTTGTTCAATGCCTCTGTCTCCTTATTTATTTTCTGTCTGATTGATCTGTCCTTTGGAGTGAGTGGAGTGTTGAAGTCTCCTAAAATGAGTGCATTGCATTCTATTTCCCCCTTTAATTCTGTTAGTATTTTTTCACATATGGAGGTTGCACCTGTGTTGGGTGCACAGATATTTATAATTGGTTATATCTTCTTGTTGGAATGACCTGTTTATCATTACCTAATGCCCTTCTTTGTCTCTTGTTACTTTCTTTGTTTTGAAGTCTATTTATCTGAGACAAATATTGCAGCTCCTGCCTTTTTCTCCCTATTGTTTGCATGAAATATCTTTTTCCATCCCTTTACTTTCAGTCTGTGTATGTCTTTGGGTTTGAAGTGAGTCTCTTGTAGGCAGCATATAGATGGGTCTTGTTTTTTTATCCACTTAGTGACTCTATGTCTTTTGATTGGTGCGTATCAATAGATATATACTTATTGCCATTGTAGGCTTTGGATTTGTGGTTAGCAAAGCTTAAAGGGCAGCTTCTTTTCTATCTAACAGTCTAAGTTAATTTGCTTATTATGGTATTATAAACAAAGTCTAAAGAATCATTTTTTTCACCCTCCTTTTTCTTCCTCGTCCACTCTTTATATGTTAGGTGTCATATTCTGTAATGTTTGTGTATACCTTGACTGACTTTGTGGGTAGTTGATTTAATTTTGCATTTGCTTAGTATTTAGTTAGTCTACTTCCTTTCCTGTGGCTTTATTTTCTCTGGTGACAGCTATTCAACCTTAGGAGCACTTCTATCTAGAACAGTCCCTTAAAATACACTGTATATATAGTTTGTGGGAGGTAAATTTCCTCAACTTTTGCTTATCTGGAAATCGTTTAATCCCTCCTTCAAATTTAAATGATAATCTTGCCAGGTAGAGTATTCTTGGTTTGAGGCCCTTCTGTTTCATTGCATTGCATATATCATGCCATTCCCTTCTGGCCTGTAAGGTTTCTACTGAGAAGTCTGATGATAATCTGATGGGTTTTCCTTTGTAGGTGATCTTTTTTCTCCCTCTGTATGCTTTAGATACTCTGTCCTTTTACTTGATGTTTCCCATTTTAGTTATTATATCTGGGCATTGTCTTCCTTGGTTACTTTGTGTTGGGAGATCTGTGCACTTCCATGGCCTGAGAGACTATTTCCTTCCCAGATTGGGGACATTTTCAGCAATATTTCTTCAAGGACACTTTCTATCTGCTTTTCTCTCTCTTTTTCTTCTGATACTCCTACAATGCAAATATTGTTCCATTTGTATTGTTAATACAATTCTCTTAACATTGTTTTATTCCTAGAGATCCTTTTTTTCTCTCTGCCTCAGCTTCTTTGTATTCCTCTTCTATAATTTCTATTCCATTTACTGTCTCCCCTACATCATCTAACCTGCTTTTAAATCCCTCCATTGTATATTTCATTTCAGCTACTGTATTTTTCAAAGTGTCTATCTCTCTTGAATTCATCCCTTAGATCTTGAATATTCTTCTGTAGCTCCATTAGCATGCTTATGACTTTTATTTTGAATTATTTTTTCAAGAAGATTGGTGATTTCAGTTTCACTGAGCCCTCTTTCTGGTGTTTGAGGGATGTTATATTGAACAAAGTTCTATTCATAATCCTATTAGATAATGAGAAATATTAGGTTTATGTAGGTGGCACCCTCTAGTGCCCAGAAGCTCTGCTCTTTGGAACTGCCCAGCACCTGGATCAATATCAGTAGTTGCAGGCCAGCAGTGCTGTCACCTACCCTAAGGAGTGAGCTCTTTCCTGCTTCCCTGCTGCAGTGCCTGCTTCTGCTGTTAGGACCAGAGAGTCTAGCACACAGAGATCAGCCTCTGTGTTAAGTCCCTGTGTCTTCTGTAGGTGGGGCTGCCCTCCTGCTGGCCTGGAGTGATGGTGAGGGCAGCAGGGTTGCATGCAGATGTTGGCCAGGAGGAAGGAGCATCAGGCTACTGATTGCATTGGGGTCCTTGGGGTTGCATTGCCAATCAGGGGGATGGTGAGCCTGAAGCTCCTGAAAGTTCCTAACCTCCTGGGCTGAGTGTGCCAGGATGATTTTCTCCACCTGTTCCTTCTCCTGAGCAGCAAACTCTGTGTGATCCTTGCCCCTTTAGCAGGCCTCTCACTGTTGGGAAGTCTTTCAAAGCTCCTGCCTTTCTTTTGTCCCAGAACAGCCAGTTGTGGGAACCTGTTCTCCATAAGCAGCTGGATCTCAGTCTCTCTCCATCGTCTGCCTGACTTTGCTTTCCAACCCCTCTGATCTCCAGAGCACCATGCAATGTGGGTTCATGCTCCCAGAGCAGTTCACCAGGGCTAGGTATTTAGCAATCTTGGGCTTTACTCTCTCTCTGCTCTGTTTCTCTTCCTCCCACTGGTGACCTGGGGTTGGGGGAGGGCTCAGGTCTTACTGGATCGTGGCTTTCTTACTTTACCCTTTTCCATAAGATGTTCTCTTTTCCCAGATGTAGGCTGGCTGGTGCAATCTTACTTCTGGTCACTCTTTTAGGATTAGTTGTATTTGCTGTATTATTATATTATATGTGGTTTTGGGGGGAGAGTTCTACCTCACTTCTCATGCCTCCATCTTTTTCCCCCCATTCCCAGTCACAAAATTCTTACAAGATTATTATTATTTTCAATGTTTGTACAATTTATTAGTATCAGTTGTTATTTTGTTACATCTTGTTTTCACACAGCCTAATTTGTATATTGAGGCTTCTCCTTATGAATAAGGCTATTTTTTGTTTCTTGTGAACTAAGCAGTGGTAAGAGAATAACTGCCCTGTTTAGCTAGCTGGGTTAGAAAGGTACCGCATGTTAAAAAGCCTAACTGTTATGTCATTATTGTGATCCCACAAGTATTGTAAGCAATACATGAGAATTATGGGCCTTGGTGCAACTTTTCTAGAGTCAAAAGCATCTCTACTGAGGAAGTTTTCAGAGTCATGAATTCAACTACATGAAAATGGATGTGTCCACATATGATTTTGATAAAAGTTCATGATTTCCCTTGGTTTAACCTTCTAGATATAGGTCATATTACTGGGCCCATCTAGTCCATTACTGATGTTCCCCACTGCTGCTCGTACTAGCGTAGATGTTGGATGGGATAGCCAGGGAGACCATTTTCCCATAGCTCCCTTACAGAAAGATATCTGCGCTGAGGAGGAAAGGCTTATACCCCCACTTACTATGCTCCAGGGAGACTGTAACAGAACCTGGTAGAGAACTCCAGTACAATCAAAGAGAAGGCAAATACTGAATAAGCTGGAGCTTTACTGGAAAGTTTCATGCTCAAAACAAGCTGATGTTTCTTGCAGGTGCACAATTCATTTTGAAGACATGAGTGATCCCAGAAGATTTCCCTTGACCCAAGCATTCTGTGCTGTCCAGAAAGACCTAGTCCCACCAGTCTGACTGCACTTAATGTCTGTGGTCCTTTGAAAAACCAGGATTGACTCCTCATTCACACTCACCACTGAGATGAAATCTTGTTTTGGAGATGCTACTTCCATGGAAATAACCTCAAAGCCTTGCTTTCTAGGTCTGGGAGCATGGCTGTATACCCACCTGAGCTCATCACAGATGAAGAATCCTGGGAAGGCAGCTGCGCTGAGTGGGAGGGAGGCTCTCTGCCGAGCAGTGAGTGGGCTGGCTCTGCATCTGCCTCCTCGGAGAAGGGCCAGCCTCTGCACAACACTCACCTGGGGTTGCGGCTTTCAAAGCTCAGGTACAAGGTCTGGAAGCACCCATTTGTGGAACCACTATGAACTCCCCCTGCCCCCCTCATGGGGAACTTAGGCCTGGGGCCCCTCACAGGGAACAGGGAGAAGTGAGAGGGTTTTTACACTCAGCCAGGCTGACCTTGCTGGGAGGGTTATTTCCCTTTCCTCAAGGCCCTGTGGACGGTTTGGAGCTCAGCAGGCTCTGGGAAGGCCCAGTCACAAACCTAAGTGGTCCTTTGCTTTCTGAGTGTGTGGCTGGGGTCATTGTGGCCGAGTTTGCAGATGGGATCGGGTGGCCTCAGAAGTGCCCATCCCGGTGTTTTAGAAGCCAGAACTGACACTTGTGGGTAGTGATGAAGCATGTGGGTACAAAGGTTGGCTCTAGTGCCTGGCACATCCCGAAGGGTAGTCAGCACCTTGCGATCTGAACAGTGAGACTGAGCATGTGTGAGGAAGGGGGTGTGGGGAAGCAGGGCAAGCTAGCCGGGAGAGCAGGGCGGTTTGCAGACTGCCACAGTGGCCCAGGGGTGCCTCCCTAGCTCTCTGGGTGCTGAGTTCTGGGCTTCCATCAGTGTTTATCTGAAGGTGTGGTTGAAGGTGGCATCTCCAGGGACAGAATAAGTCTTGGGGACCAGGACCACCAGATCCTCATTCTGCATGTGTGCTGAGGTAGCAGGGCCAGGCAGGTCTATGCGACTGTCTCTGATCATCTCTTACCCTTCGATCCACTGCCATCTGTGGTATTCACTAAGATGGTGTGTGCACAAGCCCATACGTAGATGAGAGGACACTATGCAGTGATCAACCTTTAGTGATATAATTTCTCTACGTTAGCTGCCCTGGCTTTTCTGAAGCTACTTGAAGGGATGAATGGAAGTGTATCTATCTCTACTCCCAAAGAGGACCTGTCTGTGCTCCAGAGAGGCCCCTCTCAGTTGTCTGGTAGATCCTCCTGGCAATCTTGAGCAGTGGATGAAGGAAGGTGCCCCAGGGAGTGTAAAGATTTTTGCCTTAAGAGAGGCACCTTGTGAGTTGTGGTGGGGTTAGGGAGTCAGGGTTTGACTCCGTATCTCCCAGCAGTGCTTGACCATGGAGATGTCTTTTCCCACCATGCCACCTAGACATGTGTAGCTTCTTGACGATTATTGGTCTCATCCCTCCTCATAGTTGTGACAAAAATTTGCCAATGAATCTTCTATTAAATATGTGAATCACATGAAAGTGTGTGAACAGGGACCTGGTGCCATGGGTCACCAGGATGGTGATCCCTGACACTGTAACACCCTCCCTAAGCTTGAGGGTTCACAGCTTCAGAGGATGCCAGCTTTCTCACCCATCCCACACCACAGGAAAGTACTACCAAGTTCATTTGATGCTTTACTCTCAGTGGTAGCTTCATCTTCTGGGATGCTTGGAATAGTTGCCTTGAGCTTCCCACCGAACTGAGATACATTGGGCCATTCTTTTTAACATCTCTAGGAAGTACCATGCATGATCTTTGAAAGAACTTGTAAAAAAAAATTTGGGTAGTCTACTCTGCTGTATATTTCGGTTGTGTAGAGAGAAATTTGTATTTAGAATAAATTAATGCTTCATTCTTTAAAAAGAAGTGTCATTTTGATTCCCACTTAAATAGTTGCTATTGGATCATAATTTGGAAGTGTGAAACAATTATTCGTCAGATTCATTAAATCTAAGAGAATGCAAAACAAGGTTTTACCTTTTTTTTTTAAAGGTTTTACCATTTTGAACGGGTTAGAAAGGTTTTGAAAAGACGTCCCAATCTAGACGTACTTCATTCATTCTACAAACACGTGTCAAGCACAGGCCACACACCAGTGTCCTCCCATGTACAGGGACAGAGCACAAACATCCCAGTGTCTTCCCTTGAGAAGTAGCCCACAGGAGAGCACACCCTACGGCTGGACAGTGGCAGTGTCATTGCAGATGGAATCTGGTGGCCTGGGGAGGTGACATCAGCAGAAATGGGGCTGGAGGGGCTGCAAAGGGTAGGCCAGGTCCAGGTTCCCCCAGGGCCTGAAACCAGAATTAAGGAGAGTGTAATGGTGAGTGGGCCAGGATGCCATCAGGAGCCCTCAGAGGGGGCTGAGCTCATGACCTGACTGCCAATTAAAGTATCTTCTAAGGGATTCTCGAAGGACTCTGCTAGTATAACCCTTATAAAAAAGAATGGCTAGGTAAAGTACTGCAAATTCTTTCTTGAATTGTTTGGTTGTGTCTCGGTTAGTGTTTTTATATTTGATGATCAAATCCATATTCCCACTTCCAGTAAACTAGGGAAAAATGATTGATAAATGTGAATCTGAGAGCCAGGCTGTCTTATTTCCAGGAATGGTTGGTGAAGAGCCCCAAATCCTGAACTTCAGCATCTCTGGCAGGAAGCCATGTGTGCACACACTCAAGGCTAAGTTGGTTTCCCTCCGTGACATCCACCAAGCTGCTTTCCTTGAAGCCGCAGGTTTACAGATGAGTGATGTCCTCCTTCATACCGCAGTATGGGAAGATTTCCAGACATGTGCTTTGAGATGGCCATTACTCAAGGCATCAAAAAGCTCTCTGAGATTTACCAAGTCTGGGCACATATAAGCGGCTGCAGTCCGTGTGAACTGGGGGCTCCCTTATCTCTTGCAGGAGCTGTTTGCGATGGCTGAAGGTCACCAGCCTGTTTGTCTTTGTGGTGGCGTGCTCTGTGAGTACCATGGCTCTCCAGCCTCTGCTGTCAGCTCAGCAGAGCGCCCAGGCTGCCTTGGGCTGGGTAACAGGATCTGAAGTGTGGGGCTCACACCTTTCTTTGGAGGAGATGCTGAGGGCGTGTGGGATGGCGGACTGGTGGGTGGCAGGGGCGGCCTGCCCTCAGCAATGCTCCTCTGCTGATTCTGCAGCCACACAGTGGAAGCCTTGGGGACCTCGCTTTGCTCCATGGAAGGCGATTCGCTTGCCCTGTGTCTCACTTCCCACCTCAAGTGGCTTACCACATTCTCATTTCAACTATATGCACTAAGCACTCTTTTTGTATTGGGAAATGTCCAGTGATCCTGGATGGCCCCAGGAATGTCTGTGCTCCTTTTAGGGGGCACCCTGGACCTCAACTGAGCTGAGCCACCCTTTCTGGGAGGAAGTGAAGCTCTGCGTTTGCCTCTTCTTTGGAAGTTGCTCTGATTTTACTTGCCCCTACATCCCCCGTGAGGGCTGCGGAACCAGGGCTCTGGAGGTGACCCGAGTGTGCCCTCTGATATGAACGGTCACATGTCTTGCTGCCAGTGTTTGCAGGCACTCAAAATTCTTTTCCTGAATGAATGAATTTGAGGTCCCTGTGTCTGTGTGTGTGTGCACATAGGTGTGAGGGCCCTGTTCTTGGCTGTGTGCATGTGTGTGCACATAGGTTTTAGGTCCCTGTGCCTGGCTCTGTGTGTGTGTTTATGCACATAGGTGGGAGGTTCCTCTGCCTGGCTGTGTGTGTGTGTGCATGTCTATCTGAGTCATTTGTGGCCTGTGACCATTTTGAGGTTGTGTCTGTGCTTGGGGATTTAGTTCTGTCTGAGTTTCGATTTTTAGCACTGGCATAATGGTTTGTGTGTGCCGTCGTTGGGAGACCCCAGTGAGTGGTTGGTCACAACCTGCTGCTATGATGCAGTGTGAAATTGAGCCAGGCTGGGGTGTGAGAGTGGTGTTTCTATGACTGTGCTGTGTGGACTCTAATGTGTGGCTGTGCCTCTCCTATGCAAGCAGCCTGTGGTGATGGCTGACCTGGGTGCTGTCCATGACTGGAAGCCGTGTGCATGACCACATGTGGCTGCGAATACTTGGTTTCCATTATCGGCATAGGCGGGTGTGAGGATTGGGCTCTGTGTGTGTGCAGGATAGTGTGTGAGACGTCTCTTCCTCTCAGCGTGACACTCAGTGTTGCATTGTAAACAGCAAGGGTGGTGTATGAAGCCAATAGTTGCTGAATGGAACTGAGTAGAGGCAGCTCTCTAATAAGCCACAAGGGAGGAGGGCAGTGGCCCAGAGAAAGCAATCTGTGCATGAGTGCTGACAACCTCAGGATTTTATATTTTTGGCCACCAGTTTGCCTCTCTACATGCAATTCACACAATTGTGTGGCTCAGAAGCCCCTCCTGCTTAGCAGTGCCTGGTGGGTGGGTGCACTGGGACTCCCAGGGAGGAGGCCAGGGTGGGCAGGTTCCCCCCAGCCCTCTGAGAGCTGACCCGAGCTCTGTGTCTAGTCAGCCTTCTTCTAGGAGAGGAAGTTTTGGTGATTTGGGGCTGCATCCAAAATAGAATTGGAGGAATTTGTTTTAAACATCTTGAAACATCTTGTCACTACTTTAATGTACTTTCTTATGGTGTATAAGGTGTCCTGCAAATTCTACAAACATATGCCCGCTATCATATAGGCTGTATACCCTACTCTCCAGTTTGGGAAACCACATTTACCTGCTTCTGATGGTTCCATTTTGTGGCTGGATATTTAATCCTTAAAATTGGCAAATATCAATAATCAAAGTTCCACTGTAGCAGAAAATAGTATAACAAATCAGAATTTTATTTTAGTATCTCAGAAAGCTATTTAGAGTAAGCTGGTGAATTTTGGATACATCAGTTAGTGCCATCATCATATCCCTATTTTCAATGTTTAAATCCGAGTGCTCCCACACCACACACTTATTGTGCTTTTGATTGTTACAGGTTTTATTTAGCCTGTATCCAGATCAAGGGAAGTTCTGGCAGTTGTTGGCTTTGTCGCCCCTGGAAAGCTACTGTATCCAAACCACACACGGAGTTGCCAGTCACCATGGCCGAGAGTCACAGCGAGGAGACGCCCAAGCACTGTTACACCTGTTGCCACAGGTCTCAGTGCAGGCGACCGCCAGGCTTCCCCATGCACACTCTGTTTCTCCAGATATTTGCTGAAGGATGAGGTCTCGAAACAGAAGGGGAAGGGAGTGCCACTGAGACTGACGGCCAGTTGGCAGTGAGGTTCCCCATGCAAGGTGGCAACAGCAGTGGCACCTTCCAGTTGGGACCTGGCTTTCCCATGGAGGCACCTGAAGCTCCCCGTCCCACTCAGAGCAGTTGGGTCCGTGGTGGGGCCTGGGAGAGGAGGCTGGGAGGGGAGCTGGAGGGGGGTCAGAGAGGAAGGAGGGAGGCAGTGGTGGCCAGTTCAAGTATTTCTGATTATCATCTCTTAAGAAGTAATCAAGTCATTCAGAGGATGAAATGAAAGGATTTTTTTCTTTAACATCTTTAATCGATAATCTGGGTGAACTGAGATTTTAGGAATCCTTGCAGTCACTGGTGATCTGTTGCATATTATTGTTTTCTTGGGTCCATCTGGGGAGTCTCTCTTCATCTTCCCAGCACATCCTCTCCCTTGGCTGAGCCACTGTCCGCATGTGGTACCAGCAGCCTTCCGGAAGGATCTGGTACTTGGAGCCTGCAGGTGAGCCCAAGAGGTGGCTCTGGGGGGTGGTGCCTGGTGCCTCTCTGCCCTAAATGAAAGGGATGCGCATCTGCACTGCTCTCAGGACAGGGTAGCTCTGCTGTCAACCTCAGAGCCTGAGCAAGGCTTTATATTTGATTCTCCACTTTGAAACTGTGTCTGAGCCTTAGTGAAGAAGTACCTCCCTGTGAGAGAATTGCAGAGCTCTACATTTGATAAACTGTTTCTCATTCTCATGCCTCACTTCTGTATCACCTCCATGGGTTGAAAAAACAAAGACATCCTTCTGCTTTCCCGGTTCCCCCTGGGGCCTTCTCAGAGCAAACGTCAGCATGGGGGCCTGGCTTCTGATGCCCTTGGGAGAGGGATGCTGCCTTCCGTCCGAGGGACCTCACTGCAGGTGCTCACGTTGTGCTGCCCAGGCTGACCTGTGAGCACGCAGGCAGAGGCTGGGTCCTGTCCGAAAACAGCCGTCAGTGAGACCCAGATGTGGGGGGAGTTTCTGGGGGAAGCTGGGTGATGGCACCCTGGTACCTCCCGTGTGCACCTTGTCAATCATTAGAAATCTGAAGTAAGCACAAGTCGGGGTACTAAATCCTCTCTTCATCCCACCAAGAACTGTATCGCTTTGCTTTTGTTCTAAAGCACTTTGTGAAATGTTCCTTCCAGAGCAGCCCGAGTGTGCCAGGCCCTGCCCAGACCTGAGCAGACCCAGGCCCATGGCAGCAGCTGGAAGGCCAGTGGGTTATTCTTTGCAACAAGGGTTAGGTCTCTGTCCTGTTCTCTGAGCGGCCTGTGTGTTTGGGTGCAGAGAGGGAGGAGAAGCGGGAGAGCTGGAGAGAGCATTGTGAGATGGCAGCGTATCGAAGAAAAGAATGTTTAGTGACCCCAAAGGCGGTAAGGCAGACTTTACTCAGGAGCCTTGTCATAGAAGATCCACTCCACACAGGCCCACTGTGAGTGGAGGACCACTGCAGTGGGGTGGCAGCGGGGGAGAGAGATTGAGGTTGAAAAGTGGGTATTTGTAGCCAAGGAGCAGGCAGGGTGGAGGGTAGGGGAGGGAAAATTGCGGAGAGGGAACATCAGGACTGGGGGAGAGTCTGGTGAAACCTGACCTGCAAGGACCCCTGCTGAAGGTGGGCCAGAGTGATGAGACTTCCCTGGGTGGTGGGCGGCGAGGAGCGGCTCAGGCGCTGCGAACCACTGGCCGTGGAGCCTGGGGGCTCGGGAAACCTGGGCAGCAGGACTCCTGGGAAAACAGCACAGCCCTGAGCTGAACACAAGAGCCCGAAGCCAGGGCCTGGTTCGGGAGGAGAGAGCTCAGAGGAGCGCAGTTGAAGGTTGACCAAAAAAGGTCTCTTTGTCAACAATTAACCTCTTTGAGGGCTGATCTGACTTCCCCCACACACCTCGGAAATGTACGATATTCTCACTAAATTTCCCACTCATTTCCCAAAGTTCACAGACCCTCTCCCAAGATCTTAGGCTTACAACTTGTTGTGGGGGTTTGTGAAAGAAGAGGTCAGAGGTTGCCCCAGGTGCCCCCAGAGAGACTGCTGCTGCTGGGATCCGTGAGAGCTGGGGTGGGGCACCAGGCCTCGGCCCTTTGGAGGAGATGGTCTGCAGAGGCCCGGGGTGGGAGGGGACGCAGGCCCGGCTCGACAGGCCTGTGGTGTGTCCTCGAGGCCGACCTCGAGGGTGGGGAGCTCCAGCTGGGTCCCTGCACTGCCTGGCTGGTGACAGGCCTGGATGCCGGATGGCAGGGGTGCGTGCTGTAGGGAAGTTTTGGGGACAGCCCCACTTTCCTTTAGCTGGAGAATATAAAGCTGCCTCCCTGCCCTGAGCTGTTACGTCTCCTCTGTAGCAGCCGGGCTTGGTCACCTCAGTGATCGCAGGGTTTATTTCAGAAGCGCTGCGAAGCAGGGAGCAGTCGAGGCTGCCCGCACTGGAGGTTCTTCACCCCTGAACCGTCTGTGTTTGTAATGGGGGAGAGCTGTCCGAGCCTCTTAGGTCACGAGGCAGACGAGTAACGGTCAAGTAGCCTGATTTCACATTAGCAGGCGGGTCAGGTTTGCTCCCTGGCCTCCCGCCCTTCCCTCTTCCCCACTCCCTCCTTCAACCCTCCTTTCCTTCCTCTCTTTTTCTTTCTTTCTTGACATATGGTCCACTTTCCATTATATCCTGTATAGTACAGAAATACATAAAATGAGCATCCTTTCCTGTTCTTCCTCACTTACATCCTAAGCTCCTTAGACTACTCCAGAAATACATTGTGTGATGTGGTAGCCACTAGTCACCTATTTAAATTTATATCTATATTAATGAAGTAAATAACATTAAAGTTCCACTTCTTTATTCACACCAGCCACATTTAGGTGCTCAATGCTGTGTCAGACAGCACAGACATAAAATGCTTCTGTCATCATAGAGAATTCTACAGGCCCGTGCTGCTCCAGAAATTAAGGGCAGTTGCTCACCCATTTGTTTCCAAATGCTAGAGAAAATACATTGGCATCAGATAGATTCATTTTTATTGAACTGATCAATCATTAATCTCTCATACTTTGTCAAATAACATTGCTCCCATTTTTGTCATAAAGTTGGGACTAAAGGGACCCTACTCTTTCTTACCTCTATGCAGTTAAGTAAAGGGTGTGTCAAAGAGAAATCACACCAGACAGTTAAATAGGGAAGGAAGACTTTCTTCAAGACTACTGCAATAGGGGAGAAATTGGACTCAACTCCAAACACAACAGGGACAGCTGGGGACCCACGGCAGGGTGAGCCGACGCTGGAACATTGCTAAGGGGAACCTGGTTGGGTATCAAGAGTGAGAGGATTCTAACAAACTGGGCTCAGCAGGCCAAGGTCAAGGCCTAGTAGAGAAGCGGACTCAGAGCAGCCTGACTCGAGTTTGGGCGAGGAGAGAGTCCTGGCCAGTATTACCCCAGCCCAGGGTTTGCTATGCCATGTGGCAAACTGAAGGGTCAGTCCAGGAGGACTGACTGTGCAGCTTAGGTGGGAATGCAGGCCCTTCCTCAGGCTCCATGCTCAGAAGCAGCACATGGCCTGATGCTCAGAAGCGCTTTGCTAATGTCCCCACCGTACGTGGGCATCCAGCACAGCTGCCATACTTGGACAACTGGGGCACTGCAGGCGGTCATGCTCTTCAGAGGAGCAGGGAAGCAGTTTGTAGGAGCTCAGAGGAAGGAGGCCTGGGGGCTCATAGAGAAGGGACTGCAGGTCAAGTCAGGTCTTGAAAAGCAGCTTAGATTTTGGTGACGGGCCACAGTCGGATGCAGCCAGAGGAAAGGGCAGCTTCTCTCTGTCTTCCATCCACTTCCTTCTGGCTGGGACTCTGATCTAGGTTCAGAGGACTTCAAGAATGAGCCTTAAATAAATACACACTGGGGACGTCTAACGTGGGTGAGAGCTGCATTAGTCTCCAGACGAACAGAGAAGAGAATGGATGGTGTGGTTCCTTCCCACAAGGGGGTAGACCATTTGGGAAGAAAAAATTAAACCACAGTGTGCTGTGAATAAACCCTTGAATAGAGTACACGCAGTCTCCTGTGGAACGAAGAGGAGCGAGAGGACCCACGGAGTCCTGGACGGTAAGGAACAACTTGAGGAGAGGGGAGCTGAGTGAGAGCCCAAAGACAAGAGGGGTCCTTTGGGCCTGAGGGAGGCCCTTGGGGTGAGGCAGGGCCTGTGTCTTCGGGCAGGGAGACAGTTCAGCATGGCTGGGAGGCAAGGGTCATCGCTGCCAGCAGTGGTGGGCTTGACCGGAGGCTCCCGCAGGCTGGGACCCAGAGGTCACTGCTGATCCCAGAGTGTTCTGGTGAGCTTTGAATCTGAAGCACCTGGTGGGCATCTGTACAGGCAGAGAAGAAAGGGTAGACGGGCATGCTGTCCTGTGTCCTTCCACTTTAGTGTGGCACCCATTTGAGTGGCTGGTCACAGGGTGCTTCAATGGTTGCCTGGTCATCTCCTCACTCAGGTGTAAGACCTGCCCTGCTCCCACTGGACCTTGTTTTATTCATTTCACTCTTGGTATTAATAGATGCCATTCATTAATTATGGGAGGAGAAGCCTCTGCTCCTCTGGTGTCAGCCTCCAGATGGCTCAGTCCCTCCTCCTGGGTGTCTGCAGGGTCACTAGCATCCATGCTGTGCCCAAGTGTTTTGCCCGCCTCTATCCTTATCCTGGAGAAGGACCAGAACAGGCCCGGCAGGAGCGGCAATGCTTCTTTGGGCCTTTTCTTGGTGCATCCTGCCTCAGGCATGACTTCGGCTTTCCATTCATCCTTGCTGGACCCCAAGTAGCAGCACAGGTGTGTGGATGGGCTTCCCAGCCAGGAATTGGGTCAGCTGCCCATTCTGGGCTCTCCTGGAGACAAGAGTGCTGATAAAACACTTCTTTATCAGGGTGTTTTGGTGTCATTCTGGTTTTAAGCCAGTACATTTGGCTGGAGGAATAGGCAATGAAAAAGGGTAGCCATTCCCTGCACTGCCTAAGACTCCACGCACATCTGCAGACCCTCCCTGCTTCAGCTCCGTCCTGCTGCTTTTTTTTAAGGAAGAGCAAAGGAGCTGGCTGCTGAGTCCTACCACAGGTGAGCTGCTGCGAAGGCTTTTGAGACCTACACAGAACACAGATCAATTTGAGATTCATTTTCACACCTACAGAAGTTTTCTCTCTGGGTCAGAATGACTGGCTAGTCGCTGTGTAGGCTCCATGTCATGTCCCCGGGGACCTCGCAGCAGAGGCGAGATGCTCAGGAGCAGCGAGAAGGACTGAGCAGCGCTGTTTTGATGTTTGTGCGGCAGCAGATGCAGGATGTAGGCACCGGGAGCAGGGCTGCAGTGGGGGCAAGCGCCGGGGCAACGACGTTTCCAGGGCGCAGGAGCCTCTTCCCTGATAAGTCTCCCCTGGTTAAGAGCCTTTCACACACTCTGAATTTCTTCCCTTTCAATGACTTAGCTGATTTGAGAATTCTTTTTTTCAATTCCCTGCATGATTTTTCGCCCTTCAAATATCATGGCAGTTTAGGATTTGGGCATGGATGTGGACTGGTTTCTCTGTTCGTTCCTGCAGCCGGCCTGATGACCACTCACTGTGGGCCCAGGATTGGGTGGGAGTTTTATGCTGGCTGCAAAAAGTAGAAACAGCGATGATAATAGGATGGGGAGATTGCTTCTAGATGTTAAACCAGGGGATTCGAAGCATAACCAATTAAATGGTGCCAAACAAATTGCAGGTGTCAGCAGCGAGGGGCAGGGAGATGAGGAGTGTCACAGGCAGCAGGGCAGTTGGAACAGACGGCAGGGTGTGCATCCTCTGTGCCCCTGCCAGGGAGGGCACTCACGGTGTGGGTGGTGGGGGCTGCAGGCGTCTCTTGCTTGCTCTGTGGTTCACCTTGACACCCCCCCAGCTGTGAACCTCAGCAGCCACGTGGACTCCACCCTGCTCCAAGTGGACTTGGCAGGGGCCCTCGTAGCTGGTGGCCTGAGTCGTCCTGGGAGAGAAGATCATGTCGTGGTGGAGGTGGCCCAGGCGGACCCTGCAGGCTCCAAGCGGCGGTCACAGCAGGTTACACTGATAAGTTATTTGAAGGGAATTGTAAAAACTCATTTCATCTCTTTATAAATTGAATTTCCTCTTGAATGTGTTTGATGAGAGTCCTAAGTCTATGACACCCTTGTTAGGAGAGCCCTTATCTTTTGCTTTGTCTTTGAAATTCTCTTCCCCCCTTTTCTCTGTGTCATTTATAAAACTCTTGCCATTTCAGTGAAATAAGACTGGTGATTTAAAAAATTCAGAATGATTTTACTGGGCAGTTCAGGGAAACATTATGTATTTGAAAATAGTTTTTGTTAAAGCACAATCAAACCTGGGCCTCGCCTCACGGTATAGAAGACATTCCAGCCCCACAGCTCCCTTGGGGTTGTGGACACTTGGCTCAGGCTGCACACAGTTCCTCCAAGCTTCCATTTCTAGTGATAAGGGCCCTGTGCTCCATGTCTGTGAACCAGAGCCTTTGGCTCATGTCCTGTGAAGGCAAGGAGAGCAGCATGGTATTGTCACCAAGGTCCAGAGCCCACACAAGGCCCCTGTAGGCCCCTGTCTATGCATCCTGACCCACCCCTTGCCCTGGCATGGAAGCTTCTGCATGAATTCACATTCCTAGCTCATAGGTTTTCCCAACTAGAACCAATAGGAGAAAACCCTGATGGTGCACTAAGCTGTGTCACCCAAATGGAACATTTCCTGTCATGCAGAGCAGGGTCCACAGAGCAGAGGTCTCATGATGAATGAGGCCATGGCTTCACAGGTGGTAGCCGATGTACGTGATGTTTTGAGCCACCTACTCTGGCTTCCCCATGTGCAGTGTACAGCCCTCTGGCAAGGGCTTCATGGTGAAGATGAGGCGGGCACATTTCTGTCTGCTTTGTCTGTGGGCCTGTGTGGATGCAGGCTGGGACTGTTGCAGCCTGCTGATGGAGCTGCCCACCCACGGGGCTGTATGGAGCTTCCCGGCTGTGTGCTCACACACAAACCCAACTCCAGAAACACCAAGCACACAAAAGATCTTTACTGAAGGTTTTTTTACCGATACGTTTTCTGAACAACATTATTTTAAGAAAACGTGTTTTCACATTCAAACTTTGACCAATTTCAGAGTTCTCATTTTCAATTTTCTTTATCATTTTTGGGTAGCAAGACTCCTGTCCTCCCATTGAAAGTTCCCTGGCCCCTCAGCCAGGCTGCCTGCCTCTGCCCTGGCCAGCTCCTCCCTTTGTGCTCGCACCCGGCCCCTGCAGCTGGTTTCTCCACTACCCTGCTTGTGACAAGAATGTGTGGGACAAATTTGCCTGCAGCAAAGGATGCTTCCCCGTCAGGCCCTCCCTCCCATGGGCTCCTGTGGCACGAGGGTGGAAAGTTTTCTGCCTCCAAGCAGGAAGCAGTTTTAAGGCATTTCTTATGAGTTGCCCTAGGGGCCTCAGAAGACTCCAAGTCTTCAGTAACATGCAATGATTTCCTTTTCTCATAATAAATCATATTTACTTCTATACCTTTGTACCTTTGTGCACTAATTCTGTAGTTTATACTTCTGTATTCTTTTTCTTAAAGCTCTCCAAACTGTGGAAATTTCCAGCTCTGTACAACCTGGATGTGCTCTCTCGTCTGGCATGTGGGAACAGTGTGAAATGGCCTCCATGTTCCTCTCTTTCTCCTTTTATTACTCTAAACAAGCCCCTACACCGAACAGAGCTGGAGCCAAGGTGGTGGTTCAGGTCCAAAGCATTACCATGGTTTTGCTCTTTGACTTTTACAGGTCACCTATAATTGGACAGTGTTCTTAAATCCGAGAAGAAGTGAGCACTCGGTGGTGAGCAGGACCTTTGGGGTACTGAGCAGGTAGGCCTCAGGTGGTGGATGTCTTGGGGGAAGAGCCTGTGGGACATGCTCACCTAAAGAAGTTGGACCTGTGGAACTCTGATTTTTGGCATGGACAGCTGAATCAGATAGTGGCTCAGAGAGATGCTCTTCCTGTGTAGACAATAAACATGAAGGGTATGGGAAGGAACCATAACCACACGTGTCAGGAAATAAGAGGGTCCATTTGATTGCAGGGTCCATTTTGAAGTAAATGGTATTTTATAGCTGATGCTTTAATTTCATAAATACTATGAAGTTATACAATGGGGAATTCTAGGAAATTTTAGGATTCCTTCTCTTTTTCTTTTGCTAATTCCACTCAATATTAAGACTGTACTCTTGGTTACTGTTTGTGTTTGTTAGGCCTGCAGTAACAATAACACACGTTGGGTTACTTAAGCAATGGGAATTTTTTCCTCACGGTGTTGGCAGGGTTCACCTCTTCTGAGGCCTTTCTCCTTGGCTTGCAAACTGCCATCTTCTTTCCTCTGTGTGTGTCTGTGTCATAATCTCCTCTTGTAAGAACACCAGCCATATTGGATGAGGGCCCACCCATATCACCTCATTTTACCTTAATCACTTCTGAAAAGACCCTATCTCCAAGCACAGTCACATTCTGAAGTACTGAGGGTTAGGATGTCAACGTAAGGATTTTGTGGGGAACACAGTTCAGCTCAGGCATTACTGGCTGAGCTTGTAGGAAAGAGCTTTAGTTCCACCATGCCATGCACTGCTGACTACTTGCATGCTTCCTGTTCTGGGTGCTTTTTCCCACCATAAGTGACAACTTGTACACATGCTTTCAGTTTGTGCATGGCCCTTTTTTGAGTCTCTAGTGTATAAGAATAGTTACTTTTGTTATTTGGTAGTAGGTGAAGCTGTCAGGTATGCGGTGGGGAGGAAAAGAGAAAATAAAGGGCCAGCGCCAATGTCCCTGCTCCCTGGTGACTGCTGGGGTGGCTCCTGCATGAGGGGGCTGCTGCGGGTGGGGGCCGAGGAGCCTGCATCTGACAGTTGTTGCATGGGGGTCTCAACCCCTCACCTTGTTCAGAGTTCCTCATCTGCCAGATCAGGCTGGTTATGGGCATGGATGACTTGTGTTGGGAGCAGGCACTAACTGTTGACATTCCAGCCTAAGGTCTTCGCTTTGCTCTGCAGAGAGACGGTTTCCATCAGCATGCGAGCCTCCCTCCAACAGACCCGTGTCGTTCCGCTTCTGATGGCTCATCAGTACCTCCGCGCAAGTGTAGAAGTACAAGTGGCCATGGCTGCAGCCATCCTCACTGGGGTCTACGTGCTCATTATATTTGAGGTAATTTTCAGGTCCTCTCTTCTAGATTTATTGGTGCCTATAAGTAAGTGTAATTTACCATGTTGGGTTCTCTGGATGGGCTCAGGGCTGCTTCTTAATGAGATTGCAGCCATGTCTTCCCTAAAAAGGAATATTTCCCTTATTCTGGGTAGAAAGTTGGTCTGTACTGGAATATTTGCTGTATCTTGCAAGATGTATCTGACATATGCAAGATGAGTTTTAGCAGGCACCAGCACAGGTCTATCTGAGAATACTGAATATGTGCCTGCTTTTTTCACCTTCACTGTGCCACTCACTGCAAGTGTGACACTGAGGGGACAAGTGTTGAGTGTCTCTGAGATGCAGGGTCTCCTGTAAGACGGGCACATTAAAATGCTGCTACTTGCCTCATAGGATTGTGTACATGATGGAAGCTTGGGAGATTATTATGTGTTACGTTATCAACTCAACTAATGAGCCTTTCTCACATGATCTCATGCCCTGTAAATTCCATGTTTCTGGAAACTTTACATGTGGCTGTACCTTTAATAGCATGAAGCAAACTACAGGCCCTACCTGGGATGGACAATTCCATTGTGGATTTGACTGTGAAACCAGATTTGCAGCAACACACTGATAGCAATGTTTGTTGGTTCCGGTAGGTTGAGCTTAGCAGGTCAACAGAGGATGTGGCTCTGGAGGGGTACTTCTTCTCGAGCTTGGCATAGGTTTAAGAAATGTCCTGGAGCTGTCAAGGGGATGGGTTTTGGGAGGCATGGCCAGGAGAGTTCCAAAAGTTTGCATGTGGCTGTCTAGGCTGCCTGGCGGAGCCCCAGTTGTCCAGCAAGGTGCCCTCTTTGGTTGGCTGTTAAATCTCCTTTATTCTAGAACAGCTCTATTCTCTCCATTCTTCTTCTATTTTCTTTTCAATCAATATCATTGTTTCAGGGTTACCATGACTACTCCCATGCTGTGTGACTTTCCAGAAGGACTAGCAGACCCAGAGGCAGCTGTGCTCTGGGCTCTGGTCTGTGACCGTGACCAGTGGTGGGAAAGCTGCGCCAAGTAGTCTGCAAGAGTCCAGGAGCAGGCTTCTGAAAAGTTCCCTCTCCCAGAGGGGGACACACAGACAGTCCTTTCCTCCAGCAGAAGTGTTTCTGCCTGTGGCCACCTGCTTGAGACTCAAAGCCCAGGGTTTATGATGTCAGCTTGTCTTGTAGCTTCCCTCAGCCCACTGAAGTCCCAGCCTCCCAGAAGGGAGGCAGGTATTCACCATAAATCACATTTTTATATAAACAATCTAAGCACACTGGTACAGCAGAATGCGGTTCTTTAGCCCACAGAGTAACCTTATCACTTGATAACATAGGGAACGTTCCAAAAGCCAGGACCCAGATGCTAGCCGAGGGCTGACCCTGGAGCAGTCTCTTCTAAAGGCCCTCCTAACGGTGGCCACCTCAGGCCCGCCAGATGAAGTACTGCTGAAGCATCCTGTGCCATGGTTCTGTGGAATGTTCTGCACTCTGCATTGGGCTGCTGGGTTCCTCATGGGATTGGATTGATTTGTCACTCTATCCCCTCTATTTCCCACAGACTACAATTTAGATCTGGTTCCATTTTGGGGCCCACATACTTTGCAGGGGTGCTGAGATTGCTCAGAGAGCTTAGGTGGTACTAGCTCAGCTACTGATCTTTCAGTTCCTGTTACCTTTGTTTCTCATGGTTTTAATATCAGCAAGGTACCATTGCCTGACTCAGTTATTTCATTAGTATTTACAATAAACTTTCTAATTCTGTCACTCCATCTGCATTTATAAATGAGTCACTCTACATTGAAGAACTTTCTCCCACCCAATTTTGTTAGTGTGAAACACTTTGTGCCAGAAACATGGGATAAATTATTTTTCTTTGTCAATTTTCATAGTAATGAGTTGTTGCCTTAGCAACTCCTACTGATTTTACTTTGAGTTTCTCTCCTGTTTTTTCTCAATATCATATTGTACAGATTTAATAAATTAAAATGATTTAGTCAGTTACAGTCACTAGTAATTAAAAAAGCATAGTCCAATGCCAATTTATTTTTGAAAAGACTTCTCTGTTATTCTGGGGTTTGCCTTTTTTGTATGATTGTACAACCTTGAAAATTATATAATTTGAAAATATTTACTAATCTTTCATTAATTAATGACTGTTATTAATAGACATTTAGAAAAAACCTTTCCCTCCTGCCCAACAGCTGTCCTGAGATTATAAAAGTCCTATAAAGAGGCCAATACAACGTGGCTTCTACTCTGGCAGGAATAAAAAGTGGGCAGGTGAGAAGAAACCAGATACACTGGTTCATTGATAAGCTCATTGAGGGCACCCTCCCTGACCTCTTGTAAATCAGCCCGGTAAACAGGTGCCCTTTGAATAAGCTGTCACCTGCCTTGATATGGAGCACCATATTAAAAGGTACTGGCTACATTATCTAGCAATAAAAGCTTCTTGTTTTGAAATAATTACAGATTCACAGGGGCTTGCAAAAAAATGTACAGGGAAGTCCAGTGCACTCCTTCACAGCTTCCCTAAATGTCAGTATGTTACACAACTATGGCTCAATTTCAAAACTAAGAAATAGACATTGGTATAATCCATA
This sequence comes from Manis javanica, assembly GCF_040802235.1. Classification (NCBI taxonomy): domain Eukaryota; kingdom Metazoa; phylum Chordata; class Mammalia; order Pholidota; family Manidae; genus Manis; species Manis javanica. The sequence continues at coordinate 22,618,435 of NC_133173.1, read as the reverse complement.
GAGCTTATTCAGATTACAGCATTTATACATCACTTACTACGTGTGTGTGTGTGTCTGTGTGTGTGTATGGCTGTGTGTAATTTTGTAGGTGTAGACTTATGAAACTACCACTGTAATAAAGATGCTCATTCAGACCCTTGTGATAGCCCTGTGTGCTATGTCCCCTCTCCCCCATTATCCCTGAGGCCTAGCGACTGCTAATGTGTTCCTCCTCTCTATGATTAAGTTACTTCACCAATGTTTCATAATAGGATAATGTAGTATGTATTCTTTTGAGATTGGCTTTTTTCCCTCAGCATGATTTCCTTGAGATTCATCCAAATTGTTGCATATATCAGTAGTTTGCTCCTTTTTATTATTGAGTAACATGCCATGGAATAGCTGGAATGGTTTGTTTAAGCATTCATCCTCTGAAGGGCTAAAAATGTTTTTTTCAGTGTCGGGAAATTATAAATAAAGTTGATATGAACATTTAAAATTACTAAAAAACATTTTAGTGATTTTTAAATGTTGAATTTTAAGTGTTCTTTATATATCCTAGATATAAGAGCTTTGTTGGATATGTGATTGCAAATATGTTTCTCAGTTCAGTTTACACATTTTTTTTTTATAGATTATGCTTTTGGTATCAAGTTGAAGAACTCTTTGCCCAGGCCTAGATCCCAAAGTTTTTTTCCTATGTTCTTTCCTAAAATTTTTATTGCTTTACATTTCCATTTTGAGTTCATTTTTGGCCAAGATGTGAAGTTTAGGGGGAGATTCATTTCTTAACCTATGGTTCCTTTGCTCTAGCACCATTTATTGAAAAGGCTAACCCTTTTGAATTGCTTTTCCTCCTTTGTTAATAAATAATTGGAAATATTTGTGTGGATATGTTTCTGCTTTCTCTATTCTGTTCCATTGGTCTATGTGTCTATTCTTCCACTAGTACCAATATCTTGTGTAGATAATCATAAGTCTTGACATTGGGAAGAATTATTCCTCCCGCATTCTAATTTCTTCAAAATTATTTTGGTTATCCTATGACCTTTCTATATCTGTATACATTTTAGAATGGCCTTCTAGTCCATGAGCAGAGTATGTCTTTGATTTCTTTTATAATTTTCAACACAGAGATCATGTACATGTTTTGTTAAATTTACACTTAAGTATTTCCTTTTTTTGGGAGCAATTGTAAATGGCATTGTGTTTTTATTTTGGTTTCCATTTTTTCAATGTCAGCATATGTAAATGCAATCGATTTTATATTGATCTTATATCCTTTTACTTTATAGCTAGTAACAATACCAATAATATCTTTACTTATTAGTTTTTGGAATTTTGTTTTGTTTTGTTTTAGATTCTGTGGGATTTCCTGTGTGTACATCATGTCATTGCAATATGAACAGTTTCATTTCTTCTTTTCAAATATGTATGCCTTTAATTTTCTTGTCTTGCTTTATTGCAATGGCTAAAATTTGCCTGCTTCTGATCTTAAAGGGAAAACATTTAGTCTTTCAACACTAAATATGAGATTAGCTGTAAGTTTTGTAGATGCAGTTTATGATTGAGAAAATTATTTTATTTTCCTAATGGGAATTTTTACCATATTGGGTGTAGAATTTTGTCAGTGACTTTCTGCATCAATTGATTTTATTCATTAGCTATTTGATATGGTGCATTACATTGATTTATTTTAGAATATTGGACCATCTTTGAATATCTAGAACAAATCTGTCTTTTCTAATGTGAGTATTTCTTACTATCATTTTTCCTCTCAGCTCTTTAGATACATCCTACAGCTCTTTAGATACATCAGTTTCATTTAGTTCTATTTTTAAATTTACTCTTTGATTATTTAGATGTTTTTTGATTTCCAAATGTTTACAGATTTTGTTTTTCTGTTACTGAATTATAGTTTGATTTTTCTTATGATCAGAGAACTTACTCTGATTTCAGTTGTTTAAATTTGTTAAAAAAAATTTTATACCCAGTTTATGGTCTATTTGGTGAATATTCCATGGGATTAAAGTAACATGATTTTTCCTGTTTTATAACACGAATGTAACTTACAAATAGAAACTCTGTATAATTAGATGAAGCAGAAACTCCAAGACTATCCTTCTATTGTGTCTGTCTTTAATTTGATATAGAAGGTAGAGGATGTCACAGAGGTGTTAGGGGAATGGTGTGATTGACCTTCTCAAGCTCCTGTGCTTCCAGAATTTCCTTAAGTACCCCTACTGGGAAAGGCCCCCATTTTAAGGGGAGGGCTGGATGCATACTCCAGCCCTGTGGGCTTTCCAAATGCAGAGACAACATTGTAGTATTCCTAGGATCTGTGCTAGGTGTCTACTTGATAGGTGTCTACACAGGGGATGGAATTTGCTTTAGGTAAGGACTCAGAAGTTGTCTTATGTTTTAGGGCAGAGTTATTTTCCAAAAGCCTGAGGTCTCTAGACTCTGCAGGCTGGAGTCCTCAGTCTGTGCTGATGTCATCTGCACCACATCTCACTCAGGGAGAGTGAGTCTGGGGTGGCCTGCCCACCTGCTTGCCCTATCTGCTCCTGCAAGCTGCTCTCCATGTACGCCTGTGCTCTCTGATGCCTCTTGGCCTGCTCTCAGCTCTATTGTGGGTGTGTCATACTTAACCATTCTCTGGCTTACATCTAGTTCTCCCTCTGTGTGTTATCTGCTGGTTGATTCCTGGTGCCTCAGGCAGCACCTGACGCAGAGTGAGAGCTCAGTACATACCTATTAAACAAGAATGTTTCCAGAACATCTTTAGATATTCGATCAGGTGTTGGGGGTCTTATTTTAGATCTGGTCTAACTTGGCTTCTGGGAGTTGGGGCACCATCCACCTCTGACTCATGAGTGACTGAATGGGAATGAACCATCAGTTAGGGTGCCTTTTGGACTTTCAGTGGGATGACAGCATTTCAGGAAGTTCCTTAGGTTATTTAAATATCTGGTCCTACAGATAATCTTGATGAACACTTTCTTGCCTGTGAATTTGGGGTTCATATTTACCATTCTTATAAAGTAGGTCTTGTTGGAAGCCCCAAAGAACAAAATTGGACCCATCTTCCTAATTCTTGCACTTTGCATCTCTAGTAGGGCTTGTGAAGATTTCCCAAATGCAGCATTCTAAAAATTTCATTATCACAGCAAAGGCTTCTATGCCCTTATAATGTGTAAAATCATATTAAAACAGTCTGACACAGGCTTAATGGAAAATATTTCACAACCTAAAGGAAATAATATTTTCCCCCCATGTTCCTTTCATCCAATCCATGGAACTATGTTTTAAGAAGGATTGCCGCCACAGGTTCCTTTCTGCTGGAAATATACAGGCTTGTCTTTCCTTTTCACTCTAATTGGTGCAAAAATGATGCAGCCTTTGTGTGAGATCATGTCTCATTGCTCTGGATCCTTTCATATTTAATCTAGAAGCTCATGTAGCATTTGGTTTAAAAATTAACCATAAAACTCTTGGAAAAAATAGGCAAAAATCTCTTAGACATAAACATGAGTGACCTCTTCTTGAATGTATCTCCCTGGGCAAGGAAAACAATAGCAAAAATGAACAAGTGGGATTATATTAAGCTGAAAAGCTTCTGTACAGCAAAAGACACCATCAATAGAACAAAAAAACAAAAAGGTACTCTACAGTATGGGAGAATATATTTGTAAATGACAGATCCGATAAAGGCTTGACATCCAAAATATATAAAGAGCTCACCCACCTCAACAAACAAAAAACAAATAATCCAATTAAAAAATGGGCAGAGGAACTGAACAGACAGTTCTCCGAAAAGAAATACAGATAGCCAACAGACACATGAAAAGATGCTTCACATTGCTAATTATCAGAGAAATGCAAATTAAAACCACAATGAGGTATCACCTCACACCAGTAAGGATGGCTACCATCCAAAAGACAAACAACAAGAAATGTTGGTGAGGTTGTGGAGAAAGGGGAACCCTCCTACACTGCTGGTGGGAATGTAAATTAGTTCAACCATTGTGGAAAGCAGTATGGAGATTCCTCAAAATGCTCAAAACAGACCTACCATTTGACCCAGGAATTCCACTCCTAGGAATTTACCCTAAGAATGCAGCACTCCAGTTTGAAAAAGACAGATGCACCCCTATGTTTATCACAGCACTACTTACAATAGCCAAGAAATGGAAGCAACCTAAATGTCCATCGATAGATGAATGGATAAAGAAGATGTGGTACATATACACAATGGAATATTATTCATCCATAAGAAGAAAACAAATCCTACCATTTACAACAACATGGATGGAGCTAGAGGGTATTATGCTCAGTGAAACAATCCAAGCGGAGAAAGAGAAATACCAAATGATTTCACTCATCTGTGGAGTATAAGAACAAAGGAAAACTGAGGGAACAAAACAGCAGCAGAATCACAGAACCCAAGAATGGACTAATGGTACCAAAGGCAAAGGGACTGGGGAGGATGGGTCGGTAGGGAGGGATAAGCGGGGGGGAAGAAGAAGGGGGGTATTATGATTAGCATGCATAATGGGGGGGGTGGGAGAAAAGGGGGGCTATACAACACAGAGAAGACAAGTAGTGATTATACAACATTTTGCTATGCTGATGGACAGTGACTGTAAGGGGGTTTGTGGGGGGGACCTGGTATAAGGGAGAGCCTAGTAAACATAACGTCCTTCATGTAATTGTAGATTAATGATAACAAAAAAAAAATAAAGAAAAGGGCGATTACTCCCTGATAGGATAAAACTAACTGCAAATCACCGATTAATGCATGCTTTAAATATCCTTAATTTTGATCATTTAAAGGGTGTCAGATAATCAGCTATGGAAGTACATTTTTCTGATAATATTCCTTTCTCTTAAAGAAAAAAAAAGAAAAAAAAGCAGTTCCTGTGTGGTGATCTCCAATAAATTCTTCACAATGGTATAAAGGGCATATTAAAGTGTGGGCAAAGGGTTTGTTTGTGTTTATACAGAGGATCGAAGCCTACTTTGGCTACCCAGAAAATGAATTAAGATACGATATGAAGAACTTCCAACATCACCATTCTCTGGAAGAGTCATTCCAGAAGATAATTATCAAAAAACTTCAACAAAGATCCTGGTGCTGTTGCAGTTGTAGCTGCATTCATCCCACCGGTTCCTGGACTTGCCATTGGAAGGAAGAAGGAGATATCTAAGCTGGCCTGTGCATACAGTAAAACAACAAATTTGACTGGATCTATACTGTCATAACTCAACCAAGAATTAGGAGAAGTGCAAGTTGCAGCGCTCCAAAAATCTTGCGACTATAGACTATCTACTGTTAAAAGAACATATGGGATGTGAACAATTCCCAGGAATGTGTTGTTTTAATATGTCTGATTTTTCTCAAACTATTCAAATTCAGTTAGACAATATCCATCATATCATTGATAAGTTTTCACAGATGCCTAGGGTGCCTAACTGGTTTTCTTGGTTTCACTGGATATGGCTGGTAATTGTAGGTCTGCTTTGGTTACGTAGCTGTATTCCTATTATGTTAATGTGTACATGCAATGTAATTAGCAATTTAAAACCTATACACGCTTATGTTACACTACAAGAAGATATGTCAAAGAAATAATCAATCTTCCCATGTTTTCTTCCATCTGCTACTTTTATAGCTTCTCTTCTTCCTTCATAATTACAACCCCTAAGTAGAATTCATGTCTCATATCGAAATTACCGAGTATCATAATTCTTCCAAGTGGTAAAGATACCTCAAGACAAATGCTGGGCATAGAAGCCACAGGGCATAAATCTGCAAAAAAGTAAAAAGCTAACCTTTTCAAACAATATGGCTTCTCTCTCACTTACCAACTTTACATTTCCCTGTATGGCCCCAGAAGATGACTGGTTAGCCAGACACGGGTAAGATTTCTCAAGGGAGGAACAACCTAAGACAGGCACAGTCGCAGGGGGGCCATCAGGTGAGAAATTGGGGATCAACAAAGGTGAGACTTAGAACCTCACCTCCCCTGTTTTGAGAGAAATCTTCTGCATCTGTGGATGTTTTGTTGCCCTTGTCTAGCTTGGATTAATACTTAGTCTATAGGCACACACCTGATCATCTACATTTGCCCTCTTACAGCACTAAACTATGTTTTCTACCTTTATCTTGCATCTACCTACCACTTCAGCATTTTATTAAAAATAATAATAATAATAATAATAAAGGAGAATTGTGGGATTCACATATAAATCAAGTATAAAAATCAAACAAATAATCATAATTGACCTGAATGTTTATAGTTCATGATGCGTGATCAAAACCGAAAGTTTCTGTGATGAATGCCCTTGTACTGTTCACCATGTAAGAACTTATTCACTATCTAAGAACTTGTTCACCATGTAAGAACTTGTTCGTTATGCTTCAGGAGATTGGAGACTGTTGAGAATTAGGCTTGGGGTTGATTAATGATTGTGCATTGAGTGCCCTATACAGAATTTTATTGTTGTTAACAACCATATGATCAATGAATATGAGAGATGCCCTCTTGAAAAAAAAAAAACCTGAATGTGCAGAGTGACAAATGTAGGAAATGGCAAAGTGAGATGAGTTTTCAGACAATGGGGCAAGGGTGACTTCTTTTCCTGCCATAAAAATTCTTGGACAGTTATAATGGCCATGTTTTGGTAATAAAAGTAATAACAGTTCAAAAAAATTAACTGAAAGGAAATTCAAAAGAGATGAATAGAGGACATCTTGAATCTTCCAGGGGGTCTGTGCTTTACAGAAATGGGAAGTGCATTTGGAGAGTAGGGAGAGGCTGTATTTCAGAAGGCAGTTCCCTTGTCACAATGCCATTTTCCAATGGAAACCTCCAAGTTAGATTTCTAATTTTTATGTTTTTTCAAGGCTGAAATTTAAATTACAGCTGTGGCCAATGGTTCTGTCCCTTAATTCATTTTTCTTTGTCTGCAAGCCTCTTATTGCTGAGAAGTCAGTATTGTGATTCATGGAATGCATTATTTCCAGTGGCATTTGGCAAACTGTCTCTAGCAGTCTCCATTACCTTGTTCCAGAGTTACCCTTTCTTTTCTATGAAATCAAAGACTTCAGGACTGCAGGAAGGTGGGCCAGGTATGTAATACCAGGCCTTTGCTTAACGGGCAAATATGTACCTAATAGGAGGGATGGGGCACTGGTCTTCCAACCTGGCTGGGCCACGCAGCCTACAGTTTCTTCTGACAAGATCACAATCTGATATTTCAAGGTTTCTCAAAGTAATTCCTTGGAAAAAAATTCCAGTGTTTTGCACACTTGTCTTGAAGTACGTGTCACAGCCCTCCTAGTGGGTGTCTGTCTCTCTGCATGCTCTTGGCTGTTCCTGGATGCCCAGCCAGTGGACTGGATTGTCTTGTTTGAGGCCAGATAAATCAGAGGGTGTGTGTGTGCTGGGGTGGGGCTGCTGAGACAGAGGAAGCCAGTGCATGAAGAAGGGCCACAGAGAGACCTGAGGGCTTTGACCTCGAGGAAAATGGTGATGATGTTGATACCGAGCAGAGCTAATATGCAGTTCTGAGAATTCTCTGTGTAATAGGACCCCCAAAACAGCCCCGTGAGGCAGGCTTTATTAGCATTCTCATTTTACAAGTGAGAAAACTGAAGCACGGAGAAGTCGAATTACTTGCCCAAAGCCCCTGAGCTGGCCCAGATGGAGTGAGGGCTCAGTCCTTGTTTGGCTGCCTCTGGAGGCCCTGCTTCTCACCAGATGAGATGGCATCTCACTGAGCAGGGGTCCTCTGTAGCCAGAGCAGGGAAAGCTACACGAAGGGCGAGCCAGTGTCTGTTACCTACTGTGGCTGGCTTGTGTTTATGTGTGTTATGTTATTCGATTCCAAAAAGATGTGTCAGGTTGAACAGCCCCCTGCCCCCACCCCCTGCAAGATACCCACATCTTGGCCTCCAGAATCTGTGAATATGTGACATTATAAGGCAAAAGAGACTTTGCAGATGTGATTAAATTAAGGATCTTGGGATCTTAGCTGACTCTCCAGGTGGGCCCACTTCCCTGGAAGGGGAGAACCTCCCCAGCTGTGGTCAGAGGGAGATGCAACTATGGACTCGGGTCCCGGGGAGGTGACGTGAGAACGGCCCTCTGTTGCTGGCTTTGAGGATGGAAGAGATGGGCACTGGGCACGGCATGTGGGCAGCCTCTAGAAGCTGGAAACGGGCTCTTCCCCACAGTCTGCAGAACACCACCCCGCTGACACCTAGAGCTCAGCCACTGTGTTAGATTTCTGACCTGTAGAGCTGTAAGAGGATAAGTCTGTGCTGTTTTAAGCTACCCAGTTTGTGACAGCTGCTCCTGGAAATGAACACAGTAGGTCCCCGAGAGGGGGGTCTTGCACTCCTGTTTCACTGGTGGAGAAATGGGCTTAGGGAGGATGACCTGATGCAGGACTGGACTCAGGTTCATCCTGTCCAAAAACATCCTCCTCTGAGGAGACTGGAGGTGCCACAGCATGTCACCTGGTTGCTGAGCTTCAGTGTGGCTGAGAGAAGGTGCCAGGCTCGAGGCCATCCTGGCTTGCTGACCCCAACGCCCAGCGTGTGCGGGTGCTGAGGGGTGCTGACTCCCCTTTATGAACAAGAAGGAATCTGAGGCTGAGTGTGGGGCTTCCCTCCACTTTTTAATGATCAGGCAGGGCCTTGCTTGCAATCAGATGGGACTGCTATGAGCTGGAGAGGCCAATTGGAAGGACATTTGGGGTGTGTGTGCGTGCATGTGCAAGCGAGACTGTGCAAGTGTGAGGAAGGTGCGTGAGGGTGTGCGGATGTGTGCGTGTGAGTGTGAGACTGTGTCTCTGTGAGTTTGAATTAGGGGTATGACTGTGTGTGCATGCATGTATGTGTGAGTGTGCATTGTGTGAGTGTGTATGTAAGTCTGAATTTGAATTAGGGGTATAACTGTGTGTGTGGTGTGTGTATGTGTGTGTGTGTGTGCATGCACATGTGTGTGCACGACGGGTCCCAGTGCTCCTTCTGCCTTCACTTTGCTCGCTCACCTCTGGTGCCATGACGGGCTCTTCTGAGGCAGGCGTGGAGAGACTGGCCTGACCCCATAGTTCCCAGACAGCTGGGTGCCCCTGGGAGCAGACAAGTCCTGACCACACGGGAGGGTCTGTGCCCAAGTTCTCTCCACAGTCCAGTCTGTGTCTGTCCGCACATGACATTCTCTGGGAGATAGGGCCGGGGTCAGGGTGCGGGAGGCGCTGTGTGCCCCCTCAGGCAGATGGGCTTTGTGCGGCTCAGCCTCATCACCCCAAGGGCCAGCCAGGACTGGTTATCTCCTCTCCTCCTCCACCCGAGACCTCCCCGGACGTGGGCTGGGAGCGGCCCGGCCCGGCCCTTCTGTCTGGCGCCAGGAGCTGATCCCACACCAGGAAGGAGTGCGAGGGGCCGCAGAAGGCCGCCCTGCAGGGAGGGTGGCGGGGACTGTGGCGTCCCCCTCCTCCGCCGCAGTTCCTCCTGCTTTAGTGATGGGGCTTGGGCAAAGTCTCCTGACAGCACAGCTTATTTTTGTTACTGTTATTGAGAGTTATTTTATTTGCTGACAATGTGTTCTTTAAAATATTCTGTTTCTGTGTTTTACGGAAAACTTCATGTTTTTGCTTTTGCCATTTTTAGAGTACCTGAGGTTAGGAATGCACAGCTTTTTTTTTTAATTGAGATATAATTGACACAACATTGCGTAAGTTTGTGTGCAACATGTTGATTTGATAGGTTTATGATTACCACGGCAGCTTTAGCTAACAGCTCTATCACTTCACATAATTACCAATTCTTTTATGTGGTGAGAACAATCAGTATCTAGTTTCTCAGTGACTTTGGGTTAGTAATACTGTACTGTTGACTATGATCACAGTGCTTTGCATTAGCTCTCCAGGTCTTAACTTATCTTCTCATTGTAAGTTTATGCCCTTAACAACATCTCACTGGTTCCCTCATCCCTCAGCGCCTAGTAACCACCAGTCTACTCTGTTTCTACAAGTTTGGCTTTTTTAGATTCCATATACAAGGGAGATCATACAGTGTCTGTTTTTCTCTGAGTTATCTCAATTAAAACAATGCACTCAGGGTCCATCTATGTTGCCACAAATGGCAGGATTTCCTTTTTAGTGGCTGAATAATACTCCATTGTATGTTTATATATCACGTCTTCTTCATCCAGTCATTCACTGATGGACACTTAGATTGCTTCCATATCTTGGCTATTGTAAATAATGCTGCAGTGTAAGGGGAATACAGGTATCTTTTCAAGATCCTGTTTTCATTATCTTTGGAATATACACAGAAGTGGGATTGCTGGGTCTTATGGTAGCTGTGGGTAAAATTGTAACATTTCCAGAATATCTAGCCTGGCTTTAATATATCTGCATATCAATAAGTGTTCAGTGGTGGAAAGAACTATGGCTTTAGTTCATTTGCACCATTCCTCAGGGGTGGAGAGAAGCTCATCTCCATATTAATGGGTAATTACCTGGGCAACGAGAGCTTATCTGTACCTGAGGGCCGGTTTTTGGCTTCTGCTGGAGCAGGAAAGAGAGAAATGGCCCCAGGCCTCAGTTTGTGAGCAATAAACAGATTTTAAACTTTATTTCTCCCTTTGATTGGTTCTTAGAGGTATTTTGCCCTGGGATTTCCTCTCCCCAGACTTACAGTAGCTTTGTTTTTTAGTTTTTGAGAATCTTCCATACTATTTTCCAGAGTGGCTGCACCATTTTACATTCCCACCAACACTGCACAAGCGTTCCATTTTCTCCACATCCTCTGCACCACTTGTTATACCTCATCTTCTGGTGAAGACCATTCTCCCAGGGATGAGGTGATATCCCATTGTGGTTTCGATTTGCGTTTCTCTGATGACAGTGAGGTTGAGCATCTTTTTATGTATCTGTTTGTCATTTGTGTTTCTTCTTTGGAAAAATGTCTAGTTCCTTTCATCATTTTTCATCAGGTTGTTTTTTGTTACTGAAGAACTTTTAGTCTTTCTTGCAAGGAAGATGTAGTGGTAGTTAACTCTCTCAGTGTTAGTTTGTCTGGGCAAACCTCCATTTTTCCTTTATATCTGAAGAATAACTTTGCTGGATAGAATATTCTTGGCTGGCAAGTTTTATCTTTCAACACTTTGACTATGTCATCCCATCCTCTCCTGGTCTGTGGGGTTTCCACTGAGAAATCTGCTGATAGCCTAAGGGGGTTCCTTTGTCTGTTACAATTGTTTTTTCTCTTGTAGCTTTTAGGGTTCTCTCTTTGTCTTTGATTTTTAATTGTTTCTTTATAATGTGTTTTGGAGAAGGTCTTTTTTCATTGAGATACAGGGTATAATCTATTAGCTTCATGAACTTGGATGTCCAAGTGTCTCCCCCAGGTTTAGGAATTTCTCAGCTATCATTTCTTTAAATAACCTTCTTCTTCTTTCTCTCTCTCTTCTCCTCTGGAACCCCAGTTATTCTGTTTGAATGTTCGATGGACTCCCATAGATCATATAGGCTTTCTTTGCTTTTTTTCATTCTTTTTTCTTTTTTTTTTTACTCTGATTGGGTTATTTCAAAGTTCCTAACCTCCAGGTCACCTATTCTATGTCCCATTTGTTCCACTCTGTGGTTGATACTCTCTACTGCAATTTCCATTTATTCATTGAACTCTTTAGCTCCAGAATTTCTGTTTCTTTTTTAATGATTTCTATCCATTTTCCCAAATTTCTCATTTTGTTCATGTGTTATCCTTGTTTCATTGAATTATCCTTCTGTATTTCCTTGTACTTGTCCGTAGTTTCCTCTATTGAGAATCCTCAGTATAGCTATTTTGAATTCTTTTTCAGCTAGATTGAAAAATTCTGTGTCTTTATGTTCAATCAGTGAAGAATTATTATGTTAATAATGACACGCGTCCTCGATTCTTCATGTTCCTTGCAGTTCTGCATTGTTGCTTTTGCTTTTGAAGTAGCAGACACCACCTCAAATCTTACTAGCTGCATTCAGGTGGGATATACTATTTGTTGGTCCTTGTATCTGAGGCTTTCTCTAACTTGGTACGAATACACCTGCTCTGTGCTTCTTGTGCCCTCTTGTGGCAGAATTCTTAAGCTTTTATGTCTTGTTCTTACAACTTGCCTGCTGGCTGCTGGAAACATCTCTTGTTTTCCAGGAGGTGGTGCCATAACTCAAGTTTGAGCTTTCTCTCTTGCCCGCAGACCGGTCTGTTTTTTGAATAGCACTGTTTACAGGAGCTTGCTCTCACTGCCCCAGGGAGCATGCACAAGGAGTGGCTACAGAGGCAGGGGAGGAGAGGGTTTAGCACTGGGGCCCTTGTGGGTTCCTACAGGCCTGGTGGGAGGACCTTGTCTGAGCTTTTTTTTGGAGGTTTGGTTGGAGGTTGGGCTTCTGCTAAAGCGCTGAGTGCAGTCAGCAGGAACAGCATTCCTTCAGTGCCCTTTGCTATTCCTATCTGCCCGTTTTCTGATCTCCTCCTCTAGTCATGGAGGTCCCGTCAGGTCTGGGTGTTGTGGGGTGAAACAGGTTTCCCCAGTAGCATCCTGCACACTGGGGAAGCTGTGCACTGAATCACCACTCTCTTTTCCCAGCAGGAGAGGCCATGGCCAACTGGTTAGGCCCCCCTGCCATGTCACCCTGGGGGAGGGGCAGTGATTCTGCTTTCTTGATCCCACTTTCTCCCAGTGCACCGGGAATAAGAGAACAAGCTGGTTCCCAGAAAGAGGCTGAGCACCCCCTTACACTTCATTGCATATCTCTAGGGGCGGCAGTGACGGTGGGCCCTTCCTTAACTCTGAAGTCTTGAGTTTCTAGAAACCCAAAAGATGTGTAAGTGGTACAATTTTGGGTGTTGAGTTCACTAGCACACCACCCTGCACATAGTAAGCGTTCATCCCTCATGTGTTGTAGAGTCTGGCCCTGTTTCCCAGTCCTTTCTCAGAGCCATGATGTAGTAGGACAAATACAGGCTTTGGGATGCTAAGAAACTTGTTGTACTTGTTCGTATTTCATCTTCAAACTTAGAGAACCCTTTGGTTTTTTGCAAAGGACAAACACAGCAATGTGGGTGGAGCATGGATGGGCTGCCCCTGAAGGGGCTGCCTAGCCTCCATGGTTTGGTGTGGGATCTGAGCCAGCTCTTACCGTCCTGGGCCATGTCCTGTCTGACTGTTTGCTCTGACTTGATTACTTGCTGAGCTGTCTGCCAGGTATCTCCTCTTTCCACCTTCCCATGTCTCCTAGGAAGAGGGTGTTTGGGCCCCTTTGCAAGTGGTGGGCCTACATTTCTCTGTCAAATGGTGTGAAGGCACTCTGGTCCTCTGGTGCATAGTGGGCTGCCCAGGTGTGTCCATGTCCTGAGTTCTAGCTGACAGGATGTGTGCAGAGTGACACCCCCTACCTTTGCCTCAGCAATGGCATGTCCAAGGTGGCCTGGGGGGTCTGAGGGGCCTCAGTGAGCAGAGGTCTGCTGGCTACTCGCACTCTGGTTATGCGGGCTCTGAGGGGCTGGCTGGAAGCACAAGGCAGCCAGGCACCTACTGGAAGGAATGGTGTGATCTGCCTTCTGTGCTGAAGCCTGCTGAGCTTGGTTCTCTCATGGCTGCAGAGAATCCTGTGACTCTCACTAGGGGGTCTGCCTTGGGGAAGCACTGGCTGCTGCTGGTTCTCATGTATTGAAATACCATCAGTGGGAACCTCCAACACCCGTCTGTTCTGGAGTCTCCTCCAAGCCACGTGCTCTGCTCTGGGAAGTCCACACGAGCCACACCCTTTTGTTGAAGGGGACACCTTGCCTAAGAGATTCTGAAAGGAATGGAAGGGGGTGTGCCTGCTGGGCAGTGTGGGGAGGAGGGGGTGGTGGCCTGGCGCACCGGGGCCAGCTTGAGCCAGGGAGGGTGAGCGATTTTAGAGCTTCTCAGGGTGACAGCGCCATCCTCACAGGCTTACGTGGGCCTGACGGTGCAGACCTCCGCTCCTCCTGCCGCCATCCTCCAGTGCCGCCTGCTGCCCTGTGGCTTTCCCCCCTGGCCGGAGCTCCCTGTGCACAGAGGCGGCAGGGATTGTGCCTGAGGGGCTGGACGAAGTGAGCCCACTTGCGCTGCTGCCTTGCCGGGGCTGGTCCCAGCACTAAGCTTGAGCTGAGCATCACGGGCGCCTCACACAAGGACCTGCACACTCACTCTCTTCTCAGGCATGCATGTGGTTCCTGCCTGAGCTTCACGGTTTGGCAGGTGACTGTCACCAAATAGAATCCCCAACTCGGGTGTGTCTTTGTCTCTGAGGACAGAACAGTACAAAAATCGCATCCTGGCTGGAATGTGTGGGTGTTCCTGATGCCTGATGGACCCTGTGGCAGTTGCCTGTCCTCTAAGGCAAGGGGACGGCATGGAGAGGGAGCAGGAACAGCCAAGACCACCTGTGCACACCTGGCTTCTTTTAGAGCTGGGAAAAAGGAAAGACATGCTAACATGGCATTTTCATCTTGTGCTGGGAATAATGTCCATTTGGTGACATGGGGTCAGAGCAGTCAATTTGGAAGAATGTTCTAAGGAAGTTGTGGGAAACTGAGCAGAATGTGTCCAACCTTCAGGAGATAGTCATGTGAAAAAATAGTTTTGGTAAATCCTAATTCCACAATTCCAAAACGCATTTGTGAATATGATTGTCCAGCTTATGATTGTCCAAAGCTGGAAGAGTTAACACCTCACATGCTCTCTTTTACTGCCAAAGCTGAGGGTTTATTATTTCTTAACAGAAATGTCTGCAGTATGCAATAGGAGTATGCACCTTAGGAACATATCACTGAAAATTCAGGGATACAGTTGTCCTTATTTTTCCATTTTGGGGAGAAATCCAGGCTATCTTCCCAGGCAATACAGGATCACTTGGTGACGGGGCTGGGCCTGAGTGTGGCCTCATGTTCACGGTTTAGCACTGGGGGATCTTGTTTAAGTCCTAAAATCTGAGTCTGTGTGTTCTGAGGACTGTCCCTGATGCCTTGTTGAGGTACCCTAAACAGGACACTGATGATTTAGGGAATATACATTCTCCTTGGGTCACTCAGTGCATGAGGGGCCTTGTAAAGGGAACATCAGGTAAGAAGCAACAGTAAAATACCAACAAGAACAAACAGCCTGGACTGACACACACACAGGGGCAGAGGGAAGCAGGCAGGGGCCGCAGGGTCCTGCACACAGTGGCTGGAGGCCCCTGTCTGCCTACGAGCTCTCTGCCAAAGCACGGTGAGGGCCT
Source organism: Manis javanica (assembly GCF_040802235.1). NCBI lineage: Eukaryota > Metazoa > Chordata > Mammalia > Pholidota > Manidae > Manis > Manis javanica. Next base: position 22,603,150 of record NC_133173.1, on the reverse strand, counting down.
GTGGTCAGGGGCACGATTCGGAGCATGACTGGGAGACTGAGTCTCCCTGAGTCCACCTCCCGGCCACAGTGCCCTTGTGCCAGAAACACACCTCCTAACGCTCCTAAGGACTCCCTAACGCTCTTGCCTCTTGGCAGCTTTCTGCCCCAGTCCAGGAGCTGCAGGCCCTGCCCTGAGTGGGAATTCTCTGCCCCTCATCCTCTCTGCAGAGCGCGTGAGATGGGACGTCTTAGCACATCCCACCTCCCACTGCGGAGGGCACTGTGACAAGGTGCAGCAAACTGTGGGGCCCTGGGGGCAGCCGCTCCCTGCATGGCCCCCACGTTCCTGCCTCTTCCTCACGTCTCCCAGCCCCCGTGGCTTAACATCTGCCCCACGTTTGTGCCCAGAGCTCCAAGCTCATCAGGTACATTTTCAGCCTTCTTATCAGAGGTGACAATCTTATTACCTATTTTTCTATTGTATTGGCTCAGTCACCATTTTGTCTCACCCCTCAGATCAGCTCCTCCATGCCCGCTGCCCAGTCTTGATGGCCTTGCTGCATTTACGCGTGCTCATCTCAATGCCCTTGGAGCAGTAACTTAGTGAAGAAGTAGCAAGGTTTGTTTTATGCCACCTTCCTGGTCCTGAATCCCCTGTCTCTGGTGGTAAGGGTGCCTTCCACCATCCTGTTCAGGGAGGGCCCCTTTCACAGGGGAGATGTATTTCCAGCTTTCAGGGGAACAAAGAAGGGTCAAATGACCCTAAAGCCCTAGCTGTTTCTCAAGTAACTTTGATTCAAAATAAACACTATGCCAAAGTGGCACATTTTGGGGTGGCAAATTCTGCCCCCTCACAAAGCTCTAGTAGAATATTGCAGCCAGGACACTGATGTTGCCACAGTCAAGATAAAGAACATTTCCTTCCCCCACAGACCCCCTCATGTAGCCCTTTTATAGCCACAGCCACTTCCCTCCCTTCCTTATAAACCCCTTGCAGTGAGTCATAATCTGCCCACCATTTCTCTAATATTGTCATTTCAAGAACATTGTATTAATGGAGTGGTAACATGGAATTGGCTTTTTTCCACTCAGTGTAACTCTCTGGAGATGCACCCAGGTTGTTTCATCCATCAGTAGTTAGCGCCTTCTCATTGCTGCTCAGGATTCCACATGTGGATGGACCACGGTTTGTTTAACCACTCGTCCACTGAAGGACACCTAGGTTATTTCCAGTTTGGGGCAATTACAAATATAAAGGTGCTACAGCTATTCATGTGCAGATTTTGTGTGAAGACAGATTTTCTTTTCTCTCGGATGAAAAGCCCAGGATGGAGTTGATGGGTCATAGGGTAGTTATGTGTTTGGTTTTAAGGACCACTTTGCATTCCCTCCAGCAGTGTGTGAGGTCCAGTCTCTTTGTTCTCACCAGCACCTGGTGTTATTGCTACTTTTACTTTAGTCACTCTTATATGTGTAGGGACATCTCACGGTTTCTAGCCTTAAAGTCCCTCCAGGACCCTGTGTAGAAGCCTCTGCCCCCTCTTCTCCTGCCAGCTTGTTCTGAGAAAAGACCCAAGGCTGCATGTAGTTCCCTGATGGGTGGGTCATAAGCAATGTGATGGGCACCACTGGCTTTTTTTCCTAGATGTTCCCGACCATAGTTGTCTGTCATTAACTGGACACTATGCCCTGGTTGTCACATGAGCAAGAAGAAGCTTCACTCAAATTTTTGGGGCACTGGCCTCCTCCAGGGGTCATGGGAGAGGAAAGGGGTGGTTCCCACCATGTCCTGGTTTTCTTAATACCTGTCTTAGGCAGCTTCGGCTGCTATAAAAAAATTCTACAGACCTCATCACCAACAGAAATTTGTTTCTCACAGTTTTAGGGACACACAAACATTCAGCCCAAAGCATTCTAACCTTGGCCTCCCAAAATTCATGTCCTTCTAGAATGCAAAATACATTATTTAATCCCAATAACCCCCAAAGTCTTAACGCATTCCATCATCAACTCGAAGGTTTAAGTCCAAAGTCTCACATTTAGATCTAAAGCAAATATAGATAAGACTCAGCATACATGTTGAAGCAAATTTCTCCCTGTTGTGAACGAAACATGTTGAACCTGTGAAATCAAACATGTTATGTGCTTCCAAAATACAATGGTTGGACAGGAATAGAATAGATGTTCCCTCTCCAAAAGGGAGAAAAAAGAAAGAAAAAAGAAGTGATGGGTCCCTGGCAAGTCCTAAACCAGTGAGGGTCCTGCCCTGCTGCTGTGGGTAGCCCTGCCTCCGTAGCTGTGCCGGGCACAGCTCACTCTGGGCCCTCACAGACGGGGGTTGCATGCCTATGGCTCTCCTGGGCTGGAATCAGGGGCAGAGACTCTGTTGCAGGAGAACACGGGAGGCCCAAATCCCTGGGCCTCCATTGTATCGAAGGGTTCTTGGCAATGCGCAGGATAGAAGTCAAATGTGTGCCAGGTACAGGATGAGGCAGATTTATTAAGAGGCAAAAGGCATAGAGCATGCCACCATGGGAAGTGGGCTACTGCCTAGGCAGAGTAGCCCCTCTCTGCCAAGTTCTAAACCAGTGAGATTTAGGTTAATGCTTTTGTTGGAAGTATAAGGCGTATGTAAAGTAGAGGGCACAATGGTCATGATTTCTCTGAGAAGATTCTTAGAAGAGGGGGTCTTTTCCTTATTAGGTCTCTTCCACGGTTTGTTATGACAATTGCAAACTGTCATGGTGCGGACAGGCACGATTTTTACTACGTAAATGAGATTTTAACGAAGGTAGAGGTCTATTCCAGGTCAAATTGGACCCATCGTAGTTTGGCCAATTCCAGCTGGTTATTCCTGGTTAGTTTCAAGTCCTTCTGCCCAGCTCTGCCCACTGTTCCCTCGCCCAGCCAGTTAAGCTATCTCTGACTTCCTGTCTGCCTCATCCTGCCACTCCCTCCCCTTTCTCCACCCTACTGGTCTACAGCTCCACTGCGTATTGCTCTGTCAGAAGCCTTCTGCTGTGACCCCTTTCTGTTGGATGCTCTATGCCTGGGTGGAAAGCCTGAGGCTTACGGTGCCTCCACCCTTCAAAATCTAGGTGGAGATCATCCACGCTTCTGGGCTTTGCTGGGCGCACAGGCCCTATGGAGCCCACAGTGTGAGGTGGTGCTGTGCAGCGCTGGCTCTCCCTTCGAGAACTTCCTGCCCTGTGTCTCACTGAACTGTGGGCCTATAATGGGAGGGCAGCCCTGAGGGCCTCTGAAATGCCTTGGGGGTTAGTCTTTTGTTTTCTTGGACTTGGGGTCTTGGCTTCTGTTTATGTGGCTGACTGATTTCCCCACTGCCTTAATGAACAGCTCCTAGTTTCTTCTGGGGTGGCAGGTCCATACTAATGTCCTTACCAAATCTGTTACACACTTCATGTTTCTTCTGAATAAGCTTTTTCATTCTTTCAATATGGATAGACTAAGAATTTTGATCAAGATTTTTTATTTATTGGCACTTTTTCCAACTTAGGGTAGAGAAAAGGTCTCCCTATGGAGGCAAATGCAGATTCAGGCACGCCTCCTGGAGGCCCCTGCATGAAAGCGACCATGAACGTGGAATGGTGGATGCTGCGGGTGCCCATTGAGTAATTAACTGAGTGCGTCTGGTGCAGACAGGACAGTACAAACATGAGGCAATAGCTGATGAACTTTTTGCAAAACATCAAAACTTAGACATTTTAAAACAGTGTTGTCATTTCACAAGAACTGTTTGGAACCAATTATGTTATCAGTAACACATCCTGTAAGGTCGTAATTTCAGAAACCATGAATTTGGATAAGATTCCAAATTCAGTTAATAGTTCAGATGAAAGAAAGACTTTGTAAATTCTGGACCTCCTAACTCTTCAAAAGCTCATGGGATCATGATGAAGCTGTTTCTAAAAGACTGTAACCAGGACTGAAAACCAAAATGTTTTCTCCTTTTGCAAGGGTTTGGGAAATGCAGACAAGTGCATTTTCTTTTCATGAAAGAGACAGAAGCACCCAACAGTGCATAATGGTACACAGGCCTGGTCCAGACACCTTGGGAAGGCTGTCTTGTCCAGTGTTGTTTTCAGTTCTGGGAAATCTTTACTTACTTATTTATTATTGGGATATAATTGAGGCAAAAAATATCGGTTTCAGATGTGAATCATAGTGACTAGATAATTATATACATCACTAAGTGTTCACCATAGTAAGTTTGGTTTCCCCATCACCACACCAAGGGATTACAATGTTCTGATTATATTCTCTATGTTGTGCTTCCATTCTTATGACTAATTTATTTTATAATTAGAAATTTTACCTCTTTATCCCCTTCACCTATTTCACCTGTATCCCTACTCCCCTCCCTGTGGTGACCAACGGTCTGTTGTCAATATTTATGGGTCAGTTTGTTTGTTTTGGCTTTTTTAGTTTCCACATGTAAATGAAATCCTATGGTATTTGTCTCTCTCTGCCTGGCTTACTGCATACACGATAGCCTTCAGGTCCATCCATGTCGTTGCAAACAGCAGTCTTTACTTTCAGGGTCGTAGATGGAGTGCGGGCCTAGTCGGAGTTTGGTGCTTAGCTTAGATGTGTCATGTGAACCCAATAGTCTGTTTCCTGGAGTTTGGTGGCACAAAGGTTGCTTGGAAATTCCTGATGTGGACATTTCTAGCAAGGTTGAAGGGTCTTTCTGGAGTGTCTCTTCCACGAGACAAAATCTCCAGGGTAGCTGTAATGCTTAAGGTCATTGTCTCCCAGGAGTGCACTGTGAAAAGGCTGCTCTACCAAAGCACAGTTGTTTTAATAAAAGCAATTAGGCCTTTACAACATTGAAATATCTCCTTATATCAGCGGTGAGTCAAAGAAGGCAGGGGCCAAGAACATGAGACAATCTCAAAGGGTAAATGTCTACTAGTTTCGGATGGGTAATCTGAGATTTAGAAGGACTGACAGCAATATTTTTGGCCAAGGTATCTGGAGAATCTCCACAAATTTTGCCAACTGAGTCTTAGTATAATTAGTGTGTTCAGCTAACTCTGAAGATTGAAGCTGTTATGCACAGTGAAATTGTGGTAAACCAGCCAGATGGTATAGATCCGTCAGAGTGTCTGATCAGTAAAGGGGTTCCATGACACTGTGTAGTCTGAGAAGTTCTCTAGGTAGGGATGATCTTTTCTAATAGGAATTTTGGCCACAGAAGCAGCACTGGCCTGTCTAGAAGGGAAAGCTTTTGTTTTGTGAGAAAACATACAAACCATGACTAATACTTTTTTAAATCTATGAGATGGGGAAGCTGTATGAAATTCCTTTGGCAAAACTTAGGTGGCCCATTTGGCAATTTGAAAATGCACAGGGGCCATATGGATGTATGGGACAAGTGAGGTAGGCATTCTTTACAGCCTTATTAATATTTCCCCACCAAAATTGATTCATGAACGCTATCATTTTATCAGTAGACTGATGGCGTAATGCATATACATTAGTAAGTAGAGGGAATTTGAGAATTTCTTTTAAGTCAGATTGTTATTTGGTACAAATCAAAGTTCTCTTTTTTAATCAAACCAACACTAGATTTCTAGTACTGATTTTCCTTCTATCGGGCCATTTATTGGGTATTTCTTCTCAATTTTCTCAAATTACCATTTGGGAGAACATGACTTTGGAACATGACAGAGGATTGGCTATTGGCTTCTTTAAGGACAGCATTTTGGTAGAAATACCTAGAAGGTAGACTCCTTTGGCCTCCAGAGAGTTGAATCTAGAATGTCTAGGAACTTTAATAGGTGGAGCCAAAATACGGTATCTAATAAATTTTGGACATAGGAGCCATTTTTAATTTTATCCTCATTGGAGGTTAGGAAACCTCATTTTTCCCTAATATTCCAAAATCATGAGCTATCCCAAAGGCATGAAAATCACTATAAAGGTTTGTGATTTTACCCTTGGCTAAGGTATAAGCTTGAGTATGGGCATAAAACTTAGTATATTGGGCCAGAGTGACCAAAGGTAGAGGTACTACCTCAATGGCCTCAAAAGTAGTTTCAATTGCATACCCAGCACCATTTTCATCCTTTAAATAAGAGCCATCAAAAACCATGAATAATCTGCATTAGTTAGGAAGTCAAAAGGTGACCTGTCAGCATAAGCAGTTGTAAGGGGTTTCATCTGGAGCCAAATGTAGTCCTGTGCCAAGACCAGATCCCCAAGATGAGACATTGAACCTGAGCCTGAGCAAACTGCGAGTTTTCTTTGGAGACTTTATGGCGCTTTAAGGCCAAAGTCTTAATAGGTGGTTGCTGTCTTCCTGTGAAGAGGTTTGAGAAGGGAAGCAGAGAACTAAATCTACTGCAGCAAAGCCTGCAGAAAACTTTATATCATGCAAATCAGCATTTGAGCTTTGTGAGAATCAGGAAACTCTGAAACCTGGGCATGCCTGTCCAGGTGTATTTACATTTTTCCCAAGTGAAAGCAAAATGATACCGGATATATGTTAGTCTGGGGAGAGGAGATCCCAGGTGAAATACCTCTAGAAGTCAAAATCAGGCAAAGGGGGAAATAAAGTTTAAAACCCTTTTATTGCTTACAAACTGCAGTGCAGGGGCATCTCTCTTCCCTGCTCCCGAAGAAGCAAGCAATCAAGCAAGCGCCTTCCCTTAACCTCACAGGTTAAGACACACCCTTGGTTGCCCAGGTAATTGCCCACTGACATGGAGATGAACTTCTCTACACCCCTGAGGATATGCAAATGCACTAAAGCCAGGCCAGATGTTCTGGAAATGTTACAATTTTACCCAAGGGCCAGGCTTCCAGAAATCTCGCCTTGCAATCTACTCATTCCCCTTCTTCTGCATTCGTCCCTGGGTGAGAAAACTGGAGCACTGGGACCAGACTAATGACATAAAAATAGCAACAGCAATAAAATCATGATAATCCTCAAGCTGAGGATTCAGCTAGGTTCAAAGTCCCTGCAGATTAAGTCCATAGCTCATCCATTCCAGAGTCAGGCAGTAGCGGAGGGTTCGGAGCAATCATCATGCAGCAGGGGAACATTCAGGCCACAAGGAATGTAGGAGAAAATGACGGTAAGGGTGATAAGATACATGTTTTAATGACACCAGCATAGGCAAATCTTGTCCTTCAGGTAGGATACATGCAAGAGAGTGGTCTTATGCTAAAACAATGGCAGGAATGGGATTTCGTCCTGGTCTAGTATGGGACTGGGATATTAGACCAAGTACATGCACTGGCCATAAAGATAAAACAAAACTTCCCCCTAAGATGCTCTTACCTCCTGGATGTTTTGGATACACTACCATGACCTTTGGGGGCCATTCAGCTGTTATTCCAGGAATACACACAAGGCCAGCTTCCAGGCCTTTCCCCCAAGGTGCCAGAAGGGCCGGCCATCTCTGGTCCATGTGTCGAAATGTCCAGGGCCACATCCATTCAACAGTGTCTCCAGGGCTTAATGCAGTAGGGGCTGGCGGCAGGGTGTTGCTCTGCTGGCCATATCCTGGCTTCAATAACTCTTCTTTGGTTTTGACGTACAGTTGTACAGGAGAGGCAGCAAGGTGTGTGAGCACATCCACAGGGCTCAAAGCTCCTTTACAGGGCTTCTCATTCAAACACTGCAGTACCGTCCATAGGCGAACTGACCAACCCCGTAGACTATTGGTGTCTGACTTCAGGCCAGATTTCTATCATGCCTGCCCCAGTAGGATTGTGTGGTACATGAAATTTTCACTTTATTCCTAATTGCTGCACCCATTCTTGTAACGCATGTCCAGTAAAGTGGGTGCCTTGATAGCTCTCAGTCACCTGCAGCTGACCATAGGCTGCAAAGAGACACTCCAGGCTCCTCTTGGTGGTTTGCTGATGTGCGCAATGTGCAGATGAAGCAACCAATAGTCCAGTAGCTGTGTCCACACAAGTCATGGCATACTGATATCCTTCTGATATGGGCAGAGGCCCAATATAGTCCATTTGCCACCTGACAAGGGGTATTGGTCCCCTTACTATTGACCCATGTTGCTGTGGGTCTTGGTGTAAGTCCCTCTAAGAGCACACAAGGCACTCCTTCCGGGCTCTGCTGGCTTCTTCAAAGATCAATGGCAAGCCCCACCTACGGGCTACAGCCCACATTGTCTTTTGCCCTGCATGTGACAAATGCTGGTGTAGCCATTGGGCCACATCAGAGGCAGGCTTTCCTTCTAACCAGTGCACCTGGGCCAGTGTGTCTGCTTCATCATTCCCTGGGGACGCCAAAGGCAAATGGCCAGTCACATGATATATGGTAACTGTCTTATTCTGACCAGAGGCCCACATGTCTTGCCACAACTCTTACCCCCAAAGAGGCCAGTGACCAACCATCCAGTTGGCATGGTACCATGTTGGTAGCCACAGGGTCAACCCCCAATAAATGGCCCAACTGTCAGTGTGGACAACTATAGGGGAGGGCTCCTGGTGATCATGAGCCATACTGCCTGCAATTCAGCCCATTGACTGCTCTTCCCCTCTCTGTCCTCCATCCATATTGTCTCAGTCTTAGGATGGAAAACCACAACCCTCCACTTTGGGGGCTGCCCACGACTGGAGCCATCTTTGTACCAAACATCTTCAGGTATAGGGGCTTTTCCCTCCTGATAAGGAGTCTCAGCTACCAAGGGCTGAAAAGCAAGTTCTTCCTGCTTTCCACTGGTATATGTCACTGGCCCCAATAAGCATTGGAGTTCTCCACTTAAGGGGCTAGTAGAGAGGGTGCTACACTGCTTTAAATATGAGCCCCGTTTGGCCAGTGTAGGTGTCTGTTCCATGCCACTCCATGCTCTTTGGGTACAGTCTCGCACCCACCCCGTGATGGGGTAGGTGATTATTATCTTGGTTGGAACTGTTCCAGCAATGGGCTCTGTAGCCAGCAAGGTGTGGTACACAGCAGCCAGTTGCCTCTCTATCAAAGTGTATCGGACCTCTGCTCCTTTCCATAGTTGTGACCAGAATCCAATAGGTTGGCATGTCTGTTCAAGCCGCTGCCAAAGATACCATCCATAACCATCTTCGTTTACATGAACATCTGGCTCACGGCCTTGACTGCCAGCTTGGCAGCAGTAAAAGCAGCTGCACATGTCTCATCCCAGTCCCACCTGTTGCCCCTTCATACCAACTGGTATAAGGGCTTCAGAATTTGTGCCAAGTGTGGGATAAACACTCTCCAGTAGCCCAAAAGACCCAAAAACTCTTGTAATACTGTCACAGTGGTGGGGTGGGGAATGCGTGGACCTTGTCTGTACTGCTTCAGGAACAACTTTAGTTTTACCCAACCAGATAACCCCCAGTAATTTCAAAGACAAACTGGGTCCCTGAACCTTGGTGCTGTTCACAGCCCATCCTTTTTCCTGTAGTTGTTGCAACAGTTTAGGAACTGCCGCTTCTAAATCTGAAAGTGAATCAGATGTGAGCGTAATGTCATCAATGTAGTGATACAACCACACTGTGTGCAGTTTCCTCCATGTGGCCAAGTCCTGGGCTACAAGCCCATGACAGATGGTGGGACTGTGGAGACATCCCTGTGGAAGGACAGTGAATGTGCACTGCTGGCCTTCCCACGTGAAGGCAAACTGCTCCTGGTTTCCTGTGCTATGTCAATAGAGAAGAAAGCATTAGCAAGGTCTACTACAGAATGATATGTTCCCAGCTCATGGCTGAGGGTGTCCAGAATGTCTGCTATAGAGGGGACAGCAGCATGCAAAGGGGGTGTGACTTTATTCAATTTTCTGTAGTCCACAGTCATAGGCCAGGAGCCGTCTGGCTTTCTCACTGGCCACACTGGGGAATTAAAAGGACTATGTGTGGACTTCATGATGCCCACCCTCTCCAGCTCCTGTAGAGTTTCTCCAATTTCTTTGTGCCTCCCAGGCAATTTATACTGCTTAATATTTGTCACCCACCGACTTACAGGCAGAGCTACAGGTGGGTGCTTAGCATGTCCCCTCAGAACTGCCTTTACCACACATACACTCAGTCCGAACTCACCTGCCATGGTCTGTAACCACAGGCCCTGCAGGATATCTACCCCCAAAATATATTCAGGGATGGAAGAAATGTGCACATATACTCCTTTGGTGGTAAACACCCTATCCCCAGTGAGATTTGGGCTTTCTTCACTCTAATTGCCTCACCCCCATAGTCATCTATCACAGCAGGGGTCCCAGGAAAATGCTCAGAGTTGCCGTGGATCAGAGAACACTCAGCTCCTGTGTCCACCAGCACCAGGACACATTGTACATTCACAGAGGACCAATGAATTGTTAATTCTACATGTGGCCTCTGGTCCCTACCATGTCCTCCAAGGTGGGGACTTTGACCACCTCCCTCAGTCGAACCACAATGCCCAAACATCCTCCTGTGGGGATGAGGGCTCAGTTGAATCCTGAGTACTGCCTCCCATGAAGTTTTGCAGGGACACAGGCCAGGCATGAGTCCTGGACCTCAGTGGCTGGAACTGCTGCTCTGGCTTAAAGTGGTGCCACAGTTCTAACAATATTCTATTGGGCTGCACATCAAGTTTTTCTTTCGCTACCCCGTCCTTTATCAAATCAACTCACATCTGGGTCCTCGAGACCTTCAGGGGGCCTTTTGCATGTCTCCTTTCAATCGTGCCCATACTTCCCTCTGTGCCTTTATTGTTTCAGCCTTCCCCAGATCTGCTAAAGTATGAGTAGCCTCACCTATGGGTTTCCCTAGGTGGGGGGGCAAGAGTATTCACTAGGGACCCCAAGAGAGATGTGGGAGCTGTATGCAGCACCAGATTTCTCATTCCTACAGTGAACACCTCCTCATCAGGGCCCTGGGTGTCCATATTATAGATGATATTTTTCATACCCAATTCATGCAGTACCTGTTGGAGCTCTGCGTATGTTTTCCAGCTAGTGGGTAAATACGGTAAGTCACCCTGATTATGCCAAACTACCCTGATGGCAGCTGTCAGCCATTCCAGGAGTGTCTGATTCCCTGAGGTGTGATGGGCATTTTGCAACTGCTGCCGGAGGGAAGGGTGAGTCGTCAGGGAAGCCATCCACTCATCTCAGTACACGACATGACAATGTTCTCCACCCCCATATCCCAGAGACGAAAAAGCCACGTAGGCAGAGATTCCGATAGCCTCTGCTTATATCGGGTGCTCATGTCCACCAGCTCATCCTGGGAATAGGGGCAAAGCATGGACTGCTCCCCAATCTGGGGAGGGGGCTGCTCTTCCCCCCCGAGGAGCCCGCGGTTGTTTTGTTTTTATTTTCTTAATTACAGCTGGATGGGCCTTTTAAACAGGAGAAGATGGTACCTCCGGCGGTGGCCTGGGCAGCAGATCTGCCAGTGGCCCTGCTTCCTCTTCTCCCTCCGGCTTCTCCACCAATGGCTTCTCCTCCATCATCCCCAGAGGCTGAAGGCACCACTGTTTCCTCCCCCTCACCCACGGCCTCCTGCAACATGGCTTTTCCTGCGCCTCCCCCCTCTCCACTGCTAAGGAATCTTCTAGGAGCGTGACCTGCCTTTTCAGTAACTCTCTCTTCTTTAACAGCATCCCATAGGTTATGGCCCAGCTCCTCCAAGCCATGCTGAAGTGTGTCTCTCTCCTGCCTAAGTCCCTCTCTCTCCTTGCTAACCCTCTCCACAATCTTCTCTTTCTCCTGTATAACATTTTCCACTATCTCAATGAAAAGAGACCCTACAGCGCCAGCTGCTACATGGCCCCCTAAGGTCTCCAGGCAGTCTTCCAACTCAGGGAGGGCTAATTCAGCTTCCAGTGTTTCCACCCTTCCCCAGTTCTGGGGAAGGCCCCACCCCTCTAGGAGGTACTTTACCCTAGACCAACCCCCCACTAGGGGTTCCCAAGTTGGAAGCGACAATAACAGGTGAAGCGGCACCCTCTGCTGCTGCATCTGCTGGGGCCTCCCCACCATCCACAGGAGCAGCCGTCCCAAAGGTTGCACCCATTATGACAGATCTCGGGTTCACAGGAACCCTGCCAATTGGGCCAGATGTTAATCCGGGGAGAGGAAATCCCGCCTTCTCTCTCCCCTGCTCTGGAAGGAAGCAAGTAAGCCCCTCCCCTTAATCTCTCAGGTTCAGACGTGCCCTTGGTTGCCCAGGTAATTGCCCATTGATATGGAGATGAACTTCTCTCCACTCCTGAGAATATGCAACTGCACCAAAGCCAGGCGAGATATTCTGGAAATGCTACAATTTTACCCACAATATCCTTATTCACTGGAATACTAAAAATGCACTGCACAAGTCAATTACAGTGAAAAATTTGCTTTCAGTGGGAATGGATAGCAGCAGTTTATGGGGTGTTCAGAAGAACAGGGTGCTGAGGGGTAGCAATGTTATTTTTGCTCAGGGGTCGTGGCCACACCTGCATCCTCAGCCACTGGGTTTTCTCACAGGTAAAATACGGGTATTACAGCTTCTATTATGGGCTTGATGCCTTGAAGGGCTTCTTTATTATTTACAGAGTGTTGATTAAGTCTAGGAAGAAGTTTTGAAGGACCTATTTGAATCTCTATGGGAGGTGGGTTCTGTCAATATCATTTGAAGATTTTGCCCAAAAGGATGATAGTAACAAATGGTCAGTGTCCCCAGATGCAGCTATAGTGCTATCAAAGACAGAGCAAATAAAAGATGTTTAAAGGTCACTTAATTCTCCTGGTTGTCTATTTTGCTTACTACTGCCAAATTCTAGAATTATTGCCCCCCTTTTGGGAGAAAGAAAGTCTGCATGATACATATATTTTAAAGAAAATTTTGGCCCAATGCATGAATGGAGTGGAGGATCTAAGGAGAAAAGGGTGGATATCTCTCAGGGGCCTAGAAAAAAGGGAATAGGTTCAGAGATAGGAACTTGTTGAGGTTTTTTTTGAGACGATGCCTATTTGAACTGTTTTAGTGCTCTGAGGCAGGGGCTGCTTTATAGCAGTGGGTTTAAGTATGGAAAATATAGCTCCAGGGTCAATGGACAGAGAGAGATTCGTTCCCACTCCAGAGTGGTTCCTCTGAGCCAATTAAGAAGGAGGACTGGGATGAGCATTTGTAGTTCCTGATCACAGGGAGTTATTAGGAGGGCTTTGGAAAGGCTGGCTTGAAGGCTGAAGGCATCTACAGTGCTTACATTTGTAACAATCTTTTTTTTTTTCTCAATGTTCAGGCTCTTTGCAAACAAGCTGATTTGCCAAATTAACTAGATCTGAAGCATCCCATCCTGTTTGTTTTAATCAAAAGGGAAGGATCACAGTTCAACCCATTAATAAACATAGAGTTAAATGCTAATGGCTGGATTCAACATCTAAAAGAAGACCAGAACTTTCTTTAAAGACGATCTGAAGTTGATGGTGATAGTCTAAACAGGTTTATCAGGATTTTATATCCGTGTTTGAATTTTATTTGAAACATGGGCTTAGGAAAAGGTACTATAATTGTTTGGTGGAGATTTTCAGTGAGAATTCTAGCATTTTGCCAAACTTAGGGTTCTGTTTCTCTAAATCCCTTTCAGGATCTTCCCACTGAGCCAGTTTCATCCAATGCTCAGTCTGGCTGTCACCAGCGCACACGTGGATTAACTGATACAGATCTGAGAGACCAGGTCAAGTTTGAATGACTGCGCTAAATCCTTCAGCAGACCTAGATCGGTCCTGGGCCACTTCGACCAGGGCTCCAAATTCAGCCTTAGTCCAGGGGACATAAGACACTTGGGACTTATTTAGATCCTCAGGAAACTTAATCTTAAAGGGACGGGTTTATTAGGTTTAGGAAATGGGGGAAACAGACATTCCCTCCAAAATGGATTTGGAGGAAAAGGGAAATTCAGCAGAAGGGTTAGAGTGAGGGAATGGAGGATGTGGAAGGGGTGGGCAGTGCAGAGGAGATAGAGGAAAATGGTCCCAGAGGCAGGCCTGAGTGCACGGCGGCGGGTGTACGGAGCCAGAAACGATGGGGGAGGGGGAACGAGGCCTCAGAAGCCATTTGGTTCCTTTCGATTGCTTATTTGCCTCAGTTAATTCAGAAACAGTATTTTTCGAAGAGGCTAACTTAGAATCCTGAAAACATTGGGAAGCCTCAAGGTATCAGTTAAAACAGGTGTCCCATTCAGGTTTTTATTTTGTTTTTGTATCTGTTTTCCTCTTAAGCAGTGGCTTTCTAATTTAATTTTGAGATTAACAAGTTTGGGGAGATCAAAGGTTCCCCAAAATGGCCATAAGAATTCTAAATCAATTCTGGTTAAGTCGGTCTATTTAGTTAGATATGTTCCTGAGGAGGCACCACAGTTTTAAATATAAAACTGGCCATGGTCCCTGAAACTGGAGTGTTGGGGGAGGGGGCACCCACAAAGTATTTTGAGCATTTCTTAAAAGGTTTTCTTTAGAGCAAACAAAAAATTTCTAAATGGCAGAGTTTCAATAGGAGCAGTTCTTGTTCCAAAAAAAAATCAGACCAAAGGCAGCACAGTTCCATGGGAACAGTTCAGTCTCTGAAAGGATACGGACTGAAAACTAAATGAATACTCTCAGAAAGAGCAAGGCCTTAAAGTGGATCCTGAATAAAGCCTGGAGAGCTCAAAAATGCAAAGATGGCAGAGCTCAAAATCCAGGAGAAAACTTACCATCAATCTCTGGGGTCAGCAGGAGAGCAGGGAGCTATGGGCTCTATGGGTACCAGTACCTGATAGCTCACCAGCCTTGGAGTTGTTGGGGGTCTTCTCTGAATCTCACTTCTGACACCATGTAATGTTAACCTTAAAAATAGATCAATCCAGTTATTTTACCAGAAAGATGTGTTTACTCAGAAATAGCAGAGAATTGCAATCTGGGATATGCATGCTAAAATACAACCGTAGGCAAGTTCAGAGAACAAAAGAGAGGAACATGCTTTTAGAGAGGAAAGGGTCAAGTTGGGAGGGCTATTCTAAGCAAAAGTCCATTGGAGTAAACTGGGGATTCCACATTTCTTGGCACCTCATTGGTTGAGTTAATAACAGTTTCTCATTTTCAATGGTTGGGCCACTGCAGGGAAGTGGTAGGTGGAAACATTTTTTGTCCTGCTGGGTAGCAAAGTCGATAAAACAGATGGCATCCATCTCTTCCAGTGGGGGAGATTTACAGGGAATGGTGGGTGTGAGAACTCCCTGTGCAGGCATCCTGACACAATGTCAATGAGGTTTCTCTTAATTTTCACAAACCCTTTCCTTAGAGGTCTCCTCAGACAAATAGCAAATTTCATCACTTGCAAATTCTACCTTCCACAAAACACTAAGCACAGTTCAGCCAAGTTCTTTGCCATTTTGTAAAAAGGATTGCCTTTCCCCCACTGTCCAATAACGTTCATCATTTCTGCATTTCTAAAGGCTATCAGAAAGGCTTTTACTGTCTGTATTTCCAGCAACATTCTGTTCATGACCACTTTGTTATTTTATAAGAAGACCGAAGCTTGCTCTGCAGCCCCCTCCTCCTGAGCTCTCAGCAGAGCTGCTTTCAGTGGTCTGTTCGCAGCGATGACGTTTTTCCCTAACACGCCCCTCCAGAATCTTTAGCCTCTACTCACTGCGCCTTTTAATTAGGTGATTCCTGTAACAGAGTTTTAGATGTAATTGCTTTTGCTACTTTTGTTTTTTTGACCTTCATACTAGCTTTTAAATAATTGATCTTCTACCTCTGCTATATGTTCACTTTACCAGTGGTAATTTTTCCCTTTCTTAAATTTCTTGCCTCTATCTGGGGTCTTTTCTCTTCCTCGTAAAGAAATCCCTTTAACACTTCTTGTAAGGCTGGTTTAGTAGTGGTGAACTTCTTTAACTTATGTTTGCTGTGAAGCTTTCTATCTCTTCTTCAATTCTGAGTGTGACCTTGTTGGGTTGAGTATTCTTGGAGGTTTTTTTCTGTTCAGCGTTTGACTGTATGACGCCATTTCCTTCTGGCCTGTAGAGTTTCTGTGGCAAAATCAGCTGTTAGCCTTACGGGGTTTCCCTTATATGTGACATGTTGCATTTCTCTTCTGCTTTTAAGGTTCTCTCTTTGTCTTGATCTTTAACATCTGGATTACTCTATGTCTTGGTGGGGACTTCCTTGGGTTCATCTTGTTTGGAGCTTTCTGTGCTTCCTGGACCTGACAGACTGTTTCCTTCCCCAGGTCTAGGAAATTTTCAGTTATTATCTTTTCAAAAAATTTTCTACTCCTTTTCTCACTCTTCTCCTCCTGGGAGTCTTATAATGCAGATCTGATGTCCCAGAGCTCTGTGACCCTGTTCTCATTTCTTTTAATTCTTTCCTTTGCTGTTCAACTCGAGTGCTTTACCACTACTCTATCTTCCAAGTCACTGGTCTATTCTCCTGCATCCTCTAACCTGCTGTTCATTCCCTCCCGTGTATATTTTCTATTTCATCTATTGAATTCTTTGTCTCTGAATTTTTTAGACTTCTTATCTCCTTGTTGAGGTCCGCCTTCAGTTCTGCTGTTTTCTCAAGTCCAGTGAGTATCTTCATAACTATTGCTTTAAACTCTTTATCAGGTAGATTAGTTAACTCTGTTTCATTCAGGGTTTTTTCCTTTTTCTTTTTTCATTCTGTCATTTGGAGTGTATTCCTCTGTCTCCTCATTTTGTGTGGCTTTCTATGCTTGGTTCTGTTAATTAGCTGAAAGGGTTTGCTCTCCCTGTCTTGAAGAATTGGCCTTGGGTGGGACAGTCTTCTGTGTAGACTGCATGTGCCTCGTGGTTTTAGCAAGCTGGAGGCCAAGTAAGTGTGAGGCAGGCTTTAGCTGGTACCAGGGCTCCCAGGGTGTGGTCCCAGGGGTGTGGTGCTGGGGCCCTGTTGGAGGGGATTCTGGGTGGACACCTGTGGGTTCTATACTGACAGAGGGAGGGTGGTGCGCCAGCAGCAGGTCAGGGGTGCAGTCCAGGTAACTCATGGGTTGGCACCAGCTGAGTCCCCTGTGCCTCCTCACCCGTATGCCTGTGCATGCTCTGGGCTACTTGGGACTGCTTTGAAGAATTCCCACATTGGGTGCCTGCTGGGTCCCACTGGTGGCATGGAGTCAGACTCTGTGCATGTTCCCCCTTGGTGCCTGCATACTCTGGGCTGCTCCCAGGAATTCCTGTGATGATACCCAGTGGTTCTGCTGGGCACTAGAATCAGACACTCTGCACTTGCATTACCTTGCAGAGCCTGTATGCCCTGGGTTGCTCTGGGGAATGCCTGTGAGGGTACCCTCTGAATACTGCTGGGGCCCAGGAGTCAGCTGCACACTTGAGTTCCCCCAAGGTGCTCTGGGGAGTTGCCTTGGTGGCACCTGCCAAAGATTCATGGACCGTCCCTGAGGACCAGGGAACTTTCCAGTCCTGCTGGTGGGGTCTGGGCCAGTGGATAAGAGCAGGCAACAAGGTGGAGCTGCTGGGTCTCCTTTAGGGCACCTGGGCATGGGCAGGGTTCTGGGGGTGACCTAGAACAAGTTCAAGATTGGTGTGTGTGCCTGCATCCTGTTCTCTGCCACAGCAACATGTGGAAGGAGTGCAAACGGTGGCACACCAGCTCCCCCAGGTCTAGCTGCCACCAGTGGTTTCCTTGCCAAGCAGAGGATGTTTAGTTCTGAAACTTGGGTTTTTTCACTTACAGTCTGGTTGCACTTTAAGCCACCAGGCTCTTTCCTGAGTCTCAGGGCAGGGAGGCAGTGCCCGGCTATCTCGGGGTTACCCCTCCCTCTGCTGGTAGCTATGCTGGGGGTAGGGTTACCTCAGTTACCCCATCTCGGTCTTTCTGAACGTTTTGTTTTTGTTGTGTATGATCTTTCTGTCCCTCCTATAGGAGGTATTCACTTTGATACCCATTATTTTCAGGGCAAAATGCTTTGTGTATAAGTGTAGATTTGGTGTGCAGGTGGGAAAAGGCAGATTCAGGCTCTCTCTACTCCACCATCTTCCCAGAGTCTGGTTTTAATTTATTAAACTTGAGGCATGGCAGGCTTAGATTTTGGTTTGCTTAGGTAGCTGGTAAGGCATTAGAGTCACCTCAGTTTAATGGGCTCATTTAATTAATTTAATAGGACATATGTTTTCATTTCTCTGAGGTACATTCTTAAGTGTGGAATTGCTGGTCAAATGGTAAATTTATTATTTGACTTTTTAAGAAACTGCCAAACTTTTCTACAATGGCTGCACCATTTTGCATTCCCACGAGCAATATTTCAGGGTTCCAGTTTCTCCACATCATTGCCTTTCTTCATATTTTTGTTAGGTAGAGAAAGCCAAGGAAATGCAGGAGTCCAGACTGGTGACAGCAAGAATTTAATAGAAGACTTGACTACAGAAGTAGTGAAGGGCTAGCTGGAGATACTACAGCAACAAGAAGAAAAAGTTTTGGGGTTTTATAGTAAATAGTCTGTAGTCAAGTGGGTGTTTCCAAGGGTCTTGGCAGGATGCACGTGCAAGAACTTCCAGCTCTTGGTTAGCAAGGCCTGAGCCCCACGGATGCCAGCAAGGTCTGCACAGGCTGATTTCTAGCTCTTCTCTGGGTCTGCAATTTCTCTATGAGTTAAACTCAAAATTTCACAATTAGTTCTCTTGTTTATTCCTTCTCTACAATTTTGTCTTAAAAATTCCACATTCATATTAATTATAATTAGATAGAAAGAATACTTTCATGATTCCGTCATAGCACTGAAGTTTCAATTCGATTAAGCATTTGGCTGTGTACCTTTGGTTTAATAACAGTCCCAGTAATTGGGCAGAATTGACTTATGTTTTGGAACTAATGGTCCCGTTGTCTAGGGATTATATAGTAAATAATTAATGATAACTTACTGCAGGCTTCCTTATAGAACATACTTTATCTAGATTTCTGCTTCTCTTTCAGGGTCATCTAATTATTGAGGAAAGGAAAGCAGCTTTCTTTAGAAGGCAGACTGGTGTTGGTTTTTTTCCTGGGGTGTCCAGACTCTGGCCCACAATTTACTTCTCTACAATTTACTTACTGTCTTAACAGATACGTTATAGAACAGCCAACACTGACAGACACTTAGATCAATAGAGGATTTTGTGTGCTTTAAGCCCCTTGGACTAGGATGTGATACTTTCCTATGTTTCTTCCAGATTGTTCACAGGACACTGGCAGCCATGTTGGGGTCCCTTGCGGCTTTAGCAGTGC
Source organism: Manis javanica (assembly GCF_040802235.1). Classification (NCBI taxonomy): domain Eukaryota; kingdom Metazoa; phylum Chordata; class Mammalia; order Pholidota; family Manidae; genus Manis; species Manis javanica. The sequence goes on along the minus strand of NC_133173.1, from coordinate 22,583,967 downwards.
TGGCTGTGATCGGTGACGTAAGTGGTAACATTTTGAGTGAATGTCCTGCAACTCAAAAAAATGTCAGATTCAAAGGCCATCCAGGAATTAGGCATTTGCTGGTGATTTTCATTCTCTTCTATATCATTTCCACATTCCCCCCAGGAACCACGCTAGAGGCATGAACTAACAAACTTTATGGCATTGATGAGTATTTTTCATTTCATGTACCACACATGCACATCCTGGTAGTGTTTTACTCCATCTTTAGCCGAGGGAAGGCTGGTCATGGTCACGTGTTTGCCCAGGGCCGTGTGCCGAGTGGTGTTAGCGTTGGCCCTGGGTGTCGTCAGCCCTTGGGAACTAGGGGAGGCCATCCTGGCTGGAGCAGAGAGCGGGGTGGTGGTGAGGTTGGGGTTCTGTCCTGCAGACACTAGGAGGCGCCTGGAGATGCATGTCTGGGAGTGATGGAGACCCACCAGGGTCTGAGCGTGGCGCATCTGGTAGGGACACAGGAGCAAGTGCAGGGAAGCAGGAGGGGCCTGGTGCCCACTGGAAGTGGAGGCAGGGAGTTGTTTGAGGAGCAATGCTGGAACCACACAAGGTGGAAACACACGAACTGGATCTGAAAACTACTGCACAGAACTCAGTGGACTGTTCTGAAAACTGTCATGAAAGGCCATTCAGTCAACCAAAGAATAATGATTGTTTTAAAAAACTATGTGGGGCTATGTTCAGTTAGTTATTATGTTTTTTTCTTGGCTGGAGTTAGTATAAACATGTGCAAACTCTAAGAGTAAAATGTCCCAGAATCCTTAAACTTATACGTAAATCACTGTTATTTTTACTCAGTATTCAGAAGTGGTGTAGTGGTCATTATTTCAGTCAGAGATGGTTGGGAGGGCACATGGTTTGTGCTGCAGGAGGCTCGCTGGGCTGCTGTGCAGCCCCCTGGGCCTCGGCCTTCCTTGTGCTTCAGCGTTGTCAGAAGGTGAAGTGAGCGTGAGTTGATGAAGGGAGAGCAGGGCGAACATATCCTCAAGATTATGTCATCCTGCTCTGGGTCCCGGACACCCAGGAAGGTATATGTGGACTCCACTAACCTCAAGGGCCAACTGCATTTCAGGCTACTGTTCTTCACAGAGTTTCCAGGAACAGGGCTGAAAAAATTTACTGCATTTGTTATGAAATACACAGGTTAACATTATATTGTCTTGGGTCATGACTGTTTTTCAACAATGATATCATCTGACTTCAAAGGCAGGCAGATGGTGTGGTTTGTGACTCCGGCACAGTGAGTGGGTTTGCTGTAAAGGGCAGTGTATTTTTATAGCTCATCACCAGTGGGGTGGTGCCGAGGACTAACTGGGGAATTTGTGCTTTGATTGCAGAGACCTAGCCTGACCCAGGTGGTGGAGTGGATTGATTTTGAAACCCTGGCCCTGCTGTTTGGCATGGTAATTACGGTCCTCCCAGTGGGACAGGGCTCTAAGCCCCTGTAACCTGGGGCCTTCTTTTTTGCCGTTATTGCTGATAATCCTTCATTATATTAAAAACACTGTGTCACTTCATAATCAGGGCTTGATTGAAAAGTGTTAGGGCAGATCTAGCTAATTTCTCCTGAGGAGGAATGGAATGCTTGATGCTCTGGCTGGTTAAATGGGCAATTCAAGTATCAGGCCTGCCTGATAGTGAAATAATATTGCCATTTAAGAAATTTAGCTAAGTGTTTGAATCACTGCCCTTAAAATATAAAATGGAATAGCCCACATACACATAACTGAACCATATAAAAAGTTTTGGTGATTGGGAAGATCCTTTTAATCATATAGATAAAGGAAGAAATTATCCTGTAGTAACTGTGTGTTTGTCAATTTATCAGACATTGTCAAGAGGCCACTCTGTGCTGGTGCTATAAAGAATGTCACCAAGTCACCTTGTAGGAGAGGAACTAGTATGGGATCTGAGTCTGAAACCAGTTTCAGTAGAGTGAGTGGAGTTTGATGAGGGCCTGGACAGCAGTGAGAAGGACTCTTGCATCTTTGAACAGATCCCACAACAGCCGAATGGTCTGAAGGTGGGTTTCCCCTCTCGGGGCGAGAAGACCAGTGTACAGAAGGTCACTGCATATCCTCATTTTCCTTGCTAACACTTTATTCCTGCTGGCAGTCTAAACGGAGGGCCCTGCTACTGTAGGCTTTAATGTTACTCAAATTAGCTGCCTCTCTGTGCTCGGGTCTCATAGAGGAACTAATATTGTTCTGGGTCCTGAAAAGTATATAGTGTTTGGGCATCTGTAAAGAAAAAGGAAGGCCTACCAGAGGTCTCATAAAATACGTGAAAAAAGACACCAGGGAATGGTGCAGTAGTGTGCTGGGGCTGCTGTGATAAAGTACTGCACGCTGAGTGGTGCTTAGACAACAGAAGGCAGGAAGTCTGAGGCCAAGGTGTCAGCAGGGTAAGTTCTTCGGGGGCCTCTCCTTGCCTCTCAGGCAGTGTCTTCTCCTGTGCCCCCAGTTGGTGTTCCCTGTGCATGTGTCCCCTCCTCTCGGGCCCCAGACAGACCAGTTTAGGCGGGGGTGGGATGGGGCTCAATTTAATTTAATCAAAGTAACTGACTTAAAGGTAACTTAATTACCTCCGTAATACAGTCACACTCTGAAGTACTGGGGGTCAGGATTTCAACATATGGATAGGGTTGGGGTGGTGCAATTCAGCCCATAACAAATGTTTAAATTTTTTCTTAATTGAATCAGTTCACCAGAGTTCTATGGTTCTAGAACTTTGGGGGTGCAGACAGTCTGTATAACCAGAACTCTGCCCTTTCTGCCCTATTTCATGGCAGTCATCCACCCGTGGGGCCACTTACCCAACCCCCGAGTTTCAGCCTGTCCTGGGTGGTTCTGGCAGGAAACGTGGGGAACCGCTTCCCCACCACAGTGGGAGTGCACCCAGCACCTGCTCATGTGCGTGAAGTGCTGCGTTCAACAAACAGCCCACAGTGGTCTCTCCAGACAAGGCAGATATTTGTACTGAGGCTAAAGTGAGTTTAGGGACTTTTTTTGCACAGTTCATTTGAAAAGCAATATTGGGCCAACTCTTTTCCATATACTTTAATTTACATAATTTTATTGAATTTCCCCAAGAACCTTACAAGGAACGAACCATTCAGAGGCAAGGTGAGAAAACTCAAGTACAGGGGATTAAATAATTTTTTGCTCAAGGTTAAACCACTTCTAAGTGGCAGATCAGCATACGAAGCTGCATCTTCTCACTCCTAGTTCGACACATAGTGCCATCTTAGCAGGATAAAGAATCTTCCAGAAAGTTCAGGCTGGTTGAAATGTCTCACTGATTAGATTGAATAAATGGGACATTACCTTTTGTTACTATCTAGGATGGTTATTGTCACAAACTCAATGTCATTCTTAGAAAGAAATGCAAATGAGCAGGCATTCTGTTGTTCATACAGAACCCAGAGAAGAATCATTTTAATGTAATTGCTCTTATTTGCATGTCTTGATCACATTGGTGACAAGTCTTTCAATTATTTTAGGAAACAAAGTTTAACCCAGTTTAAAAATGTTAAAATGTTTAATGCTGCTTGTGTGGAAATGTATATGCAGAAGTCCACATTCTGGCCTATTTCCTTCCCTGCTTCTCACTTTGTGATGGTGACTAAGTAACTTCCCATCTCTGCCCCCCAGTTTCCTGGTCTATAAAACAAAGAGTAAAAATAACATCTGATGTTTGTTGTGAAGATTAGATGGAATGATAATGTACCTTCAGCACATATCCCTGGCCAGCGTCTCAGTGCAAAAAAGGTGGCCCACAACAGGCTCCGTTAAGGGAGCTGGTAAGCAGACCACACTCAGCAAGAGAGTGAGAAGCGTGGTGAGGTGGGGGCTCTCACACAGAGCCCAGGGCTCCAATCCAAACAGCATTCCGATGTCCTTGCAGGACGGTGCTCTGCTAAACGATCTCCTGTCTCCTTTTCCTCTTCTCCCCACAGATGATCTTAGTAGCCATATTTTCAGAAACTGGATTTTTTGATTATTGTGCTGTAAAGGTAGGTTTGATATGGCATTTGCTATTTATGTATTCATTAATTGATATATTAATTTTTCTACCATTATATGTTTAGTTAATAACACTGCCAAATAAAGCAATATTTTAACATTCTGTCCTTGTCACAGTCATTGCTGTAAGGCTGGGGACAGGTGCCGAGCTAGGTCAGGTGGCTCTCAGCTTCGCAATGAACGCCTGAAGGAGGAGATCAAGGGAAAGTGTACTAGGGTTGAATGTTTGTGTAACATTATATAAATTGGCAGGTTGAGAGCTATATATCAACTGTTTTGCATTTTAGAGTATCTAAATATTTCAAGTCATCAGCTTCTGATTACTTTGCTTTTTGGTGAAGTAATTTCAATGATTACTCTCCAAGCATTGAATATATAAACATTCACTTTTGTTTTTTTAGCTTTGAGGGCATCAGATTTTTTTCCCCTTGTTTTTTATTTTGCTATCATTAATGTACAATTACATGAGCAACATTGTGGTTACTAGACTCTCCCATTATCCCCATATTACAGGGGTTACTGTATACCCCATTACAGTCACTGTCCATCAGCATAGCAAGGTGCTGTAGAATCACTACTTGTCTTCTCTGTGTTGCACTGCCTTCCCCGTGTGCCCTCCTGCTACATTATGTGTGCTAATCATAATGCCCCATTTTCCCCCTTATCCCTCCCATCCCACCTATCCTCCCCAGTCCCTTTCCCTTTGGTAACTGTTAGTCCATTCTTGGGTTCTGTGAGTCTGCTACTGTTTTGTTCCTTCAGTTTTAGCTTTGTTCTTATACTCCACAGATGAGTGAAATCACTGGATACTTGTCTTTCTCCACCTGGTTTCTTTCACTGAGCCTAATACCCTCTAGCTCCATCCATGTTTTTGCAAATGGTAGGATTTGTTTTCTTCATATGGCTGAATAATATTCCACTATATATATAAGTACCACATCTTCTTTATCCATTCATGTACTGATGGACACTTGGGTTGCTTCCATTTCTTGGCTATTGTAAATAGTGCTTGTGCTTGATAAACATAGGGGTGCATATGTCTTTTTCAAACTGTGCTGCTACATTCTTAGGGTAAATTCCTAGGAGTGGAATTCCTGGGTCAAATGGTATTTTTATTTTGAGTTTTTTGAGGAACCTCCATATTGCTTTCCACAATGGTTGAACTAATGTACATTCCCACCAGCAGCGTAGGAGGAGTCCCCTTTCTGCACATCCGCACCAACATTTGTTGTTGTTTGTCTTTTGGATGGTGTCCATCCTAACTGGTATGAGGTGATATCTCATTGTGGTTTTAATTTGCATTTCTCTGATGATTAGCGATGTGGAGCATCTTCTCATGTGCCTGTTGGTCATCTGAATTTCTTCTTTGGAGAACTGTCTGTTCAGATCCTGTGCTTGGGTCCTGTATCTTACCCTTTTTGTGAGATGCTACCCTTCTTGCAGATGTAGATGTAGCCTGACTGTTGTACTGTATCTTTTGGTCTCTCTTTTAGGAATAATTGTGTTTTCTGTATTTTCAAAATATATGTGGTTTTGGGAGGAGATTTCCACTGCCCTACTCATGTCACCATCTTGAGAAATCCTCCTAAACATTCACTTTTAAAATCCCCCAGCAAATTCTGGCTGCTGGAATCTGCATTCATCTTACCCCTCAGGGCTGGGAGAGGGGGTCTGGCCATGACCTGCCATGACCTGCTCATGCACAGCCTAGTGCTGTGTTTGAATTTTTTTTTTGTAGAACTGAGAATTTCTGTTGAAACATTATTTGCTCAAAAAAGCCCTTAGCACAGTCTGAAAAGTAGAGCAGTGTTAAGGGTTTTGCCATCTTTGTGCAACATCTTGGCCTTCCAGGTAGATACCTGGCCTGTTCCTTCCAGCACCTTGGTGCTAAAAGTATTCCTTAGGTCCCTCAAGATCAGCAGGCTCCAGCGTCAGAGGACCTCAATGTGGCAGCCCAGTCTGTCTGACCCAAAGGAGATTGTAAAGTACTGGATGACATTACGGGATGGAGGGCTATCACCTTGTGACAAATGAACCATCACAGGCTTGTAAAGAGGAGAATCAGAGGAGAGGAACATAGGCCAAGGTAGCCATAGAATGTCCAGGTATGGGCCATTATTGCCTCATGTCAGCACTTAAGAATCTGTGGCTCTAAATTTTAATCCACCATGCAATGTTTATTTGGACCCCTAAATTCCCAGAGTCCCTAACGGAAGGTGACATCTATTCTTTGACCCATCTATCCTGACTGCTGACCGCTGCCCTTTTCTGCATGTGTGTGTCCAGGCATACCAGCTGTCCCGGGGAAGAGCAGGGGCCATGATCGCCATGCTGTGTCTCATTGCCGCCGTCCTCTCTGCCTTCCTGGACAATGTCACCACGTCACTCCTCTTCACTCCTGTCACCATAAGGTATGCAGAGCATCAGGCCAGGCTGCTCTTGACCTCACTGGGCCTCATGTGCTTGCATGCCCTGTTCATTCTGCATCTCTCGGGACACCTGTGTGACTGCAGATGGGCCTGTGGGAGTCAGGAGACAGGATTTTGTGTTCTGGGGACAGACTGTCAGGTGCCAGGAGTTCTTGTGTATGTACTCCTGGCACCATCTCCCAGGGCCCCTGGGCTGGTCCCAGGTATGGCAGGGGGCAGAGGGTATGTGGGACAGCCATCTCGCTTTCCCAGGACCCTTGTGCGAGGTTTGGAGGGTCACTGGACTGCAACTGGCAAGGCTTTGTGGGATGACTTTGGCACAGAGAAATTCAGTTTGATTCAACCCTGTTTCTTTTAATTCTACTTTGTTCATTGGACATTTATGAAGGACCACATTTATTAAGTTATTTGTCTGGAATCTCTTGAAGCTTGAGCTTCAGGCCTGGGCATTGCACAGGTGCCGTCTGAGGCCATGGACCAACACCTCACCCATCAGCTGCATCTTTATGTTAAAGATGCTTCCCCAGCCAGTCATGGTGCTCCCGGCTCAGACCCGTCATGCACTGGCACTCGCTGGTCCTGAGGGGAGGCTGAGGAGGTACAGGTTCCCTTGAGGGGTTCACAGAGTGCAAGCTAGGTAATGGGGGCCTCAGACAAGTCACTTTAGCATCACTGGTCTGGACTGTACCTTCAAAGGGACTAATCCAAGCTAGTGTTTCGAGGATTCTGCCAGACAAGAGACCTTCCTGGACAGTAGACATGAGAAACAGCAAGTTCAAAGTACCCAGACAGGGACTGTTTTTAGGGCTCAGGACTAATTCTGGGCAAAGGAAGAGGAAGGGGGTAGAGGAGCAGGGAGCAGGTGGTGGCAGTGGGTGCACCTTCAGTCTGGGGAGCCATCTTGTCCAGGCATCTGCAAGCTTAGCTGCTCTGTCATGCCCTGTGTGTGGGCAGGGATTTGGAGCAGGGGACTCAGCCTTCCTGCCCAGGGGGTTGTAGCACCTCCCAGCATCTGGGGGTCTTCTGGAGGTAAACGAGGGATGAAGTGACTGCATTTCAAGGGTGCCCTAATCCATAATGTGCTACTAACAACAAGTACCAAAAATGCCCCTAGGATACCTCCGTGGGCAAGATGCAGGCCATATCTCCAACCAGGGAGACTTTGATGCTGACATTGGTTTGAAACCATGGTGCCACCTCTCTGCACCAGATCCTAGCATATCTTCATGCACACGGATGGTGGCCCTAGTGAGCAGGCTTCCAGAGGCCGCCCATGTTCCCAGCAGCCAGGTATAACCAGGGCAGCCAAGGGCTGTCTCAGACTTATTGAGATCTGTTTATATCCTCACTGTCCCATGAGCTGGCTTTGTAATTCTATGTGAGAGTAACGGTTCCATTTATTAGTCTAAAAATTACATCCTTCAAGATTCAAGTGTCAGTGTGCTCAGATTCACTATTTATATGACCATGTTCTAAAAGACTTTATAAGCTGAATCACATTCTTTGCCTTTGTTTGCACTGAGCAGCGTTTGTCTTCATGGTTAAATAGCTCGGTCCGTTTAGACAGGATGCCATCTCTGCACTCGGTCTGGTGCTGTTGATGAGCACACACTAATTATTTTCCAGCTAGAAGCAGTTCCTGGGAGCTTCCTCAGATGAGAGCTGATGCTTTTGCTGATTGGGGTCTGATCCTTGTTCTGGACTCGCTCCTGGCCCTGGTGCCCAGACACTGTTCTCTCCTTGGCTTCCACACACTTCTGTTAGAGGAGCTGAGATCTGTGCTCCGACCTCGGAGGTCAGGGGAACAACCCCTGAGTGCAGTAGGGCCTGCTGTCAGCCTGAAGACCAAAGGCTCAGTTTCTACGTGGAAGTGGGCAATGCAGATGGGCAGGCATGGTGGATGCCGTCATGTGCTTCCTATACTTTCTGGAGAGCAACGTTTTCAACTTTGTGCTCAACAGACCCATTTGGGAAGCTTTAGGAAGACAGGCACATTTCTAGGTCTTGGTCTGTCATGGGCCAGGCAGCAAGACTTTCAAAAGTTCCCAGATACATGTAGTGGGAGCCAAGGAGGAGAAGAAACCCATAGATAATTGTTAAGGGGAAGTGGCTAGGGAACAGCTTGGGGCCTCAGCATCTGAGAAAGGGAAGATGGGTAAGGAACCAGGCTGGCAGGCCTGGCATGAGCCACCGGGTGCTGGTGCTTCCTGCACTGGCCCAACCCCTGCCATGGAGGGGTGTGGTGGCCATCAGCCACTCCCTGTGCTAGGGCCTGCCCTCCCTGGGGTCTGTACACAGGGGACCGTGCTTCCTCCAGACCTATGGGGGACAGGACGTGGTATATTTTCACAATCATGGTTCGGGTGGGTGGAAGGTTAAGTTTTGGAGAAATGTGATTCTGAGGGTCAAATGTAGCTTGTAGCTGTGTAGTGTGTCTGCCATTGCCCATCCCCTTGCTGTTCCTGCAGGTGTGTGTGTGTGTGCATGTACATATGTGTGCCTCTTGTATACAAGCAAGTCTTTCAAAAATATTTAAGTCACACATGAGCCTTTCACAGTGTGAACAGTGGAACTACTTTCATTTTCCTCCATTCATGACAGGTTATGTGAGGTGCTCCACCTCGACCCAAGGCAGGTCTTAATTGCCGAAGTGATCTTCACGAATATTGGAGGAGCTGCCACTGCCATCGGGGACCCGCCTAATGTCATTATTGTTTCCAACCAGGAGCTGAGAAAGATGGTATGTACAGTATAACAGGTTTGCTTCCCATGACTATAGGCCCCAAGTACCTTGCTCCCTTAGCGTGCTACTGAACAGACGCCTTCATCAGAGATCTAGCTCCTCAACGTCGCCGCTTCATCCGAAGGGCTGCTGGTCGTCATGAGGGAGGGAGGATAGGTCACCGGTCGTCGGGTGTAGCTTTGACTTGTCTGAATTGAGTTCCTTCCCATTCTGATAAATTTTTAAGGAAATAGTTACATTAGTTATGATACTGGTGGAAACTGAGGTTTCTTCTCATTAATATTAAGAATAAAATGATCTGTTCCCCCTCACTTTTCAACTGTGGTCTTATGAATTCACTGATGAAGAACTTAAGAATTTTCTTAAAGGAGGGTCAGAAAATGAAGGCCTTTAGGAAGGTTTTGAAAGCTCTTAGAAATATTTTTTTTGCACAATAAAATAATAATGAAGTATTAAAGGAATGCAAATGATATTTTACATATCTTAATAAGTTATAACAGGAATTATATAATTTCTCTTAATCCTTCCTTGTGATTAGAATTTTCTCAATGTCTTTTCTCTGAAGTATCAGTAGAAAAGCTTTGTGTCATTTATTCTAAATGACATATTTATGTATGTGTCCACAAAGTGTGTCAATGTGTTTGTATGTGTGCTGGCTTCCATAAAAATCTTTAAGCCTTCAAGAATTCATGGCTTTACGGTGTTGATGGCCATTTTGTGGGCTCATCACCTTAGAGATTTGGGGTATAACTTAGATGTTTTGGCTAAACTTTGATACTTCCTGGTTACCCTGGCAACGACCTGTAGCACTTCACCAGTCTTGCTGTGCGAGCTGAACACGTGCCCTGATGTGTCACCTGGTGGACATCAGAAGGTGGTAGAGCGCTGTGATCTGTTCCAGGGGCACCTGCCACCCAAGATAGACCTTACACAATATTTTTAAAGAAAAATATTATTTCATTATTTTTATTTTACAGTAATATGTTTATTGTAGAAAGTATAAATGACACACATACATACACAAATTAAAAAATTGTCATAATCTCACCATTCAGAGATAAATCTTAATACTCTGGTGCCTATAGTCTCCCAGAATGATTGTATGTTGACATACATGGTTAAGAAAAGATAGCACAGCTTCTGCTCTGGTCAAGATGGAGAAACAGGGACTGGACTTACTCTCTTAATTGAGGTATCCAATAAGAAATCAAACTAAAACCCAAAACCCAAGCCAACCCAAACCCAAACCCACTCTGGACATCAGGCAAAAGGGCAATGATTCTTGAGAAATGGGGAACACGTGAAGTGAAGCCTGGGACTGGTCCCGCTCACTGCCTGAGAGAGTCCCCAGGAGGTCCTGTGGGGAGAGGGGACTGCACGGAGCTCAGCAGATGCCCCGAGCTGAAGTGCCAGGACCGGGCATCTGGGCAGCCAGCATTTACAGGCAGAGTGTAGAGAGGAGAGAGCTGCAGGAGAGCAAGCCCCAGAGGTCTGTGGGGGAAACTCTTCTTTCATGTTTTTCTTGTGTTCAAAAAATAGACTTCTCTTGGTATACTAAAACTAAAACAATTCATAAATAACAGACACATCAAAGTCCTTAAGGCAGAAGGAAAACGTCACCAATGGAAACGTGAATGTCTACAAAGGAATGGCAATATGGGGATATACTGGAAATGGTGACTATATATATGGTAAATTCGTAGACATTTTGTCTTATTTAAGTCATTTTAAGAGATAATTTTTAAACAAAAATAATATGCATTAGGGGTTTATAACATATATATAAATAGGATGTATGACAACAATAACATAAAGACTGGAAAAGGAGAAATTAAAGTTCTTACATTATTCATAAATTGGCATAACTTCACCACTTATGCCATATTGGTATAATACATCAAGGTGGTCTGTGACAAGTTAAAAATGTGTGCTATAAACTCTAAAGAAACACTAATAGAAAAATCAAAGAGTGGCAGCTAATAAGTACACAAACAATATGAAGTAGAATCATTAAGAATCATATTTAAGACAATGGAGTGTAGAAAAACGGGGGAAGGGAACAAAGAACAGAGGGACAAATAAGAAACAAAGTGCAAGGTCTAAACCTAATTATATGAACAATTGCATGAATATAAAAGACTAAATGTCCAAAATAAAAAGCAGGAATTGTCAGATTGAACAAACAGGTGCAATTGAACTATATGCCGCCTACATTTATACACATACTGCTGTTCTGTACTGTTAATATCTGAAGACAGTATAAAAGATAAAGACACAAATAGATTAAAAGTAAAGGAATGACAGAAGACTCATCAGAAGAAACCTAGCGTAGCTATGTTAATATCTGACAAAGCAGACTGAAGAGCAAAGACTATTTCCAGGATAAAAGAACGACATTTCACAATGATAAAGGGATAATTTCTTACAGAACACAGAAATCCTAAGCAGTTATGCTACTAATGTCAGAATCCCAAATACGTGGAACTAAAATTGATAGAACTGCAAGGAGCAATGATAAATTCTCAATTATTGTTGGAGGTTTCAGTATACCTGTTGCAATAATTGATAAAACAGAAAAATCAGCAAGGATATATAAAACTTTATCATTATTAACTAATGTGACCTAATTGACATTTATAGAAAATTCCACTCAACAACAGCAGTATGTGTTTACTCACTGACCAAAATAAACCATATTCTGAGCCATAAAAAAATCTTAATATAGTCAATAATATTGTAATATCTTTGTATGGTGACAGTTGGTTAACTACTCTTATTATAGTGAGCATTTCATAATATATGTAATTATTGAATTGTTATATATGTTGTATATCTGAAATACATATTTTATATCAACAATGTACTTCAATAAAAAAAACCTTAATGTCAGTTATACGTCAATAAAAAAGGAAAGAAAAACAAAATCTTAAAACATTTAGAAGGATTCAAGTAATCAAAATATTTTCTCTGTTGAATTGCCACAGTTGAGTTAAAGTAGATACTAGTGACAAAGATACTTGGAAAATTTCCCAATATCTAGAAACTAAGTAATACACTTCTAAATAATTCAATTGAATTGAAGAAATTGAAATTACAAAGTATTTTGAATTGAATTGCAATGAAAACAGAACATATCAAAATTTGTGGGAGTCCTCTCAGGCAGAAGTCAGAAAAATTTTTCTTAAAAGGCTATATGGTTAACATTGTAGGCATGTGGGTTATGTGGTCTTTGGGCAAGTACTCAACTCTGTCACGGTAACACGAAAGCAGCCGTAGCAACACGAATGGAATGACAAGCGTAGTTTGCTGGTTCCTGCTCTAACGCAATATTTAGAGGGAAATTTATACCACTAAATACCAATATCAGAAAAGAAAAAGTGTCTCAAATCAATGACCTCAGCCTCCATCCTGAGACTAGGAAGAGAAGAGCAAATTAAAATAACAGCAAGCACAAGAGAGAAAATCACAGAGACCAGAAGGGAGAACAAAAGAACAAAAGAGTAAATCTGTGAAAGCACAACCTAGTTCTTTGACAAGATTGATGATGCTCACAAACCCCTGGCCAAACTGATGAGGAAAGTAAGAGAGAAAACGCAAGTGATCAGTATGGGAAATAAGAGAGGGTGCAGCACTACAGAACATACAGACACTGAAGACACTGTTAGGGAATGACACAGACAACTTTATGCCAGGACATTTGACAACTTAGATAAAATGGACAATTTCCTTGAAAAACACACTCTACGAAACCTCATTCAGGAAGAACTAGATAACCTGAGCAGTCCTATGTCCATTAAAGAAATTGAATTTGTAATTAAGCACCTTACCACAAACAACAAAATAAACAAAAACCTCAGGCTAAGGTGGCTTTGGTGAATTCTTCCAAATAGTTAAGGAAGAAATACTGTTATGATATTAATTCTACACAAAGCATTACAGCAAATTGAAGAGAAGAGAGTACTTCCCAACTCATTCTATGAGGCCCTGATACCTACATCAGACAAAACCAGTGTAAGAAAACTCTTGACAAATCTTTCTTGTGAACAAAGATGTAAATTTTTAATAACTAGCAAATCCAATTTAACAATATATAAAATGAATAATGTATCATAACTAAGTGAAATTTATCCTGGAATGGAAGACTGGTGTAATATTTGAGAAATGGGTCAATGCTATTTACCAACAAAGAAAATCTATATTATTTCAATAGATGCAGAAATTTTTTTTGGCAAAATCCAACATCCATTACTGATAAAATCTCTCAATAAACTCAATAAAAAGAAGAGAGCTTCATCAGCCTGATAAAGAGCATCTATGTAAAGCCTACAGCCAGCATCATACTTAAATGTGAGAAACTGAATGCTTTCCTCCTTAGACCAGAGATGTCTGTTCTTACCACTTCAGTACAACATTATTTTACTGGAAGCTCCAGCTGCTCCAATAAGGCAGAAGAAGAAATACTGGAAAGAAAGAATTTAAAGTCTTTAATTGCAGATGATAGAAAATCTGAAGGAATGTATAAAAAACCTCCTACAAATAATAAAAAAATTTGACATATGCATTATAAGATCAAAATACAGGAACAATTGGAAGCTGAAGCAAAAATTTCATTTACAATAGAATCAATACATAAAATACTTTAGGGTAAATCTGACCAAACATGTGCAAGAACTGTATAGTGAAAACTAAAAAATGCTGTAGAGAGTGGATAAAGAAGTTCTAAATAAATGAAGATGTACTTTGTTCATGGATCAGAATATTTTCAAGATGTCAGTTCTCCCCAGACTGATCTATAGGTTCATGCAGTCCCTATCAAAACCATACAAACAGCAGGATTTTTTTTGTAGTAAAAATTGATTATCTGATTCTAAAATTTATATGGAAAGTATCCAGAATGGCCCAAAACAGCCAGGAGCGCAGAACAAATCAGTCAAGCCTAGTGCTACCTAAGTCCAAGATATTAAAAAGCCACAATAACCAAGATAGGTAAATAAATAAATAAATAGAACAAAGTAGGGAGTCCAGATATGCCACATACTTAAATAAATGATTTTTGACCAAGATACGAAGCCAGTTTGGTGGAGAAACAATAGTTCTTCTCACAGATGGCCCTGCAGAAAATGGATATTCATATGCAGGAAAAATGAACATCAATCCACACTTCTCACTTTATCAAAATATGAATCAAACATGGATCATAGACATAATATAAAACCTAAAATTTTAAATTTTTAAATAGAAAACATAAGATGCAGTAGAATAGGTACAGAAGTAGTTCAAGTGGAAGTGTGAATAGTTGCCCCAGCTGGCACTGTATTAGCTTTTTTTTTTTTTTTTTTTTTGAGAGGGCATCTCTCATATTTATTGATCAAATGGTTGTTAACAACAATAAAATTCAGTATAGGGGGGTCAATGCTCAATGTACAATCATTAATCCATCTCAAGCCTAATTCTCGTCAGTCTCCAATCTTCTGAAGCATAACGAACAAGTTCTTACATGGTGAACGAATTCTTACAGAGTGAATAAATTCTTACATGGTGAACAGTACAAGGGCATTCATCACAGAAACTTTCGGTTTTGATCATGCAATATGACCTATAAACCATCAGGTCAAATATGAATATTCATTTGATTTTTGTACTTGATTTATATGTTGATCCCACATTTCTCCTATTATTATTATTATTTTTATTTTTAATAAAATGCTGAAGTGGTAGGTAGATGCAAGATAAAGGTAGAAAACATAGTTTAGTGCTGTAAGAAGGCAAATGTAGATGATCAGATGATCAGGTGTGTGCCTATGGACTAAGTATTAATCCAGGCTAGACAAGGGCAGCAAGACATCCACGGATGCAGAAGATTTCTCTCAAAGCAGGGGGGGTGAGGTTCTGAGCCTCACCTCTGTTGATCCCCAAATTCTCACCTGATGGCCCCCCTGCGACTGTGCCTGTCTTAGGTTGTTCCTCCCTTGAGGAATCTTACCCGTCTCTGGCTAACCAGTCATCTTCCGGGGCCATACAGGGAAATGTAAAGTTGGTAAGTGAGAGAGAAGCCATATTGTTTGCAAAGGTTAGCTTTTTACTTCTTTGCAGATTTATGCCCTGTGGCTTCTATGCCCAGCACTTGTCTCGAGGTATCTTTACCACCTGGAGGAATTATGATACTCGGTAAATTCGATATGAGGCACGAATTCTATTTAAGGTTTGTAATTAGGAAGGAAGAAGAAAAGCTATAGATGTAGCATATGAAGGAAACTTGGGAGGATTGATTATTTCTTTGACATATCTTCTTGTATAGTACCTTAAGTATGTATAGGTTTTAAACTACTAACTAATTTGCACACACATATTAACATAATAGGAATACGGTGACATAAACAAAGCAAATCTATAATTACCAGCCATCTCCAGTGAAGCCAAGAAAACCATTTAGGCACCCTAGGCATTTGTGAAAATTTATCTATGATATGATGGATATTTTCCAACTGTACTTGAACCATCAGACAAATTAAAGCAGCCCATTTCTGGGATCTGTTCACATCCCATATGTTCTTTTAACCATAGATAGTCTATAGTCATGAGATTTTGGGGTGCTACAACTTGCACCCCTCCCAACTCCTGGTTGAGTTCCAACAGTACAGATCCAGTCAAATTCGTTGTCTCACTGTATGCACATGCCAGCCTAGACATCTCCCTCCTCCTTCTTATGGCAAGTCCAGGAGACGGTGGGCTGGATGCAGCCACAACCGCAGCATCGTCCGGATCCCTGTGGAGGCTTTTTGATGATCATCCCCCGGCACGAGTCCTCCAGAGAGTGCTGATGCCGGAAGCTCCTCCTCATATCGTATCTTAGTTCATTTTCTGGGTATCCAAGCTAGGCCTTGATCTTCTGCGTAGAAACAAACAGACCCTTTGCCCACACTTTGACATGCCCTCTATACCACTGTGCAGAACTCATTGGAGGTCAGCACACAGTAACTGCTTTTTTTTTTTTTTTTTTTAATTAAGAGAAAGGAATATTATCAGAAAAGAGTACCTCCATAGCTGATCATCTGACACCCTTTAAGTGATCAACATTAAGGATATTTAAAGCATGCGTTGATCTTTGATTTACCAATAGTTTTATCCTGTTAAGGAGTAATCCCCCTTTTCTTTCTTTCTTTTTTTTTTTAAATTTTTAATCTACACTTACCTGAAGAATACTATGTTTACTATGCTCTCCCCTATATCAGGTCCCCCCTAACAACCACATTACGGTTACTGTCCATCAGCTTAGCAAAATGTGGTAGAGTCACTACTTGTCCTCTCTGTGTTGTGCAGCCCACCCTCCCCTTTCTCCCTCCCCCCCATGCATGCTAATCTTAATACCCCCCTTCTTCTTCCCCCCCCTTATCCCTCCCTGCCCACCCATCCTCCCCAGTTCCTTTCCCTTTGGTACCTGTTAGTCCATTTTTGGGGTCTGTAATTCTGCTGCTGTTTTGTTCCTTCAGTTTTTCCTTTGTTCCTATACTCCTCAGATGAGTGAAATCATTTGGTATTTCTCTTTCTCCGCTTGGCTTATTTCACTGAGCATAATACTCTCCAGCTCCATCCATGTTGCTGCAAATGGTTGGATTTTTCCACTTCTTATGGCTGAGTAGTATTCCATTGTGTATATGTACCACATCTTCTTTATCCATTCATCTACAGATGGACATTTAGGTTGCTTCCAATTCTTGGCTATTGTAAATAGTGCTGCGATAAACATAGGAGTGCATCTGTCTTTCTCAAACTTGATTGCTGCGTTCTTAGGGTAAATTCCTAGGAGTGGAATTCCTGGGTCAAATGGTAGGTCTGTTTTGAGCATTTTGAGGAATCTCCATACTGCTTTCCACAATGGTTGAACTAATTTACATTCCCACCAGCAGTGTAGGAGGGTTCCCCTTTCTCCACAGCCTTGCCAACATTTGTTGTTGTTTGTCTTTTGGATGGCAGCTATCCTTACTGGTGTGAGGTGATACCTCATTGTAGTTTTAATTTGCATTTCTCTGATAATTAGCGATGTGGAGCATCTTTTCATGTGTCTCTTGGCCATCTGAATTTCTTTTTTGGAGAACTGTCTGTTCAGTTCCTCTGCCCATTTTTTAATTGGGTTATTTGTTTTTTGTTTGTGTGAGCTCTTTATATATTCTGGATGTCAAGCCTTTATCAGATCTGTCATTTTCAAATATATTCTCCCATACTGTAGGGTTCCTTTTTGTTCTATTGATGGTGTCTTTCGCTGTACAGAAGCTTTTCAGCTTAATGTAGTCCCACTTGCTCATTTTTGCTGTTGTTTTCCTTGCCCGGGGAGATATGTTCAAGAAGAGATCACTCATGTTTATGTCTAAGAGGTTCTTGCCTATGTTTTTTTCCAAGAGTTTAATGGTTTCGTGACTTACATTCAGGTCTTTGATCCATTTTGAGTTTACCTTTGTATATGGGGTTAGACAATGGTCCAGTTTCATTCTCCTACATGTAGCTGTCCAGTTTTGCCAGCACCATCTGTTGAAGAGACTGTCATTTTGCCATTGTATGTCCATGGCTCCTTTATCAAATATTAATTGACCATATATGTTTGGGTTAATTTCTGGGGTCTCTAATCTGTTCCACTGGTCTGTGGCTCTGTTCTTGTGCCAGTACCAAATTGTCTTGATTACTATGGCTTTGTAGTAGAGCTTGAAGTTGGGGAGTGAGATCCCCCCTACTTTATTCTTCTTTTTCAGGATTGCTTTGGCTATTCGGGGTCTTTGGTGTTTCCATATGAATTTTTGAATTATTTGTTCCAATTCATTGAAGAATGTTGCTGGTAATTTGAGAGGGATTGCATCAAATTTGTATATTGCTTTCGGCAGGATGGCCATTTTGACGATATTAATTCTTCCTAGCCATGAGCATGGGATGAGTTTCCATTTATTAGTGTCCCCTTTAATTTCTCTTAAGAGTGACTTGTAGTTTTCAGAGTATAAGTCTTTCACTTCCTTGGTTAGGTTTATTCCTAGGTATTTTATTCTTTTTGATGCAATGGTGAATGGAATTGTTTTCCTGATTTCTCTTTCTATTGATTCGTTGTTAGTGTATAGGAAAGCTACAGATTTCTGTGTGTTGATTTTGTATCCTGCAACTTTGCTGTATTCCGATATCAGTTCTAGTAGTTTTGGAGTGGAGTCTTTAGGGTTTTTTATGTACAGTATCATATCATCTGCAAATAGTGACAGTTTAACTTCTTCTTTACCAATCTGGATTCCTTGTATTTCTTTGTTTTGTCTGATTGCCGTGGCTAGGACCTCCAGTACTATGTTAAATAACAGTGGGGAGAGTGGGCATCCCTGTCTGGTTCCCGATCTCAGTGGAAATGCTTTCAGCTTCTCGCTGTTCAGTATAATGCTGGCTGTGGGTTTATCATATATGGCCTTTATTATGTTGAGGTACTTGCCCTCTATTCCCATTTTGCTGAGAGTTTTTATCATGAATGGATGTTGAATTTTGTCAAATGCTTTTTCAGCATCTATGGAGATGATCATGTGGTTTTTGTCTTTCTTTTTGTTGATGTGGTGGATGATGTTGATGGATTTTCGAATGTTGTACCATCCTTGCATCCCTGGGATGAACCCCACTTGGTCATGGTGTATGATCCTTTTGATATACTGTTGAATTCTGTTTGCTAATATTTTATTGAGTATTTTTGCATCTACATTCATCAGGGATATTGGTCTGTAATTTTCTTTTTTGGTGGGGTCTTTTCCTGGTTTTGGTATTAGGGTGATGTTGGCTTCATAGAATGAGTTTGGGAGTATTCCCTCTTCTTCTATTTTGTGGAACACTTTAAGGAGAATGGGTATTATGTCTTCTCTGTGTGTCTGATAAAATTCCGAGGTAAATCTGTCCGGCCCCGGGGTTTTGTTCTTGGGTAGTTTTTTGATTACTGTTTCAATTTCTTTGCTTGTAATTGGTTTGTTTAACTTTTGTGTTTCTTCCTTGGTCAGTCTTGGGAGGTTGTATTTTTCTAGGAAGTTGTCCATTTCTTCTAGGTTTTCCAGCTTGTTGGCATATAGGTTTTCATAGTAGTCTTTAATAATTCTTTGTATTTCTGTGGAGTTTGTCGTGATTTTTCCATTCTCATTTCTGATTATGTTGATTTGTGTTGACTCTCTTTTTCTCTTAATAAGTTGGGCTAGAGGCTTATCTATTTTGTTTATTTTCTCAAAGAACCAACTCTTGGTTTCGTTGATTTTTGCTATTGTTTTAGTCTTCTCAATTTTGTTTATTTCTTCTCTGATCTTTATTATGTCCCTCCTTCTGCTGACTTTAGGCCTCATTTGTTCTTCTTTTTCCAGTTTTAATAATTGTGATGTTAGACTATTCATTTGGGATTGTTCTTCCTTCTTCAAGTGTGCCTGGATTGCTATATACTTTCCTCTTAAGACTGCTTTCGCTGCATCCCACAGAAGTTGGGGCTTAGTGTTGTTGTTGTCATTTGTTTCTATATATTCCTTGATCTCTATTTTGATTTGTTCATTGATCCATTGATTATTTAGTAGCATGTTGTTAAGCCTCCATGTGTTTGTGAGCCTTTTTGTTTTCTTTGTAGAATTTATTTCTACTTTCATACCTTTGTGGTCTGAAAAATTGGTTGGTAGAATTTCAATATTGTGGAATTTACTGAGGCTCTTTTTGTGAGCTAGTATGTGGTCTATTCTGGAGAATGTTCCATGTGCACTTGAGAAGAATGTATATCCTGTTGCTTTTGGATGTAAAGTTCTATAGATGTCTATTAGGTCCATCTGTTCTAGTGTGTTGTTCAGTGCCTGTGTGTCTTTACTTATTTTCTGCCCGGTGGATCTATCCTTTGGGGTGAGTGGTGTGTTGAAGTCTCCTACAATGAATGCATTGCAGTCTCTTTCCCTCTTTAGTTCTGTTAGTATTTGCTTCACATATGCTGGTGCTCCTGTATTGGGTGCATATATATTTAGAATGGTTATATCCTCTTGTTGGACTAAGCCCTTTATCATTATGTAGTGGCCTTCTTTATCTCTTGTTACTTTCTTTGTTTTGAAGTCTATTTTGTCTGATATTAGTACTGCAACCCCTGCTTTCTTCTCACTGTTGTTTGCCTGAAATATGTTTTTCCATCCCTTGACTTTTAGTCTATGCTTATCTTTGGGTTTAAGGTGAGTTTCTTGTAAGCAGCATATAGATGGGTCTTGCTTTTTTATCCATTCTATTACTCTATGTCTTTTGATTGGTGCATTAAGTCCATTTACATTTAGGGTGACTATTGAAAGATATGTACTTATTGCCATTGCAGGCTTTAGATTTGTGGTTACCAAAGGTTCAAGGTTAGCTTCTTTAGTATCTTACTGCCTAACTTAGCTCGCTTATTGAGCTGTTATATACACTGTCTGGAGAGTCTTTTCTTCTCTCCCTTCTTATTCCTCCTCCTCCATTCTTCATATGTTGTGTGTTTTGTTCTGTGCTCTTTTTAGGGGTGCTCCCATCTAGAGCAGTCCCTGTAGGATGCCCTGTAGAGGTGGTTTGTGGGAAGCAAATTCCCTCAGCTTTTGCTTGTCTGGGAATTGTTTGATCCCACCATCATATTTAAATGATAGTCGTGCTGGATACAGTATCCTTGGTTCAAGGCCCTTCTGTTTCATTGCATTAAGTATATCATGCCATTCTCTTCTGGCCTGTAGGGTTTCTGTTGAGAAGTCTGATGTTAGCCTGATTGGTTTTCCTTTATAGGTGACCTTTTTCTCTCTAGCTGCCTTTAAAACTCTTTCCTTGTCCTTGATCCTTGCCATTTTAATTATTATGTGTCTTGGTGTTGTCCTACTTGGATCCTTTCTGTTGGGGGTTCTGTATAATTCCATGGTCTGTTCGATTATTTCCTCCCCCAGTTTGGGGAAGTTTTCAGCAATTATTTCTTCAAAGACACTTTCTATCCCTTTTCCTCTTTTTTCCTCTTCTGGTATCCCTATAATACGAATGTTTTTCCTTTTGTATTGGTCACATATTTCTCTTAGTGTTGTTTCATTCCTGGAGATCCTTTTATCTCTCTCTATGTCAGCTTCTATACGTTCCTGTTCTCTGGCTTCTATTCCTTCAATGGCCTCTTGCATCTTATCCATTCTGCTTATAAATCCTTCCAGGGATTGTTTCACTTCTGTGATCTCTTTCCTGACATCTGTGATCTCCTTCCGGACTTCATCCCACTGCTCTTGCATTTTTCTCTGCATCTCATCCCATTGCTCTTGCATTTTTTTCTGCATCTCTGTCAGCATGTTCATGATTTTTATTTTGAATTCTTTTTCAGGAGGACTAGTTAGGTCTGTCTCCTTCTCAGGTGTTGTCTCTGTGATCTTTGTCTGCCTGTAGTTTTGCCTTTTCATGGTGATAGAGATAGTTTGCAGAGCTGGTACAAGTGACCGCTGGAAGAGCTTCCCTTCTTGTTGGTTTGTAGCCTTTTCCTGGGAGAATAGCGACCTCTAGTGGCTTGTGCTGGGCAGCTGTGCGCAGACAGGGCTTCTGCTTCCTGCCCAGTTGCTTTGGGGTTTATCTCCGCTGTTGCTGTGGGCTTGGCCTGGCTGGGGCTGTTCCTCCAAAATGGTGGAGCCCCGTTGGAGGGGGAGCAGCCAGGAGACTATTTATCTCCGTAAGGGGCCTCTGTGCTCCCTGCTGCCCAGGGGGTTAGAGTGCCCAGAGATCCCCAGATTCCCTGCTTCTGGTCTAATTGACCTGTCCTGCCCCTTTAAGATTTCCAAAAAGCACTCTCCAAACCAAAACAACAACAGCAACAATGAGAGAGGGAACAGAAATAAAGAGAAAAAAAAAAGGAAAAAAAAGGAAAAAACAAGCGATTTTTTTTTTTTTTTTTTTTGTCCTCAGGTGCCGGTCCCAGGCACCCGCTCACTGGTCCTGCTGCCCTGTCTCCCTAGCACCAGGGTCCCTGTCCTTTCAAGGCTTCCAAAAAGCACCCACCCACCGGTCCCGCAGGGAAGGAACGCTCAATATTCTTTGTCCTCAGGCACTGGTCCCACGCACCCGCTCACCAGTCCCGCCGCCCTGCCTCCCTAGCACCGGGGTCCCTGTCCCTTCAAGGCTTCCAAAAAGCACTCAGCAAAAAGAGAGAAAAAAAAGGGGAAAAACGCGCGATTTCTTCCGTCCTCAGGTGCTGGTCTCAGGCACCCACCCACCGGTCCCACAGGGAAAAATGCGGGATATTCTTTGTCCTCAGGTGCCGGTCCCAGGCACCCGCTCACCAGTCCCGCCGCCCTGCCTCCCTAGCACCGGGGTCCCTGTCCCTTTTAGCCTTCCAAAAAGCACTCGCAGAAAAGAGAAAAAAAAAAGGGGAAAAACGCGCGATTTCCTCTGTCCTCAAGTGCCGGTCTCAGGCACCCGCCCACCGGTCCCGCAGGAAAAAACGGGGGATATTCTTTGTCCTCAGGCGCCGGTCCCAGCCACCCGCTCACCAGTCCCGCCACCGTGCCTCCCTAGCCCTGGGGTCCCCGTCCCTTCAAGGCTTCCAAAAAGCGCTCGCCAAAAAGAGAAAAAAAAAAAAAGGGGGAAAAACGCGCGACCTCCTCCGTCCTCAGGCACCGGTCTCAGGCACCCGCCCCCAGGTCTCGCAGGGAGAAACGCGGGATATTCTTTGTCCTCCGGCGCCGTTCCCAGGCACCTCCTCACCGGTCCCGCCACCCTGCCTCCCCAGCAACGGGGGCCCGTCCCTCTAAGGCTTCCAAAAAGCGTTTGCCAAAAAAAAAAAAAAAAAAACCGCTCCGGTTTCTCTCCACCCGCCGGGAGCCGGGGGGAGGGGCGCTCGGGTCCCGCCGGGCCGGGGCTTGTATCTTACCCCCTTCACAAGGCGCTGGGTTCTTGCAGGTGTGGATGTGGTCTGGATGTTGTCCTGTGTCCTGTGGTCTCTATTTTAGGAAGATTTTTCTTTGTTATATTTTCATAGCTCTATGTGTTTTTGGGAGGAGATTTCCACTGCTCTACTCACGCCGCCATCTTGGCTCCGCCCCCCCCTGTATTAGTTTTAATGTGAAATTCCAGGCATAATGTCTTCTTTCTTGGACACAAACTGGGCAACTCTGAATCATTTTAAACTTGCCCTTAGAATTCTAGGTCTGAATGCTCTTAAATAAACAATGGGATGTGAACCAAGAAAAGTCCTGGGCTCTACCAAGTCCCATAAAAAGCTGAAGGAAAAGAGCAGTCTGTCAGATTATTCCCACATTCCTCCATGGCATGCTGACATGCTGTTGTAAATATTGAGTTTAAATCTGACAGTAAAGCAGAATATGAGGTTTTTGCAAAAATACGCAGAGAGCCCTAGAGGTGATACCCTCCCTGGGTGCACTGAGGCCCAGCCTGTGCTCCTCACACAGCTTTGTGCCAAAGCAACATCATCTGGGGACATAGCCTTAGGGCTGTCCTTGTTTTACTGAAGATGATTTTCCTTGTCTTCCACTTACACACTCTTCCTGAATTTTTGGGTCAAGCTGTATCACACAGAAAAAGTATCTAGTAAATGTCCTTCTGTGGATAATCAAGAGTGTTTTTCATGCGTTTTATAGTAGTTCAGAAATAAGGAAATACTTATTTGTATGGAGACACAAATGAACTTAGAGTTCCAGGGATAGTGTCTTTAGCAGAGATTGATGTATAAAGCCTCATTATCAATAATGACAGCACAGCCATACATTTGCTTCACATGATGGGCACATTTATTTTGTATTATTTGTTTCATCAAATTGAAATAGGAAGAGAACAGATTAGCAAATGAAAATTAACTTTGAAATTAATTTTAAAAAATTCATGAAGAAAATGAATACTTAACATATAATTCAGAGGAATAACAAAAACCAGTACTAGGCTTTGGAACAGTAAAGAAGTCACAGCTGAAAAATCCTCCATGTTTTCTGAGGATTGGGCAGAAGTTGGTGGGAAGCTGTGAGGGAAGTTCTTCCATGTTCCTGTTCCCACATGCTGCTCACTCCTCCAGTTCTCTCGGGATGACTCTCTTGCGGAATTTCTAGTATCTAACGGGTAGGTGGGGAAGACCGCCAGCGTCCGCCGCGAAGGCAATCACTTCCCCAGCAGCAGCCCTCACCGGGGTGAGCACCAGTCTGCAGCGCTGTAGGGTCCCACGTGCAAGAACACGGTGTCCCTGACCTCCTAAAAGCCTGATGGGGACACAGCCCTTCTTTGCTGGTTACATCTGCTCCATCATACCTGTTATATGGAAACTCTCCCACAATGAACACAAATCTTCAACTATCTTTTAAACAACACTTGAGTCTCTTTAGGGGAGCTGTGTCTCCTGTGCTTCTGAATGGCATCTTGCAGGTCAGATGGAGCTTTCTTATAGTGCCCTAGAGATGTGGAAACTGGGACATTCTTCAGGCCTTTTCTGCCATGCCCCATGCGCTGTGCATGTGGGACCTTCTTCCTTTGCTCCTCCAGCACCATCTGCTCCATTCCATCAGCTGGCAGCTTGGACCATGACACTCTGCCTCTCTGGCCACTTCCTCCTGGGCTTCTTTGTGGGTTTTCTGCTTCCATGTCTCTTCAATATCTGTGGGCATCATGCTCTATTTTTTTGACTGTTTTACCTTTTGGGTCAGAATCCTGTAGTGGAGCTCTGTTTCCTACATGCAGGGGCCTGCTCTGTTTCCTACATGCAGGGGTCACCCACCTCCATGTCTGCCAGAGGCTTTTACCTTTCTCAGATTCACGTATGCCATGACCTCTTCTCCATGTGCTGGGTGGGTCCCTCACATGAAGGATGTCCCACACCATATCACCTCCTGTCATCATAACCACTCCTGCAGCACTGGAGTCTTCTCCTTGCTAGGTCTCCAGACATTATTCTGTCTTCAATTTATACCACGATATTTACTAAAAAATTCAGTAGATTCAGCTAAGCACTTACTAAGAATTTCTTTGAGTTTCTTACTCAGAAGATTTCAAGAAATCATTTTGGCTTGAACCACCTTGCTATAATCCAGTCAACTGTTGTGACTTACTACAGAGCTAGCCTGAAAGCCTTCTGAGAAAATATTGGCAGCCCTGGAGTTCCTCAGCCAGATCCCCCTTAAATATATAATTTGTGAGGCTGTGGGTGTTCTAATTTGAGGCTGGGGGATCCTCTTTTGGTTGTTTTACATGCTGAACATTTGGCAACTAGTATTATCAAATGAGAATATTGTGGAAAATTAGGAAATGGCTGAGTGGAGCCCAAACCAAAACAATACAAAACAAGCCTAAAAGAGGCAAAATCGAGCCAGCACCTTGCAAGAAAGGGCTGCATCTCAGCATTGTACTGAATTAAATGTAATGGTTTTGTTACTGAGAATGTTAAAGATAAGGGTCTAGGAATTCATGGAGGCATGTCAAAGCAGCAGGGAGGCCCAGAAACATTCACCTAATAAGCTCAGTGAAAACATGTGCGTTTCACTGTACGTTGCATATACCTGTATTGTTCCATAAAATGTTCTGTTGGAGTTTTCCATTCTGCATCGTTCTTACTTGACAAATCCATCTACACCAGCTCTAGTGGCAAGCAAACGCTTCCCATCATGGCTGTTATTTTACTGTGGAGGCACTCCCGCCATCCTTTAATATTTTTCCTCACTTTTTTCTTCAATTGCCCCATCACTTCTAATGGGACAAAAATTTATACTTATGTCCCAGGGACCCAGAATTACTCAGCCTATAAACACCTCTGTTTTGTGGACTCCTTCCTCCAAAAAGTTTTAATTACATTTCATGACTGAGTTGGTAGAAAGTCAAATATGTTAATATTATATTTAAGCTGTTTTCTTTGACTCAAAAGTTCTTTATTTGTCTCTGATTTAGAAGAAATTAAAAGATATTTCAGGGGCCCCTGAAAGTATCACAGACCTTTTTAAAACCAGATATTTGGAGCATGAGTTCTATAGCTAACTAAACACAAAGTCCAAAGTATTATCCTCATTGAAGAACTACCAGAAAAGTGACGAATTCTTATGTGGCCATTAAAAACTTTCCTTAAGTCCCACCTGTGTAGGTTCCCCTGCTGTCTATACATGAATGAGCTCATATGGCTCCACCTGTCACCTTTAGGGCTATTTTCAAGGGCAACCACTAGCTGTGCAGATAACTGCAAGAGATGAAGAATTACAGATTATTGTACCCTGGCAAGTCTAAACTTTGACACCTTTATTGGTAATGGCTTCTAGTTATATTGCATCTTTGGCAAAGTTATAAGTGACTTTTGATCTTTTTGGCAGAGAGAGGGACAAATTATTTATTAAGTAAATTTGTTTACTAAATACATTTATTTAATTTTAATAAGTAACAATTAATAGAGTTGAAATCGCTTCTTCCGACTCAGGCCTTTGTAAGGTGGTTTCGATTCCAGCCTTGGACACTGTCCCTGGAGGTCCTCATTGGTATCTCCTGGGACCTGTCCCCCAACCCCATGCGAGTGCCCCACACCCCCAGTGCAGAGCCAGACTGCCCACAGTCTGTGTGACACCTGCCTCACCCACATGGTGCCTCCTGTCCTGGGAGCCCTCCTGTGCCTGGACTTTGTCCTTGGGCCCCTGACCCCTTCTTGTGGCACTGGGGGTCCATGGACAGCCCAGAAAAGACCTGGAGCTCCCACCAATGAGCAGCTGTTCCTTTTGCCTCACTTCATGGGCAGCAGTCTCCTCTGTCCTGCTGGGGTCTCAGAACCACTGCACCTGCTGCTGGGGGAGAAGCGCAGTCAGTGCGAGAGCAAAACCAGCCAGGCTGCCGTGGGCTCCCGGCTGCAGTGACCGGCGGGGGCCGCACCTTGGACACGCGCTCTCAGCAGCCATCGTGGCAAACAGCCCCGCAGCCAGGCCACGGACGCGGGAGGCGAAGGGGGGCCCCCATCTGGCTCCCTTGAATCCAGCGGGGACATGCTGGGCTGCCTCCAGCCTGAGAGGAGAGGGCTGTGCTTTCCAAATCGATGGCAGGGACGTAAATGAAGTATTTAAAACCCCAATTGCCTTGGACTGGGTGAATACTGCCACACGGTTCCTGTTTTGCCCCCTCAGCCTCTTGTCACCTGGGGAAGTGCCCGTCCAGCGAGGGGCAGACCCGGCCGAGCTCGGGGTCAGCGGGACGGCCTGTGCTTGTTTCCTCCCGAGGCCGCTTGTCATTCGAATGAGGGTTGGTGTTTTTGACCCGGAAGAAACAAACCTCCAGCGTTTTCAGAATTGTGGAGCAGAGCTCCCGTTCTTCCATGCGCTTTTTGGGGGGCTCCCGGCCCCCGAGTTCCGCCTGCACCCTCGGCTTCCCCGTCCGCGGCGTGGGGCGCCCTAGTGCGGAGGCTGTGCTGCGCGGGGGGTTCTGTCCGGCGCGTCACCTCCCCTTTCCTGTCCACAGGGCCTGGACTTCGCCGGCTTCACAGCACACATGTTCGTGGGGATTTGCTTCGTTCTCCTGTTCTCCTTTCCGCTCCTTACGCTCCTTTACTGGAACAAGAAGCTTCATAACAAGGAGCCCAGTGAGATCGTTGGTGAGTACAAGCACCTCTGCAGACAGCCTCAGAGTTTGCTGCCATAATAGTACACTTTTCCAGGGGAAATTGCCAGAAAAGGCAGGAGGTGTATCACATGCAGAATATCAGGAGCGTCAGCCACTGGGATGCTGCGTGCGCAGGATGCCCATCTGCCTCCTGGGGCTCTGTGTGCTCCCAGGGGCTTTGGCCCCACGAACTGTGCCTCTTAAGTTGTTTACAGAGTGCAGTGTGATGATAAGTGGGAAGCAATGGCCACTGTGTACAGTTTGAATGTCATGACATCATGAAATTATGCGTATACACTAAAAACAGTGTGGCATAGAGACTGTGGTGTTCTAATATGTTGTCGTTTGAGATTAAATGTTATTACAAAAATACCAACATAACCCAGCACAGGGATTAACGTGCCATGTCAATCAAGAGCATATCCGTGAGACAGTTGGGTTGAGCTGGTCTGCAGAGGCACCCAGAGCATCAAGCAGAACAGGCTCAGCTCTGCTGCAGTTCAGAAGTGACCCTGAAATCTCAGTGACTTGCAAAGCCCTGTTCTTCTCCTCAGTTTGGCTTCATGCCCACTGTGGGCTGGCAGTGCCCTGCTCATCAGCAGTTCTCGAGAGTCCTGAGCTGCTGGTCACCAGGCAGGGAGAACCTGTGTCCCCCTCTGTCACTGAGTGATGCACGATGGCCTCTGCTCAGAGCTCCTCATCCCAGCTGTCACTAGGCTCCACCAGGTGCAGGGCAGGATAAGCAGCCTGTCATGTGCTCAGAATGGGAACATGTATTTTTTGGTGAAAAACACAAATAACCATTAGAGTTTGCCATTCTGGTCACCAGATATCTGCTTATGTGCTTCTTGCTAATACTTTGTATAGAATTTTTGTATCTGTTCATTAGGGTTACTGATGGGTAGTTTCCTTTCTAGTAATTTTTTTTTTCTCTGTGCCATTGGGTGAATACCGAAGTATTCCTTTCTCTTCAATGTTTTCCCTTAAATGTTTGCTAGGACATTTAAAAGACTGGTTGTTTTGTGGAGATGTTTTTAACTACAACTTCAAATTCCTTGATAGATACCAGGCTCGCAATTAAGGTTATCTATTTTTTCTTGAGTGATTGCTGGGGTTTGCGTTTTTTAAGGAATTTGTTCATTGTATCTTAGTTGAGGTATTATTCCAGAGTCCAGAAAAAGAATTATTCTAAAGCTGTGCATAATATTATTTCATTATCCTTTTAATTGCTATAGAATGTTTGATAATGTAAACTTTTTTATTCCTCATATTGGTAATTTGTGTTTTTGTTTTTTTCTGATTGGTCTGGCTAGAGGTTTATCAATTTTATTGATCTCAAGGAACTAGCTTTTGATTATATAGATTTTCTCTGCATTTTTTTTCTCTTTTTAATGATTTCTGCTCTATGTATTTTCTTCTGCTTACCTTGGGTTTATTTATTCTTTTTACTAGTTTCTTAAAGTAGAAGTTGAGGTAATTGATTTTGTATAAATTTTCTTTTCTAATATAGGTGTTTAGTGCCCTAAATTTCCTTTTACATTAGTGGCCTCCCGCCAATTTTGATGTTTTGTTTCATTTCCATTCAGTTCACATTACTTTCTAATTTCTTTTTCAGTTTGTTTTTTGATCTTTGGCTATTTCAGATGTGTTTACTTATCAAATATTTGAAGATTTTGCAGTTACCTAATTTAATTTCACAGTGGTCAGAGAATATACTTTGTAAAACTTGAATTCTTTTAAGCTTATTGAAACCTGTTTTATGGCTAGAATGTGGTCTGTTCTTGTAAATATTCCATGTGCACTAGAAAAGAATATTTATTCTGCTGTTGTCTGGTGGAGTTATGTCAGTAAGGTCAATTAGGCCAAGTTGGCTGATTATGTTATTCAAGTCTTCTCTATTCTTTCTGATTTTTTGTCCACTTGTTCCATCAATTATTGAGAGATGGATACAGAAATTTCTAATTAGTATTGTGATTTTGCCTGTTTCTCTTTGCTAGTCTATAATTTTTACATTATATATTTTAAAATTATGTTACTAGAGTACATAAACATTAAGGAGTATTATGTCATTTGGAAGAATTAACACCTTTATCATTGTGAAATGAGCTTCCCTATCCGCAGTAATATTCTTGCTTTGAAATCTTGCTGTGAATGTACAAGTCAAGCTTTCTCTTGACTAATATCTGTGTGGCATAGCTTTTCCATACTTTTACTTTTAATCTATTTATGTCTTTGTATTTAAAGTGCATTTCTTGCAAGTAGCTAATAGTTGGGTCTTGTTTTTTTTATCCAATCTGATAATCTCTTTTAATTGGTGTACTTAGGTAATTGATATTTAATGTTACTGGTTATATGGTTGGATTTAAATGTATCATTATGTTGTTTTCTATTTGTGCCTTCTCCTCTTTTATATCCCCTTTGCTTTCATTTTACACTTCCTTTTGAACTGAGAATTTAAAAATATTCCATATTATCTTCTTTTTTTATCTGTAACATATTTGGCCATAATTCAGTCTTGCGAGTTTAGTGATAATTATGCCACTAACTTCAAGTCATATTATACCACTTAATGTAGAATATAAGAGCCTTATAATAGCAAAGTTCTATTTCTCAGCTCTTAGCCTGGTTATATTTCCCTGAGACTCCTAATCAGTGTCAGATGACCCTCTACCACCACCCAGTGTGGGAGAGCACATCCCACATGGTGATGCCTTTGCCTGTGTGTACCATGAACATGCCAATCCCAAATAATGCCTTAGGGCTGCTGAGCAGCTCAGGAGCTAGGCGCTGGTGGTAATCAGAAAGGTGGAGATGAGACATATGATGATGTCTCTTGGTCAGGGGCCAGCACGGCAGAGGCAAGAGCTGAAACTTATATGGTAGGATCAGAGCTCACCATGGCTCTTGCTATTTGAGGATCTTGAGCCTTCCTGAAAGATCTTTGGCTTTATTCTGCAGGCCTGGATGTCTTAAAGAAAGAATCCATCCATCTATCTGTCTGCTGTTTGTCTGTCTATCTTTCTAGATGCATCAATCTTCCTAGAATACAGGTAAATAGGAAGATTGAGAGGTTCCTTTTTTCTATATATTAATCAATATAACTATCCCTCTATAGATCGATGGATAGTGTCTATAGATATATAGGTAGGTAGGGCAAGCACTGCTTTTTGGTTAGCCAGAGTTGGATTGGTGAGAAGTGACTCTAGTCAGAGGTTACCAAGAGCCAATCAGCTTCAGCAAGTGCAGGAGATGAGGCCTGGGCAAGCTGGTGACCTGGGGCAGGAGCAAGTGGGGCCTACAAGAGCCTCGCCAGCATATGCAGAGCTGCCCTGTGGCTCAACACCACCTGACTCCTGTTTGTTTATGATGTATCTTATATCTCTTTCTAGCTTACTGAAGGTCCAACTTGTATCTTATCAATTAAATTTTCTCTTTTAGCCTCTAGCATGTATCTGACACCTATTACACATCCAATAATAGTGCAGAAATATGGAGGGGAATGATACTGATAAAACCAAAGTGACATTTCAGGCCCATGTACCTGGCCGATGAATGATGCCATATAAAATTAAGAAAGTGAGAGGAGTGCAAGATTTGTGGGGGACATGGAATGTTTATTTGTGACCTTGCAGCACCAGGCTTAGGGGGAAACACCAAGTAGCCCATTGGGAACATGGTGTTGCTTAGCAGAGGAGACAGGGTGGGGAAATGGCAGAAAAGGTGCAGAGGAGGCCTGGGCTCTGAGAGGCACATGTGCTTGGGTAAACCGAGCTCTGGGCACTGGCAGTGAGCTCCTTTCTCCTGGGTGAAATCTTTCTTGACTAAATTCTCTCATAATCGATGATGTATGTCATCCCACAATCGAAAAGAAAAAGTGCACTACCTGCGCATTAGTGCAAGGGCCAGCTAGGGGGAGTAGCTCATCCTGTTTGATCTGATAGATCAGAAGGCAGCTGGTTCTGGGTGTGCCTGAGGGGCTCCAGCGCCCCTGGAGAGGGCACCTGCCAGAAGGAAGCCAGCCTCCCAGGACTGGCGGCACCTCCCGGTCTGCTTCTCCGAACATAGCCACAGGGAGGAATCCCAGCCTGCGCCCCACAGGCTGGCTCCAGAGACAAGCCACCCTCCTGTGGAGCTCTTCAAAGTGGCTGGGAAAGAAGCTGGAAAGCCAGTTCCTTTAGAAGAAACCAAGGCTCTGCCAGGTCTCTTTTCTGAGCCTGAACGTGCTTCAGTTATGGCCTGCGTCTCCCTGTCTGTCTCCTCTTTGTGTTCAGAGTTTGCAGTAGGTCTGCCACATGGTAGGTGATCACCACTCAGGTACTGAACAGAGGGCGCCGAGCAGGTGGCATTTTCTGTGTCACTGAAGCCAGGTGCTACTCCACAGGTCTCCAGTAATCACCCTGCCTAGCCTCCACCCTGAGATGGCTGTCCAACCCTCTAGTCTGGCGTGAGAAGGTTTGGTCTTCTAATTTCATCTTGACTTCTTGTGATAGGTGGTGTAGTGTGTTAGATGTGAGTGATTCACGACAGTACTGTGCTTCCTTATATTCTTTCAGTGGATACTTTGAGAAATTTCTGTGCTTTCTTTAACAGTAAAACAGAGGTTAACTGCACATTTTTATAAAGTATTTTAGTATTTTAGGAGCTGATGAACTGACCATCTATTTCTCTCTACTCTTCTATATCAGAAGATGTCTGAATTCATTGGTGACAGTTCACCTCATTCTATTAATTTTAGCATTTCAAAAGGTTGCCGATATCTCTCATCTCTTCCCTGTCAGAGGACAGCTCAGCCTGGGGACCTGGTTGGGAAGGAGGGTGGGCAGCCCCACCTCCTGCTCTTACCAAATGCCCTGTTAGGGAGCTCCAGGCACCACCCACTGAGAACCACACTGTATTTCCAATAGTCACTAGATCTGTTTCAAAGACTGGGCAATGTCTGGATTTTGGCAGAAAGCAAGACCTGAACTGCCTAGCTGTAAGAAGTAATTTCCTGGAGGGGAAAAAGGTTGTTGGGTGCTAGCTTTGATGCCTATTGAAGAATTTATTGTCCACCCAAAGAGTTGAAAACACATTACTTTGCATCCACGGTAATTTTTTAAAGTCAGCTTTGTCTCCTGGTTCCATTGCAATAACATAAATGCCAACAAGCCACTGCTTTCGTTTGACCCATGGCTACCCGTGTATCATCAGGTGTGTTTCCTGTTCTTGCAAGATGGTGAGGGAAGTCAGGCCTCTGCTGACAGCTGAGGTTGTAGGGGACTCAGCCTTTGCTTCCCCCCCTGCAGAGCTGAAGCACGAGATCCACGTGTGGCGCCTGACTGCGCAGCGCATCAGCCCAGCCAGCCGAGAGGAGACGGCAGTTCGCAGCCTGCTCCTGGGGAAGGTGCTGGCGCTGGAGCGCCTGCTGGCCTGCAGGCTACACACCTTCCACAGGTAGGGAGCTGGGGCCCTGCGTGGGCCACTCTGTTCACAGCAGTGATTCCAGTCTTTACTGGCTGTGCTCAATGGTTGGATTCTATCAACAACCTATTACTACCATCCCAATAGGGTCCAAACATCATGCATGGACAAATGAGTGAGTTAAAATGATTGTTAATCAGAGAACTCCATGGTTCTACAAAATAGTAATACTAGCTGCATTCTACTGAGTATGTTTTGAACCCATACACTGTTCTAAGCCTCTTGCAGTGCACAATTTGATCTACCCCTCATTTAGCTCTCTGGAATGTGTGCTGGTATTAGCCCCAACTGACAGATGAGAAAACTGAAGTTCAGAGAAGTTTAGCAACTTGCCTAAGTTATACAGCTCGGAAAGAGGGTCACTGGGGAGTGACTTCCCACTCAACTGCTGCCTGTCACCGCTCCACACATACCTATAGCTTGTTGTATAATAAGCAGCAAAAACAAAAAATAAACTAATCTAACAAAATATTCTCTCAGGGAGCAAAAATATACCTAAGTACTCATTTCCTGGCATTTGTTTTTGATCAAAGCTGAGAGGTAAAGGGTAACACTGTGGTGGTGAGTTTTTCCTCCCCACTTGGATGAGGTGCTGAGTTCCAACCTGTCTTGGCTCTGGAGGTGCTGCAGGACATACGGGAACCTGTCCACCCCTCCTGGGTGCTGAGGCACTCCTGCGACAGAGCTGTGGACTGGTGGAGAGGAGACTCCAGGAAGGCACAGGGACATGAGCCCTTGTGAGCACATGGGGTGATCTCCTGTGCTGCGGTCTGCTGGAGGGGTGCGGGCAGGCAGGCTGAGGACAGGATCTGGTGCGCTGCCAGCTCCTGCCTCTCAGGGTCATCCCGTGTGGCCTGACTGAGCTCCGCTCAGAGCCGTCTGCTCCACCCTGCCCAGGATCCCCCCACTCTGTGAGGCTGAAGACGCAGGACCTGGTGTCCCGAGAGGCAGCTGGGGACAGGGCGGGCAACTTCAACAATAGGCGTAGATCTTAAGAGAAGAAACCTTGTAAATTAAAGATGTAGGAGTAAATGTCCTGGCTGTACTTAATCTGCTGACCATCGGGTTTCAGTATACTTCATCTGGTGTGGGGTGTTGCAGAGAGACTCAGGGACTGTCTGGATTACAGCTGTGAAGAAATGGGCTCAGGGGCTCCCCGAGTTTCCATCAGCTCCTCCTGCGCTGACCGTAGGTTGGTGTGGAGAGGGCGGTGGCCTCCCAAGGTCAAACAGGCACCGAGGAGCAGAGTAGGAAGAGGGTGATCGAAGGCAAGGGCTAGTTCTGCAGGTCTTGTTTCTACATTTTCTTTTAGGAAATGGCCCTCCGAACCGTCGGCTGGGTCTGCTCTGACTTCCCTTAGGATCTGTGCTGGTTGCGAGGTCAGCTTCCTTGTGGCACCAGTGCCCGTTAGGACTCAGTTCTCTACTGCACAGCTTTTCTTACTGGGTGAGGGAGAAAACAACGCAGGTGGGCTGGTAGGAAAGGTTGAAAAGGACAGTCAAGGCGGCACAAGAAAGGGCGACTGAAAAACAGAGAGAGGGGCCCTGCTGGGGTGGGGGGTGCGGGGGGGAGGGGCGGCGCACGCCCTCTGCAGGGGAGAGGCACCGCGGAAGCAAGTGGCATTCCTTCCACTTTTCCTTCCTTCAGTTAATTTAGTTGCAGAAACAACATATCCTCATTTTGGAAAAAATTCAGAGAAGTAGAAAGTAAAAACAGCAAAGGTGGCTGCTGGGACTCGCCTTGTGCACGTTCCGGCTGACATTCCCCTGTGCTCGCCCATGCACAAGCTTGACACACTTCCTGAAATATTTCAATCGTTTTGTGTATCATTCCAATCGTTTCATAATCTTTTCTTCAGAAAGACAGAGTGAGCGTCTTTCCCAGTTAAGATCCCAGCTCCCTGGCGACCTCCCACGAGGAGGCACTGCCCCTTGTACAGCTGCCCCGGGTGCCACAGAGTGGGCGGCATCCGTGCTGAGGGTGGCGCTGATGCCACTCTGTTGATCTCGCCGCTCCATGTCACCAGAGAAATAAGCCTGCCCTTTCCTCTTTTAGACAAATCTCACAGGAAGATAAGAATTGGGAGACCAACCTCCAGGAGCTACAAAAAAAGGTATTGTGGTTTCTTTCCTCAGGGGTTTCTGACTCACGTCTTGAAGAAGAGAGGGATTCCTTTTCTTTGCTTCACATGAACTTCTCTCCTGAAGGTGCTGCCGAGCACGGCATGCCTCTGGCACCCCTGCCCCGGTGACTGGGGCAGGCTCCCATGCTGTCATCTTGGTGATCACCGGCCTGCTAAGTGTGTTCCAGAGTCCCATGTCTCTGGAATGTCACATGAAAGGTAGAGAAAGAGCCTTCAGTAGGAGTCACGTTATTGTGAGAACATGTTAATCTTGGTGCTGCGAGGAGCAAGGATTTGCTTAATAAGAGAGAAAGTGGAACTAGGAGGCTGTGAGCACATAGAACCTGTGCGAATGCATGTGTCGTGAGAGGCCAGGTCCCTGGAGGTTATGTGTTGTCTCCCCCGTGGCTTTGCCAGCATCTTAGCTGACGCTGGCAGTGGGGCTGGCAGCAGCCAACACTTTGTGTCATATTGTGAAGTTATCTAGTCAGGTGTTTTATAAAAGGATTGTACTGTATTTTAAATTTATTATGTTTAACTTTCATAAAAATTTTGAATGCTGTAGTCCTGAATCTGCGCAGTTTTCCTTATAACACATTTCCTTACCTTCTTTCAAGGTAAAGATATTGTATTTTTCATCATAAGGAGAAATTCGTAGTGATTCAAGTCACGTAGGATGGTGGACACACTGCATGAATCAGAGGACTGTCCTGAGTAAACGAGCTCTGTTCTCCTCCCCTACAGCACAGGATATCAGACAGGACCCTGCTCGCCAAGTGCCTGATGGTGTTGGCATTTGTTATCTTCATGTTCTTTCTCAACTCATTTGTCCCTGGTGTTCATCTGGATCTTGGTGAGTGTAATTTTTTGTTTTTTGTTAGCTTTTTTTGGTAGGCTTTGCAGTTGATACCACTGTCTGGAAGGGAAGGTTTCAAAGCTTGTTCCCAGACACTGGCGAGGACAGCTGAGGTGGAAGTGACCAGCCTTCAGTGGAGAGAAGGGAATAGTTCTCCCCAGTCTCTCTCTGTTCTGGAGATGAGGGGTCAGGGAAGAAGGGATGGGAAAGAAAGAGGTGGGGAGAGATGCATCTCTAGCCCCTGCTGGCTCAGTGCCATGGCCCTCAGCCCCTCCAGGTTTACCGTTAGCAGGGATATAGTATTATCATCTCTATCGTACTTGATAAGCAGGTTTTTAAACTGCCCCCTGAGAAGCAGCCCCAGAAGACACAGGGGGCCACGTTAGCAACCACAGTTCTGCAGTGTGTGAAAATCCACATGATGATTAAGAGAGGCTGTGAATGGCCAGAGAACTACACAGCCCCGTGCAGCGGAGCCGAGTCCCCTCCCTGCTCCCGGAGGCTGCTCCGGGCTTGCGCCAAACTGCGGCTCTCCCTGTCTGCTTGCTCACATCTGCGTCAAGGGCGCAGAGCCGGCCCCCACCTGGGACAGCTGGTGGAGCTCCTCAGATGTTCTGTTAACCAGCATCCTTCCACTCTCCATCACACTTTCCACATTCGTTAGGTTGTTCTCAGTATCTTTATTTTGGTTATGGTTTATATGGCGTATCTTTTTATTCTTTAAAGGAAAAGAATTTGTGTTTTAGACTCTAAATGTTTATAGGCAACATATATTTGGATCATGTTTTTAAAAATGTATTCTTCCACTCTATGCCTTTTGATTGGAATGTTTGATCCTTTTTAATTTAAGATTTAGTAAATGTAGTGAATTTAAAAATTTCATTTTTGTGCTTTTTAACTCCAGAATTTCTATTATTACTTTTTTTATGATGTCTCTTTTTAAAAATTCTCTATTTGGTGAGACACAGTTCTCATAGTTTCCTTTTGTTCATTTGAACATATTTAAAATAGCTGATTTAAAGTCTTTGTCTGGTACATCCGGTGTCTGGGCTTCCTCAGGGAGAGTCTCTAAGGGCTGTTTTTTCACCTCCTGTGTATGAGCTGTAGTAAATGTGTTTCTTTGTAGTAAATGTTTGTTGGTTTTCTCTTTTGCTTTTTCTTTGTAGTTATTTTGAAAACTAGACATTTAAAATAACATAATATGGCAGCTCTGATGATCAGGTTTTCCCTTCCCAGCATTTTTATCGTTGCTATTTGTTGTGTCTGTTTATTTAGTGGTTTTCCTGAACTGACTCTGTGAAGTCCGCATTCTTTGTCACATGTGTGACCACTGAAGTCTGTGCTTCACTAGCTCATTGGACAGCTGATGATTGGATAGACACTTCCTTAATGTCATAAACCAATGTTCCCTTGCCTTTGCCAGGAGACTGTGTGTGTTTGCAAGAACACTTTCAATGCTCCAGCAATGAGTTCATGACTTTTACAAGGTGAGCTGGAGATGAGAGCTTAGGTCCTTCTCACATCTTTCCTGGGTGTGTGCATGATCCTACAAATGCATGTGGTGTCTATATACCCAGGAATATATTAGAGCTTTCTATAATCCCTCTGGGCATCTCATTCCCAGCTTTCTTTTTAAGTTTTTTTGGTCAGATTCTGCATAGCCCCAACTGTATTGCTGCCACAGACAACTGAGATGTGAAGCAATTGCCACTGATTGTTTTCAACATATGTCCTGGGGAATAAAGGTGTTCTCAGTGAGTGAGCTTTCAGGTCAGATTAAAGTCCTATCAGTAAGCGCTTATGCTCTACCCGGAGAGTGGGAGTTTCCAGGGAAGTCCCAGACAGGCTGAGGAGTGACAGTTCTGTGGGGATGGGAGCTTTTGGAAAGTTCTATCCCTCATTCAATGACTGCGAGGATGCTGCTGTTCACTGTGAGTGTGGGGCATTTGGTTTTTAAGGCTACCACAGAGCCAGGGAGAGAGGGACAAGGGTGAGACAAGTTAAAATGCCATAAAGCTCACTGTTATATCAGAATTCAGCTGTAACATCAAAGTTCAGCTGTATTTCTTGAATAAACATGTCTCATGTTGTTGCAAGTCTTTGGTTCATTCACAGGGGCCCAAAATGGTTGATTGTGACAATCTTTACCAGTATTCTCATTGCCTTTTTTGGGGAACAGATTTTTGTAGGTCCTTTACTTTGCAATTTCCACTGATTGAGTTCTTCCTGGTTGAGTTTTAAGTGGCTGTAATTGTACATATTTATTGTTACATTATCAACAAATACTGCTTCCTTTCCTGAGAGGTGTGATTTTTTTGTCTGTTTATTATTGGTGCCCAGCAGCGTCTTTCTCTGGATGTTGAGAACCTCGATGGCCTGGTGAAGACTGGGCTTGCAGGCAGCTGGGCAATAAAGAAGCCAAGCAGGGGCAAGAACTTTAGGAATATAATTCCTGGGTTCATGGCCCAATTCCACCTTGCAGGGGAGATGTGAGGCTAGCCTGGGTGGGGATGGGGTGGGTCTGGAGAGACAAGAGCCCTTGCTGAGGCTGAGTGTCTGACACTTGCTGGTCATTCACTTCCCAGGGAGTGCAGGGTACACTCCTGACCCCTCTGACTTCTTCTAATCACTCCAGGCCCACTTTTGACAGATCTCCAAACATCTGCCATATTGAAATGCTCTTCTCACTAAATCACATGTGAAGCTGTTTTCCCATTTATTTAGCAATTCTGTGATTTACAACTTCAACCTTCTTATTTTATTACAAAAATAATGTGCTACTGGCTCTGGAACATCTTTACCAATTTGCTTGAGCCACATTTCTTGAGCACCATGTAAACACTAGGAGATATAAAGTTAAGGAATGCTGGTTCCCCCTATTTGCCTAACAGCAACTGGGATAGAACATAGTGGAGCATTTCGCAAGGTTGGTTTGTGTTTTGGATGGTTCTCCAAACATGATATTCACTATTGTTTGTGGCCTTTCCCTTTTTAGCTCTGGTATGTTTTGAGTAATGTAGCCAATGTCCTCCACTGAGTGCAAACAGGTCAATGAATTTGCAGTAGAACAATTTAATGACTGTTCCCCCCTTCACTTTTTCATTCCAAATGGGTTGTGTTACATAGATCTGTGCCTTATGGCCACTGAGGGTTTTAAAGGCTGGGAAATTTTGATAGAGAACCACAGCAGCTTTTCAACTATGGATCTTTCAGGAATATTATTGGTCTATTAAAAAAAATTAACTGTAAACTATTGTTGGGAGAATTAGAGGTTAGACTTGCATTCCACTATGAGAATTCTTAGAGTTCTCAGACCTGCTTAAATTGCTATTACTTACGGTTTTCTCATTGGTCATTAACCTTGACATCCTAAGCTGTCTCAATATATATTAGCATTGTTTTCATGTAAAATTATATTCCTTCCTTAGCCTTAATAAAAATGACAATCCTCAAATTTACTATAGAAAATGAAACCTGGAAAACTCTGATACCTCTAGGGTTTCAGAAATATTGGGATGAGGAGATGTCTCCTTCCGGGGTCTCAGATAGCTGTTACTTTGGAGTCACAGTACTAGGAAGAGTAAATCGTGACAAAATTTTGATTTGCTTTTCTGAAGCAATTTCTCAATATCACTAACTTGAGCAAGAATTTAAATAAGTCTTGTGGCATTAGTTCTGTAGTCATTCATTTCTGGGGTTTATAATAATAAGAGAACCAGTTTTCCAAATGCTCATTTGTGGAAATTAGGTGTTCCATTGTTAGTGAATGACACAGGTAACTGGAATAAAATTCAACAACTGCAAACATGAATGACCCAGTTTTCTATGGCCTGTGCACTGATGTTTTCTCAGGCCAGCTGATAGGCTATGCTGGGCATGCCGGGTAAAGCACTGAGTGTGGCATCTCAGAAATCACAAGAAAGGGTTTTTCTTGCTGACACTGCATGTTCAGTGCTGGTCAGTGGGGGTTCCTGGTGGACAAAGGCACACACAATTTCCAGGGTCACCTTGGCAGGGAAGAGAGAGTGGATAGAACTAACAGCTGGCCTGAAATGCCAGTCTGAGAACGTGTGTCTCTTGTGCTCACAGCCCACTGGCCAGGTCCATCTATGGCTTTACCTAGCACCGTGGGGCTAGGAAGTCTGGTAGGGAGAAGAGGGCTGGATGTGTAAAGCTCTGGCAGTCTTGTGAACCACCCCATAAAACTCTTCCTAAAAGATCTTTTAGGGTTTCCATGACATGATACTTGTACATTAAAACAGTGGCCAGGAGCAGGATGAGCTACAATCTGCTGACATTAGATGTCGGTGTACATTGAAGGAATCAGTGAAAAATACACACCCTTGAACTTCAAGGCACTTGAGGAGTGGGGTGGGGGGAAGTCTCAGTGGTCCCTTTGGATCGTCTCCAAGGGCAGCTGGTGTATTTTCTCGGGGCCAGGCTGTTGTGCTGCCCAACTCCAGGGGCTCCAGGCACATGGAAGGTAGCTCACTGCAGCTGCATGGTGTGTGGCTCGGGTGGCCAGGCAGCAGCCCTGTGCCAGTGGATCAGAGGAAGGCTGCCCTTAGGACTAAAAGTACCTTCCCCAGGAGTGGCCTAGAAACTTTATCAAGTTATATGGCTTTCTGAGAATTTGCATCCCTGTTTAATGCAGATATTTAAGTGCTAATTCATTCACTTCATGCTACAATATTTTTTATCCCTCTTACTGCTGTGAGAGGCATTGTTTCTGACAAGGTTAATGCCCTGCCATCACAGCCCACATTTCTGTTAATGACAAAATTTAACAAAGCTGTAATGCAATAATGCAAAGTGAATACTCTCCAGCTTCTTTCAGCAGTCTTTCCTTATGCTTAATTATTTTTGAGTAAGAATTTACTCATTTTAATCATTCACAATTTCAATTGTGCTCTATAATAACTTGGGGGTATAGTATTCATATTTTTAATATCTGTATTTATAGGTCTTTAAGATATTATAAGTTCAATACAAAATCTTAACAGGATCTTGTTTTGAATAGTGAATAATGCTTATCATAAATAATGCCACAATTTCAATGCATTTTTAAAAAGTAGATGTTAGAAAATCATTTGACTTGATATCTAATAAATAAATAAGTACAAGAAAATGAAAAAGCTGTTAATGTTGGCTCTTTTTTTTTTTGCTGGCATTCTTATGGATTTGTCTTGAAGTCCTGGTTCATGTCTGCTTTGGCAGTTGTGAGTTTTCAGAGCCTGTTTGATTTTCAGCATCCTTCAAAGATGCAGAGAACCCCAGAGCAGCTCCCACACTGAACTAAGCTCTGCTGGCTCCCCCATGTCCCCAGAGACCCTTAGGTGCCTTTGTGCCCCGCCCAGTGTAGCTGTTACAGCTGTCCTCAATGAAACGGCGTCATCACGGCAGTTGTATGTGGGCCGTCTTCTCCACGAGACCGTGCAGTCCTCAGGACAGAGCTCTCGCCCATGCCGCTATCGCCAAGTCCCTGAGGCTATCACAGGGGACACATCTGAGTGTACTCGGTGCACATTTGTTGGCACAGCTGTCTCGTGGTCCAGTCCAGGTGTTTATCCTGCCGCTGTCTTTGTCTGACAATATGAGTGAGCTTGTGTTCGGGGTATAACCTGGACACTGTACTTGATACTTGCATATACAAAGGACAGGGATCCCACCTCTTTGCATTTTCATTGGAAGTCCTAGTATTCGGAAAAGCTTGCCACTCTTCAAGCACAGTGAATCCCCCTAGAGTGACTTGATGGTTATGGCTGCCACTGTCTAATGGCATATTTGTAGGGCTATACTATCCCCTCTCCCTCAGCCCCACCTCCTCCTTTGATTTTCTCTTTTTGGATGTGGGATGGGACAAATACAGAACAGAATGACAGTTTTTCTACTTTTACTGAAGGGAAGTTGGGCGCCGCCCGCGTGGT
This sequence comes from Manis javanica, assembly GCF_040802235.1. NCBI lineage: Eukaryota > Metazoa > Chordata > Mammalia > Pholidota > Manidae > Manis > Manis javanica. The sequence continues at coordinate 22,541,814 of NC_133173.1, read as the reverse complement.
CTGGTAAGCAGTGGGCCTGGAAGCTTGCGCCGAGGCCGGAGTCCTGACTCTGCTGCCGTTGTGCAGAGAGGTAGGGGTGCTGCCTTCCGAAGTGGGATGGTTCTTTGGATCTCTCCTCCAAACTTCATCAGATCTCAGGTGCATTTGTGTCTGGGCAGGTGTGTGCCCCCTCGCCCTGCATTACTGTTCCATATGCTTCTAAAACTGCATGCTTTGTTCAAGAGGACCCAGTCTCTCCGAGGTTCAGGGGCCTCTTCTGTAAACTAGGATTGTTTCTAAGTATCTTCATTAGAGCATATTGAATCATCAAAGACATTGCCATGCCAAATTCAGCTTCCTAAAGAGGGTATAAAAAGTGCTAATCATAAAGGATTAGGCTGATAATTTTGATTACCTTAAAAGTAGGACCCTCTGTTTCTCAAAAGACTATTAAGTGAGTGAGAAAGAACCCATGGAGTGAAAAATAGATATGCACAAAAATGTATTTTTTGTTACATTTGGAAATTATATCTAAAATATAAAAAGAACACCTATAAATCAATAAGAGAAAGATGGAACACCCAGTGGAAAAATGGTCAGGAATCCTGAATAGACACTTCACAAAAGAGGATATTCAAATGACTGAAATCAAAAATATCATATGAAAAGTGCTTAATTTCATTAAGTCACCAGTAAAATGCAAATTTAAACCACAGCAAGATACCATTACATCTACACCTAAATGGCTTAAATTAAAGACTGACAACATCAAGTGTTGAGAGAATGTAAAACAGGAAGTGTTATATGTTACTGATATGATTGTAAATTTGTGCAAAAACTTTTGAAAATGATTTGTCAAACTCTACTAAAGTTTAGGACAATGTATATATTGCCCAGAAGGTTTGTTCTTAGTTATATGCTCAACAGAAATGCACATATATGCACTCCAAAAGACATATCTGTAAATGCTCATAGCAGCACCATTTGTAATAGCCCGAAGCTGGAAGTGACTCATATATCTATCAGTTCCTAGAATGGATAAATAAACTGTGGGATAATCATTACAGTGGAATAGTATTCAGAAATAAAAATATATGTATTACTGAAACTGTAGCAACATGACTGATTCTCACATGTTGTGCAAACATGTTGAGCAAAAGAAAAGTCTTATTGAGAAGTGTACATACTATATGATTCCGTATAAAGAACTCAGAAACAGGCAAATATATTCTGATGCTTGGAGTCAGGGACTGGAAGGGAAAGCGTAGGAATCAAAGGAAATCTAATCAGGCTTCTGGAATGTTGATAATGTTCTTTCTTGGCTGGGGAGGAAGTTGCATAAATATGTTTCCTTTGTAATTGAGCTATATGGTTTAATTAAAATCAATGCACTTTTTTTGTATTTATGTTATTGATTAATTAAAGTGCTTATAGAAGATTTGCAGATGATCTATACATTCACTGTATCAATTAGGGTCCAGGCAGAGAACAGATGGCCTACTCCAAGTTGGTAATTTGAATATAATTTATTAACAGGGCTGTTGCTAAGGTGTGGGCAAGTTGGAGGAATCAATGAAGGGTAGGATGGTGTTCCAGAGTCAGGGTGCATGTGTGTGTGAGAAAGAGAGAGAGAGAGAGAGAGAGAGGATGGAGGGGAAGTGAAGGATGTGTTGACAAGAACACCTTGACAAGACCTTTAGTGGCAGGACCCAGTAGGGAAGGATCCAAAGTAGTGGATGCCTTGAGCCCTCTCTCACCCTGATTTCACTTCCTGCTGGGGCTTCCTTTTGACAGAGCCCAAGAGGAATCCTGGGCGGGAGAAGCTTTTTGATGTGGTCCACACAAGGTAGCATGCAGGGTGTGGAGCATGGACAGGAAAGACCGCTCAGCAGGGCCCTGTGCACCTCCATTCGCCTGCCAGTGTTGGTGGAAGACTTTATTTGAGCAAAATGCTTAGAATTAGAATCACTTATGCTCCAATCACTTTTATTCTTCCCAACCTTAATGCTTTTAAAGTACTGACTTGATGTAATCATGGTGTTTCTAAGTCCCACTGGAGCCACACAGAAGCTTCCAAGGATTGAAAGGAAGCCTTTAGCTTCACTCTGAGTTTGATGTCACAGCCATAGCTGGCACCATGGGTGGTTTGCAGCCACCTCCCTGGATCAGGTGGGAGAGAGAAGACCTGGAGCCAGATCTCCTGGCTCTGAGGGCAGCTCCAATATGCAGAAGCTTGGTGCCCACGGGTACCCGCTCTGTGCCTCGGTACCCCTTATAAGGTTGCCGTGAGGATGGAATCACTTCATACAGACAGAGGCCTTAGAAACAGGGCCTGGCACAATTGAATACAGTGTGAATGGACAGTTTAGGCTGATTGCTAAACAGCTCAGGAAAATATAGGATGATGAAAAATGGTCTTGCTTTTGCTGGATTTTAAAGGGAAACTAGAAAGAATAGGGCTTTTCTCGTGAGAGAAACCTGTGCCTTCTTTATAGTAATTGCACAGGTAGTGAGATGCTAGCTCAACTTGGCCCCAGGCCCTGGACATGGTTAATAGAGTAACCCCTTGGGTACTGGTGCATTGCAGCCTTCGAATCCAACGAATCTCACACCGCCAGTCTGACTTGCTTACCCTGGTGTGGATGGGGAGTGCCCCAGCATGGGCACTGGGCTTGTACCCTGGACATGCAATGCTTGGGTAAATGACAGGTCCAGTGACAGGTCTAAAACTATGTTATGGACAACCATGGTGTTTCTGTGCCACCGAGAGTTCTGTTATTTGTGATAAATCTTATGTGGCCTATTTTAGGCAGTCAATGGCTAATACACATGAGACATTTCACCCGAGGGAGGCAGGCGGTGTGGGAGCTTGTACTTTGTCCTATGTTCACAGCCCGTTGTGAATTTTCCTGATTTGAAGGATGATATGAGGTTTATGAGTCTTGAGATATTCTCTGGAGATGCATCCCGTATGGTTTAAGACATACAGATTAGTTCATCTTAACTGTAGGTAAATGGATTCATCTAGATAGTACTGCTCGTGATCATAGGCACCTGAAAAATGTCCAGAGCAAGGAACATACACAATATTTTCTTTATGAAATATTGCAAGTTGTCAGACAGAACAAAATAAAGTGATATTTCTGAGTATATGAAACAAACCACCTTTTGGGGACAGGTTTCATAAGTGTAATTTCCAGATTTATTCTTAAGCTAGTGAAAGCATTCTCTCTAAAGACTGAGCACATGAGAGGAATCCAGTTCAGTGGAATGGAGAGAAATTCTCACAGACTGAGGACTGAATCCTGGTTTTGCCCCCAGCAAGCCATGCAGCCCAAAGAAACCAGTTGATCTTTGGGAGCCTCAGCTTCCCCGTGGGCTGGGTTGCTGCGAGGTGGCCAGTGAATGCCAGAGTCAGGAGGCTGCTCAGAGGGTGACAGAAGCCCTTTGCTGTACTTGCCTTAGAATCGTATTGCCCAGGACTTTGGAAACAGAAAAGAGGTCCATTTAGCACTTTGTTCCTTGTTGAAACTTTGCTGTCTTGGAGATTTGAATGAAAAGTGCATAGCTGCTTACCTTATCTCACGGTGAGAGATTGATGCCCATTCAAGGAGGGGGTTGATAGAAGCTGCACAGGATAAAGACAGCTCAGGTGAATGTTGGTTTTTATCCTTATCGATCTCCACTTAACCGGACTTTTAATTTTCAGTAGAAGAGTCTCAATAGCACATTGTTAGAATTTGTAATGAAATGTGAAGCTGGAAGTTGTGATGTTTCCATTCAGCTGGCTTTTCTTCAGGCACACTGTGAAAGAACCACCCCCCTTCATCCTTTGTCCCTGGCTGTCATTGAGGAGCTGGCTGGTGTGTGAGAAAGAGCAGAATACAACATTTCTGGTAGCTCCCTGGTCAGGGGACACAACAGCACTGCGACTCCTCTGCAGAGGCACCAGGCATTACCAGGCAGATACACTTGAGTGCAGGCAGTGTGGTTAAAATTAAGTGAGAAATTGAGGTTTTACAGGGACAAGGTGAGACTCATTTAGTTATAGGTTATTGCAGGGACTTTTTCTGCTGTGACAAAGCTCTGTAAATATGAGCCTCTTCTAAGGTTGGATTGATGAATGCTATGACAGGAGTTTTGGCCGAAAGAAAATTTGGGCCTCCACAAATGATAAGGATAAATAAAACTATAAGAGTCTTTCAGGAGCTTCCATCTTCCTGTCCTGACAGAAATTTCTCTGAGGCTCATGAACAATAACTTGTGTTTCTACTGTCTTAGATAGAGATTCTTACTGCCATATAGCAGAGCCAAATGGGAAGCCATTTCTGGTTGTAGAAAACCATTGCTCAGAGACAATGCAATTGGTGCAGTTTTTTTCTTACTGAGAATTTAAAGAAAAGATATCTCCTATCTTTAGGAGAACAATCAAGGAATCCATCCTCATATGTGATGGATCAGGTAAGCAGGTGTCTGTTTTCAGTACTGTGGTAGGTGCTGTGGAGGATCAGAGAAAAGTAACCAAGTCTAGTCTGGCAGACAGAGCCACACACCGGGAAGACCAGGCCACTCCAGCAGCCTGGCTCAGCGGCTCCTCTTTAGGAATGAGTCCCAGCACCTCCGCATGTGGCGCAGGCCTTCTGATCTGCCTCACACATGCTGAAGGACAGTGCACTTCCCAACTAAGACATCTTTTCTTTTCTTTTTTTTAAATTATGGTAAAAATATGTATCACAAAAATTTGCCATTTTATCCATGTTAAATATGGACAATTCAGTGATATTAATTACATTCACAATGTTGTGTAAGTCACCATTATCAAATTTATATTCAAAACTTTTCATCACCCCAAACAGAAACTCTGTCACCATTAAACAATAATTCTTCATTTTTTCTCCCCCTTCCCCCAAATCTAACCTCCAATCTGTCCATCTCTATGAATTTACCTAGTCTAGATATTGCATATAAGGGCAAAAGTACAATGTTTGCTGTTGAACTCTAGTGAATTTTCATTTCAGTTATTGTACTTTTTCAGATTCAGAATTTCAGTTTAATTTTGTCTTCCTCTTCCCATATTATCCATTTTTAAGTGTACAGCTCTGTAGTTTAAAGTCTATCAACACTGCTGTGAAATAGGGCTCCAGAACTTTTATCTTGTCAATCCAAAGCCCTTACTCGTTTGGCAACAACCTTCTTTTTCCTCCTTCACCCCAGAGCTTTCTGTTTTTGTGACGTTGACTACTTTGGATACTGCATATAAGTGGAATCATACAGTATTTATTTTTGTGGTAGGCTTTCACTTAGCATAATGTCCTCAAGATTCATCCATGCTGCAGAATGGGATAGAATTTCTTCCCTTTTTAAATCTGAATAATATTCTGTTGTTGGATATGCCAGTTTGTGTATCCATTCACCTGCCAGTGGGCACTCGGGTCGTCTCTTCCTAATGACTGCTGTGAAGGGCGCTGCTATGGGCATGCTGTCAGCTGCCTCCTTGAGGTTCTGCTCCGGTTCTCTCGGATATATACTCAGAAGAGGGACTGTTGGATCTTGCAGTAGTTCCAGTTTAAATTTTTTGAGGAACCACCATCCTGTTTTCCATAGCAGTTGAGCCATTTTACAATCTCACTAATATTGCATAAGGGTTCTGATTTCTCCACATCCTCATCAACATTTTTTTCTGCTAGTAGCCATTTTGATGGGCAAAAGGTGATATTTCATTGTCATTTTGATTTGCATTTCTCTGATGATTAGTGATGTTGAGAATCTTTTCATGTGCTTATTGCCATTTGCATATCATCTTTGAAGAAATATATATTCAGGTACTATGCCCATTTTTAAATTGGGTTGTTTGGATTTTTTGTTGCTGATTTGTAGTTTTTAAAAATATTTTGGATATTAACCCCTTATCAAATTGTGATTTATAGATATTTTCTCCCATTCCATAGGTTTGTAAAATATTTCTATTCTGTTCATTGTGTCCTTTGATTCAGAAAAGTTTAGAAGTTTGATATTACTCTCATTTGTCTAATTTTGCTTTTGTTGCCTGTACTTTTGGTGACATATCCAAGAATACACTGCCAAGTTCAATGTCAAATATCCCCCTATGTTTTCTTTCAGGGGTTTTATAGTTTTAGGTCTTTAATCCATTTTGAGTTAATATTTGCATATGGTGTAAGAGAAAGGTCCAAAAAAATTCATTCTTTTGCATTGTGGATACTTAGTTTTCCCACCATCATTTGTTGAAGAAGCTATCCTTTCCCCGTTGAGTGGTCTTAGCATCTTTGTTGAAGAGTATTTGACCATATACGCAAGAGTTTATTTCTGGAATCAGTATTTTATTCTATGGGTCTGTTTCTTTGTATGTTTTGTGTTTTTTTTATTGTTGAAAACTGGGCATTTGAATATTACAATGTGGTAACTCTGGAAATTAGGTTCTCTCCTGTCCCTAGGGCTTGCTGTTTTTTGTTTTTGATCTTTGGAGGCTGTAGCAGTCCATTTGTTTTGTGACTTTCCCAAACTATTTTTGCATAGGCTATGTTCCTTGTCGTGCATGGTCATTGAAATCTCTGTTAGTGCGTTCAGCTACTGTTTTGACAGAATTTTCAATGAAAAAATCAGGGGGTAAAAAGCAAAAAGAAATAACAGAAAAACACAGCAAAAGTAACTTCAGGTGAAAGCTTAGGGAGTTCTCTCACCTCTTCTGAGCACAGACCTTCCCCTGGACATGCATGTGGCTTTTGTATTCCCCTGAGTACATGGCTGCTTTTGAATGTCTTAATTTCTGAAAGAAATCTGCCCAGCTTCTGCTCCTGTGCCTCAGGAGACATATGGTTGTGATGCCGGGGTTCTTGTTTGTGGAGCCAAAGAATGAGCTTCACAAACAGTCAAGGTAGGGGAGCGAGGTACAGGCTTTTATTTAGAGATACAGTGAAAGGACAGAGTTCCCGGCTCACGCCAGGAGGGGACAAGAGAGTCCGTAGTGGTGCCTTGTCTAGGGGGTCTTATAGAGTTGAGGATTTTTTGAGAACATGAAAAAACTTAGGGGTGGGGACTTGTTAAGTGGTCCCTGAATATTAAAAATTAACTTAACTGTAAGGAATTTCCTGCCTTGATTTCTCTCTGGGACACTGGTGCCTTGGTCTGGGAGCATATCAAAGACTTCCTGTCCAGCTCCCAAGGTGGGCTGAGGTATTGTCTACTTGCTAAAGAATTTTGCCTCTTAAACTTCCTGGGTGTTAAAATGCAATCTTCAAGATGGAATTCTTCTTGCCCTTTACCATGCCGTCTACAGCTGGGTCTGCATGCTAAGTTAGTTGCTCAGTTTGCAGAATTACCTAGTCAGATCTGAAGGAGGAAAGACAGCACATAGGCCTGGGCCTTTTAGCATGCTAAAGTCAATCTTACACATGGTTACAAATGATTAGCATAATAAAACATGTGCTACTCTTCTTTATCTGGGGAACATTAACTGATCTCACTGAAGAATGATTCTAGAGCTCAATGTTTAACCTAGAGTTTTAGCAGGGGGGATTTCCTTGCATGTAGTTACACTGCTCTGACTGCAAATATCCCGCCCTGCCCCCTCAGGAGGCCCTCACCCTCCTCTGACTACATCCATGGTCTCAGTTGTATGTCTCAACCACAGTATTTCCCCAGGCATCTGTGGCTCATTAATTTGGCTTGCAGTGTTTTCTGGCCTGAGTTCTGAGTTGGGTGAAACAGAGATGAGTGCCTTGCATAGATCCCTCAGGTAGCCTCCAGTCAAGTTAGAAGACACATACCTAACCACTGGTGAATAATATCTGCTCTGCTCCCTCTGTGCGGGAGACCACTGGGCGTACAGGGCTGCCCCTCCTCAAGGCCACTGACATGGGGGGGAGGCGAGGGGCAAGGACAAGTGAAAATGTCACTGAGCTTTCCTATCATTTTTAAATTGCCCTTTTCTTGATTCAGTATTTGGTTGCTATAAGCCTTTGATTGTTTTCCAGAGTTCTGACAAAGTTAGTTTTAATAGTTTCTGCTTGTTTCTTGATGTTTTTGTACAGGTAAGAGCTTGGAACTGCTTACCCACCATTAGAGTGATGTCACTCTGATGTCCTCCTTCTCCATGCTCTGTCTTTGCATGTGCTTTACCTTTGTCTTCAATGTCTTTTCCCTCTTTACCTGGAAAATTATATTTATCTTCTAAGATGTTGCTTGAATATCACCTTCTTTGTGAAACCTCTCAATAACCACATTTTGTTGCTTTCTCTGGAGGCTCACTAGTGGTTTGTATGTATGCATACTGTTACATCAAGTATAACTGTGTACTTACACATGTGTGTTCTCCACTGGATGGTGAACCCTTAAAATTTGTGGTGGTAGCTTGCTACCTTAAGTCAGAGCCTGGCACAGAATGGGCATCCAAAAGTGGCATATAGAAGATTTCAGATTAAAGGGACACTCAGTGAGGACCAGTGAAGGGACCAGAATAGGATTTTTCTTTGATGTTGTGAGAAGACTAGTGTTTCAAGAGTATAGAAATGAGCACACTTTGGAAAACAGAAATAAGTAAGGGTAATAGGAGAAAAGGCATAGTTTAGATATGTCTTCAAATTGTATTGGTTACATGCAATAACTGTTGTCTTCCCGAAAATAATCTCTATTTAAGCTCTCAAAGGTAGAGTAAGGGTAATAGAAAGAATTGGAAACAATCAGTTCATATAAACTTTTAGTGTATTTTAAAATGCAAAGTAGAGTAGTGTCAGGAATTGATGGTTGACAAGAAACTTCTTTTACCCAGACAATTCTTATTCAAGACGTTTCCCCCTCAAATATGTAACAGTTGAGGTCCCAGGGCTTTCCTTTCTTTAATGAATAGTTTTCTGCTTCTTCCACTTGCGAACTGGCCTGCTCCACTTTGGTCTTAGAGAATTCTTCTGTCTTTTTGATGGACAACAGTAGACTTTAACTCTTGAAGGTGGGAGAGAACAAACAGATGGCTTAATGAAATTCGCATACATGAATATCTATCAAACACACATTTAGTTACAAGGAGGCACAGATCAGTTTGTGAAACCTGTTTGGTTAATCTGATGATGCCCCAGTTCATTGAACTTGTAGTGTCTGAGGCATACCTTGCAAGAAACATTTACTAGAGACAGCTTATATTCTATTAAAGTGCAGTAAGCCTTAGAGTTGGTATCAGAAACAGAATCTTCAGAGATGCGGTGTCAGGTTCTCTCCCTAATGAAGAGCAGCGTTCAGGCATCACCCCTGGAGGTCTCCTTAGGCCTGTTTGTAACCCCCCATTCCTGAGCCTCCCAGTGCCTCTCCCCAGGCAATCTTTGATCTGTTTTCTGTCACTATAGGTCAGGGGTTGGCAAGTTTTTTTTGTAAAGAACTGGAGATAGAAATCTTTAAAGCTAGGTAGATTATATACTCTCTGCTACAAATACTAAACACTGCTGTTTAGTGCTAAAACAGCCATGGCTAATATGTTAATGAATGGCCGTGGATGTGCTGCAGAAAAATTTATTTATAAAAATAGGCAGTGGGCCAGATTTGACTCATGGGCTGTAGTTTGTAAACCCTGCTATTTGCATTTTTTGGAGGTTTATATAAAATAATTGTATATATAATTTTTTTTTTGACCTGGCTTCTTTCATTAGCATAATTATTATGAGACTGATTCATGTAGTAGTGTACATCATTAATTCATTCCATTTTAATTTCTGAGTGGTATTCCATGGTTTGAATATGCTATAACTTGTATATCCATTCATCTGTTAATGGACATTCGGGCTGTTTCTGGTTTTGGCTGTTACAACTAAAACTGCAGTGAATATTTGTGTTCAACTCTTTGTATCATCATATGCTTTAATTTCTCTTGTACTAATACCTAAAAGCGGAATGATTGGACCATATAGTAGATTTGTGGATAGCAGTAATGCTTCTAAAAACTGCCAGACCCTCTTCCAAAGTGGTTGTACCATTTTAAAGAGTTCCACCAGCAGTGTATGAGAGTTCTCGTTTCTCCACATCCATGTCAACAGTTTGGTCTGTCCTTGTGATTTTATACATTCTAATGTATGTAGTGAAATAATACCCTTTCATTACTTACCATTTCCCTGATGACTAGTGATATCGAGCATCTTTTCATGTGCTCATTTTCCATATTTATATCTTCTTTGGTGAGGTGTCTGTACAAAATATTCCCCATTTTGATTGGGTTGTTGACTTGCTGGGTTTTGATAGTTAAAAAAAATGTGTTCTGGATATGAATCGTTTATCAGGTGGATAATTTACAAATATTTTCTCCTAGTTTGTGGCTTGTTTTGGCTATTACTTCACAGTGACTGTTGAAAAGCATTAATTCATGATTTTGATAAAGTCCATTTTATGAAAATTTCTTTTTAGGGATCATGCTTTTAGTGTTGTACCTAAGAAAACTTTCCCGAAGTCCAAGAGATTTTTTTCTATGCTTTATTCTAAAAATTTGAGTTACAAATCTTACATTTAGGCTTGTGATCCACTTAGTTAACTTTTGTATATGATTCAGTGAACAGCTCAAAGTAAAAAAAAAAAAAAACTTTTGCATGTGATATCTAATAGTTCCAGCACCATTTATGGAAAAATCTTCTTTTTCTTCTCTGGACTGCCGTTGAACCTTTGCTGAAGATCAGTTGATGATGAATGTGTAGGTGTATTTCTGGTTTCTCCTCTGATCAGTTTGCAGGTATTGTGGTACAATCAGTCTTGCAGGGAGATAATAAATGTCCTACTTGATTCTTTTTCAAGGTTGTGCCAGCTCTTCTGGCTCCTTTGCATTCCTATATGGATTTTAGAATCAGTATGTTGGTTTCTACACAGAGATGGCTGAGGATTCTACAAATCACTTGTAGGAGAAACTGAAGAAAACCTAAATAAATGGAGATATGTACCATGCTCATAAATAAACAATATTGTTAAAATATTAATTCTTCCCAAGTTAATCCATACATGGTGCCTCAAAGGTCCACACTCTAATTTCTGATGTTAATTTCTCTGTATGTTGTGTTACATAGCAAAAAGGACTTTGCAGATAGATTAAAGTCACAAACCTTAACTGAGGGAGATTTCCAGGATTATCTAGGTGGGTCCAATGTAATCAGATGGGCCCTTAAAATTGGAAGTAGAAAACAGGAGTCAGAGAGATGTGACAGAAAAAGAGGCAGGAGAGATATGAAGTGTGGGAAGGACTGGACCCAGCGTCACTAGGTTTGAAGGTAGAGGAAGAGGGGGTCATGAGCCAGGGAGTATGAGTGGCCCCCACAAGCTGAGACTAATGCCTGGCTGATAGGCAGCAAGAAAATGGGGCATCACTCTTACAGCTGCAAATAATTGAACTATGTCAACAACCTGTAGGAGCAAAGAGAAAGAATCTCTCCTAGAGCCTCCTGAAAGGGATGCAGCCCTGCCCACATCTTGATTATGTCTGGATGGGGCTTGAGTCAGAAGCCACCATATTTCTGACCAATGAAAATGGTGACACAAGAAGTAGGTTTTATTTTAAGCCACTACATTTATGGTAATTTGTTATGGCAGGTATAGAAAACCAGTACTCTTTTTATGTCTGTAGAAGAGTTGAGTCACCAATCTTATTCTTGATATTGGCAATTTTTGTCTTCTCACATTTTGTCCTATTCAGATTGGCTAAAGTTTATTAACATTTAAAAAAATTATTTTTATTGAAGTATGGTTAATATACAATATTTTATCGGTTTCAAGTATACAACATATGATTCAACAGTTACATACATTATTAAATCCTCACAAGTAGTGTAGTAATCTGTTAACATAGAAAGATGTTATAGAATTATTGACTATATTCTCTATGTTGTACTTTTTCCCCATGACTAATTTATGTTATGACTGAGATTTTGTGCCTCTTTATCCCCTTCACTTATTTCACCCACTCATCAACTCCTCCCCATGGTAACCATCAGTCACTTCTAAGTGTCTGTGAGTCTATTGCTGTTTTGTTCATTTTGTTTTGTTTTGTTTTTAGATTCCACATATAAGTGAAATCCGTGGTATTTATTTACTAATATTCTTGATCTTCTTTAAGAACTAAGTTTTGGTATCATTGCTTTTCTCTAATATTTATCTATTTTCTATTTCACTGATTCCTGCTACAACCCCTATTATTTATTTTCTTCTACTTATTTTGGGTTTTGTTTGCTCTACTTAGTAAAATAATTAGCAGACTATATGAATAAAAACTTCACACAAGAACATATACATATGACAAATAAGCACATGAGAAAATGCTAGATATCATTAGTCATTAGGAGGATGCAGTTTGGAACTAAAGTGAGCTACTACTTCATGCCCATTGGAATGTCAGAAATCAAAAAGGCTGACAAAATGTTGAAGATGTAGAGGAACTGGAATTCTCACATTGCTGGTGGAATTGCAAAATGTTACAACCATTTTGAAAACAGTTTCACTGTTTCTTAAAACATAAACATTCCATAATAATATCTGATCATATGAGCCAACCATTCCATTCATAGGAATTTCCCAAAGGGAGAGGAAAGCATATGCACATAGAGATAATTTTATATGAAAGTTCATAGCAGATTCATTTTTAATAGCCAAACACTAGAAGCAATCCAAACATCCATCAATGGTGAATGGTTATGTACATTGTGGTATAGTCATACTATAGCATACTATTAAACGATAAAAAGGTATTAGCTGCTGATCCACACACCAGTACTAAAAAACCTTAAAATAATTGCGCTGAATGGAAGCAGTCACACAATAAAATACATTTTGTATGATTGCATTTATAGGAAACAGATAAATGTAAGCTAATCCAGTGAAAGAAAAGAGATGAATGGTTTCCTAGGGTCGGGTGGGGTGATTGCAGGAACTAGAGGCGTGGGCGTCAGTAACTGCTGGGGGTGTGGGGATGGATGTCCATGAGCTTAATTGTGGTATTGGTTTCAGGTGTGTATACATTAGCCAAAATGTAAATGGTGTATTTTAAATATGTTCAGTTTGCAGAATGTCAGTTATCTTAAAGAAAAAAGAAACCAGAAGATAAGAAATTAGTGTGTTAACAATTAAACAAATCTATATGACCATGTATTTGTTTCACAGGGTGGATTGCTATTCTGGGTGCCATCTGGTTGCTAATTTTAGCTGATATCCATGATTTTGAGATAATTCTACACCGAGTGGAATGGGCAACACTTCTATTCTTTGCAGCACTCTTTGTTTTGATGGAGGTAAGACTTTAGAACTTTTACAATATGATCTTTTACTTGTTTTTTATATTTTGTATTTTATTTAGTGAATGAGGAATGTCCAAGTCTTAAAGTCTTTCCATATATTCATTAAGTGGAAAATGATGGAGGTTGTAATTAGATTATGACAAGTTAAACAAGCTTTTATTTCAGCTATCCAAATTTTTCTGATAAAATTATTTGCTGGGTTTTTTTTTTCTTAAATTACCTTGTGGTTTGTAAACTTGTTCTAATTTAATTTGATGTCAGTAGAACTTTCTCTAAGTTGGGCTTAGAGAAATTGTTATACCAAGTTTACTGGTAATATTATCTAGATCTGTTTAATTTTGTGTAATATTTAAGTAAACATTTTATGTTATGGAAAAGACTACGTCAGAGAAAAGAGTAAATACTACAGATTGTTTGAAAGTTGTTACAGAATTACTCACAATTGTTTTCAATCTTGGGACTTGATTTATAAATTTGTGTCCTCTGCAAATATAATGGTTCACTGATACAGAAAGATATTACTCCCTAAAGGAGTGGTCAATGTCTTACAGTAATTACTTTAACTTACTGATGACAGATCCATTTGGTTTTAATTCTTCTCTGGATTAAAACCTTGACACTGTTGTGTTTTTCTAATTGTTTTTAAGACGGGTCCCTTGAGTCTTTGAAATCCAGACCTTTACTCATTACGGATTGTACAGATATAATCAAGTGACTCGTGTAGGCACCCCCCAAACCTGCCACAGTCATAAAGTATATTCTCTGTCCTTGGTGCCTACTTAAAATTTCACCTTCTCTCTTCTGAGTGTTCTTTCCACACAAATAGAATTTGGAGGGGAAAGTTCCGGTTCTTTTACTGTTTTCATGATTGGCCTTTACATGTTTACGCCAGGTGTAAATTGCTGTCTCATCTTAGCTTTTGGCATATTTTTCTCTAGTTTTCACTTCACTTTCTACTTCATTTTGTGTTGATGGGGTGAGCCTTGAAATTTTAAAAAGAACTTTATTGAGATGTAATTTACTTATATATAACAAAACTCACTCATTTTGAGTTTATAATTGGATGATTTTGAGTAAATTTGGAACATTTCCATCAGCCCAAAAGGATACCTCATGTTCATTTACAGTCAGTTCTAGCTCCCAGCTTCAGTTCTAGGCATCACTAATCTCCTTTCTATCCAGTGATTTGTCTTTCTGAACATTTTATCGAAAAGGAATCATATGCCGTGTAGTCTTCTCTATCTGTTTTTGTTAATTAGAAGTTCATCATGTTCTAGCAGCTCATTTTATGTTGCTGAATAGCATTCCACTGTACAGATATACTTTATTTTGTTTACCCACTTACCTGTAGATGAGCATTTGTATTGTTTCCAATTTTTGGATATTATGAATATTACTATCAAACATTTGTGTACATTTGTGTGGATATATGTTTTCATTTCCTTCAGGTAGATGCCAGGTCTTATAAGTTTAGCTTCTTAAGAAACTGACAAAATCTTTTCCACATCGCTTGTACCGTCTTACATTCCCACCAGCAATGTGATAGAATTCCAGTTTCTCCACATCCTCACTGTCGCTTATTGCCTTTCTTTTGATCATAGACATTCTTGGGCATCTATCTCCTTGTGACAGTCAGCATCTTTCCATGTGATTAACTTTTTCTATATCGGGTGGATTTCTATTCAGTCTTTTCACCATTTTTTATCTGGGTTGCTTGTTTTTCTAATTTAATCATATGGGTCTTTTATATAGTCTGGATACAAGCCCTTCATCAGATATGTGATTTGCAAGGATTCTCTCCCAGTCTTTTGCTTTCTTTTCATTTTCTTAATGGTGTGCTTTGAAGGGCAATTAAAAAAATTTCTGGTACAAATTTTGAATTTCTTATGATAAATTTGAAACTGTTACAGTCTTTTGAATGCTGTTTTGAATGCAACTTTCTTAATTTTATATTCTGATTATTCATTGCTATTATATAGAAATGCATTTTTTAAATATTGATGTTCTGCAAACTTGCTGAAATCGTTTATTGGTCTAGTAGTTATTTTGGATTCCTTAGAGTTTTCTTTCAAGTCATCTGTAAATAAAGACCTTTTAATTTCTTCCATTTTTGATCTGGATGCCTTTAACTAGCTGACTCTTACTCCCTCCCCCAGCCCACCTGTTTTCCGTTCTTTTTCATTTTTCTTGTCCTTTTGGCTAGAACTTCCAGGTTGCTGTTCAACAGAAGTGTTGAGCATGGACATCCACACCTTGTTACTGATCTTAGGAGAAAAGCATTCAGTTTTTTGCCATTAGGCATAATGTTATAAGGTTTTTTTGTAGACCCCCTTCATCAGGTTGAGAAAGGTTCCTACATTGTTGTGAATTCAGTCATAATTATACATTGGATTTTGTTGAGTGCTTTGTCTGTATCTGTTGAGATTACCTGTGATTTTTATCTATTTGAGTCTATTAAGATGGTATACTATTTTAATCGATTTTCAGATGTTAGATCTACTTTGCATTCTTGGGATAAATCTCACTTTGTCTGATTAATGGTGTTCAGCAAGTTGTTGAATTCAGTTTGGTAATATTTTGTGGAGGCTTTTTGCATCTATATTCATGAGCAATATTGGTCTCTATTATTAGTTTCATGTGTTGTCTTTGTTTGGATTTGGTATCAGTGTGATAATGAATAAGTATAGTAGAATGAGTTGGAAATGTTCTTTGTAGAAGAGTTTGTGAAAGATTGGCTTTAAATATTCAATAAAAGTTTTCAGTAAAGCTATATGGGCCTGGATTTTATTTGCAGGATGATTTTATGTTTGTTTTACTAACTTGATTTCTTCATTTATTCAGATGTTCTATTTCTTCTTAAGTAAACTTTATTAATTTTTATCTTTTATGAATTTGTCTATTTCATGAAAATTGCCTAGTTTTTGGCATAAATTGTTTATAATAGTGCCTTTAATACTTCTTATTTCTGTAAAGTCGTTAGGGATGTCCCCTCTTACAGTTCTGATTTTGGAGATTTGTGTAGAAGACGCTACTTAATCCATTTGATATTTTCAGTATCTTACCATGGAACTAGTATTCATTGTGAAACTGGTTTTCATTTTCTTGAGTAATCATGAGATTTTTCTCTCCTTTGTTTGTTTTTCTACTGGGTTGTTTTTTCTTTTTGATTTATAGGAATTCTTGTCAAATGTTTTACTATAATTACCTATTTCAGTATAAAGTTTATTTCTGTACTTTATGTTCTTTTTGAGGACAGTTATTTTCATTTTAATATGGGCATTTATGAAGCTAGTTTTTATAAGCTTGAGCTGTTATTTTCTTTTATTTATTTATTTATATTTTTATTTTGTTATCATTAATCTACAATTACACGAAGAACATTATGTTTACTAGGCTCCCTCCTTAACCAAGTCCCCGCCCAACACCCCATTACAGTCACTGTCCATCAGCCTAGTAAGATGCTGTAGATGTCTTCACTGTGTTGCACAGCCCTCCCCATGCCCCCCCATATTATACATGCTAATCGTAAGGCCCCCTTTCTTTTTCCCTGCCCTAATCCCTCCCTTCCCACCCATCCTCCTCAGTCCCTTTCCCTTTGTTAACTGTTAGTCCGTTCTTGTGTTCTGTGATTCTGTTGCTGTTTTGTTCCTTCAGTTTTTCTTTGTTCTTATATTCCACGTATGAGTGAAATCATTTGATACTTGTCTTTCTCCGCCTGTATTATTTCACTGAGCATAATACCCTCTAGCTCCATCCATGTTGCTGCAAATGGTAGGATTTGTTTTCTTCTTATGGCTGAATAATATTCCATTATGTATATGTACCACATCTTCTTTTTCCATTCATCTACTGATGGCCCTTGGGTTGCTTCCATTTCTAGGTTATTGTAAATAGTGCTGTGATAAACATAGGGGAGCATCTGTCTTTCTCAAACTGGGCTGATGCATTCTTAGGGTCCATTCTAGAAGTGGAATTCTTGGGTCAAATGGTATGTTTATTTTGAGCTTTTTGAGGAACCTCCATACTACTTTCCACAATGGTTGAACTAGTTTACATTTCCACCAGCAGTGTAGGAGGGTTCCCCTTTCTCCACAACCTCGCCAACATTTGTTGTTGTTTGTCTTTTGGATGGTGGCGATCCTTACTGGTGTGAGGTGATATCTCATTGTAGTTTTAATTTGCATTTCTCTGATAACTAGCGATGTGGAGCATGTTTTCATGTGTCTGTTGGCCATCTGAATTTATTCTTTGGAGAACTGTCTGTTCAGCTCCTCTACCCATTTTTTAATTGGATTATTTGCTTTTTGTTTGTTGAAGTGCATGAGCTATTTATGTATTTTGAGTGTCAAGCCTTTATCGGATGTGTCATTTATGAATATATTCTTCCATACTGTAGAGTACCTTTTTGTTCTATTGATGGTGTCCTTTGCTGTACAGAAGCTTTTTAGCTTGATATAGTTCCACTTGTTCATTTTTGCTTTTGTTTCCCTTGCTCAGGGAGATATGTTCATGAGAAGTCGCTCATGTTTATGTCCAACAGATTTTTGCCTATGTTTTTTTATAGGAGTTTTATGGTTTCATGACTTACATTCAGGTCTTTGATCAATTTCGAATTTACTTTTGTGTATGGGATTAGACAATGATCCAGTTTCATTCTCTTACATGTAGCTGTCCAGTTTTGCCAGCACCAACTGTTGAAGAGACTGTCATTTCCCCATTGTATGTCCATGGCTCCTCTATCATATATTGACCAATATGTTTGGGTTAATGTCTGGAGTCTCTATTCTGTTCTACTGGTCTGTGGCTCTGTTCTTGTGCCAGTACCAAATTGTCTTGATTACTGTGACTTTATAGAAGAGCTTGAAGTTGGGGAGTTAGATCCCCCCCACTTTATTCTTCCTTTTCAGGATTGCTTTGGCTATTCGGGGTCTTTGGTTTTTCCATATGAGTTTTTGAACTATTTGTTCCAGTTCATTGAGGAATGTTGTTGGTAATTTGATATGGATTGGATCAAATCTGCATATTGCTTTGGGCAGGATGGCCATTTTGATGATATTAATTCTTCCTAGCCAGGAGCATGGGATGAGTTTCCATTTGTCAGTGTCTTCTTTAATTTCTCTTAAGAGTGTCTTGTAGTTTTCAGGGTATCAGTCTTTCAGTTCTTGGTTAGGTTTATTCCTAGGTATTTTATTCTTTTTGATGCAGTTGTGAATGGAATTGTTTTCCTGATTTCTCTTTCTATTACTTAATTGTTAGTGTATAGGAAAGCGTCAGATTTCTGTGTGTTAATTTTGTATTCTGCAACTTTGCTGTATTCTGATATCAGTTCTAGTAGTTTTAGAGTGGAGTCTTTAGGGTTTTTTATGTACAATATCATGTCATCTGCAAATAGTGACAGTTTAACTTCTTCTTTACCTGTTTGGATTGGTTGTATTTCTTTGTTTTGTTTAATTGCCGTGGCTAGGACCTCCAGTACTATGTTAAATAACAGTGGGGAGAGTGGGCATCCCTGTCTGGTTCCCGATCTCAGAGGAAAAGCTTTCAGCTTCTTGCTGTTCAGTATAATGCTGGCTGTGGGTTTATCATGTATGGCCTTTATTATGTTGAGGTACTTGCCCTGTATACCCATTTTGCTGAGAGTTTTTATCATGAATGGACATTGAATTTTGTTGAATGCTTTTTAAGCATCTATGGAAATGATCATGTGGTTTTTGTCTTTCTTTTTGTTTATGTGGTGGATGATGTTGATGGATTTTCGAATGTTGTACCATCCTTGTATCCCTGGGATGAATCCCACTTGGTCATGGTGTATGATCCTTTTGATGTATTTTTGAATTTTGTTTGCTAATATTTTGTTGAGTATTTTTGCATCTACGTTCATCAGGGATATTGGTCTGTAGTTTTCTGTTTTTGTGGGGTCTTTGCCTGGTTTTGGTATTAGGGTAATGTTGGTTTCATAGAATGAATTTGGGAGTATTCCCTCCTCTTCTATTTTTTGGAAAACTTTAAGGAGAATGGGTATTATGTCTTCTCTTTATGTCTGATAAAATTCTGAGGTAAATACATCTGGCCCCGGGGGTTTTGTTCCTGGGTAGTTTTTTGATTACCACTTCAATTTCTTTGCTGCTAATTGGTTTGTTTAGATTTTGTGTTTCTTCCTTGGTCAGTCTTGGAAGGTTGTATTTTTCTAGGAAGTTGTCCATTTCTTCTAGGTTTTCCAGCTTGTTAGCATATAGGTTTTCATAGCATTCTCTAGTAAGTCTTTGTATTTCTATGGGGTCCATTGTGATTTGTCCTTTCTTGTTTCTGATTCTGTCGATGTGTGTTGATTCTCTTTTTCTCTTGATAAGTCCGGCTAGAAGCTTATCTATTTTGTTTATTTTCTCAAGAACCAGCTCTTGCTTTCATTGATTTTTTCTATTGTTTTTTTCTTCTCAATTTTATTTATTACTTCTCTGATCTTTATTATGTCCCTCCTTCTGCAGACTTTAGGCCTCATTTGTTCTTCCTTTTCCAATGTCGATAATTGTGATGTTAGACTATTCATTTGGGATTGTTCTTCCTTCTTCAAATATGCCTGGATTGCTAATACTTTCCTCTTAAGACTGCTTTTGCTGTGTCCCACAGAAATTGGGACTTTGTATTGTTTTTGTCATTTGTTTCCATATATTGTTTGATCTCTATTTGAATTTGGTCATTGATCCATTAATTATTTAGGACCATGTTGTTAAGCATCCATGTGTTTGTGGGCCTTTTTGCTTTCTTTGTTCAATTTAGTTCTAGTTTTATTCCTTTGTGGTCTGAAAAATTGGTCATTAGAATTTCAATCTTTTTTGAATTTACTGAGGCCCTTTTTGTGGCCTAGTATGTGTTCTATTCTGGAGAATGTTCCATATGCACTTGAGAAGAATGTATATCCTGTTGCTTTTGTATGCAGAGTTCTGTAGATGTCTATTAGGTCCATCTGTTCTAGTGTGTTGTTCAGTGACTCTGTGTCCTTACCTATTTTCTGTCTGGTGGATCTGTCCTTTGGAGTGAGTCGTGTGTTGAAGTCTCCTAAAATGAATGCATTGCATTCTATTTCCTCGTTTAGTTCTGTTAGTATTTGTTTCACATATGCTGGTGCTCCTGTGCTGGGTGCATATATATTTATAATGGTTATATCCTCTTGTTGGACTGCCCCCTTCATCATTATGTAATGTCCTTCTTTATCTCTTGTTACTTTCTTTGTTTTGAAGTCTATTTTGTCTGATACTAGTACTGCAACACCTGCTTTTTTCTCCCTGTTGTTTGCATGGAGTATCTGTTTCCATCCCTTGATTTTTAGTCTGTGCATGTCTTTGGGTTTGAGGTGAGTCTCTTGTAAGCATCATATAGATGAGTCTTACTCTTTTATCCATTCTGTTACTCTGTGTCTTTTGATTGGTGCATTCAGTCCATTTACATTTAGGGTGATTATTGAAAGATATGTACTTATTTCCATTGCAGGCCTTAGATTTGTATTTACCAAAGGTTCATGGTTAGCTTGTTAAGTATCTTACTGCCTAACTTAACTTGCTTATTGAGCTTTTATAGACACTGTCTGGTTATTCTTTATTTATTTCCCTTCTTATTCCTCCTCCTTCATTCTTTATATGTTGGGTGTTTTATTCTGTGCTCTTTTGTGTTTCCTTTAACTGCTTTTGTGGGTAGTTGATTTTATTTTTTGCCTTTAATTAGTATTTGGTTGATCTGCTTTCTCTGCTGTGATTTTATTTTCTCTGGTTACATTTGTTTAGCCTCAGGAATGCTCCCATCTAGAGCAGTCCCTCTAAAATAACTTGTAGAGGTGGTTTGTGGGAGGCCATTTCCCTCAACTTTTGCTTGTCTGGGAATTGTTTAATCCCTCCTTCATATTTAAATGATAATCATGCTGGATACAGTATTCTTGGTTCAAGACCCTTTGGTTTCATCACATTAAATATATCATGCCATTCTCTTCTGGCCTGTAAGGTTTCTGTTGAGAAGTCTGATGATAGCCTGATGGGTTTTCCTTTGTAGGTGACCTTTTTCCTCTCTCCATCTGCCTTTAAAACTCTGTCCTTGTCCTTAATCTTTGCCATTTTAATTGTTATGTGTCTTGGTGTTGTCCTCCTTGGGTCCCTTCTATTGGGAGTTCTGTGTACTTCTGTGGTCTGAATGATTATTTCCTCCCCCAGTTTGGGGAAGTTTTCAGCAATTATTTCTTCAAAGACACTTTCTATCCCTTTCTCTCTCTCTTCTTCCTCTGTTACCCCTATAATGCAGATATTGTTCCTTTTGGATTGGTCACACAGTTCCCTTAATATTGTTTCATTCCTGGGGATCCTTTTATCTCTCTCTGCATCAGCTTCTATGGGTTCCTGTTCTCTGGTTTCTATTCCATGAATGGCCTTTTGCATCATATCCATTCTGCTTATAAATTCTTCCAGAGATTGTTTCATTTCTGTAATCTCCTTCCGGACTTCATCCATTAGCTCTTGCATATTTCTCTGCAGCTCCATCAGCATGGTTATGACCTTTATTTTGAATTCCTTTTCAGGGAGATTGGTTAGGTCTATCTCCTCAGATTCCTTCTCAGGGGAGGATGTCTGGGTTAGTCTGGTCTGTATCATATTCTTCTGTCTTTTCATGGCGATAGAGGTAGTTGTGGGGAGCTGGCATGTGTGTTGGCTGGAAGAGTGTCCCTTCTTGCTGGTTTGTGGCCTTCCTCTCCTGGGAGAATGGCGACCCCTAGTGGCTTGTGCTAGGCAGCTGTGTGCATATGGGGTTTCTAATTCTTGCCCAGCTGCTGTGAAAGAAACTCTGCCCTGCTGCCTCAGACTGCTACTCCACTATGGTGGAGCAGCATCGGAGGGGTAATGGGCAGGAGGGTGTTTATTTCCATGAGGGGGCCTCCGAGCTGCACTGCTGCCCAGGGGGTTAGTACGCCCAGAGTTCCCTGGGATTCCCAGCTGCTGGACTAAGTGTCCTGGGACTTTTCTGTCCAGCTGTGGGGTCCCTGTCTCTTTAAGTCTTTCAAAACGCACTCACTTTTCTTTGTCCCAGGGGTGCCGGCTGTGGGGACCCACTCACAGGTCTTACTGTCCTGTTTCCCTAGTTTCCAGCACTGTGTCTGCGCTCCGGTGCAGATGGCTAGGGCTGGTTATTTAGCAGTCCTGGGCTCCCTTCTCCCTCCCTGCTCTGACTCCTCTCCTCCCACCAGGAGCTGCGGTGAGGGGCGCTTGGGTCCCGCAGGGCCGGGGCTTGTATCTTACCCCCTTCATGAGGTGCTGGGTTCTCGCAGGTGTAGATGTAGCCTGGCTGTTGTTCTGTATCTTCTGGTCTCTCTTTTAGGGACAATTGTATTTGTTGTATTTTCAAAAATATATATGGTTTTGGGAGATTTCTGCTGCTCTACCCAAGCAGCCATCTTGGCTCTGCCTCCTTATTTTCTTATGTAAATACTTTAAACTGTGTTTTCCCCCAAGTACCACTTCCCTGTATCCCTTAAATTGCTGTATTGTTCTTTCATTTTCATTCAGTTAAAAATATATTCTAATTCTCCTTGTAATTTCTTTTTTGACTCATGGGTTATTAGAGTAAAAAAATTTAGACTCATAAGTTATATTAGAAGTATGCGTTCAAAGGTAGAAATATTTGAGGATTGCCTGTATTTCTTTGTTTTTGATTTTTAATTCAGTTAAGGTTATAGTACTTACTTCGCATCATTTAAGTCCTTTTACTTTTATTGAGACTTGTTTTATGGTCTAGCATCTGGTCATTTCTTGAGATATTTCACTTGTACTTGAAAAGTATGTATACTCTGCTGTTTGGTGAGATGTTCCATACATGTCAGATATATCATCCCTGTTAATAGTTTTAAGTCCCATGTGTTACTGATATTCTGGTAGTTCTATAAATTATTGACAGTAGGGTATTGAAGTCTTCATCTTTGCTGTTGCATTGTATATTTTTCAAGTGTGTCAATATTTGCTTCATTTATCTTGAGGATCTGTTGTTAGGCACCTGTATGTTATAATTATTATATAATTCAAATGAAATGAACTTTTATTATTAAATGTCCTTTTTCTTTAGTAATATTTTTGTTTTAGAGTCTATTTTGACTGATGTTGATATAGACACTTAAATTGTCTTTTGTTCACTGTTTGCGTGGGCTTTCATTTAAACAAAAATCCTTTCTGACAATTTCTCTTTTGATTAAAATGCTTAATCCAATCACATTTAATAAAATTATTCATATGGTTGGGTTTATCTCTGCCATTTTTCTAAGTCTCATTTTTTTTGTTCCTCTCTTTTCCTTTATTGCTTTCTTTATACTAAATATTTTCTGGTGTATCATTTAAATTCTCTTCTTTTGTCTTTTTTTACACAATATTTTTAAATTATTTTCTTACTGGTTACTGTAGAAGTTAACTATACATTTTATTTTTATCACAACCTACATTGGATAATTAGTAACTTTTTCCAGTAAAATATAGGACTCTTCCTCCAATATAGCTTCAGCAGCTTGTCCTGCCTCCATTGTGCTCATATTGCCATATGTATTGTATTATATTTCACATAATATAACTAACATACAGTTTATGATGATGATCATGTTATGCAATGTATTTTAAATAAAGAGAATACAATAAAAATATATTCACACAATATTTTATATATATTATGTGTTGGCCATTTCCATTGCTCTTATTTCTTTGTATTGATTTAAGTTGCTATATGATGCCAGCTTCAAGTAGCTCTTTTAGTATATCTTGTAGAGCAGGTCTCCTAACAATAAGTTCCCTTAGTCTTTGTGAATTCCTTTATTTTGCCTTCATTTTCAAAAGATAGTTTTGCTGGATGAATATAGAAATCTTGGTTGATAGTTTTTTTTTCTTTCATCACTCCAAATCTGTCATCCTGTTACCCTTTCATCCCCATTACTTCTTGTGGGAAGTTGGAGGTTAATCATATTGTTTTTCTCCTATGCAAAACTGAGTCATTTTTCTGTTGCTGTTTTTGAGACTTTTTTCTGTCTTTCAGTATCTATAATATTAGATATGATGTATCCATATCTAGGTGTGGATCTCTTTGTGTTTATCCTTTTGCATTTCTTTGAGCTGTTCTGATTTATAGATTATCAAAAAAAACAATAAAATTTGAGTATTTGGGTAGTTGTTTTTGATTATTATTCCTTCAATTACACTATGCTCCCTCTTTTTTTTCTTTAAACTATGCTATTCTCCTCTCTTTCTGGAACTCCCATTAGAGTCTTCTAAGTTCACTTGTTCCTGTCCCATGGTTCTTTGATAGTTTGCTCATTTTTAAAATTATTTTTTCTTTCTGTTCTTCAGATTGGTAATTGTTATTGATATATTTTCATTTTCAGTGAGTCTTTTTATGTCATTTCAAATCTGCTATTGAGTTTCTCTGATGAATTTTTCATTTCACCCATATTTTTCAATTCCAGAATTTCCATTACATTCTCTTAAAAATAATTTTTTATCTCTCAATGATGTTCTATAATTAATACATCATTGTCATCATTTTTCAATTATTTAAACCTGATTTTCTTTAGTTCTCTGAACATATTTAAAATACTTCTTTGAATTTTTTTCTGAGATCAACATCTGTGCCCTCCTCATAGACAATTTATATTGACTATTTTTTCCCTCTACAGTATGGATTGTAGTTTCTTGATTTTGTTGTTGAAAACTGGAAGTTTTAGATAATATATTTCAGCAGTTCTGGTTGCTAATTAACCCCCTGGGGGTTGTTGATTCTATTTATATGAAACCATTATAAATATCCTTCTTTGTCTCTAGAAGCTATTTTCATCTTAAAGTCAATTTTGTCCAATATTAGCATAGCCATACCTGCTCTTTGTTGATTATTGTTTGTATGGTATATCTTTTTCCATACTTTTACTTTCAACATATTCGGTTCTTTGAATCTAAAGTGAGTCGCTTGTATATAGTATATAGTTGGGTCATATTTTAAAAATTTAGCCAATATCTGCCTTTTAATTGGTCTGCTTATTCATTTACATTTAATGTAAATGCTGAGAAGGTAATAAATACATTTTTTCTGTTTGCTTTTTATATGTCTCTCTTACTGTCTCTTTTCCTGATCTCTCTATTAAAGCATTTGCCTCTGTGGATATCACATATAGTTGTTAGACTCCACGAATTCCCAAATTATTGTTATATTGTTTTTGACAATGCCCTGGGTCATACATTTTTCCTCAATGTGATCCATTTAAATTTGTTTTCCTTTGCAAGGGTAGTTTTGAGGCTAGTCTTTTAGGTTTGTTCTGACCCTAGGAAGCTTCTTCTTAGCTGCCTCTTTCCTTGGTTCCCTTTGGTAAACTAGCTGGTCTATAGTTTATCTTGCTACTCTTATGGAGCTATCAGACTCTTAATTGCTTACCACCAAATCTCTGCTATTTTTCAGAGCACCCTGAGACTTGAACTTCCCTCAACTCTGTCTTTAATAAAGTCAGTTCTTTAGGGGGTGTTTCAGAGCTCTCTTTTCTTGTGGCCTGCCTCTCTTCATGGGCAAAATCTTTAGGTCGCTGCTGAATAACTAGGGGTGGGGACAGTGTTTTGCTTATCTTGCAGTTACACCTCTGCTTTATGAGTGAGCATTGAGTAGGGGTAGCAGTGTCTGGTTGCTAGGCTTGCCTCTCCTGGTATGGAACTTCCACCTTAGAAGTGAGCAGCAGCAAGGGCAGTCAGGGTCCCTGCATTCTAGGTCTGCTGCTTTTCAGGTAAAACTTCCACCCTGTGAATAGAGGCTGGGTGGAGGAAGAGATCCCCTGATTTTTTGGCCAAACCATCTTGAAATTAGGCTCTGAAACATGGAGCTGGGGAGATAAGGAATTCTGGTAGCCTGTTTCCTCTTAGGGAGATATTGTATTTCTTGACCATGAGTTGAGGGAGAGGGAGCCTTATCTTCTTGAAGACATATCCATACAGTCTTCATCATGCTGGAACCAGAGTGGGGAACAGGTTATATAGCACAAGTGCCACTGACTCTTGTTCTTATTAAGATTTCCTTGAATAAATGTGGCTTCACTGGCTCTGCGCCCTTAGGACAATTTCTAGAGACTTTCATAAATTTTATTTTTCACTGTCTATGATTTTGCTTGGGAGTGGGCCTGCAGAGCTCCCCACTGGCCATTCCAAAGTTAAGCCCCCTCACATTCCCTTTTATTTGTTTCTTTGTTTATGTTGTTTCCCTTCTGAGGTCAATGATTGGTGATTTGTAAAGGTAGTAATAATTATAAAACAATATGACTTCTGTTAGCAACTGAGGTTTCCTTGAGCAGTAGTCAAAGGTTGTTTATCTCTTAGAAAAAAAGTGGTCTACAGCAAAGTAAAACCAATTAGCATGTTCTTTAAAATTGACATGGAATGTTTCACAAATACAGTGATCTTTTAAACATATTTTCTGTGTGAGTATGTTTAGATGCATTAGCTGAGTAACATCTTAGTGCTCATTTTATCTTCCTATCTCTTCTTTGAGGTCAGAGTGGTAATTATGACACCCAGGGCAGTCCCGAATAGGTAGAGTTCTCAGCACACAGTCCAAGAGCTGATGGGAGCTGCAGAATCACCACTTCCCTGAGCTTACACCCCATGCTGAATCTATTGGGAACATGCTTGTGTTTCCTTACTACCCAATGCCTCACACTTCCTCATGTAATTGTAGGTATGAGAGCAACAGTGGTTCTTTGAAAAGAGCTGTGTGATATTTATCTACTTGGATATTTAATTTATTTGTAGACCATTGTGGACTTTTTAATCATTTATTTTTCTTATATCTTCTTTATAGCTCATTTTATTCCCTCTAACTGCCACTTGTTTTCTCTGGGCAATAAGAGGAGCCAAACTGAGCATCTCTGACTTATCCTGTTGTTTTATAGGGACTTGACATATTGATTGGCTTTAAAGCTGTGAGTCAGAAAGCCGCCTAGGTGCTTCTAGATCTCATTCTGATGTGTTCCAAGTCCAGGCTCATTCTATTTGCTGCACGACAGACTGATGAGTCTCAAGAGGAGATGTTAAGGCGGGGAAGGAGACTTTATTCAGAAAGCCAGCAGACCAAGGAGATGACAGACTAATGTCCTAAAGCACCATCTTAGCTCAGGGTCAACTTTAAGCTTCATTTATGCTAGGGGAAGGGGGAGCAGAAGGGGGAGCAGGTTAGGGAGTGACTGAAGGCCGCAGACATCTGGGTGCCAGTGAGGGCCCAGGGAAGGCTGAGAAACTGCTTGTCCTTGGTGAGTTGGCTCTCATCAGTGAGGGTCTGGTCACGATGTTCCTGTCCACCTTGTACAGGGCAATCATTCTTTTCATATCTATTTCCCTGCCTTCCAGTGGGAGGCAAGCTTCAGGTAAGGGACTATCTGCAGAAATCTCAAATTGTAAGCAAAATTCCTTTGGGTGATTGACAAGACTACACGCATGCCTGCAGGGCTGAGAAGAAGCCCTTCCTTCCTTCCTTCCTTTTCTTTTGGCCTTGTTAAAAAGCAAAATTCAATCAAATAAATTTGAAGACCTGATTTGTTTTATTAAGTGATTCGTATATTGGCCAGCATCCCATCTAGCAAGTAAAGAGATACTTCAAGGAATTGTACCAAGTGGAAGATTTTTAGAGACAGGGAAGTCAGACAAAAGTTATTAGCAAAAGAAGAGATTAAGGGTTATTTCAAGTAAGGTTAACTTTCTTTAGGAGGACCAGGGGGTCTTATGCAGATCACCTCACTAAGATATTCCAAACCGTTTTAAAATTCCACTCCTGTGAGGTGCTGAAACTGCACGGAGGTCGGGAATTATGCCCCAGGTGACTTGGCCTACATAAATAAATTCAACTCAATACAGAAGTATTTGCCCTTAAAAGAAGAGAATCTGCAATGAAACTGTTAGGCAAGAATTGTGTTGATCTGACCTAGTGGACGCATTAAATATCTGAAGATTGTCATGGCAGAGTCTTGGACCCACTCCCTCCCAGGCTGTAGCAGTCTCTTCTTATAAGAACTTTGTAGCTTAAGGAAAACCTCTGTTTCCATGGGTAGAATCCTACAAATATGAGGTCACAGTCAAAAATTGCAAAACACATCGGAACAATTCATCATGAATGAGAGTGAGCTCAGCATTTTATTTTAAGAATGATGAGTAAAATGTTTAAGATGAGGTATTTTATATATGTAGTTTTCCCCTTCTATCCCTAGTAATATTTCCCTTAAAAAAAGCAAGGAAATAAGATATCTATGTATTATGTCCCCAAACCAGGTAGTTATATTTTCTGTATTCTAAGGACAGTAAATACATGGCAGCACTCAGATAATGTAGCAAAATGCATTTCTGTCCTTTAGTGGT
The DNA here is from genome assembly GCF_040802235.1 of Manis javanica. Lineage (NCBI taxonomy): Eukaryota > Metazoa > Chordata > Mammalia > Pholidota > Manidae > Manis > Manis javanica. The sequence goes on along the minus strand of NC_133173.1, from coordinate 22,513,184 downwards.
ATTATAATATTTTTAAATATTTTATTAATATTTTGAAACAATTTTATATTTACAGAAATATTGTGAAAATAGTACCCATCATCATGAAGGGCCCATCACCTAACTTCCCCTAAGGTCAAAAAATTATATAACCCTATAAAATGATCAAAAGCAGGAAATTAACGTTGGTACAGTAATATTAACCTACCAACACTATTCAGTTCACCAGTTTTACCCCTACTGGCCTTTTTCTATTCCAAGATCCTATCCAGAATCCCACATTTCATTTACTTGCAGTGTCCTCCAATCTGAAATAATTCTGTAATCTTAGTCTTGACACTGGAAAGTGAAAGGAAAGGAGCGACACATAGCAGCAATTCACCGGAGAGTTCCGCTTTATTAGGGAAAGGTGCTGGGTTATATAGGAAGGGGCATGAATTGATTGAGGTGTCACTTCTACGGGGCTGTTGGCTGTTGGCTAGGTGCTGGGATTGGGAGGGGGGCGAGAGGTGATTGGGCTTCAGGTGGCGCCGGCGGGAACTGAGGACCCCCGAAGAGAAGCCGGAAGTTTGCCATCTTACTGGTGGGGACCCTTCATTTCCCCCTTTCTCCTCTATGGGTTTGTGGACGTTGCTTTCTCTCTGACTGCTTCTTGCTGAACAGAGGCGGAGAAGGGAGTGAGGGCTTGAGGATTGGGAGGAAAGGGTTGATAGGACTCCCCGCAGTAAGGACGGGTAGATGTGGACTTCTTCAGGTATGGAAATCAATGAAGGTTCCCTGTAACCATAGGTTGAGGACCTGTTGATTCCAATGGTGCCAAGAGGATTGGGTGTCAGGATCCAGGTGTCTGTGGCCATTGTTTCCAGGAACAGTTTCCAGTGGAGAGAGGGGTCCATCTCAGCGTGTGGTGAGGAGGTCACATGAGAGTGAGGGATCTTCTGTGGCCAGAAGCTGGTAGTTCCTGAGTAAAAGCTGGTTGAAAGCTTGATTAGAGATTTTTCCGACTTGGGATTTGATGAACTTTATTATACAGGGTAAGAAGAGACAGGCGAGAAGAATGATTATTATGGGGCCTGCAATGGGCCAGAGCCAGGTAAGGAGGGGGTTTGTTAGTATTGAAGAGAATGGGTTGGAATTGGAAGCAGAGTGGAGGCTGGAGGCAAGGTCGGTGAGTTTGGTGATGTCAGTTTCTACAATGCCGGATTCGTTGATGTAATAGCAGCACTCTTCCCAGAGGAAGACGCAGGTGCCGCCCTTCTCGGCTGTAAGCAGATCTAGGGCCCACCGGTTTTGAAGGGTGACTTTAGCTAATGAAGTGACCTGTCTTTGGAGAGAGGCTAGAGAATTGGCAGTGGATGTCAGGGCTCCCTCAAGTTTGGCGTCGAGATCTCTAACTGCCCATAGAGAGTGACCCAAGGCTTCTCCCGAAAACCCTGCCCCAATGGCTGAGGTGATCAAAGAGCTACTGACCATGATGGGAAGGAAAGCAGCTCTTTTTGTGCACGAGGGCAAGGGAGGTTGGAGCTCAAGGAATTCTGCCATGCTGTAAAGTGTAAGCTGTGGGATTAGGGTGACGAGAATGCAGGGTGTATCGGAGTTGAGAGGCAGTGAGTTGAAAAGACTGCCATTACACCAAAAGAAGTGTCCCAGTTGCATAAAAGTCTTAGAGCCAGAGGTAGGGGTGTAGATAGAGAGGCAGTGAAGTGCGCTGGAGGTGGGTGGAGTTGGGCCTACACAGTGGCGGATGGTGGGATTATCTGCGTATTCTGGTTCCCATAGGGGTATGTCTGCCAGGGGGCAGAGGGGTTGTCCTTCTGCATGGAAGTAGTAGTTGGAAATATTAAGGGGCACGGCGGCCAGCAGTGGGCGCTGTAGTGATGCACACAAGAAACAATTGGCTGTGTTAAGGGTGTGGTTGAGAAAGATGGTGGTGTCCTGAATGAGCTGTAATGAAGAGTAGGAGAAATGGGAAGAGGGATGGGGATAAGAAGATGAAGAGGCGCCGTCAAGAGTTTGGATAATGACTTTTTCGGAATGTCTGATATCTGATGCAACTTGAGAGATCTGGGAATGAGAGGGAACATACTTTCCAGAGATATGAAGGGTACCGTGGGGGGTCGAGGACCCCCCCCCATAGTAAACTGAGGCTGTGACTCTGGCAGCTCATCAAGAGTCCCATGGATCTGGGATTGATAAGGAGAATGAGCCGTTGGGATATTTCATGAAACAGTTGGAGGAGTAATACTGTGGGTACTGGAAGTTACTCATGTAGTGACTTGCACAAGACCAGTAGGGACATCTCCTGTAGGTGTCTGGCTATCACCTGCAATAGGCTTGTTTTTGGTCATAGAGGAAGCAGAGGTAGGGAGAATAAGGGTAGCTGCTAGTGAACACTTCGGTGGAGGGAGGAAAGTGGAGGTTAAAGGCTCAGAGCAGCTTTTCAGAGGGCAGTCTGGTGTGGCAATGAGGGCAGTAACTTTTGTTTGATGCTGTGTGTAAGTCTGTCTGACTTTGAATCACCATACAAAGGAGGCTGGGGTGGCGGGGAAGACAATAGGAATGAGGAAAAAAGCAAGAGAGCAGTAAAGGAGGAAAAAGTCATGATTTGGGTATGGATAGCAAAGGGGGTGAATGGGATTTTGGAGGAAAGAGGACAGTAAGGTCAGGAGTCTGGAGGGAGGGAGAGTCTATAAACTTTTGTAGGTTAAGAGATCTTTTAGGTGATGTGGGGACAGAATGGTAAGGGGCGCCCTGAATGTCAGTTTATGAGCTTCTTTCTGCAAGAGCTGTCTAGCGGCTAATGCCCGTAGGCAGGGGGCCCATCCCCGAACTGTGGGGTCTAATTGCTTGGAGAGATAAGCTACTGGGGCAAAGGATGGGCCATAATATTGGCCTAGGACTCCTAGAGCTTGACTGGACCTCTCATGAATGTATAATGAGAAGGGCTTCGACAAATCAGGAAGATGGAGAGCTGGGGCTTCCACAAGGGCCTGACAGAGCTTAATGAAGGAGTGTCGGGGTGAGGAGGATAATGGTTTTTTAGGGGGGGGCTCTTGCTGAGGTCGTATAGGGGTCTTGCCAACAGGGAGCAGGGAGAAGTTAGGGATCTACATTTTAAAATATCTAGCCAGGCTTAGAAAGGGCCTAGAAAGGAAAGGATTTCTGTCTTGGTTTTGGGAATAGGCAGGTCAGAGAGGAACCATTTTCTGTCTAAGGTAATGAACTTTCTTTGTTGAGATAGAAGGAATCTGAGGTAAGTGACAGAAGGGGAAGAGATTTGAGCTTTGACGGGGGATACTCGGTAACTTCTGGAAGCTAGAAGGTTAAGTAGGGAGGCAGTGTCAAGTTGAGACTGTTCCCACGAGAGACTGCAGAGTAGAAGATTGTCTATGTATTATAAGGTGAACTTGGAGTGATCATGATGAAACTGTTTGAGGTCCTGAGCTAGGACCTGTCTAAAAATATGGGGACTATCTCGGAAGCTTTGTGGCAAAACTGTCCAAGTGAGTTGTTCAGAATGTCTTGTGTATGGGTCCGTCCAGGTGGAGATGAAAAAATCTTGGGAGCAGGGGCCTAGAGGGATAGAAAAATGGGTCCTTGAGATCTAGGACTGAGAAGTGGGAAGCCGAGGCAGGGATCTGCGATAAAAGGCTGTATGGATTTGGAACTAAGGGATGGATAGGGACAATGGCTATGTTGATGAGGCGAAGGTCTTGGACAAGGCGGAAAGATCTGTTGGTTTTTTAACAATTAATATGGGGGTATTAAATGGGGAGTGAGTGGGTCTGAGGTAATTTTTGTTTAAGAGATCTTGAATGATGGGTTGGAGGCCTATGAGGGCTGAAGTGGTTAGGGGGTATTGGGCCTGACAGATATACTGAGAGGGGTCACATAATTTGATAGAGACAGGGGGACATAGGGCCACGGAGGGGCTTGTAATGTCCTAAACTTGGGGATTTACAGGGTGTATGAGGGCAGAACCGGAGCTTTCATTGGGTAGAGGGGGGTCGTTGGCTATGAGGGCCATCAGAAAGGGAGTACTGGGGGCTGTGGGACTGGATATCATTATGGAAACGTGGAGGAGGGAAAGGATGTCCCATCTTAGTAAAGGGATGGGACACTGGGGCATAATCAGGAAGGAGTGGGAGAAAGGTATGGGATTGTCTTGGATTGTGCATAAAGGGGGGGTGGGGTTTAATGGGAAAATCTGTTTACCTCTTACCCTGACTATAGGAGTAATGGCAGGCATGGTAGGGCCCCGGTATTCTCGCAAGACTGAGAAGGTGGCTCCTGTGTCTAGGAGGAAGGAGATGGGGCAACCGTCTACTGTTAAAGTAACCCTGGGCTCCTGTTTGGTGATGGAAATGGTCGGGCGAGAAGCTCCTGGGCCCCGTCAATCTTCTTCTGCCAGCCCTACTACGGCAGGCTTAGGATGGGGGTTGTTCGTCCAGTCTCCCCTTCGGGTGGTTGGGCAATCAGACCCCCAGTGGCCCTTTTTGTGGCATCTGGGGCATGGGGTGGTAGGAGATCTGGGGGAGGGGCACGCCCTTGACCAATGTCCCTCTTTTCCACACTTGAAACAAGCTCCTGGGGGGGGCTTGTCTGTAGAGGGGCGCCCAGGTTGTGGTTTTATCAGCTGGGCCAACATCTGGAAATTGGCCTGATCAGCCTTTTGTTTACCACGTTCTTTCTCCTCCTTCCAGTTATGGAAGACTTTAAAGGCTACTGTTAGGATCTCAGTCTGTGGGGTAGCGGGGCCCTGTTCTAACTTTTTGAGGTTAGCTTTAATGTCGGGGTAGCCTTGAGCTAGGAAGTATGTCATAAGGACATGTCTTCTTTCAGGTGTTTCTGGGTCCAGGCTGGTATAGTGTAATAGGGCTTGAGTGAGTCTAAGAACTCGGAGGGGGTTTTGTCTCTCTTTTGAATTATGTCTTGGAGCTTTTGAAAATTGACTAGTTTACGAGGTGCCTTTTTCAGACCTGCTATTAAGCAGGAGGCAAAAATATTTTGAGAGCAGAGACTCATGGCGGTGTTATAATCTCAGTGTGGGTCTTGTTCAGGGACAGCAGTGGGGCCAGGGGGATAGGTGGGGTCAGTCCTGTGGGTTTCGGTAGTGTGCATTTGGGCGAAGTCCCAAACTCGTCTACGCTCTTCAGGGAGGAGAGTATTGGCCAGGAGCATGAAAATGTCATGATGCGTGAGGCTGTAAGACTGGAGGGTCTATTGAAACTCCCTGATGTATGTCGCGGGATCAGTGGAAAAGGAACTTAGGCATTTCTCTAGTTGGGCTAAATCTCTTAAATGCCTTTGGATCCTGCTATCTCCAGGAGGGGGGCGATAATTTTGGGAGGTTCTCGGGACTAAGTCTGAGGGGGACTGAAGGGTTCTGGCTCAGTCTGTGGGAGAGTGACGTGGTCTAGCTGCGCCTATTCAAGCAGGTCCTGAAGTGCAGAAGCGGGGCAAAGAAAATAAAGAAAGATAGAATCGGACCCACATGTCGCCAGCTAGCAGCCCAGCTGCTTACTTCTGCTGCTCTAGTTGGGCTTGAACTCATGACTCTGAATTAAGAGTCCCATGCTCTACTAACTGAGCTGCAGCAGGGCTCTAGTTAATTGCTTATGGAATGTGTAAACAGAATGTTCTTTGTTCTCCATTCCTGCCACATCCGCAAGTGGGGGAAGGGCATATTTAGAAGCAGGGGCGGTGTTTCTACACATCTTCAACGTCTCCCTATTTTCAGAGTGAGGAGTCTTGGCAAGATATGTTTTTGTGGACAGATAACTTCCAAGGACTGCACCGGTTGTTCTCTAGCTTGTGCTTTCCCATGCTGCGTTCAGACATGGGGGAAGGTGCTTTCCCATTCTCCCTACAAACATGTGAGAAGACAAAGGCGGTCCCTAACAGGGGAGAAACAGGTGATGAGGGCAAAGACAGAGGAGGCCCCTGGGACCTAGTTAAAGGGGGGCTGAAAGGCTCAGGCTTAATCTGCAGGGAATGAAGGTGGAGGAGGTGAGATGGGGGAGGAGATGGTGGGGGAGGAAGGGAGAAGGGCTGTTGTAGGAGAAGAAGGGGAAGGGAGTAAACGGGAGGCTTCTGCGGGGAGGGCGGCTTGCAGGCTAGGAGAACTTGGGAGGGGGCGGGGAGAGGAGGAGGCGGAAAGCTTAGATATAGGGAATCTCCTTCCATTTTTTCAGGCGCTGGCAGTAGTTAAAAAGATCGCGAGTGATGTTAGGATCAAGAGTTCCCCCTGCGGGCCATTGGTTGTTATTGTCTAGGCGGTATGTCGGCCAATCTTGGGAGCAATATTTACGGAGAAGTTTTGGTTTTATATCAGGCATCAGGGAGAGGGTAGCCAGATGCTTAAGCAGGCATTCAAGAGGTGAACTTTCAGGGAGGGATGAGGAGGCTCCCATGGCTAAAGGACAGAGAAGGAGACAAACAGGGGAAGACGAACAGAGATCCTTGGACTGGAAGCAGACCACAAGGAGACAAAGGGCGTCCCCGATGAACCTTGGTGGTCTGCGGAAACTCGTATACGAGTTGGAATTTCTTAGGAAGTGTGGGTCGTCACCCAGACTTCCCTAAGAAGGCAGAGTGCCGGAGTCACGAGGTACCTAGCACTAGGCGTTTTTGGCGGACGGAACAGAAGGAGGAGGGGGGAAAAAGGGAGCGTTCTCATCCACAAAGGAGTCACCTCATTTATGGCTGTTGGAGGGGGATGCCTGAGAGTCTGCCGCAGCTGTGAAGGCCTGAGGCGGGGATTTATGGCTGTCGGAGGAGGGGCCTGAGGGTCCGCCGCAGCCGTGAAGGCCTGAGGTGGGGAGAGTCCCCTCCTCATCCCTGAGCGTCAGGGCCTTGCCGGACGATCACGGTCAATGGCACTGCGATAGCTCGGGGAAGAGTGGCCCACTCCGGGGGGAAAACTTACCTAAAGGCCAGAGAGGAGTGGTGAGTGTGATGAGCCAGCGCCGGAAAAAGAGGACGAGGGCAAGCTGCTGCTGGTGTCGGGGGGAAGACGGGGCCCAGTTGGGTTGTCCCGTCTCCCAGGTTTCGGCACCAATGAAAGGAAAGGAGCGACACATAGCAGCAATTCACTGGAGAGTTTTGCTTTATTAGGGAAAGGTGCTGGGTTATATAGGAAGGGGCATGAATTGATTGAGGTGTCACTTCTACGGGGCTGGTGGCTGTTGGCTAGGTGCTGGGATTGGGAGGGAGGCGAGAGGTGATTGGGCTTCAGGTGGCGCCGGCGGGAACTGAGGACCCCGAAGAGAAGCCGGAAGTTTGCCATCTTACTGGTGGGGACCCTTCAGAAAGTACTCGTCAGTTATATTGTAGCTTTTTCTCAATTGGGGTTTGTCTAATGTTTTCTCATGACTATTATGAGGTTATGCAGTTTCAGCAAGAATACCAGAGAGGCGATGTGCCTTCTCAGTCATTATATGACTTCTCAGGGCTACAGGTATTGGACAGATATTGGTATGTTTTATTGCTGATGATGGCAACATTGATTGCTTGGTTAATGTGGTGTCTGCCAGGGTTCTCTACTGTAAAGTGGAGCATTGTTAAAATATCTTGTGGGTAGCAATTTTGAGACTATAGTGTATACTTACTTGTGTTGAAGAGAAATTCATGTTTCTCTTCAAACAGTTTCACATGGATTTTAGCATTCATCAGCAGCTCTTTGCCATGAACAGCTAGAACTGTAGTGTTTGCCTAACAGTGATTTGTATTATTTTAATTGCTTCTACATTTATTAACTAGAGTTCATCTGTAAGGAGGAGCTGTCTTTCTCATTGATTTATTTATTTACATCAGTGAAGTCTCATGGAAATTAATTTCAAGGGTTTTATTTATGGGTTACAATAAAATACTATCATTATTTATTTTGTGGTTCAAATTGTTCCAATTTTGCCATTGGGAGACAATTCTGTTTGGCTTCTGTGTCCTTTTGATATACACGCATCCATTTCCAAGCCTCTCCTAATTTTTTGGTGTCATAAATGTTCCTAATTCATTTTATATTTTGCCTGTCCTGGCCCTGAAATCAACTGCTTCTTCAAAGAACTCTCATTGCTTTTGTTGGAGAATGGTATTCAGAAACCAGAACCTTTGTGCTGGGTGTGCATGTTGCAATTTAGGTGTTCACAATTTTAGGCCCTTTGGGAAGCAGAGCTATATATATAGAGGGGAATACATATAGAAATATGTATAGAAACATAATATTATATGTATATTTATGCACATATATATCTCTGTATATTTCTATACACACACGCATACACACTAACACACAGACATCCATATCTATTTCTCCATCAATCTATTTGTATGCATATTAAATGCTATGAATTCTTACTGATACTTTGGGTCCCCATCCACTACAAGGTTCACTGCCACTTGCTGCTGTTATCTCTGATGCAGCTTCAATAGCTCTGTTTCACACAGGGATATGGGTGAGCAATCTGTAACTACATTAGGTGTATACTAGGCCTGAACAGATGGGTGTGGGGAAGGGGTTTACAATGTGATCTAAAGGAGATGAATAGCTGTGGGGATAAATACCTAGTGATGATAATATACAGGAAAACACAAACCACTGTTACTCTATCCTGGTGAACCTGAGGTGCTATAATGATGAAGTGTTCGATTGCACTGTGACCTCCTGGAGTGATGGGCAGCTTGGGGTTTGTTCCTGTTTAATATGCAGATGTGAGTATCTTCAGTGTGTTTGCATAAGCTAACTTAAAATGAATTTAAGTACAGCTTTCTGAAATATTTCTATTAAAACAAATCACTTAAAAATAAAAACTATGACTTTCTGTGAGACAATAGAAAATATGTATTTTGGTATCTGCCCCAGTTCCCGGCACAGAGCTCCTGAAAGTCTTGTAATTCCTTAAGTGGCAAGAATGGGGGAGGGGGAGCGTCTCTCGTTCTGACATGTGTCTCTGACCCAGGCCCTGGCACAGGGCACTCACATCCCTGTGGATTCCTGGGTGATGAAAGCGCTGGGAATGTCCTCTGTTCTGATGAGGTGGCTCCTGGCTGGGGGCTGGTCCCCAGGAAGACTGAGCCCTGACTGGAGGCTTGGGCCTTTCAGCCCCAGCCCCCATTTTCCAGAGAAGGGAGAGGGGCTGCAAATAGAGTTCACAGTTGGCCATTCATTTGGAAACCTCCATAAATCCCCGAATTACAGGGTTCAAGTGGCTCCCAGGCTGGTGAACACATCTGTGCACGGGGAAGGTGACCCATCCCAGCCCCACAGGGACAGAAGCTTCTGTACTTGGGACCCTCCCACATCTCATCCCGTGTCTCTTTGTCTTGCTGTTCATCTGAATCCTTTATCACTTTCTCTGATGAACTGGTGAACATCAGTGTTTGCCTGAGTTCTGTGAGCTGCTCTGGGAAAGTAACAGAACCCGAGGAGGGAGGTTTGGACGCTGCAGCCTACAGCTTGGCCAGAGGCGCAAGAGGCAGCCTGGGCTTTCCATTGTCTCCTGAAGTTGGGGTGAAGCAGTCTCCTGAGACTGGGCCCTTAACTTGTGCCTCTGACACCATTTCCAGGTAGACAGTGTCAGAATTGAGTTAAAAAGTAGACACTCAGCTGATGTCGGAGGCTGCTTGTTGTTATGAGGAAAACCCTGCACACATTTAGTGATAGAAGTGTGACAGTGCAGTGTTCTGTGTGAGAGTAAAGACAGACTCAGGAATTACATGGTAGGGATTACTGGGTGTAGGAAGGGAGAAACTGAGTTTTTACTATTATCCCTCCTTTTCCAATAATTGGGAATAATTTATAGAACATTAGGCTCTTTGGTTTTGAAGGTTTGGTGCAATTTCTTTGTGAAAACATCTGGGCCTGGTTCTTTTTTGGGGGCAGACTAGTTATTTCTTTAGTAACTTTCCCTGTTTCTTTGGAAAGAGATCTGTCTAAACTTTCTAATTTCTTTCAAAATTCTGAACAATATTGGTAATTTGTATTTCTCTGGGAAACTGTCCATTTCATCTGGATTTTAAGATTTATTTTCTCCAAATTAGTCATTTATGATTTAAGGTTTTTTCTTTCAATGGTTATTTCCTTCTTATTCTTTCTTATTTTGATTATTTGTCTTTTCTCCTTTTTTTCCCTCTTGATCAAGTAAACTTGCAGTTTGTCTATTTTGTTAACCTAAAAAAAAAGTTTCTCCAAAATTTGGCTTTTCAATTAGATGTGTTTTTCTATTATCAAGTTATTACTTTTTGCTTTAACTTTATTATCTCTCATCTCTATTTTGGTTTACATTTTTCTTTTTCTAGTTCTTGATTTGGGGAATTTAATTCACTTTTTCATTTTCATTGATAAATGTGTTTAGTGAAATGATTTTCCCCTAATAATTGCTTTAAATGCATTTTGACAGGCAGTGTTTACACTGTTCATCATTTTTTTAAATTATAATTCCTATTTGTATTTCCCCTTCTCCCCAGTTGGTGTCTTGTAAAAAGTTTTAAAGTTTCCAGATAGAGGGGCCTTTTTTGTTGTTGTTAGTAAGTTCTAGTTTTATTGCATCAGGACCAAAAAGGTGTTTTTTTTTAGAAAATATTTCTACTTTATAAAAGTTAGTGATGTTTTCTTTGAAGCCTAATACATCAATAATTTCACTGAATGTACTATGGCACTAGAGAAGAACTTGTATTCTCCCTTTTCAGGGTGTAGGGTTCAATATGAATTCTTTATATCTTTCCCATCGATTATGTTGTTGAAATCTTTTAGCTCCTCACTTTTTGTCTGTTTGATTGGCTTTATACTGGATGTGTGTATTTATGTCTCAGTTGTTGTGTTTCAGTCTTAGACTCTTTATGTATTATGTAGTTTTGCTTCATCAAGTTTGTCTCTCTGTTATTTAGCATATAAGCATTCATAAATGTTATATCTGTATTGTGAACTGTGGTTTTTGGCAAGAAAAATGCCTTTCCCTGTCACATTTACTTTGTCTTATACCGATCGCCATACGTGTTTTGTTGCGTGTTTCTGTTCCCTGTTGCACCTTAGCCCACTCCCTCACTGTAAGCCTTTCATAAGCACCTTGTTTTAGTCGTGTCTCTTGTGTACAGCACCCAGTTGGGTCTCATTTTCTGCCAAGTTGAAAACCTTTTTCTTTTAATAGGTGGGTTAAGTCCATTTCCATTTGTTGATATGACTGATAATTTTATTGTTAACTCTGACATAATATTTTTAAGTGTGTGCATTTTGTTATACTAGCTATGTTCATTTCTCGACAAGATGTGTATTCTTTGTTCTTTTATTGATAATTTATTTTGAGTATTGAGGAAGGTTTATATTTTTACCTAGTGATTACCTTTTTGTGCAAATCTTTTTCAATGTCTTTAGTACCCAATTTCCTTTGCAATCATTTACTATCTGGCTTTTCAGTATTTTTTCAGTATCCTTTATTGCCTATGCAACGAGATTTTTTTTTCCTATTTTCAACTTTCTCTTTTCCATTTCCTCTTATCTTAATAGTTGCATTATTTTTATTTTTTCACAATATATAATGCTTTTCTATTAGTTTTACACCTGATCTATATGTTTGTTTTAATCTTAGATGTGAATATAAATATTTCTAAATTCTGGTCAGCAGTCCTTTAGCTGAAGTTTTCCCAGTAATAATTTGTTGAATGAAGTGAGCATCCTCTAGTACAAGAGTCAGCGAACTATTACCTATGGACCCTATATGGCATGCTGCCTGCTTTTGCAAATAAACTTTTATTGGAACTTAGTCACACTTATTGATTTATTGTTTATGGCTGCTTTTGTACGGCACTGATACAGTTGTATAGTTGCAGTAGAGACCGTAGAGCCCACAGACCATAAAATGTTTACTCTTTGGTCCATTACAAGACATACATGTCTGTTCTAAAAGATTTCTCAGAAAGGGCTACTGGGTGCTGAAATTCCTAAGTTCTCATATGTTGAAAAACATTTTTCTATAGCCTTAATATTTGAAAGACAACTTGTCTGGGTTTAAATCCTTAGTTTACCCTTTCATTGATTTTTTAAAAAGCTCTTCCATTGTTGCCTTGCTTTATATGTTGATTTTGAAAGGTTTACACTAAGTCTAATCCTTTTTTTGCCTGTGGGCCTTGATAATTTTGTATTCTTCTTTGAAATCTAATAGTTTTATTAGAATGTATATCAGTGATTTTTTAAGTATAAGCTAAGAAGAATGAGCCAAGGTACATTGGCTTTTGATCCCCTGTAAAAATCATTACTACAATTGTTAGCAGAAATATGATGAGGATACAGTGGAGGTGAGGAAAGATGATCATCTAGGTTTCATGCAGAAAGTGGTGCAAGTTAGATTTCTCAACACAATTTGTGTTCAGTTTTGTTTTGAACTATAAGAATATATTATGTGGTAAAAGAAGCATTACATTTAAATGAAAAAAAAGAACTAAAACACATCAGTCACATCAAAGTGGTCCTATACTGACATTTAATTTCTTGCACTAACATAAATTTGTCTGTATGTTTTTGTTTATGCTTTTGATTCTACTTTCCATTAAGGGGTTACTTGGAAGACTTTGATTTCTTATTTGGAAAGCAACCAATATATTCTGCAATACATAAGAACAATTTGTTTTTTGCTATTGTAAGAAAGATTCTCCATGAATAACTTCATTTTCTGAAAATAACTTGCAGTGAACAGTATTTCAATCTGCTTTTGGGTCTATCAGAATTTTAAATTGCAGATGGGTGGAACAGAGAAATAGAAGGGGCAATTAATTGACCTTGGTTTTGAAACTACAGAGAATCTGAGATCCAAGGAATGGCAATGCAACATCTCTTAGCTTTGTTTCCTGTTTTTTGCATTTTTCACAAGTTTTCACTGAGCAATATTTACATGATTACCTTTCAAAGTTGCATTTTCCCTCAATCCCATATTTTCCTACAAAATATTTTTCCAGCAGAGAGATCAGTAAACTATCTCTTGGAAGTGCTGTGGGAATAGTAACCATAGTTTGTCTACCATGTGGAAAGCTCTCTCAGGCACTGAAGTGCTCTTCCCCATTTTAAGATAATTTGATAAGATTTCCTGCTTTCCACATTTTAAGTTTATTCCCTTTTCTCTTTCATACAATCCAGTATCAGTTTCAAACTACCATAACTAGTAGAACTTTTAAGATCTCTGCTGATTAGGAGGCACAGAGATTTTAGATTTAAGTATTTGTTCCATTCCTATTTTGTTTCTCCTCTTTAGAGACTCCAATAAATAAATATTATTTCTTTGTTTCCTATCTTCCACATTCCCTACTGTCTCTGTGACCCATTTTTCTCTCTTTCTTTATTCATTTTATTCTCTTGGATGTTTTGGAGGCTTTTTTCAATTCCCCTTTTTACATTTTCATTTATGTCTGCTGTCCCTTGGGCACCTTGTAATTTTTTCTTCATTTATGAGAAAACCTTGTGTTTTTCTTTTTTTCCCCCTAAGTTCGATCAGTTCTCTTTTTATTTCTTCCTGTTATTTGTCCATTTCTTTTTTCTGTTTTTGAATTTCCGATTTTAAGGTGCATGTTTGTAGTTTTAAATGCCTGCTTGAGCATATTGAATTCAGTCTTAAGTGTGCACTTGCGGTTTTCTTCAACTTCATGGATGATGTTTTTGGAGGGGAATTTTCCTCAGTTGAAATGTGTGAAATTTCAATTCCTGATGTTTTTGCTAGCTTCCTATGTGACTTCACTTTTCTCTTGTAAATTCAGTGCTGTTGGGTGGCCTCTGTTTTCTCAGAAATGAAGAAAAAATTACCGGTTCCTGTTTAGTGGCGCCCTCTTCTGTCAGCAGAGCAGAGTCCTGGTACTTGTGACTGGATCCCATTTCGCCTCCTTGTCTTCTTTCGCCTTGGCTGTTCGATAGTCCGACGAAGTCCCCACTTGCCTCTGTTGGCTTGTCCCCCGCTGCCCGGTGCTCCCAGGGGGCCCCTCGGGGATCCCGGCTCTGCAGTCTCTGCTCACGGTCCCGCCGTCCTTGCTCCGTCTTTCCTTCAGCTAGTTTCTGGAGCACCTCATGGGAAAGGGGAGAGGACAGGGCCCTGAGGGATAGCAGGATGGGAGTTGGTGCTCTTTCTCTTTTTATTTATATATTTTGCCTTTTAGGTGTTCTCTACCTTTAAGTTATGTGGAAGGTGTGGTTTGTGTAGAGTTTACTTTTCCCTTCTTGTTTCTTTTATCTCTTTGGGAGGAAATTTTGGGAGACAGGCAGTTATACCACTGCCATTGTCCTGAGCTATTTGAGTTGTCAACTTCTAAAAGTGAACTCCTGTAAGTCAATCAACAAACACCATGCTGGGTTGGCCTCAGGTCCTGTACACAGAGATTTGACATGCTGTCCCTACTGCAGAGGGCCATGCAGGGAGGTGGGGGGGGGGGGGAACGGGGCGCGGCTGGGAGGAGGAGGGAATGGTGCCTCCAGTATTGGCTTGTCCTTGTTCTCTTGCAGTTGGTCATCCCTCACTAGTGGAGAGAGGGGTCCTTGGTGGGAGAAGAGACTTGGAACTCAAGTGTTCTGAGGTGATATTCAGGGGGCACCTCCCTACATGTCTTGTGTGCTTCCCGCCCTTGTCCCTACCCACCTGAAGCCCACCCACTGGCTCTGCCAGCAGGATGGGCTCCACCTCCTTCTCTGGGAGCTGAGACTGGGGCAGCCTCACCACCTCCTGTTGGCTCACCCTACTCCCACTGACCTTTGCAGGAAATCCTCTAAGATTGTTATCGGGCCAAAGAAACCTGGGTCCACTCACCTAACGTGCAACAAAACCAAACACTGACATCAGGATGTAGTGAAAGAAAGCGGGCGTTTAATGCAGGGTGCCAAGCGGGGAGCAGGTGCCTAATGCTGGAGGTCCTGGACTCTCCACTGGCTCACAAGCAAGGGTTTTTAAAAGCAAAATTATGGGAAAGGGCTGCAGGGTGATCAGCTCATGTCTTTTCTCCTGACCTGTCTGTGGTGAGGGACAGGGCGTTGTCTCAGGAGCCTTAGTCATGTCTCCTGGCTCCGCCCAGTCTGGGGTCTGCGGGCTTGTTGGGAGGAGGTGTCCCACCTAGTGGGGAGGGTCTGAGGTTCTGGAAAACAGCTCAAGAATACATGAGTCAAGAGCTTATCTGTGTGCTTGAGAGGGAGCTAAGAGTCCTGTTTGCTTTACTTTGGGTTGCAAACTCCCATTTTCCTTAACCTCTGGCTACCCAGTCTAACCCCCACACTCTGGGTCATAAGTGAGGGACTCAGGCTTCTCTTTGCTCATGTGAAGTCTGAGGGGCTTCATCAAAAGGGGGCTACCTGTGCACTTACAAAATTGCCCTGTTTCTGGTTTGCTGCTGGATCCTGGACTCTGCCTTGTGCCAGTTCTCCACCTTTCCACGACATCTGAAGCATCTGTTATGGAAGGGCTGCCCAAGCTTTTAAGTCCCTCATATCCGCTCCCTGGGCTCTGCACACAGCAGCGCATGGGCAATGCTGCCTGCCTGGCTTCCCTGGTCTCCCTGAGACCGCTTGGCTGCCTGGAGGGCAGTGGGCCCTGTGCGGGTCATCTGAGGGGCTCAGCCAGGTGGACACTGAAGGAATGAATGCAGGAACCTCTGCAATGCCCCCCACTGCCACCCTGCACCAGCTGGTGTCACTGATGTTGCTCCAGGAGGAAAAAAACCTCCATAAAGCCTCAGAGTCTGCAGGAAATTAGAACTGTCAAGCGTTCAGAAATAGCAGAAGTCAAACTAATGAATCACTGAAGTAGCAATTAGTAAAAGTTTTATTATGTACACACCAAAACAACAGTTCCCTAACCAGAAGCCCTCAAAGCAAAACACAGAATAAGGTTCAGGAGTATATTGTCACAGAGCAACTTATATGGTGAGAACACAGTGACTGTTCTTCATGACAGCTATTTACTATATTAGAAATTTTTAAGCAATAGGAAATTAGTTAGTGTTACCTCATATTAATGTGGGGAAATCATTTAGGTTTTCCTTATGATTTCTAGAGGCATAAGCAAGAAATGACCCAGGCCAAGGCAGTCTTGCAAAATGAGTAGATTAAGCTTTGTTTATATGTCTAAACTGGTTTTGTCTGCTCAGGGAATTTTCAAGGCTGGTCTCCAATTTTTTGATTTTAACAAACCTGAGCTGTGACTTTGATTTACACTGAAGCAAAATAAAGGGAAAGGCAAGGGTTTAGGCATATCCAAAGGCATCATGTTAAATTTAATGTTTCCATGGCAAATAATAAATTCCCTTTTTAAAGGCTGAGAACAATTTCTTCCCTATGGAAGAATTTCTAAGCTGCATGTTATCCTAAGGGAACAAAACGAAAAGTGGTTTGTAGATAGTTAGATGAAATATTAGTTTAGAAATTCTTCCAGAACAAGAAGAAACATTATTATATGTAAGAAATGCTCTATAATTATTAAATTATTCTGATCATGAGAGTGGGCCAGGATAATGCAGATACAAACAGATTTTTTCAGAGCTTTAAAATCAGGACCTGGGGCTTTCCTACCTCTGAACCATCAAAAGGATTTCAGCCTTGCCCTCCGTCTGCTAGACCACCCTGACCCAGGTCCTGGGGGGCGGGGGCAGTCGGGAGCCGGGGCCAAGAGGTGGTGTGACTAAGCGCTTGAGTAAGCCACAGATTTCTCAGAGCTTCTCTTTCCAGTAATAGAAGCTGCATCCTGGCGAGTGGGTAGAGGCTGGAAATCTTTAATTGTCATTTCGATCTTCCAGTGGCCACTTTCTGAGGCAGGTTCTTTTAGATTCAGGATGTGAACATATTGGATCTGTGCAGGGGAGAACCTGAATCCTGGAGTCTTTAATCAAGAAGTAGAAGAGGGTGGGTAATAGTGCCAAGAGAAAAAATTATGGTCCCTTCATCACCCCCTGTGGACGTTTCAGAACACAGGATAATGGCTGTATGGTTCTCTGTATTAGGAGTGGAAAACACAGTGGCTGTTGGGATTCAATGAAAAGTCTGCTTTGCAGGTGAACAAGACTGGTAGTGCAAGGGCACAGTGCACCCACAGTGGCGGCCAGCACTCACTAGTCTTCTTGCCAAGCCCTTACCTGCATCGGCCCAGTTCACACTCACACCTGCCAGCTGCACAGAGGGAGGCCCCATACAGGCTTGCTCAGGGGCTTTCCCTGGGATTCTGCCCCCAAGACCTCCTTCCTTGCCATCTGATGATGAGAAGCCACTCAGGGTGTCCCTGCCTGTGGCGTCCCTGCTGGAGGGTCCCCCAGGTCTGTGTGGACAATGCCACCCCGGCTGGGTGCCTGCGTGTGCTCTGGGGCCAGGGCTAGTGACTGCATACTGTCATCACGGGGGAAGCGAGGAGAGCACACCCCATCTGGCCAGTGTCTCCAGGCATGTGATGTCTCCCAAGGGGCTGGGTTTTCTATTTACCCCTCACCATCCATGGTGGTCATCCCCAACTCCAGGGTCTCTCCTGGGCTCAGGGCATCCATCTCACCTGTGCTGGTGAATAGGTTTGGAGCACCGAACACTGTGGGTGTCTTCTTGGGCTCATGTCATCCCTGGAAGGTAAACTCCTATCCAGGCTGTGGTCTTTGCTACAGGTGGAAGAGAGACAAGCAATAGGCATTTGCCAATGCCTCTCATATAGCTTCTGCGACCTTCAAGAAGCAGGAAGAGAGGATGCTGGGATAAAACAGTAAGGTGGCAGGTGACAACGTCCTGAGGAAAAGTGATTTAAATTAACTACGCTCTTACAAAGAGGCAGCAATGTCTCAGGGGACTAGGGAATCATCGCACTGGTTGAGTAAACTCAATTGGTAATAAATGGAAGAAACTCTTTCAATGGGTGGATGCTAACTCCAGGTACGGCTGGATCGAGGGGTCAAAGGATGTTGTCAGGACTGTGGCACTTCCCCTCCCCCACCACCTGGATTCTGCTCGGCTTTATTCCAGGCAGGCTCTTTCCTGACAGTGTGGAGAAGCCCAGCCCACCATCTAGTGTTTCAGAGAGACCCTTTTCCAGCAACCCCCCTCAGGCCTCTGAGGCCCCATCCTCAGGAGGGGGCTGCCTGCTAGGTACCCACCACAGCCGGAGGAGGGGGCCCTTAGTGCACAGTGTACAGGCAGGTGGAGCTGACTTTGTTAGGGAAATGAATGTATGTGTTTGTGTGTCATCTTCACCCAACCTTGAAGCATTCTGAGCTGATGCTTCTGTGTCTGTTTGGGGGGCCCACCACGCTGCCCCCCTGAGGCCTTACCCACAGGGCACTGACTCTTTCCATGGTCAGGATGCCCTTCCTGGGCATCAGAGTGAGAGTCACATCTCCAGGTCCTTCCTAAATCACCAGATTCACAGTGTTTCTTTTCCTGGTGGCATTTCATGCTGGTTACTGTTGTGTGAGGCTGGACTCCCCAGGGATACCAGGAGCGTGCCCTTGTGTGCCCTTGGGACCCAGCCACAGTGTGGGCTCAGGAATGTTTGAGGACTAAAGATTTACTCTAAGCTTGACTGTTTCTTTTGTTCACAGATTTTTCTTGAATTTTTTTCTTTAATGTCATTGAAACAACCTGTGAATTAGATGTCTTAAAATTCAGCAGTTTACACTTAAATTTGGGGAAAAGTAAAGCATTCAAGAAGTGAATTTACTTAGTCAATTTATAATTATGGTCTGAATAAGTTCCATTTAAATTTACTGTACCAAGCATGATGATTTTTTCGATAAGTCAAATCACAGATACATTTTAATGTTCCTACAGTTATGAAATCATGTAAGCTTCATAAAAAGAAAACATTTCATCTATTTAAATTTTCCTTGGAAGTCCCTCTTTGTCCAAAAAATAGAAAAAACAGTTTTGCTCTCATGACTTCAAAGGTTGCCAGCTACAGTTGCCCAGCTGGCAGGACTCCTGGCCCACGCCTTCGCACCACACTTCTGTGGCCCGGCTTGCCCGGACCCCATGGCTCCCACTTTGTCATAGAATTTACACTGCGAGGGACGTTGGAGCTTATTTAATTGAATCCTTCATTTTATGAGTAAGACTCAGAGGTCAGACTTGTCAAGTGGCTCTCCCTAGGACCCCTCGAGTCAGATGGCCCTGGGTGGGCACCTCAGGACAGCCTTGCCCTCCCCAACCCCCCCTGCCATGGGGAGGGCAGAGCTTATTGAAAGCCTGTGGTCCCCCTGCCACGAGGCTGCCAGGGCTGCTCCCAGCTAGTCTGGGTGCGAGGGGCTTTAAACGGCTGCATTCTGCTCTCCCTCTGGGTTTGTCTCAGGGCTCTGGGAGAGCCTGCACCACCATATGCAGCTTACCTTAGGGGCCTGTTTGCAGGGCCTGACTCTTCTGGTCGGGAAGCCAGGCCAACCTCAGGGAGGCCCCAGTCCCCCCAGACTCTGTGGTGCTCGCTCATCTGGCGGTTGTGATGCTCACCTTGGACTGAGTGCAGTGTCCGACCTGTCCCCATTCCTGGCTGACCTCCCGGTGAGTGCTTCCTCTGCGCCCCGTTTCCGTGGGCCCTTGTCCTCACATCTCCTCTCGGCCCAATGCCGGCCTGGTGTTTCTCTGTATAAACCGGCCAGGGTATCAGGCTGTCTTTGTGGCATCCAGTGGGCGGGGCCAGACTGCTTCGTCTTATCCTGTGGCTCCCACTTGCGGTGCAGACAGCAGAGAATGAGCTGGGGTCCCCGGACATAAAGCCTGGAGCTAAATTCCGGTGAACCTAGGAAAGGGCCTTTTCTCAAAAGACTCAGAGTCTGCAACGCAGGGTCACTGGTGCTCTTGCAAGACACTCATGTCCCAGACTTAATCCCTTGTAAGGAAATTTCTCCACAGAATAAATGATAGGATTTTTGAAATTTAATTACTTAGACGTATATAGATTTCCTTTCCTCTACTAATGATTTGTGTAGACTATCAACTCATGAATTTGTAAATAGAATTAAGTGTAAAATTTGTATTAGACACTGTGACAGGTAATTAAGCAACATAGATTATGAGTTTTTACTCCTATGATGACTTTCTTTTGCATCTTGTTAAATTATGAGGTACTTATTCTCATGTGGGCAGTGAACAATTTTTAAAAAGATTATTTGCCATTACAATGATGACAAAATGAAAAGTGCAACTTTTAAAACCTCCTGAGAGGTTGCCTGGTGTTCTTTTGATATCCGGTTTCACTCATACAACTTTTGGCTCATTCGCTATTTACACGCAGTTGTGCATGTTGTTCCCAGGAAGGGATGCTTGTGCCACGTAGAAATCCCAGCAAAACAAGATGAACTTTCCGATTGCATCATCTACCTCCTACTGTGTTTTGTTCTCTCTTCACCAGGGCCTTTCTTCCAGACAAAGAACAAAAAGTATGAATATGGAAATGCTTTCCTTCAGTGTTTGGAATAGAAAGAAGTTTTTAAAAATACTCAAATTTCAAAATTTTAATGTTAACAAAAAGAGTACTACTGAAACTTAGTAATATTAGAAAATTCAGATAAGCAAAAATAAAACAATACCCATACACTAAGCACCACTGAGAATAGTTAAACCTTTAAACTCTTTTTCATATAAATGTATTGCTATCCCATCATTTAAAAAATTTACAATCTTACATTGTGTGGCTATTCCATAATCTGTTTCCCCCCTTTTGTTATCATTTAGGTTATTGTCTACTTTTTTTTCCCCTCCTAAAACAGCTCTGTAAAGAACACCGTTGAGCACTGGGTGACTTTTTGATGCTTCTTGCTGGGTAGCTTCTCAAACAGAAATGTTCTCAAAGGTCAGGGTTTGGGGAGAGAATGGCTGTGTTGAAGCTCTGCAGAGATTAAGAACAGAAGCCACGACTGCGTGGCCCAAAGGAGTGGGGGGAGAGACGGGGTCTAGAGCTCTGGAGAAGGCTGTCCAGCCCTGGGTTGTAGCAGGATGCTGCCTGATAACCCACAGGCTGGCTGGGAAGGGGCCAGGGGAATCGCACCCATGTCTCCCACCGGCCAGACTCACCCAACGCTAGGAGACAGGAGAGGCTGGCTGAGCTAGCGTAGGAAGCACAGTTTTCAGGAGCACAGAGCAGGGAGAAGGCTGAGAGCCGGCTAGGGGCACCTGTGAGCTGTCCCAGTCCAGTCCCGTGCTGGTGCCCATTAGGGTCTATGTATATCTTTCATCCTGGAGAAAATCACGTGTCCCCAGCACATGAGTCACATAGTTTCCCATCAGCTACTGTGAGGTGTGGGGTAGTGCCGATTCACTTGCTCCTGAGATGTCACGTGTTAGCTCTTCCAGTGCTCTTCATAAGTGGGAATGGAGAGCAGAGGGCGGGTGGGGGAGGAAGCACTGGCATGCCATCGCACAGAGCTGCTTCAGTTCCAGCTTCTGTAGCCAACCGTAGAATTCTGATTTGCTGGCCAACTTCCTTCTGTAACACTGACTTTCCCTACCTGCCACCACCTCAGGCACACAGATTTTATTCACTACTGGGGTCACCCAGATTCCTGTAAGTTGTGTCTTTCCTGGAGTGCCTGGGTATGCACGGGCCAGGACCGAAGGAATGCAAGGAAGCACAGGTGGATGCCCCGGTTCCACACAGTTCTCCTTGCCCCTGTGAGGGAGCCACAGCCGGGGTCTGTCTGATAATTGGGCTTGGTAATCCTGGACAGTAGAGGAGGTTACCCTGGACATGTCTGCCTCACGGTGACAAGACATGAGGAGCTCAGATGGCCAGGGGGCAGTCTTCCAACTTGAGTACCCAACTGTTCTTTCTGTTAGCTGCATTTCTTGAGCTCAAGACTGTAGAGACAGGAGCAAAAAATTCCTTAACTGGGTTACTGGGTGTAATAGCAAAAGGGGCCACTCCCATTCCTACCCTTTGGCGCTGCATCCATGCTTTCCTGTGGGCTTTGTGGGAGAGAGCGGCACACATGCACTGGTCATTTATTTAAAGCACATACTACCTGATGCAGGTTTGCAGCAACCGTGTCTAGCAAGTCTGTCAGCGCCATCTTTTCAACAGAATTAGCTCACTTCATGTATCTGTGTTACATTTTGGTAATTCTTGCAATTATTTTATTTCAAGCTTTTCATTATTATTATATTTGTTATGGTGATCTGTGATTAGTGGTCTTGGTGTGACCACTGTAATTGTTTTGGGGTGTCACGAACTGTGCTCATATAAGACAGCCGACTTAAGAATTGCTGTGTATGTTCTGACTGCTCTGCGGACCAGCTGCTCCCCCATCTATCTCCCTCCCCTCAGTCTCCCTACTCCCCGAGACATGATAATATTGAAATTAGCCAGTTAATAACCCAACCAAGTGTTAAGTGAAAGGAAGACTCACATGTCTCTCATTTTAAGTCAAAAGCTAGAAATGATTAAGCTTAGTGAGGAAGTCATATCAAAGCTGAGAATGACTGAAAGCTGGGCCTCTTGTGTCAAACAGCCAGGTTGTGAATGCAAAGCATAAGTGCTTGAAGGAAACTAAAAATGCTCCTCCAGTGAACACACCAGTGATAAGAAAGCTAAACAGCCTTCCATGCTGGTATGGAGGAAGTTTTAGTCGTCTGGGAAGAAGATCAAACCAGCCACACATTCCTTTAAGCCAAAGCCTAATCCAGAGCAAGACCCTATCTCCTTCAATTCTGTGAAGGCTGAGCGAGGCGAGGAAGCTTTAGAAGAAAAGCTGGAAGCTGGCAGAAGTTGGTGCATGAGGTTTAAGGACAGGAGCTATCTCCATATGATAAAAGTGCAGGTGAAGCCACAAGCACTGATTTAGAAGCTGCAGAGATTATCCAGAAGTCCTAGCTAAGACAATGAAGGTGACTCTGTTAAACAACAGATTCGCAAAGTAGATGAAGCAGCCTTATTTTGCAAGAAGATACCATCTAAGACTTTCAAAGCTAAATAGAAGTCAATGCCCAGCTCCAAAGCTTCGAAGGACAGACAGGCTGTCTCGTTAGGGGCCAGGGCAGCTGGTGACTTTAAGTTGAAGCCGGTGCTCATTGACCATTCTAAAAGTCCTAAGGCCCTTAAGAATTATGTTAGATCTACACTGCCTGTGCTCTATAAATGGAACAACAAAGCCAGGGTGTTAGCACATCTGTTTATGACATGGTTTACTGGATATTTTAAGCCCGCTCTTGAGACCTACTGCTCAAAAAAATGATTCTTTTCAGAATATGACTGCTCCCTGACAGTGTGCCTGGACACCTAGGAGCTGGCGGGGATGGGCCGTGAGGGGAGCACTGTGTTTATGCCTGCAAACACCACAGCTGTGCTGTGTCCCCTGAATCAACAGATAATTTTGACTTTCAAATAATTATTAAGAAATATATTTTGTAAGACTATAGTTGCCAAAGATCCATTCCTTGGATGGACCTGGAAAAGTAAATTGAAAACCTTCTGGAAAGGATTTACCATTCTAGATGCCATTATGAACATTTGTGATTCATGGGAAGAAGTGGATTCCAGCACTCATGGATGATTTTGAGGGAATCAGGACTTCAATAGGGGAAGTAAGTGCAGATGTGGTGGAAAGAGCGACAGAACCAGAGTCAGAAGTGGGGCCTGAAGATGTGACTGAATTGCTGTCCTCTCATGATAAAACTAACAGATGAGAAACTGCTTCTTATAGATTAGCTAAGAAAGGGATTTCTTGGGATGAACTCTGCTCCTGGTGAAGATGCTGTGATGACTGTTGTAATGAGAACAAAGGATTTAGATTATTACATAAACTTAGTTGAAAAAGCAGTGGCAAACAAAACAAAGAAATACAAGGCATCCAGACTAGTGAAGAAGTCAAACTGTCACTATTTGCAGATGACATGATATTGTACATAAAAAACCCTAAAGACTCCACTCCAAAACTTCTAGAACTGATATCTGAATTCAGCAAAGTTTCAGGATACAAAATTAATACACAGAAATCTGTTGCTTACCTACACACTAACGATGAACTAGCAGAAAGAGAAATCAGGAAAACAATTCCATTAACAAGTGCATCAAAAAAAATAAAATACCAAGGAATAAAACTAACCAAGGAAGTGAAATACCTATACCCTGAGAACTACAAGACACTTAAGAGACATTAAAGAGGATACTAACAAATGGAAACTCATTCCATGCTCTTGGCTAGGAAGAATTAATACTTTCAAAATGGCCACCCTGCTTAAAGCAATCCACAGATTCAATGCAATCCCTATCAAAATACCAACAGCATTCTGTTGGTTCTAAAATTCATATGGAACCACAAAAGACCCCAAATAGCCAAAGCAATCCTAAGAAGGAAGAATAAAGGGGAGGGGGATCTCGCTCTCCAACTTCAAGCTCTACTACAAAGCCACAGTAATCAAGACAATTTGGTACTGGCACAAGAACAGACCCACAGACCAGTGGAACAGAATAGAGACTTCAGATATTAACCCAAAAGTATATGGTCAATTAATATACGATAAAGGAGCCCTGGATATACAATGGGGAAATGATAGCCTCTTCAACAGCTGGTGTTGGCAAAACTGGACAGCTACATGTAAGAGAATGAAACTGGATTATAGTCTAACCCCATGCACAAAAGTAAATTCAAAATGGATCAAAGACCTGAATGTAAGTCATAAAACCATAAAAGTCTTAGAAGAAAACATAGGCAAAAATCTCTTGGACATAAACATGAGCAACTTCTTCATGAACATATCTCCTTGGGCGAGGGAAACAAAAGAAAAAATGAACAAGTGGGACTATATTAAGCTGAAAAGCCTCTGTACAGCAAAGGACACCATCAATAGAACAGAAAGACATCCTACAGTATGGGAGAATATATTCATAAATGACATATCTGATAAAGGGTTGACATCCAAAATATATAAAGAGCTCATGCACCTCAATAAACAAAAAGCAAATAATCCAATTAAAAATGGGCAGAGGATCTGAACAGACATTTCTCTAAAGGAGAAATTCAGATGGCCAACAGGCACACAAAAAGATGCTCCACATAGCTAGTCATCAGAGAAATGCAAATTAAAACCACAATGAGATATCACCTTACACCAGTAAGGATCGCCACCATCCAGAAGACAACAGCAACAAACATTGGCGAGGTTGTGGAGAAAGGGGAACCCTCCTACACTGCTGGTGAGAATGTAAACTAGTTCAACCATTGTGGAAAATAGTATGGAGGTTCCTCAAAAATCTCAAAATAGAAATACCATTTGACTCAGGAATTCCACTCCTAGGAATTTACCCTAAGAGTGCAGCAGCCCAGTTTGAAAAAGACAGATGCACTCACATGTTTATTGCAGCTCTGTTTACAATAGTCTAGAAATGGAAGCAACCTAAGTGTCCATCAGTAGATGAATGGATAAAGAAGATGTGGTACATATACACAATGGAATATTATTCAGCCATAAGAAGAAAACAAATCCTACCATTTGCAACAACATGGATGGAGCTAGGGGGAATTATGCTAAGTGAAATAAGCCAGGCGGAAAAAGACAAATGATTTCACTCATCTGTGGAGTATAAGAACAAAGGAAAAACTGAAGGAACAAAACAGCAGCAGACTCACAAAACCCAAGAATGGACTAACAGTTACCAAAGGGAAAGGGACTGGGGAGGGTGGGTGGGAAGAGAGGAATAAAGGGGAAAAAAGGGCATTAAGATCAGCACACATAATGTGGGGGTGGCATGGGGAAGGCAGTATAACACAGAGAAGACAAGTAGTGATTCTATAGCATCTTACTAAGCTGATGCGCACTGGTTGTAATGGGGTAGGTGGTGGGGACTTGATGATGGGGATATTCTAGTAACCATAATGTTCCTCATGTAATTGTAGCTTAACGATACAAAAAAAAAAGACAAAAGCAGTGGCAGGGTTTGAGAGGACTGACTCCAATTCTGAGGGAGGTTCTGCTCTGGGCATCGAACAGCATTGCCCGCTACAGATGAATTGCTCGTGAGAGGAAGAGTGTGTCATCATGGAAACTATGTTGCTGTTTTACTTTAAAAAATTGCCAAACCTGCCCCAACCTTCAGCAAGCACCACCCTTACCATTTAGCAGCCATCAACATCAAGGCAAGACCCTCCACCAGCAAAAAGATCACGACTTACTGAAAGCTCAGGTGATGGTTGGCATTTTTTAGCAGTAAATTAAGGTATGTACATTGTTTTTTAAGACATTGTACACTTCATAGACTATGGCACAGTATAAACATAACTCTTACAGGCAGTGGGAAACCAGGAAATTTATAGGGATTGATTTGAGGGTTACAGTGTATGTGACTTACTAGCATTTACTGATATAATTTAGCACTTGGAGTGAAATGTTAAAACCTTTCGTCTATTAAGGTTTCTTTACCTTCTCTGTGTTTAGATATCATTGAATCATATGGAATTATAATTTTTACTTCAGTCATCAGGTATGATTTATAAAACTCATGAGGGAAAGAATAGTTTATCATATCTACACATATTTCTACTCTTTCTGTTTTTCCTTTTCCTTCCTAATGTCCAAAGTCTTCTCTTTATATTCCTTTTTGTTTGAAGAACTTTTACTGAATGTTAGGGTAGTAACAAATTATTTTAGTTTTCCTTCATTGGAGAGAGCATTTCTCTTCCTTCGTGAAGGACAGTTTCACTGGATGTAGAACATACAGTTGACAGTTCTTTTCTTAAATCACTTGAAAAATTTTTATCTTTTCCTTCTGGTTCTCATAGCTCCAGACAAAAATTTTTCTGTCACTCAGATTGGTGTGACCTTACAGGTAATACATAGTACTGTCTGGATGCTTTCAAGACTTTTTTTTTGTCTTCAGTTTTTGGAAGCTTATGATGTGTCTTGGTGTGGGTGTCTTTGGGTTTATCCTATTATCATGCTCCTGTGATTTGCTCAGCTTCTTGAAAGTAAAGATTTGTGTTTTTTTGTGTTCAGGCTTATGTTTTGCCAATTTGGAAAATTTTTTCAGGTTTTATTTCATAAAGTAGTTTTTCAATCTTACCCTCATCTCTTCTCCTTACAGAATTCAGTGACATGAACATTAGATCCTTATTCTTTTATAGTCTCACAGGTCTGAGGTTCTATTCAGCTTTTATTTCCTCAATCTGTTTTATTTATGTTTTTCAGATTGAGAAAATTCTATTGATCTGTCTTCAATTCACTAATTCTTTCCTCTGTTATCTCCACTCTACTATTGAGCCCATACCAAATGATTATTTTTTTCTGCTACTGTATTTTTTTTTCCTGTTCTGTGGTTTTCATTTGGTACTTCCTTCAAGAAAAAATAACCTCTGTGTCTTCACTCTGGTTTTCTATTTTCTCACCTTTTCCCAGAGAATTTATAATTGATCATTGAAACATTTTTATGATGGCTGCTTTAAAATCCTTTATAGATAATCCAACATCTGCTTCATCTCAGTGTTGGTGTCAGTTGATTTTATTTTTCATTCAAGCTGTGATTTTCTTGGTTCCTGATAGATATGACAGGTGACTTTTGATTGTGTTTGGATATTTCATTTATTACTTTAGGGATTCTTAGTCACATCTAAATCTTTTATTTCAGCAGGCAGTCACCCTGTTTAAGTTTAGCGTTCATGTTCTGGCCTGCTCCTGTGGTTTGTGGTTCAAATGAGTTTACTTTTTAGAGGCCTTGAAGTGTTACTGTAGTCTGTCACTTGGTCCCATTGGTGCTGCCCGAGGCGTGAGAGGGATTTCCCTGGCCAGGCTGCCTGGGTGTCTCAGGCCTGCAGGAGTGAAGAGGCCCCCTGGCTGGTGTTTGCTGTAGGGGGATTCCCCTTCCTGTGGGGCACTCAGAACACTTCTTGAACCATGCAGTGTGTTAGGGCCCCCCATCAGTGTCTCACAGCTGCCCTTGGTATCTCTTGGCAGGGAAGGGGGTTTCAGGCCTGCTCTACAAGAGGAATAAGACACAGGTGTGTTTTGTAGCAGTATCCCTCTGAAGGATCTGCCCACCCACCAGCAGGAGAGGGGAGTGGCTCCCTGGCTCCCTCGTTGCCAGGACCCCTGCTGATCTTCCTTGCCAGGGAAGCTGTGCTCACCTGCTGTTGTTGGAGGGGCTCTTTTCTTCCTGGAGGAGGGGCGGCGGCCCGCTTGGCTGATTTCTCTTGCCATGTTGGGGGTCAGAAAATGTAGATTCTGGGGGATGAAAGGTGCTCTGCTGTTGTGCTGTTCTTCTTGTCCTGAGGTTCTGAACCAGTTTGCTTTCCTTTTACCACATTGAAGAGTTAATCATCTGTTTATTTATTTCTGGAGTTTACAGTTGTGCTTAGCAGAGCTGAGCCTAGGGAAAGGGGTCTCTGCCATTCTGTTTCGGCTGGAAGTCTCCTGAAATTGCTCATTCACCTATTTTTAAACTCGGTATCATTTTGTTTTTAGTTGGTTTCTAGTAAAGAACATGTATTTGGACCTAATTTTAAACTATTCACTGTTATGTCCTATGTCTGATATATTTTTATATTTTTTGGTGTTTCCCCTATCCCATCTATTGATGCAGCATATTGTTAAAATTTCTTAGAGTCTATTTTCCCAGTTTTCTGAAGTTGTAGATAATATTTGCATTCTCTTAGTTATTGGCTTAAACATTAAAAAAAATTAAACCTATCTTTATCTGTAATCCTAAGACTAAAACAAGAGTTGGGTGTCTTAGGGTCCTGAGAGGCATTAGGTACATTTATTGATTTCTCATGCAGGCTTTTGGTTTGAGGATCTTGAAGGAGACACTGCTTCCACTTTTGCCCTGTGATATACTGAAAAGTCAGCCCTCAAGTGCTTGTTGGATTTTTTGGGAAAACTTTTGATCAGTAGATGTCCTTCCATACTCTGCAAACACCATTCGTTTCTTAGACTCTCTGGCAAGAACAATAGCACTTGGTGCATTTGACAGCTGCATGTTGTCCTTGTTGCCCTCAGAATAAAATCTGTAGTCTCACCCACAGCTTAGAAACCATGAAAGACCTGGCTGCAGCTGCTGTTCACAGTATTTTCTACCACGTGTTCCCTTATTCACTGAACCCAGCCCCGGGTGCATGTGCATCTGAACTTGTTACCCCCACCTGGGTGCCCTCCTAAGCATGCATGCAGCTGGTGCACCCTGCCATGTGTCTGCTAAAATACTGATCCCCAGACAGACCCTCCCTGGCTCTGTAGAGGGTGCCCTTCCACTTGCTAGCTCCTAACCCTGCTTTCCTTTCTTCCAACAGATTACTATTTGTTATGCTTCATAATAATGCTATATATTTTTTATGTGTATGTATATATATATACATGTGTGTATGTGTACATGTGTTTATGTATATGTAAATTGTTTCTTTGCATCTGTCTCTCTTCACTGGAACATAAAGCCCCAGGAATCAGCAAATATGTCCTTGTTGGTCACTGTTGCTTCCCCAGTGTGCCTGACAGTGCCTGGTACATAGTAAGCACTCAATAAGTACTTGTCAAGCAATTAAAGGAATTAATAGGATTAAGCAATGTATAATATTGGTTTATGAGGACTTTACATTTATAAATTATGTATGCTTACAAATCAAACCATGTGTCCAGAGGAATAACAGTCATTCATATAACTGTCACAGGTGCTATGTGCAGAGTGGAGTCATCCCAGAAGGCTCCTTGTGAGGATATTTTTATCAGAGTCTTAAACTGAGAAGAGAGAAAAAGTATTTTTGCTATCTCTTGGCAGTGATTGAAAGCTTGGGTGATTTTTGGTTCCTAAATGATGGGTTCTCCATAAAAGCGTGTTTGTGCTTTGTGTCTGTTTGTTTCTCTGGGTGTCCAAGAGCTCTGGAGGTGTCCTGGATAACTAGGTTCATCTGTGTCTTTGCCAGGGCAACATCTTTAGCTGTGCCAAGGCTCTGTCACTGAAAATAAGAATAGTGCTAATAATAGGTGGGATAAAGGCTCTAATTTGTAGGTTGCATGTAATAATTTCATTTTAATAGTTAATTACTCATGCCAAGAGTTCCAAACCAGTCTTCACTAAACCTTCCAAGTTCTCCTTGGCTACCCATCATTTTTTGGTGTAAGTTCCCTTTATTCATAAACTTAGGGTTTTATGACATAGAAGTCACATATCCCTTGTGTTCTCCACTGTCTTGAGAAATGTTAATATCAACTAAGAACTAACATAATGTGAGTGAATTAATTTGAAACTGCTGGTAAAGAACATAGTTGCCTAGACCTGACCGATGGAGAGTGACCACCAATATGTTCAGACTACAAGTTCAGAACCACCAATGGCTCATTGTTCTTGCCTTTGGGGAAAAAAAGGCAAATAAAGAAACTACCCCTTAAAAAAATAAAATGAACCAAATGAAAACAGAAGAAAACATAGCACTATCACTACCAAAAATACTCAATAGAAATAATTTTTATTTTATTTTATTCCTTTAGTTAATTTTTTCAGTAACATTCAAGTTTCTTCTTCTAATGTATCTCTTGCATGGAATATAAAAATAGGATTCATTTAAAATTACAGTTGCCTTTAAATAGATCCATGATTCTGGTGTGAGGGAGTAACATAGAAAGAAGTTTATTTTTAGAGAATGAGGGTGGTTGCCTACCTTTTCTGCCGGGCACACGAACATGAGGTCATTTAGGTGGTGCTTTCTCCTGTTGCTGAGTCTATAGGGAAGAGCTGCCTTACCAAGCAAGATTGTTAGTGAGTTCCCTGGGAAGATGCATGCATAATTCCGGGGGAAAATGGACACACAGGCAGTTTGATTTTGAATGTTTGTAGAAAAATATTTGTAATGAGCTCTTTATAAATTCTAGCAGTCTGTTTCTAACCTAGCTCTGACATTCTCCAAAAATAGTGGTGCATTCAAGTTCAGTTAAGTAATTCTAATTATAGTGTATTCCAAATGTTTATGAAAATAACTGAATGTATCAGCTGTCAAACATGCAAAACTTCAATGTATCTTAGAGGTTACAAAAATCAGATTTTTTTTGGCCGAGGTCAGATTTTGATGGAAGTGATTTTAAAACAAGATGATATATCATGAAAAAAGAAAGTCCAGTGAGGAAAGGTAATGTTAAGGGTGGTGATAAAAGGGCATAAAGAACAAATGGCTTTTGGCTTGACCTCTTGAACACTGATGTACTTGTGCTTCGACCTGGGTGTAGTGGGTGGTCATGGAGACTTTTACGTGTTCCCTTTCGAAGTCTGACAGGAGTCAGCCTGACCGGCATCCTATCTCTTTATCCAGAGCTGCTGCGTGATTCATGCTGACCTCTCTTACCCAGCAGAAGGCTCCAACGCCGACATAGGATCCTACCTATGCCCCCGCCCAGGTCCCTGGATGGTGATTATGTGTGCATAGGTCAATTGAGGAGGATTTGGCACAGAAACAATAGCACACTTAGCTATTTTTAAATCTAGAAGTTAGTTGAAGAAGAGTATTTTAACTGG
This sequence comes from Manis javanica, assembly GCF_040802235.1. Lineage (NCBI taxonomy): Eukaryota > Metazoa > Chordata > Mammalia > Pholidota > Manidae > Manis > Manis javanica. The sequence continues at coordinate 22,481,808 of NC_133173.1, read as the reverse complement.
GTTTCATAATAATAAGAAAGAATGTTGAGGTCTATTTCTGTTATAGGGGTGTAACCTACTGAAGTCCATTCCCCCTTGATTACTTTGATTACTAAAACTCTGGACAAACCATAAAAATCAGCTATCCATGGAATCTGAAAAATAAACAAAGCCAGGTGGATTGTGGAGGGGAGTCAATATCCAGACAAATAACCCTCTCAGGGGTGATTTTTCTGTTTTTCTCTCTCGTGGATTTCCCTGCAGGTCAAGCTTCAGTCAAGGGGTGACATGGTGGCATAGATGGCTAGCACTCCCATGGCACCACCATCTTTCTCTCCAGAGGAGCCAAGAACAGTACCATCTGTGGGTTGGAGAGTGGGGGGTTTCTCAGAAGAGAGAACCAGAGAGTCCTGCTTCTGCCCCCATTTCTGTACATGAATTTATACAAGTTTCAGCCCAGTTTCCAAATAATGCATACATGGGACAGTCCTAAAGCAGCTTACCAAAGGCCTGGAGGGCTGTCTGAAATTAGAGCCATCCACACATGTCTCTGACTAACTGCTGGGCAGGCACAGATCAACACAGTAAGACCTGCAGAACTCAAGTGAAACTTGAACCATCGGCACAAGTCTGACTACTGAAGTAGCATGTGTGAGGCAGGCTCAAGCCATTGTGGGAAGTATGGATTGACCCACTGCCCATGGAAGATGAGACAGAAACTGTGGTCTGAGTTTAATTTGTTAGTTGAAAAAGAGAAAATAAAAATCTTCAGAACACTATAATAGGACCCAAAGTCTACATATCTTAACATTGACAATACCCAGGAAAAAATGTCAAAGGCCTCAACGTGTAATCACTTCTCGAGAGAAAAAGACAATCAGTGCTGATATAACCCAGATGTCAAAATGACTAGACAAAGTAGCTATTACAACAGGCTCAATGAGGCAAAGAAAAGTGAATTTGAAATCAATGAAAATACAGGAATCCACAGGAGAGAATGAGAAATTATAAAACAGAACCAAATGTAAAGGTCAGAAGTTAAAAATATAATACTTTAACAAAAAACCTGATGGATTCAAAGGCAGAATGGGTATGAAAGAGGGAAAGGTCAGTGAGCTGAAGGCAGAATAATATATATTATCCAAACTGAAGGAGATGGAGAAAAAAATTTTAACTACAAGAGTTCATGAACCTGTGGGACAATATCAAAAATTGGGTTTTTAGAGGAGAGGATCAAGAGATTAGGAGAGAAAAACATCTTTGAGGAACTAAAGGAATACTATACAGGACAAAAATAAAAGAAAATCATGCCTAGATACATCATAATCAAGTTGCTAGGAACAAAACATAAAGAAAAAATCTTGAAAATATCAAGAGAAGAGTGACACGTTAACACAGGGATGATGATTGAATGACCACAAATCGCTCATTAGAAACCATGGAGGCCAGCAGGCAGGAAGAGAAAGAATCCTCAGGAATGAAAGAAAAAAGACATACTCTTAGGTGAAAGAAACTAAGAGAATTCATTGCTCTATAAGAAATGACAGTGGAATTTCTTCAGAATGAAGGGAAATGATACTACAGGGAAACTGGATCTTTAGGAATGAAGGAAAAACAAAAGAACTGGTAAATAGTTGGGTAAATATAAACAAATGAACTGGTAAATAGTTGGGTAAATATAAAAACAGCTCTTTCCTTCACTTAAGTTTTTTAATGTTGGTATGACTCTTGAAAGTATAAATTGCAGGTGAGGTGTCACTGTCTATAGATGTAATTCACATGACAACTATAACATAAGGGAAATATGGGAGGTCAAAGGCCTATATCATTTCAAAGCTTGTACATTTTACTTGATGTAATGAAATACTAACTTTCAGTAGATTGTAGAAAATTTAGGTGTGTATATTGAAATCCATGGAGTAACTACTAAAATTGTAATTAAAATATCTAGATAAAAAGTCAATTGAGGATTAAAGATGGTGGCGTGAGAGGTGAGACAGAGGCTTCCTCCTAAAACCACATATAATACAAAAATATAATTAATATGACTAATCCTGAAAGAGCAACAGGAAAGAGGGCTGCACCAAACTGCATACACCTAGAGAAAAGAATAAACCTCAGAGAACAGGGTAACATACCAAAGCCGTGGTCAAGCGGGAACCAAGCCCTTCCCTCACCCCAACTCACTGGCAGGAGGAAGAGAAACGGAGCAGGGAGGGAGTGGAGGCCTGGGACTGCTGAATACCTAGCTCCTGAGATCTGCGCTGGGAGCACTAACCTACATTTCATGGTGCTTTCATGGTACTCTCATGAATAGGGGGTTGGAAAGCTAATATAGACAGAATACTTGGAGAGATGGATTCCAGCCACTTGTGGAAAGCCGGGATCCATATCCGGCTGCTCTGGGACAAAAGAAAGGTGGGCCATCTGAGAGACTTCCTAACAGCAATAGGGCTGCTAAAGGGGCAAGGATTGCACAGAGCTTACTGCTCAGGAGAAACGACAGGTGGACAAAATTGTCCAGGTGCACTCTGCCCAGCAGGTTGGGAACTTTCTTGATCTTCAGGAACTCCAGCTCCCTGGCTGGCTACACAGCTTGAAGGACCCCCTCTGTGATACACAGCCTACTGTGCCTTTCTCCCAGTTAGCCCCACCTGGCTCGCAAACTGACAAACCCTACCCTGGTGTTAGGCCAGCCAGAGGGAGGCCCCATCTACAGCAACTACAAATGCAAAGCATAGAGGCTTATACCTGTGTGCTTGGCCCCCTGGTTCTGGCCATGGAGGCAGGCATAGCAGCCAGGAAGCAGGAAATAGCTCTTTCCTCCTCCCAGGCACCAATACCACTCCCCTGTGACCCTCGACATTGCTTCAGGGGCTGAGCAGCTCCAGAGAGTAGAGCTTCTAGGCACTAGAGGGCACCATATACAAATATGAAATGCCAAAGAAACCTTGTTCAAAGTAAAATAATGAATACATCACCTGAGAAAGATTAAAATGAAATCAACCTCATGAATCTTCCTGAAAGGAATTTCAAAATAAAAATCATTAACATGCTCATGGAGGTATAGAAAAATATTCAAGAACTCAGGAATGAATTCCGGTTGGAGCTCCAATCTTTGAAGAGCACAATGGAGGGTATTAAAAGCAGATTAGATACAGTGGAGGAGAAGATAAATGAAATAGAAACTAGAGAAGAGGAATACAAAGAAGCTGAGGCACAGAGAGAAAAAAAGGATCTCTAAGAATGAAAGAATATTGAGAGAACTCTGTGACAAATCCAAATGGAACAATATTTGCATTATAGGGGTACCAGAAGAAGAGAGAGAGAGAAAGGGATAGAAAGTGTCTTTGAGGAGGTAATTGCTGAAAACTTTCCCAATCTGGGGAAGGAGAGAGTCTCTCAGGCCATGGAGATCCACAGATCTCCCAAAACAAGGGACCCAAGGAAGACAACACCAAGACACATAGTGATTAAACTGGCAAAGATCAAAGATAAGGACAGACTACTAAAAGCAGCCAGAAAGAGAAATAAGATCACATACAAAGGAAAGCCCATCAGGCTAACATCAGACTTCTCAGCAGAAACCTTAGAGGCCAGAAGGGAGTGGCATGATGTATTTAATGCAATGAAGCAGAAGGGCCTAGAACCAAGAATACCAAGAATACAATCTGGCAAGATTATCATTTAAATTTGAAGGAGGGATTAAAGGATTTCCAGATAATCAAAAGCTGAGTGAATTTACCTCCCACAAACTATCTCTACAGTCTATTTTGGAGGGACTGCTATAGATGGAAGTGTTCCTAAGGTTTAATAGCTGTCACCAGAAGAACTAAAACCACAGTAAAGAATGTAGAACAGTTAATTACTAAGCAAATGCAAAATTAAATCAACTATCCCCAAAGTCAGTAAAGGGATAGACAAAGAGTACAGAATATGATACCTAATATATAAAGAATGGAGGAGGAAGAAAAAAGAGGAGAAAAAAAGAACCTTTAGATTGTGTTTGTAACAGCATACTAAGTGAGTTAAGTTAGACTCTTCGATAGTAAGGAAATTAACCTTGAACCTTTGGTAACCACGAATCTAAAGCCTGCAATGGCAATAAGTACATATCTATTGATAATCACCCTAAATGCGAATGGACTGAATGCACCAATCAAATGACACAGAGTCACTAAATTGATAAAAAAACAAGACCCATCTATATGCTGCCTGCAAGAGACCCACTTTAAACCCAAAGACATACACAGACTAAAAGTGAAAGATAACATGATATTGTACATAAAAAGCCCTAAAGAATCTACTCCAAAATGACTAGATCTAATATCTGAATTCAGCAAAGTTTCAGGATACAAAATTAATACACAGAAATCTGTGGCATTCCTATACACTAAAAATGAACCAGCAGAAAGAGAAATCAGGAAAACAATTCCATAAAAATAAAATACCTAGGAATAAACCTAACCAAGGAAGTGAAAGAACTATACTCTGAAAACAACAAGACACTCATGAGAGAAATTAAAGAACATACCAATAAATGGAAACACATACCATGCTCACAGATAGGAAGAATTAATATTTTCAAAATGGCTATTCTGCGTAAAGTAATCTACAGCTTCAATGCAATTATTATCAAAATACCTACAGCATTCTTCAATGAACTAGAGAAAATCATTTAAAAATTCATATGGAACTACAAAAGACCCTGAATAGCCAAAGCAATCCTGAGAAGGAAGAATACAGTGTGGGGGGATTATGCGCCCTCACTTCAAGCTCTACTGCAAAGCCACAGTAATCAAGACAATGTAGTACTGGCACAAGAACAGACCCATAGACCAGTGGAACAGACTAGAGAGCCCTGATATAAACCCAACCATATATGGTCAATTAATATATGATAAAGGAGATATGGACATACAATAGGGAAATGACAGCCTCTTCAACAGCTGGTGTTGGCAAAACTGGACAGCTACACGTAAGAGAATGAAACTAGATTATAGTCTAACCCCATACACAAAAGTAAACTCAAAATGGATCAAAGACCTGAATGTAAGTCATGAAACCATAAAACTCTTAGAAGACAATATAGGCAAAAATCTCCTGATTATAAGCATGAGCAACTTCTTCCTGAATGCATCTCCTCAAGCAAGGGAAACAAAAGCAAAAATGAACACATGGGACTACATCAAACTAAAAAGCTTCTGTACAGCAAAGGACACCATCAACAGAACAAAAATGCATCCTATAGTATGGGAGAACATATTTGTAAATGACATATCTGACAAGGGGTTAACATCCAAAATATATAAAGAACTCACATGCCTCAACACCCAAAAAGTAAATAACCTGATTAAAAAATGGGCAGAGGATATGAAGAGACAATTCTCCAAAGAAGAAATTCAGATGGCCAACAGACACATGAAAAGATGCTCCACATCACTAATCATTAGGGAAATGCAAATTAAAACCACAATGAGATATAACCTCACACCAGTAAGGATGGCCAGCATCAAAAAGACTAAGAACAACAAATGCTGGCGAGGATGCGGAGAAAGGGGAACCCTCCTACACTGTTGGTGGCAATGTAAGCTAGTTCAACCATTGTGGACAGCAATATGGAGGTTCCTCAAAAAACTAAAAATAGAAATACCATTTGATCCAGGAATCCCACTCCTTGGAATTTACCCAAAGAATACAACTTCTCTGACTCAAAAAGACATATGCACCCCTATGTTTATTGCAGATCTATTTACAATAGCCAAGATATGGAAGCAACCTAAGTGTCCATCAGCAGATGAATGGATAAAGAAGATGTGGTACATACACACAATGGAACACTATTCAGCTATAAGAAAGAAATAAAATCCTACCATTTGCAACAACATGGATGGAGCTGAAGGATATTATGCTCAGTGAAATAAGCCAGGTGGAGAAAGACAAGTGCCAAATGATTTCTCTCATTTGTGACAACGAAGCAAAACTGTAGGAACAAAATAGCAGCAGACTCACAGACTCCAAGAAGGGACTAGTGGTTACCAAAGGGAGTGTGGGTGGCGTGGGTGGGAGGGAGGGAGATGGGGATTGAGGGGTGTTATGTTTTGTACACATGGTGTGGGGGGTCACGGGGAAACAGTGTAGTGAACAGAGAAGGCAAACAGTGAATCTGTGGCATCTTACTGCACTGATGGACAGTGACTGCATTGGGGTATGGGTGGGGACTTGATAATATGGGTAAATGTAGTAACCACATTGTTTTTTTCATGTGAAACCTTCATAAGAGTGTATATCAATAATACCTTCAAAATAAGTCAATTATAAAAATAAAACAATATTCAGGTAACCCAAATAAAGCAGGAACATGAAGAAAAAAAGGAAAAAAACAGCGATAAATAATAAATTTGCTGACCTGGATGCAACAATATCAGAAGTTACATAAGTACAAACATTCCATTTTGGAGGATCAAATGGTTGCAACAGTAAGACTCTAAAATGTGCTTAAGTGCGTAAGACATAATTTTAATATAAAGATACAGATAGATTGAAGGTATGGAAAAAAATCAGTATGCAAACAGCAAGCTAAAGGCTAAAGTGCCTTAAAATAGACTAGTGTTATTAGAGATGATGAGGGACATTTAATAACGACGAAGGGACTATTTATCAGAAAGACATAGCAATTATAAATATTCCTAAAAAAGCCTCAAAACAATTGATCCACTAAATTAAAACAAAGCAGACAATTCACAATTGTACATTTTGAAGATTTCCCTTTATTTTTTCTTATACTGCATACCAGACCATGATATTTGGGATAATTATATGACACTAAATATACAAATAGATAGTTGTTGATAGGCACATGTCAAGGTGTGCACATAATACTCTATGTGGTGTGCACATGACACAGTATGTGTATATGTATGTGTGTGTATATATACACATGCATATAACAACCTCTATATGATAGTGAACAGAAATTTTTAATCTGGTTTTGACCTCTGACGCTTCTTTCAATCAATAGTGTATAACAAAATAAAAGATGTGATTACATTTAATTTTTTAAAATTAAAATTTTATTTTAGTAAAATTTGGATTACCATAAATCAGTGATTCTTAACAGGGGGTGATTTTGCATTGAACATTGGTACCATCTGGAGACATTTTTGGTTGTCTTACTGGGTCAGAGGGTGGTGGTAATGTCATCTAGTGGGTAGAGGCTAGGAATGCCCCTGAATATCCCACAGTGCCCAGGACAGCCCCCACATAGAATGATCTTTCTTAATGTCAACAGTGCTGAGGCTGAGAAACTCAGCTCCAAATAGTTATCATTAAGATTTTGTTGATATAATAGCAAACCTGATTGAGAATTGTGACTGAAGACTGACATGTGGGCTCAACAGCTTTTAAGTGGAGGCTAACAAACAGCTCTGCATATGGATGAAGTCGTCTTATATGCAGTTGTTCTGCATGAGAACGTCACAGTGAAAAAGCTACATTCAAGAGGTGCTGGGCAGCTGTGCACCCACGCCTGGTTCCCTCCAAGCATGTCCTGTCTGGGGCCCACAGTGGGTAGCAGGGCACCCCTAGCAGCTGGGACGCTGGCAGCAGCCTGAGCAGAATGGTTCCAGGGCTTAATTTCCACCATTTAATCTTCTTTTTTACCTTCTCTGGACACAGTTTTCTGAATCTGTCTACTCCTGTGCAAATAGATACATGTTTCAGTTAAACAGACTTTTCTGTCCTTTCTCTGACAGTTGTAAAAACCATGCATTTTCTTCATATTCTTCTAAAACTCTAGCTGTGATGTTTAAAAAGAAATTTGAAATGCAACTTACTTGAAAGATCTTCTGTATGGAGTGGAATTTCATTATGTACAGTTGAACAGTGCTCCTGTACACTGATTTTAAAATAAAGAGATTGCCTTCCATTGGAACTTAAATTTAACCTGGACTTTAACACAAATCAATGAGAAATTCCTGTCTTTGCTGTTGTGCTTTCTTCTCAGTGAATCTCCAGTGTGCATATATGATAGTAAATTGCTTACAGATATGTATTTGAGTCTAATATTTCATAATAAATGTGAGCCTGGGCCTACCTTATGTTCACTTCTTTCAGTTTAAAGATGTGATTTTTAAAAAACTTGCATATATTCTCAGTTTTAAACTGTTTCTCATTATGCTTCTATTTTTTTCTAGGCATTGGCACATCTCCACTTGATAGAGTATGTTGGAGAACAGACTGCTTTGCTAATAAAGGTACATTAAATGCTACAATATAATGTGCTCGAGTCACTGTTCCTTTGCTTTTGTAAAAAAAAAATCTGGCAAGAATAGGTCACATTAATTTTGTAAAGAAGTACAGCAGGGAACCTATTTTATCCTGTGTAGCCTCGAGATGAAAGGAAATTTTTTCCAAAGAATGTATAATTGCAATGCCTGCAATTTTGCTATTAGCCTTTGGTTGAAACCTGTATAAGAAGGAGAGCAATCAACCGTGCAGTCTCAGTGAGTGAATGCACAGGGCTCCCAGCCCTGGGGATCAGGCTGGTATGGCCTCTGTGAGTGCCTCCACGTGGAACAGGGCCATGGTGCTTCCGTCCCCAGGGCTGGTCGGCTTGGACATGGCTGGAACGTGCTCCCTCAGCTACTAGAACGCAGCCGGGGCTCCTGGGAGGGGCGAGGAAGGCCCAGGCTGGTCCTGCCTGCACACCTGGGTCTGCCTCAGTCTCTGCATGGGAAAGAGGAAGGACTGACAGCCCTGTGGTCCTCCCGGGTCCCACGTGTCCTAGCATCTATCCTCAGTGCATGTGAATTAACAAGTGCTCTGCTACACAGCTCTTACCTGCTCCTTGCAGATGGTCCCTGAGGACCAGCGCCTGGTGGCCGCCCTCATCCTGGTAATCTGGGTCTCAGCTATCGCATCATCCTTGATTGACAACATCCCATTCACGGCCACAATGGTGAGTCGTACATCTCCTCTATGTGATGAGGACCCAATCAGCTTGGACACAGTCTGGGCTCACTCCACCTTCTGGAGGAAGCAGAGAATGACCCCTGTCCCTCTCCAGCACTCAAGTGGGTGTGGCAAAGCTGGAGGTCAGCTGAGTGTGGGCACTGAGTCCAGGCAGCAGGTTGGGAGCCAGTGGGCAACATGCCTGGGTGACTGCTTGCTAGAGGGTCAGCCTGACTGAGAGCTGCAGCCCCTCATGAAAAGGAGTCTTCATGTATATAAATATATATACAATGTTGTAAGACACCCAATGACAGATGTTAGCGTGAGGCATTCATCCTTTATTCTCCCTGAATGCAGAAGCTGTCCTGGCTGGCCTGCATAGCTTCTGGTGCTTGGCCTGGGCAGGATTTTGAATTCTCTGTGTGGTCCTGACTTCAGCTGAGACTGAGAGTGTCAGGACATCAGAGTGTCTTGCAGGGCTGATGCCCCATTCCTGCTTCATCTTCTGACACCACTGACTAGGGCAGAATTGTGAATCTTGGTGTGACAAAGTAAGGGGGCATGGGGGTTGCATATAGGAACTTGGGGTCCTGTCACAAACCCCTGAGGTTCCAGGTGTGCTGGGCATGTGTGAATGCTCTTCTGGCTGGACTGTGGACGAGGGAGTTTTCTGTGTTGTTCTTGTGACCTCGAGCTCTGCCTCTGCCTGAGAACAGTCTGTGCAGGGGTCTCCCAGGACATTCCATCGCCCTGGGACACATTGGGAACTGCCTGGGATGCAGAGGAACACGGAGGAAAACTGGCAGTGAGGGGAGGCAAGCCCTCTCTCTCACCTGAGATCGGCCTGGGACTGTATAGCACCTGCCCACCACCTGGAATCACAGTGCCAGCCAGGCTGACTCCCTAGTCACCAAGCTGTTCTTACCCAGGGTCTGGGTTTGGCGATTCTGAGCTAAGCCTATGGCTGCTATTTCTTCATGGAGCCCCAAGTTCGTGAAGGTGTGTGGATGTTGTTGAATATCCTTGTTGTGGTTCAGAGTCACTGTCATGACGAGCTGGGTGGCCCCCAGAGGCTGGGACCACATCACCCTCAGGCAGGCTAAGGCGGCTGGTGCTGAGTACGAGATGCCGGGCCAGGTCAGCTGTGTGCACACCCCGTTCTCAGGTGAAACAGCCTGCAAAAGACCCACTACATATGAGCCTGTGGGGACATGCGGGTGGCCACAGCGCCGGTGGTTCATCGGAGGACCTTCACGTACTGCCTCGTGGCCCACATTCTCTCTGCTGATGCCACCTGCCTCTGGGGACCTCTGTTTGGGACTGAATGAGAGGGTCCTTATCGTGGGAAGTTAGGTTCTCATTTTCTAAATACATGACACTTTTGATATTTTCATTCCCTAAATTTTAATAATTATCTAAACTTTAAATCTAAAAAAAATCAAAGGAATCACAGAGCATAATATAACATATATCTGTATGCTTGCCACCCAAAATGAGGAAATATGAACATTTTATCCTTTTTTAATATATACTTTTTATTAAAGTGTAATTGATATGCAATATTTTATTGGTTTCACATATATAACAGTTGTTTCAACAGTCACATACACTATTAAGTGTCCACCCCACCTAGTGTAGTTACTTTTTGTCGACATAGGAAGGTGTTCCAGAGCTGCCGACTACATTCTCTCTGCTGTACTTTCATCCCTGTGACTAATTTATATTATGATTGAGATTTTGTGTCCCTTTATTCCCCTTCGTCTTTACCCTCCCACCCCAACCCCTCCCCATGGGACTCTGAAAACAAAATAAAACAAGATGAACGAAATAGATCAGAGACATTCAGAAATGATGTTTTATCCACTTTGCCTTGGGTTTTCTTGCTTTGTCTTTAAGAAAAGACTCCTCCCGACCCCCTTGTTTCCCTGAAGGGAGCCCCTCATGAGCTGCGGCATGCCCGTGCATCTGATGGCACATGGTGGAAAGGGCCCAGGGACGGGTCTCAGTTTATGTGAGTCAGTATGGCAGGAACCAAATATGAGAGACCAAAGCAACAGCTGTATGCCTAGGGTGGCACGCGGCTGTCACCAATCTCCGTCATGTGATTTCTCCAGACTGGCAGGTGGCTGCATCAGAGGAGAGCATGGAGAGCCATTCAGGTATCTGCCTTAGTATGGAAGTGGCACCAGGAGTGACCTGTCACATTCCTTGGGTGGGAAGTGGTCACACAGCCCTGCCCCGATGCAGGGTCTGGGAAGGGACGTTGGGTGGGGGCTGGGGTCCGTACCATTTTCCCTTGCCCCCTTTATCTCTCCTTTTCATTTGAGTTGTCTTTTTGCCACTTCTCTTTAACGTAGCTGTGGTGCTTGTGGGATCTGGTATGTAGAATTTCATGCTTAGACACCCTCCAGTGTCCTTGGACCTAGCCTGCAGGTGAGCAGAGGTCTATGGATACCTATATGTACACATGTAGAGAACATGTCATTAGGTCTTCTCTCGGTCCATTTATCGCTTCTCTAATCAATCAGTTCTGACCCAGCAGATCTCTGGGGTTCGATGGTGTTCTCCTTGCAGTCCAGCACATTTTTTGTGTACACTGTGTGGCTATAGGAGGCACGGGGTGCTCATTAGCATGTTTCTTCTGCATGGCTGGTTTCTCTCACACTGTGGAAGGCCTCTCTTCATCTCTGCTCTGAGCCTCGGCCTGGTTTATTTTTTTCCAATTCTTTATAAAAATTGTTTTTAAAAATCCTTTCTTAGTTGTCTTTTTGAAGCAGTATGCAAATGGGTTTTTAAAAATTGAAGCAGATAATGTTTTTAAAAGAATATTTTAACATATTTAAATTTATTGTGTTAACTCGTAGACTTGAGTTTATTTCTACATTTTGTTGTGGTTTTCCATTTTTTAGAATTTTTCTTTGCTAGTTCTTTTTTTTCCCTACCATTTCCTGACTTTTCTTGCATTGAAAATTTCATATCCCAGCTGATTTGGAAGTAACCAGTTCTATTCCTAAGTCTTTTATAGGAGATTTTTCTATATGTAATGCACATTGTTGTACCACATTTCAGTGTCTAGTTGCAATCAACAGAACCCAGTTTAGTTAGTTTAAGAAAAAGAGTGTATCTAAGGATAGTGTGCAGTTCATGGGGTTTCTGAAGGATGCCTGGGTGGGGAGTGAATCTGTGAAGCCCCAGGTTTCCACTGCTTTCACGGGCACCTGGCTCACCTGCCCAGTGATGGCTGTTGAGTGCCCGAACCGCTGCCACTCTGCCCTGAGCACTCCTCATCACATTGTCCAGCTTCTCCAAGTCCGCCTCTCAAGCTGGGCTGTGTGATCGGAGAAGCCCATGTCCCCGGACTGTTCCAGCCTCAAAGGAGGTGGGGAAAGTGAGTTTCTGCCTCTGCCTTGGAACCTGGAGCTCGTAAAACAGAGTTCCTCGAACATAGGAGTTCCTCAAAGCCTCCTTCAGTATCTGTTTAAATGCCTCCTCCTCTGAGAAGCTTTCTGTCCTTCCCCACTGAGGGCCTCTCGTGTCCTCTGGGGCCCCACGGCACTTCACACATAGCCCCACTGGGGCAGCACCGAACTGCCTGACAGGATATGCCTGTGGTTAAGTTCTCTTACTAGTATTGTGCCTGGCACAAAGAAGATGTACAGAAAGTGGTTGCTAATGAATAAAGAAGAGAACCTAGAGTAGATTAACTTTCCCAAAGTAGCTCTTGGTTCACATCACCCCTGGCTTCCATCCTCCAGGAACTCTGTCCCTGTTCCTAAGGGAACTGGACACTGCAGTGCTCACCGTGTCCCTTAGAGTCACAGAGAGCATCGCTGCACCATCCCTCTGCAAGGCCTCCCTGCTGCCTGAGACTCATCCTCCTCTCCAGTTGGGCCTGGTGTCACTCTCTCTAGCATGGAGTTGGACATCTCTCCTGTGCCTTTGCCTGTGATGCGCTTTTCCGATGGCAACAGCTGTTCCCCTCAGCTCTCTTCTTCCTTGTCCTGGGAGTCAGGCTCACCAACGCAGAGCCCTGTGTGCTCCCAGCGGGAGGCCACCCCTTCTCCAGATCCTCCTTCCCTGTGGCATCCCTGTCATTGCCGGCCAGAGACCTCCGGGTGCCAGTTGGATGCACCTGCTCATCTGCAGCCCTGGGAACCTCTGGGCGCACTGAGAAAGCCTGGGGATGGATGGGTGCTATGATTCCATTAACAGTGGAGGCTCTGCTGAGGTTGGTGTGCCCCCGGACCCTCTTTCCTGACTGCCTGTGGTAAGCTGCAGCTCATGCCTGTGCGTTTATGGCTGCTTGTTCTCTTTCCTTCCTCACCGCCTGCCCTGCAGATGCGGGGCTTCCTCAGTTCCAGCTCCCCAGTGGTCCTTGTAATAAGTCCTCATGGTAAGTAGGTATCTCCCACTGGTTGTGGCCTCTGATGGATGCAGATACAAAGGGGTCTTTGGGAGGTGATTTAGGTTTCCTGCCTTAACCCTGGTGCAGGAACATCTTCGCTCTGCATGACTGTGAGGCCCTCTGGACCTGGGGGTGCCTTGGAGAGCACATGGATGGAAACGGGGCTCTAGCTTAAGTCCCAGATTTTACCTCTGTGTTCCTCTGCACCTCTGACTGGCGTAGAAGGAAATGCGATGCTTCATCCCCACCGTCCTGGAACCTCTGTGGTCCGGCACGGCTTGCGTGGCCTGGCAGAGTCTGGGCATCTCCAGCAGCGTAGGGCTTCTTCTCTCTACAAGGTCGGGCTTCTTGGACTGCCCCTGGGACCAACTCAACCCAACTCTCCTCAGCACCTGTTCCTGCCGCCCGCTCCCGGGGAGGCCCGCTCAGTGTCAGCTGCTGTGTGGGTTTCCATGTTGGTGAGAGTCCCACATTGTCAGCTTTGCTACTGCTGGGGGCTGAACAAAGAGACCCAAGAACTTTCTGTGGGAATTCCTTGAGATGTTCCTGCTGTGGCCGCCGGTCATGCCCTGGAAGTGCAGGCACAGCCCCTGGGGTCCCTGCTGCCTGGCTGGCAGAGCTGCCTGCAGGTCGAACCAACCTCGCTCCACTGTGAAAACAGCTCCAGCCAAAGTTGTTCACCAGGCCAACAGGACACAAGCCCATGGAGATTTTAACATGTATGGAAACTTCATTAAAAAGGGTCAGAGAACCGGGAGATGTAGTCACCATTTCCAGTGACTAGAAAGAAATGCTGGCAGGTGCATTGGCGGGGAGACTGAGGCTTGGTCCTGCGTGGCTGGGAGGCGTCTCTGCAGACAGTTCTTTCATCAGAAGTTGTGAGCATCGTTCCATTGTTGTGGGGGGGTGAGCGAGAGAACAGAAATCCCTCCCTTCTTGGATGATGTCTTCTCTCCAGACTGTGTCTTTGCTTTGAGGAGAGAGGTTTCTCCCTGCATTCACACCGTCACCTGGGGGCTGAGAACAGCAGGCAGGAGCACTGTTCACCATTGGTCATGCATTTCTCTTCTTCCAGTGGGCAGAGAAGACCACCAAATACCTCAGGAAGCGCCAGAGAATTTGTTTAAAACTGGCAGATTGTGCTTTGAATTTTTGTCTATCTTGCAGTGCCCAGGGTGGAAAGAACTAGATCATAGAGAGGGTTTATCTCTAGGATTTGGCTGGAGAGGGCTTCAGTGAACATCCCAACGCGAGCCCGGCCGCTCCTGAGGGAGCACTGAAGGGGGTTTTTGGGATTAGATCCATTCTTTTAAGTTTTCCTTACGCCCCTGCCTTGGGTTGCCCCCTTCACTTTGGTTATCTGTAAAGGTGATACTATTAAACAATATTTGATGTTTAGTATTGATATTTTGCCACTGTGAGTGCAGTCAGGACAGACACGGAGGCTCTGAGTCAGGAAGCTTGAAGCTCCCATCCTGTCACCATGCGCACTGTTAATTCCTCGCCTGGGGCTGGGGGCCCCGGGGCCCCTCGGGCTGAGGCAGTGGAGGCACTGGGGGCTTGAATGCGGGGCTCTCCACCAACTGCTTTGGAAATATTTCAACATTTTAACAAATATTTCCATACAGGGAAATCCCACTGGCATCTGCCTGCCTCTCATTCCCCCTCTTCTCCCATCTGTGGTTGACAGGGAGCTGTGGGGGCCACGGGGAGCCCACACCTGCTTTTGTGGGTGGCTTTCTGTGCCTCCCTGTACATTCTCCTAGAGATTGTACTGGACCCCTGCAATGCATTACTAACGACTGAAATTCCCTGACAGTGTTTCTCCATTTAAACCTTATCTCTTCTGCCTCATTTGCTTGAACAGGAAGAATTCTCAGGCAATTTTCAAGTTAAAATGTGATTTTTCTTGTCCTGTATGTTGAATTCAAAGAATGGTCATTTATGCACCTAATCACGTGGGTTTTCTCTAACTGACTTCTTGGATTCTCCTCATTATCTGAGATGGTCATTTGGCCTGTGAGTGGCAGTCTCTTTTTGTGGCTGGCGTGTTCTCAGGATGTTCCTCCCCTGGCTTGCTGTGCTGTCTCCTCCCTGCCCCTGCCTGTGGGGATGCTAGGCCAGGGAGTACACTGCAGAAGCCCCTGACGGAGGGAAGCACCGTGGCAGGGTGGTGCATGTCAGGAGCAATTCACATTCCCTTTTGCTTTTGACATCATCCCATTTTTGTTCTGACTCATTCTTTCCTAAAATATCCAAGAACGAAATAATATGGAGGGTTGAACCTGGTCCAGCAATTGCACTTAGGGTTAATAATATGAGCATTTGTAGGAATTAACTGCTAAGGTTCTGGAAAAGGTGGGTCGGGGCCTGAATCTCAACTGCACCCTCGGCAAGCTAAGAAATCACTGGAGTTAGAGAAGCAGAAACGGCGGCAGCACAGAGATACCATTTCCCCGAATGGTGGGCTGGCCTCCTGCTGTCTGTTTACTGTGGTGCTGGCCACCCGTGTGGGCTGCAAGGCCACCCTGTGGCCTGTGCAAAGCCTCTCAGCTCTAGTGGGGAGAGTGGCCATGGAGGGGACCTGCAGTGCCCTAGCTGAGGCTCTTCCACCTTCCATAGCCCCAGAACCGGCCACTATACTGCTGGATCCTGGCGCCCCACAAAATATAAGTGCACATTTGGGGACCAACGGCCTGGGAGAAGATTGATCACAGCATGTCCCACAGACATGGAGCAACAGATGATAAATTATAAGAACACACCAGGGAGATTTTAAGCACTGGATGTCAACATATGCTAACAATTATGTATTTGGGAACTATTTTAAATTAGAATGACAAATTTTACATGATAACTTAGAATGTGTGAGCTGGTCACTTTTTTTCTCAGAATTCTCTGGGGGTGGCTGTGGCGACCTGTCCAGGAACGACATTCAGCCGGTCCTCTTGTGCAGGGCAGCCCGTGTGCTGGGCTGGCACAGCATTTCATGGGGTGAGCTGATAGCCGTCCTAGGATGAACCTGCAGCAATATCAGGCTGGAGGAGAGGCTGTTCTGGGGAAAAGGAAGCGTGTGGGTCCAAAGCCAAACCAGCAGTCTTGGGGGAACACGACAGGTGCTGGGTCTGCATGCCAGGCAGGGTGTGGCCCTGGAAGGTGTCCCCATGGGCCATCACCTTGGCAGCAACTCAGCCTCGCCTGTCTTCTTCTCTGAGTTTGGGATGCCTTGGGGCTTGGCTGGGATTAGTGCAAGCATTGTTTTCCAGTGCCTGCGTGGTTTTCGACACCCGTGGGGCTGTGACTCTAGCACACGCATTGCCTGGGACTGAGAGCCACTCACTTTGATGATGTATGGAAGGTCTGAAAATTGGTTCCCTTAATAGTACCACATGCTTTTAGGTTCCTCAAAATCTTTGTGCAACCACAAAGGGATACATAAACCAGCCTGAACTCTGCCCTAAAATTTGTTGTGTCTGATCAGCCCCTGACCCAAGTCAGCAGCCCAACAACAAGGACCCCTTCCTGCTGCCCACCTCTTACACCCTCCCCTTCCCCCATAAGCTCCTTGCCTCTCAATGACTATCATCATGGTCACCTCTGTGCATACCCCCAGCTCACTTGCCAGTATTTAAACTTAAATTTAAACTCAGTCTTCACTTGGCACATCCCTGCCCTTCCCACCCTCTTGCCCGCTTGACCACCTGTACTGATGATGAGCAGAGGGCCGGGTGTGTGCTCCAGCACAGCCCTGTGCACTAGGGCCCTCAGTCTGCCTGCCGACAGCTTCCTCCTGGACCTCACCTGCCCATGCCACTCACCTCTCCCCAGGCCTGCAGTGCCTCCCTCTCCTCCTCGTGGGTGGTGACCCTACTTCCCGTTTGCGACAAAACAAAAGCAATCATATTGGAGCTCCCACAGCACTGACCTGGGCCTGCAGGTCTACTGCACAATTTATTTTTCCCTCCCCACTTGGTCATTCTTACCAGGACCCAGACATGCTGCCCTTTGTCTGTCCTGAAGACCTCCCTGGACCACACGTCTCTGCTGGCTCCCTGTCTTTCCTTTGCCCCTGAACATTGTCTGTCCCTATGTCCTCATGCACTGTAACCCCCTTTTCACTTGTACTGGATCCCACTCTGCCTGAGCTTTCCTCCCACAGTCCAAAGACACGGTTTCCTCTGAGGTCACTGGTGCCCCCCAGTACCCACCCTGCGAGAGGGCCAGGCCTGGCAGCAGGGTGTGCTGGAGCGACTGCGCTCCTCCTTGACACCCTTGCCCTGTTTGGCTCCCCCAGGTCTCCTGCCCACGGAGCCACTCCTGCTCTTTCCGTGGCCCCCCTACATCTTCCAGCCCCCAACACTGGACTCTGTTCTGGCTGCTTCCATCTCCAGACTCACTGCAGGCAGTCACATCCAGGCTCACACCCAGCTGCCGGGCTTCTCGCAGACCTGGGCTTGGCATGGCATCCAAGAGCCTCCCTTAGCTCTCCACTGGGATACAGCAGGCATCTCAACCTTACCCGTGCCAGACTGAAATCCCGATTCCACCCTTCCCCAATCTTCCTTACTGCCATAAATAACAATTTCATTTTCTCAGTTGCTCAGGTGCACCTGAACCCTCGCTTCCATGCTCCCCAAGGCCAGTGCCCCTCAAACCTTCTAAATCTGGCCAGCTCCTTTCACCTCCCCCATGGCCTCCACATCCCAGGAGACATTTCCTCCTGTGTCCTGCAGTCACCTCCCGTTCTCAGTGTTTCTATTCTTGCTCCACCCCCAGCACTGTTCCCCACAGAGGACTCCCCCTTAGAATTCAGTCTTGCAGTGGCCTATGCCTTACGGATCTGGCCGCTGTCACCTCTGTGATGTCTCTTCCTAACACTCTTCTCCGTGCCCGCTTTGCTCCGGTCACACGGGCCAGCACGCTCCTGCCCTGGGGTCTTTGTGCCCCCTGTTCTTCCTGCCTGAGACTCTTCACGCTGGGCACTGTGAGCCTGGTCTTCTTGCCTCTGCATGTTTTACTGAGTTTCTGTAAAAAGTCACCCTCCCAGGGCTAAGGCAGACACCCTCTATCTTTCCTTTTTCCTTTTTGCTTTATTTTGTCTCATAGCAGTTAATATCACCTCATATATTGTTTATTTTACTTATTTATTATTTTGAGCTCTTTAGTTGTTTAGCATTTACTTTTAAATCAAATTGTATTTAGTTTAAAATGCTAAATCAACCTGGAATTCTTATTTAAAAAAGAGCAACTTTATAATCTACATCCCATCTCTTTTTCTTACGGAAAACCTTAGTCATCATTTGCTGCTTTTCAATTTCTTTTTTGTTTCCTGCATAATGCTGCCTTGTCTCTGCTCCTCCTGTGGTCTTGTCCTCTCCTAAAGTCTCTCCATTATGTCTCATGTTGGCAGAGGCAGTGGCCATCTAAGTCCAGTCATTTGTGTTCTTTTAAATTATAAATGTTTTTATTATTTATTTATTTAAATTGAAGTATAATTGACATACAGTATCCTATTAGTTTCAGGTGTGCATTATAGTGATTCTGTATTTCAATACATTGTGAAATGACCCCGTGACAAGTCTAATGACCATCTGTCACTATACAAAGTCGTTAAAATATTCTTGACTTTATTACCTGTGCTGTACATTTCATCCCCGTGACTTATTTATTTTATAATTGAAAGTTTGTCTCTTTTGATCCCCTTCTCCAATTCCTCCTGCCTCCCCGAGCCCCTCCTCCCTCTAGAAACCCAATAGTTTCTGTATGCATAAGTCTGTTTCTGTTTTGCTTTGTTTGTTTTGCTTCTTAGATTATACGTGTATGTGAAATCACATGGTATTTGTCTTTCTCTGTGTGACTTATTTCAATTTCACTTAGTGTAATACCCCATAGATCCATCCATATTGTTACAAATGGCAGGATTTCATTCTTTTTTTATGGCCAAATATTCATATACATATAATATCTTTATCCATTCATCTATTGATGAATACTTAGGATGCTTCTTCATCTTGGCTATTGTAAATAATGCTGCCATAAATATAATAAGGGTGCATATATCTCTTCAACATGGTGTTTTGATTTCCTTCAGATAAATGCCCAGAAGTGAAATTGGTGGATCATATGGTAGTTCTGTTTTCAACTTTTTGAGGTAGTTCATACTGTTTTCCATAGTGGCAGTACCAAAAGTGTAGAAAGGTTTCCTTTTCTCCACATCCTTGCCAATACTTGTTATTTTTTTGTCTTTTTGATAATTGCCAATGTGACAGGTGTGATGTCTCATTGTGGTTTTGGTTTGCATTTCCTCAATGATTAGTGATATTGGGCATCTTAGGTTGGCCACCTATATCTTCTTTGGAAAAATGTCTATTCAAATCCTCTGCCCATTTTTTGATGAGGTTGTTTTTTGATATTAAGTTTTATAAGTTCTTTATGTATTTTGGATATTAACCCTTTATTGGATGTGTGAATCGCAAATATCTTTGCCCATTTATTGGGTTGTGTTTTCATTTTGCTGATGGTTTCCTTCACTGTGCAAAAGATTTTAGTTGTCTTCTGATTTGTTTAGTTCAGCTTTTGTTGCCTTTGCCTGAGGACACTGGTACAAAAATATGTTAAGACCAATGTCAAAGAGCTTACTGCCTGTGGTTCCTAGAAGTTTCACAGTTTCAGGTTTTAATTCAAATCTTTAATCCTTTTGAATCAATTTTTCTGTTTATGGTATAATATAGTGGTCCAGTTTCATTCTTTTGCATGTAGCTGTCCAGTTTTCCCAACACCATTTACTTGAAGAGACTGTCTTTTCCTCATTGTATATTTTTGCCTCC
The DNA here is from genome assembly GCF_040802235.1 of Manis javanica. Lineage (NCBI taxonomy): Eukaryota > Metazoa > Chordata > Mammalia > Pholidota > Manidae > Manis > Manis javanica. Next base: position 22,461,645 of record NC_133173.1, on the reverse strand, counting down.
TTTGTCATAGAGTAATTGACCATATATCTGTGTGTTTATTTCTGGGCTTTATTCTATTTCACTCATCTATGTAACTGTTTTTGTTCCAATACTACACTGTTTTGACTGTTATAGCTTTGTAGTATAGTTTGAAATTAGGGAGTATGATACCCCCAGCTGTATTCTTTCTCAAGATTGTTTTGGTTATTTAGGATCTTCTGTGGTTCCACACAAAAATTTTAGGATTCTTTGTTCTAGTTTTGTGAAAAATGCCATTGGTATTTTGATGGAGACTGCATTGAACCTGTAGATTGCTTTGTGGTATGGACATTTTAACTGACATGGTCCAGCCATGCCGAGTCAAGCAGGTCCTGAAGTGTGGAAACGGGGTGAAGAAAATAAAGAAAGAAAGAAAGAACTGGGAGGGCTGACGCTCCTGCGCGTCGCCAGCAAAGCTTTATTGGGTACCAGGGTATTTATACAGCAAAGACACACACGATTTCAGAAAATAGCCTTATCCAATAAGAAGTCAAGCACAGTATTGACGTCAGCGGTAGCTGGGCAAAGGTAGGCACAGCAGGGCTCCTTCACTTGCTCCTGGAATGCGTGAACAGGATGCTCTTTGTTCTCCATTCCCGCCACATCAGCAAGTGGGGGAAGGGCATAGCCCTCTCCCAACATTTAACAATATTAATTTTTTTAATCCATGAGTGTGGAATATCTTTCCATTTATTTGTGTCTTCAGTTTTTCATCAATATAGTTTTCAGAGTACAGGTCTTTCATCTCCTTGGTTAAATTTATTCCTGGTATTTTATTCTTTTTGCTGTGGTTGTAAATGGGATTGTTTTAATTTCTCTTTCTGATAACTTGTTATTGGGGTATTGAAATGCAACAGGTTTCTGTATGTTAATTTTGTATCCTGGAACTTTAGTGAGTTCATTTATTATTTCTAGTAGATTTTTGGTGGAATCTTTAACCCAACCCCTCCCCCATGGTAACCACCAGTCACTTCTTATTATCTTTGAGTCTACTGCTGTTATGTTCATTTTGTTTTATTTACTTGCTTATTTATTTATTTATTTTTATTTTGGTATCATTAATCCACAATTACATGAGGAACATTATGTTTACTAGACTCCCCCCTTCACCAAATCCTCCCCACAAGCCCGATTAGTCACTCTCCATTGTAGTAAGGTGCTGTAAAATCACTACTTGTTTTCTCTGTGTTGCATAGCCCTCCCCATGCCCCCCCCCACATTATACATGCTAATCGTAAGGCCCCCTTTCTTTAACCCCACCTCTTTTACCCCTCCCTTCCCACCCATCCTCTCCAGTCCCTTTCCCTTTGGTAACTGTTAGTCCATTCTTGGGTTCTGTGATTTTGCTGCTGTTTTGTTCCTTCAGTTTTTCTTTTGTTCTTTTTTTTTTAACATAATTTTTAAAATTTTGTTATCATTAATCTACAATTACATGAAGAACATTATGTTTACTAGGCTCTCCCCTACCCAAAGTCCCCCCCACAAACCCCATTATAGTCACTGTCCATCAGCATAGTAAGATGTTGTAGAATCACTACTTGTCTTCTCTGTGTTGCAAAGCCCTCCCCTTTTCCCCACCCCCCACATTATACATGCTAATCATAATACCCCCTTTCTTCTTCCCCACCCTTATCCCTCCCTACCCTCCCATCCTCCCCAGTCTCTTTCCCTTTGGTAACTGTTAGTGATTCTGCTGCTGTTTTGTTCCTTCAGTTTTTCTTTTGTTCTTATACTCCACAGATGAGTGAAATCGTTTGGTACTTGTCTTTCTCCGCCTGGCTTATTTCACTGAGCATAATACCCTCTAGCTCCATCCATGTTCTTGGAAATGGTAGGATTTGTTTTCTTGTTATGGCTGAATAATATTCCATTCTGTATATGTACCACATCTTCTTTATCCATTCATCTACTGATGGACACTTAGAGTGCTTCCATTTTCTTCGCTATTGTAAATAGCGCTGCGATAAACATAGGGGTGCACCTGTTTTTTTCAAACTTGATTGCTGCGTTCTTAGGGTAAATTCCTAGGAGTGGAATTCCTAGGTCAAATGGTATTTCTATTTTGAGGTTTTTGAGGGACCTCCATAATGCTTTCCACAATGGTTGAGCTAATTTACATTCCAACCAGCAGTGTAGGAGGGTTCCCCTTTCTCCACAACCTCGCCAACACTTGTTGTTGTTTGCCTTTGGGATGGTGGCGATCCTTACTGGTGTGAGGTGATACCTCATTGTAGTTTTAATTTGCATTTCTCTGATAATTAGCGATGTGGAGCATCTTTTCATGTGTCTGTTGGCCATCTGTATTTCGTCTTTGGAGAACTGTCTGTTCAGTTCCTCTGCCCATTTTTTAATTGGATTATTTGTTTTTTGTTTGTTGAGGTGCGTGAGCTCTTTATATATTCTGGACGTCAACCCTTTATCGGATCTGTCATTTATGAATATATTCTCCCATACTGTAGGGTTCCTTTTTGTTCTATTGATGGTGTCTTTCACTGTACAGAAGCTTTTCAGCTTGAGATAGTCCACTTGCTCATTTTTGCTGTTGCTTTCCTTGCCCGGGGAGATATGTTCAAGAGGTCACTCATGTTTATGTCTAAGAGATTTTTGCCTAAGTTTTTTTCTAAGAGTTTTATGGTTTCATGACTTACATTGAAGTCTTTGGTCAATTTTGAATTTACTTTTGTGTATGGGGTTAGACAATGACCAGTTTCATTCTCTTACATGTAGCTGTTCAGTTTTGCCAACACCAGCTGTTGAAGAGGCTTTCATTTCCCCATTGTATGTCCATGGCCCCTTTATCAAATATTAATTGACCATATATGTTTGGGTTAATGTCTGGAGTCTATTCTGTTCCACTGGTCTGTGGCTCTGTTCTTGTGCCAGTACCAAATTGTCTTGATTACTGTGGCTTTGTAGTAGAGCTTGAAGTTGGGGAGTGAGATCCCCACCACTTCATTCTTCCTTCTCAGGATTGCTTTGGCTATTCGGGGTCTTTGGTGTTTCCATATGAATTTTTGAGCTATTCCAGTTCATTGAAGAATGCTGTTGGTAATTTGATAGGGATTGCATCAAATCTGTATATTGCTTTGGGCAGGATGGCCATTTTGACAATATTAATTCTTCCTAGCCAAGAGCATGGGATGATTTTTCCATTTGTTAGTGTCCTCTTTAATTTCTTTTAAGAGAGACTTGTAGTTTTTGGGGGTATAGGTCTTTCACTTCCTTGGTTTGGCTTATTCCTAGGTATTTTCTTCTTTTTGATGCAATTGTGAATGGAATTGTTTTCCTGCTTTCTCTTTCTATTATTTCATTTTTGGTGTATAGGAAAGCCACAGATTTCTGTGTATTAATTTTGTATCCTGCAACTTTGCAAAATTCAGATATTCTAGCAGTTTTGGAGTGGAGTCTTTAGGGTTTTTTATGTACAGTATCATGTCATCTGCAAATAGTGACAGTTTGACTTCTTCTTTACCCATCTGGATCCCTTGTATTTCTTTGTTTTGTCTGATTGCCGTGGCTAGGACCTCCAGTACTATGTTAAATAGCAGTGGGGAGAGTGGGCATCCCTGTCTTGTCCCCAATCTCAGAGGAAAAGGTTTCAGCCTCTCGCTGTTCAGTATGATGTTAGCTGTGGGTTTATCATATATGGCCTTTATTATGTTGAGGTACTTGCCCTGTATACCCATTTTGCTGAGAGTTTTTATCATGAATGGATGTTTAATTTTGTCGAATGCTTTTTCAGCGTCTATGGAGATGATCATGTGAGTTTTGTCCTTCTTTTTGTTTATGTGGTGAATGATGTTGATGGATTTTCGAATGTTGTACCATCCTTGCATCCCTGGGATGAATCCCACTTGGTCATGGTGTATGATCCTCTTGATGTACTTTTAAATTTGGTTTGCTAATATTTTGTTGAGTATTTTTGCATCTATGTTGATCAGGGATATTGGTCTGTAATTTTCTTTTTTGTTGGGGTCTTTGCCTGGTTTTGGTATTAGGGTAATGCTGGCTTCATAGAATGAGTCTGGAAGCTTTCCTTCCTCTTCTATTTTTTGGAAAAGTTTAAGGAGAATGGGTATTATGTCTTCTCTGTGTGTCTGAGACAACTCCATGGTAAATCCACCTGGCCCGGGAATTCTGCTCTTGAGTGGTTTTTTGATTACCACTTCAGTTTCATTGCTGGTAATTGGTCTACTTAGATTTTATGTTTCTTCCTTGGTCAGTCTTGGAAGGTTGTATTTTTCTAGGAAGTTGTCCATTTCTTCTAGGTTTTCCATCTTGTTAGCATATAGTTTTTTGTAGTAGTCTTTAATAATTCTTTGTATTTCTGTGGGGTCTGTCGTGATTTTTCCATTCTCATTTCTGATTATGTTGATTTGTGTTGATTCTCTTTTTCTCTTAATAAGTCTGACAAAGGGCTTATCTATTTGGTTTATTTTCTCAAAGAACCAGCTCTTGGTTTCATTGATTTTTGCTATTGTTTTATTCTTCTCAATTTTGTTTATTTCTTCTCTGATCTTTAGTATGTCCCTCCTTCTGCTGACTTTAGGCCTCATTTGTTCTTCTTTTTCCAATTTTGATAATTGTAACTTTAGACTATTCATTTGGGATTGTTCTTCCTTCTTCAGGTGTGCCTGGACCGCTATATACTTTCCTCTTAAAACTGCTTTCGCTGCATCCCACAGAAGTTGGGGCTTTGTGTTGTTGTTGTCGTTTGTTTCCATATATTGCTTGATCTCTATTTTGATTTGGTCATTGATCCATTGATTATTTAGGAGCATGTTGTTAAGCCTCCAAGTGTTTGTGAGCCTTTTTGGTTTCTTTGTACAATTTATTTCTAGTTTTATACCTTTGTGGTCTGAGAAGTTGGTTAGTAGAATTTCAATCTTTTTGAATTTACTGAGGCTCTTTTTGTGGTCTAGTATGTGATCTATTTTGGAGAATGTTCCATGTGCCCTTGAGAAGAATGTGTGTCTGTTGCTTTTGGATGTAGCATTCTATAGATGTCTATTAGGTCTATCTGTTCTAGTGTGTTGTTCAGTGCCTCCGTGTCCCTACTTATTTTCTGTCTGGTGGATCTGTCCTTTGGAGTGAGTGGTGTGTTGAAGTCTCCCAAAATGAATGCATTGCATTGTATTTCCTCCTTTAGTTCTGTTAGTATTTGTTTCACATATGCTGGTGCTCCTGTGCTGGGTGCATATATATTTAGAATGGTTATATCCTCTTGTTGGATTGCCCCCTTCATCATTATGTAATGTCCTTCTTTATCTCTTGTTACTTTCTTGGTTTTGAAGTCTATTTTGTCTGATACTAGTACTACAACACCTGCTTTTTTCTCCCTGTTGTTTGCATGAAGTATCTTTTTCCTTCCTTGACTTTTAGTCTGTGCATGTCTTTGGGTTTGAGGTGAGTCTCTTGTAAGCAGCATATAGATGAGTCTTGCTTTTTTTATCCATTCTATTACTCTGTTTCTTTTGATTGGTGCATTCAGTCAGTTTACATTTAGGCTGATCATTGAAAGATATGTACTTATTGCCATTGTAGGCTTTAGGTTCATGGTTATCAAAGGTTCAAGGTTAGCTTCTTTACTATCTTACTGTCTAACTTAACTTGCTTATTGAGCTATTATAAACACAGTCTGATGATTATTTTCTCCCTTCTTATACCTCCTTCTCCATTCTTTATATGTTGGTTGTTTTATTCTATGCTCTTTTGTGTTTCCTTTAACTACTTTTGTGTGTAGTTGATTTTATTTTTTGCCTTTAGTTAGTATTTGGTTGGTCTGCTTTATTTGCTGTGATTTTATTTTCTCTGGTGACATCTATTTAGCCTTACGAGTGCTCTCATTTAGAGCAGTCACTCTAAAATACCCTGTAGAGGTGGTTTGTGGGAGGCAGATTCCCTCAATTTTTGCTTGTCTGGGAATTGTTTAATCCCTCCTTCATATTTAAATGATAATCATGCTGGATAAAGTATTCTTGGTTCAAGGCCCTTCTGTTTCATTGCATTAAATATATCACGCCTTTCTCTTCTGGCCTGTGAGGTTTCCGTTGAGAAGTCTGATGATAGCCTGATAGGTTTTCCTTTGTAGGTGACCTTTTTTCTCTCTCTGGCTGCCTTTAAATCTCTGTCCTTGTCCTTGATCTTTGCCATTTTAATTATTATGTGCCTTGGTGTTGTCCTCCTTGGGTCCCTTGTTTTGGGAGTTCTGTGTGCTTCCATAGTTTGAGTGACTATTTCCTCCCTATTTTGGGGAAGTTTTCAGCAATTATTTCTTCAAATACATTTTCTATCCCCTTTTCTGTCTCTTCTTCTTCTGATACCCCTATAATGCAAATATTGTTCCTTTTGGATTGGTCACACAGTTCTCTTAATATTCTTTCATTCCTGGAGATCCTTTTATCTCTCTCTGTGTCAGCTTCTCTGTGTTCCTGTTCTCTGATTTCTGTTCCATTAACGGCCCCTTGCACCTCATCTATTCCGCTTTAAGTCATTCCAGATTTTGCTTTTTTTCTGTATTTTCCCTCCTTAGCTCTTGCATATTTCTCTGAAGATCCATCAACATGGTTATGACCTTTATTTTGAATTCTTTTTTGGGAAGATTGGTTATGCCTATCTCCCCAGGTTCCCTCTCTGGGGAGAACGTCTGTGTGATTCTGGTCTGGATCAAATTCTTCTGCCTTTTCATGGCAATAGAGGTAGTCATGGGTAGTTGGCACGTGTGTTAGCTGGGAGAACCAAGTCCCTTCCCGGTTGTTCCTTGCCTTCCTCTCCTGGGAGAACGGCGACCCCTAGCTACTTGTGCTGGGCAGCTGCACACTGATGGAATCTCTGATTGTTGCCCAGGCCGCTGTGGAGTAAGCTCCTCATGGTTGCTGTGGGCATGGCCTGCCTCAGGCTGCTGCTCCAATATGGTGGGGCTGCACCAAAGGGGTAACGGGCGGGAGGCTGTTTACTGCCATGAGGGGCTTCTGAGCTGCGCTGCTGCCCAGGGGGTTAGGGCACCCAGAGTTCCCTGGGATTCCCAGCTGCTAGGCTGAGTGTGCTAGTATGCCTCTGTCCAGCTGTGGGGTCCCTGTCCCTCTAAGACTTTCAAAAAGCAGTTGCTTTTCTTTTGTCTCAGGGGCACCAGCTGCGGGGACCTACTCACAGGTCTTACTGTTCTATTTCCCTAGTATCCAGCACATCATGCACTGTGTGTCTATGCTCCCAGTGCAGATGACTAGGGCTGAGTATTCAGCACTCATGGGCTCCCTCTCCCTCCCCACTCTGACTCCTCTGCTCCCACCAGGGGGCTAGGGTTGGGGGCACACTGGGATCCCACCAGGCCGTCGCTTGTATCTTACCCTCTTTGTGAGGCGCTGGGTTCTTGTAGATGTAGATGTAGCCTGGCTGTTGTCCTGAATCTTCTGGTCTCTCTTTTAAGAATACTTGTATTTGTTGTATTTTCAAAAATACATATGGTTTTGGGAGGAGATTTCCACTGCCCTACTCACTCTGCCATCTTGGCTCTTTGAAGGCATATTCATTCTGCTTTGTTTTGTTTTTGGATTCCACATGTAAATGAAATCATATGGTATTTGTCTTTTTCAACCTGGATTATTTCACTTAGCAAAATACCTTCTTGGTCCATCCACGTTGTTGCAAATGTCAAGATTTCATTCTTTTTATGGATGAATAATATTCCATTGTGTATACATCTTCTTTATCCATTCATCTATTGATGGACACTTAGGTTGCTTCCATATCTTGGCTATTGTAAATAATGTGACAATAAACATAGGGGTCCATATCTCTTTTTTATTTTGTTTTCTTTGGGTAAATTCCTAGAACTGGAGTTACTGGGTCATATGGTATTTCTCTTTTTGGTTTTTTGAGGAACCTCCACGCTGCTTTCCATAGTTCCTGAACCAATTTATGTTCCCACTAACAGTGTAGTAAGGTTCACTTTTCTCCACATGCTCACCAACATTTGTTATTTCTTGTCTTTTGGACAGTGGCCATTCTAACTGGTGTGAGGTGATGTCTCATTGTGGTTTTGATATGCATTTTCCTGATGATTAGCTATGTGGAGCACCTTTTCATGTCCCTATAGGCCATTTGTATTTCTTCTTTGGAGAAATGTCTGTTCAGGTTCTCTGCCAATTTTTTAGTCAGTTTTTATTTTTTTGGTGTTGACGTATATAAGTTCTTTATATATTTTGGATGTTAACCCCTTATCAGATAAATCATTTATGAATATGGTGATATCACTGGCCAGATTTGAAAGACAGAAATGTCATCTCTGGCTGTATAGAGGTTGGAAACAAAGATGGCAAAGGTGAGTGTGAGGCCAGTGAGCCTTTGCTGTACTCATGTAGGAGGAGAAGTGGGGACTTGACCAAGGTCTGGGCTGGGTCCTGTAAGGAGGGACAACAGGCCCTGGGAGCCATAGTGTAATTGGAGGTCGAATTTAGGGCATGGGTTCTCATTTGAATTGAAAATTACAGCAGAAAGCTTGATTCAAAACAAAGCTTGATTTCATGGCATAATTTTTGCAAATATCAACCTGTAAGAGAATCTGACACTTGTAACTTTAAGGTTTGAAACATATGCACAGGAACACTTGTCTTGTTTTTTCAGCAGCACTAGGGACAAAGGCATACCTTCCTCCTTGTATAGCCCACTGCCCCTGATCAGGGCCTAGCATCCAGTGCTTAGCTGCTCTGTGAAGCCAGATAGTGTTTGAGATCCTTTAGAGTAGAGGCTGGCTTTGTACTGATAGCATGCTTCCTGGTGTTTGGAATGCCTGGGGGCCATGTAGTGTGTGTTTGCTGTGCTCATAGATGACTGGGTGCTGTGAGAAGCTGCACTTCATTTACTCCTTCAAAGAACCAAGACTTCAAGTTTGAAGTTTCCTCTGTGACAGCAGATGGGTTCATCCAGAGACAACAAAAGCAAAAATTGAAATGTGCCATGGGTATCACTCAGGATCCCCTTTGCTGAGAGTTTCTGTTTCTGCATTAGATAGATTTCCCAGAATGTTATTTATTTCTCTTTGAGCAAATATTTGGGACTACTGAGAATTAAAAAGTGAGCTTTTCAAAATGCTCCTTGTAACCCAGAAAGTAGTAAAGGCTCTCTCTCAGACCCTACAAGGCAACTCTGGAGAACAGGACACGAGTCTGGCAGAGGAGCGTGTGCAGGAGGGACAAGGAACTTCGTGGTAGCTGCACCCTGCTGGTCTGGGCTCTGCAGGGGCTGATAGGGCCCCTTCCTTATGTCTTCCTCTGGGGACTCCATGGGGCAGCAGCACCCCTGGGGCTTACTCTTCTCACAGCCAAACCTGAAGCTCCAGAGAGCCTTCCAGGAACATGATCTTCTGTCTAGTCCACCCACCTTCCATTGGTTAAAACAAGCCACTGCCAAGCCCAAAGTCAGTGGGGTGGAGAAGCAAATCCATCTGCCCCACTGAGCTCACTGCAGGAGGCATACACATGACGTCCTGTTGCAGGGATAAAGATCTGGGGAGTGATCCAGTCCTCTCAAATAGCCAATGAAGCATTACTTTCATGTCAGGAGACCTGCCACGTATCCAGCACAGTGTGGCTTTTTTGACCCCTAATTCTCTACAACAAATGGAAGCACATGTAACATGCCACCGCATTAGTTACAGCTTTCTGTATATGATTTTGCATAATCCTTGCTTTCCAGATGGGTTACCACCGGAGCCCTCTTCTTCCTCTTCCTGCTCTTTAGGTTTTCATGAGGCAACTGCTCTGAGGCAGCAGGTCAGAGGTCCTCCCTAACCCCCCATGGGCTGCTCTGAGGTGCCCAGTAGTGACAACATGGACCTCACACCCCCGAGTGTGCTGGAAGCCGGCCTCATGGCTATGCCCTCCTCTCCCCTTCATTAGGAACATGAACCACAAGGGGATATGCTCTTGGAACACAAATTTCCTACAGAAACTTCACAATGGCTGCTTGTCTCGATGATTATGATAATGTGGTATTTATCTGTTAGAATGGTGCTCCAGATGTTGCATGACTTAGTGGAGATCTAGAACGCAGCTTCCTCGGAAGTGGATCTGACACATGTCCCATATCATGAACATCCGCAGGGTCAGGACGACTGACTGCACAGAGGGGCAGTTCAGCACAGGCTTCTCAGGATCCAGTTGGCAATGAGAGGACTGTATTCAGTACTGGCTTGGCCACTTACAAATCTGTGCCACTTTGTGCTTCTATCTCCTCATCTATCTATTGAAAGAATGACAAGCACTCCTGAGGGGTGTTTGGGGATTAAATAATACGATATATTCATGGAGTTACAGTAAGAGTTGGTCCACTGCAGGGCTAGTAAACATGGGTCGGATGGTTATAGTCCCAGCCCTTGTGTAAGGTTTGACATTATCTTTCCACAGCACAGCTGTGGGCAGTTGAGAAGGAGGACCGGTTAGTTAATCATGCGGCTGGAAATAAAGACATGCTGATGCGCTCAAACTCAAGGTTTCATGGATTCTGAAATTCATTTTGGTTTCCTTTTGAACAGCCTATGCTTTTCACAATTTGCTGAGAAAGTGCTTTAGTTTTTGCAAGTCTGTGAAGGTCTGGGCAGCTCTTCTGTGCTTCTGTGGGTGTGATGCCTGTGTCTTTATTCTCCACAGATTCCTGTGCTGCTGAACCTTAGTCGAGACCCTGAGGTCAGCCTGCCTGCGCCACCCCTTATGTACGCCCTGGCCCTTGGTGCCTGCCTTGGAGGTAAGGGGTGCTGATGTGTGCAGGGGAGCCCGCTGACACTGGTGAGCCTGGACTGATGATTAGGGCTTACCAACTTGAAAATAAGTCTGGATATGTCCTGTGGAGATCAGCTTTGACCATTCCTAGAGCTATCAGATCCTCGTGAAGCCTGTCACTTCTCACTCTGCAGAACTGCCCCTGGCCTTCTGCACCTGTGGCCTGACATCTCAGTTCATGTGCTCCCACACTGGCCCATGCAGATGGGCTTATGCCTAGTAACATGCTTAGCGGCTTATGCTTAGATTTGTGTGAGCACCATCCTCAGTTGCTTTTCTTTATGGCCTCCTTAGGGACTGGGCGAGGGTCGGGGGTGAAGTGAAGACTGGGTGAACTAAGAAGTAGAGACTCTAACTGCAGAGTAAGAAGAAAGATGAAAGCTTATTATTATAATTATTTTTTGGTGTTGGCCTTTGGAGCAATGAAAAAGTGAATTAGAGAAAGTGTCAGGAGAGACTGAGCCCTGGTGAACAAACATGAGGGCTTCGGAGGTCGTCGTCCTTGAAGAAAGCCCACGTTAGGGGACCGTGTCACCCTTGGGGGGAAAAGAGGATGGTGAAGAATCCTAGATAAACACATCAGATACATTTTAAGTTTTCATTCGAACATCCAGACATGCTTAATCTACCTTGCCTTGTTCCTTGATCTCTATTAAATCAATAGCTTTCTATTTAGTTTATTGGTTTGTAAAGGGGGATCAGTGCCATCTGAGGTTTCTCTGGTGTCTGGAGACAGCTGATGCACCTGGCCGAGCGGCTGTGGCCTCAGGTTCCTACAAGAGGGCAGATCTGTTAGAGTGGCCCCTGCCTGGCATCGGGCCCAGGAAGAGTGAAGGCTGTGTTCTCAGCTACATTTAACACCAGAGGTAGAAAACAGAATCCCAGGACACCTGGAAATGTGTCTTCTGTATGGGAGTTTGCTCATCCAGCCTTGGAGTCTGCTATGCCCTGACATCGTGCTTGTGAGCGGTGAGGTGGTCACCTAAGCTTAAGGCCATCCTGTAAATGGACATGTCCTGTCACGGCAGTAAGCAGGGCTCAGGGAAAGGCTGGAGGAAGAGCTGGGGAAGGTTCTCCAGAGAGGGAAGTTTTTTTTTTTTTTTTGAGAGGGCATCTCTCATATTTATTGATCAAATGGTTGTTAACAACAATAAAATTCTGTATAGGGGGGTCAATGCTCAATGCACAATCATTAATCCATCTCAAGTCTAGTTCTCGTCAGTCTCCAATCTTCTGAAGCATAACGAACAAGTTCTTACATGGTGAACGAATTCTTACATAGTGAATAAATTCTTACCTGGTGAACAGTACAAGGGCATTCATCACAGAAACTTTTGGTTTTGATCACGCATTATGAACTATAAACAATCAGGTCAACTATGAATATTCGTTTGATTTTTATACTTGATTTATATGTGGATCCCACATTTCTCCCTTTATTATTATTATTATTTTTATTTTTAATAAAATGCTGAAGTGGTAGGTAAATGCAAGATAAAGGTAGAAAACATAGTTTAGTGTTGTAAGAGAGCAATTGTAGATGATCAGGTGTGTGCCTGTAGACTATGTGCTAATCCGAGCTGGACAAGGGCAGTAAAACATCCATGGATGCAGAAGCTTTCTCTCAACACAGAGGGGGTGAGGTTCTAAGCTTCACCACTGTTGTTCCCCAATTTCTCACCTGATGGCCCCCCTGCGACTGTGCCTGTCTTAGGTTGTTCCTCCCTTGAGAAATCTTACACGTCTCTGGCTAACCAGTCATCTTCCAGGGCCATACAGGGAAATGTAAAGTTGGTAAGTGAAAGAGAAGCAATATTGTTTGAAAAGGTTAGCTTTTTACTTCTTTGCAGATTTATGCCCTGTGGCTTCTATGCCCAGCACTTGTCTCGAGGTATCTTTACCACCTGGAGGAATTATGATACTCGGTAAATTCGATATGAGGCACGAATTCTATTTAAGGGTTGTAATTAGGAAGGAAGAAGAAAAGCTATAGAGGTAGCATATGGAAGAAAACATGGGAGGATTGATTATTTCTTTGACATATCTTCTTGTAGAGTACCTTAAGCATGTATAGGTTTTAAACTACCAACTAACTTGCGCACACATATAAACATAATAGGAATACGGTGACATAAACAAAGCAAATCTATAATTACCATCCATCTCCAGTGAAGCCAAGAAAACCATTTAGGCACCCTAGGCATTTGTGAAAATTTGTCTATGATATGATGGATATTGTCCAACTGTACTTGAACAGTCTGAGAGAAATCAGACAAATTAAAGCAACCCATTTCTGGGATCTGTTCACATCCCATATGTTCTTTTAACCGTAGATAGTCTATAGTCGTAAGATATTGGAGTGCTACACCTTGCACCCCTCCCAACTCCTGATTGAGTTCCAACAGTACAGATCCAGTCAAATTCGTTGTCTCACTGTATGCACATGCCAGCCTAGACATCTCCCTCCTCATTCCAATGGCAAGTCCAGGAAACGGTGGGGTGGACGCAGCCACAATCACAGCATCGCCCGGATCCCTGTGGACGCTTTTTGATGATCATCCCCCAGCACGAGTCCTCCAGAGAGTGCTGATGCTGGAAGCTCCTCCTCATATCGTATCTTAGTTCGTTTTCTGGGTATCCAAGCTAGGCCTTGATCTTCTGCATAGAAACAAACAGACCCTTTGCCCACACTTTGACATGCCCTCTATACCACTGTGTAGAACTCATTGGAGGTCAGCACACAGGAACTGCTTTTTTTATTTTTTATTTTTTATTTATTTTTATTAAGAGAAAGGAATATTATCAGAAAATAGTACCTCCATAGCTCATCATCTGACACCCTTTAAGTGATCAACATAAAGGATATTTAATGCATGCATTAATCTTTCATTTACCAACTGTTTTATCCTATCAAGGAGTAAACCCCCTTTTCTTTCTTTCTTTTTTTTTTTGAGAGGGCATCTCTCATATTTATTGATCAAATGGTTGTTAACAACAATAAAATTCAGTATAGGGGGGTCAATGCTCAATGTACAATCATTAATCCATCTCAAGCCTAACTCTCGTCAGTCTCCAATCTTCTGAAGCATAACGAACAAGTTCTTACATGGTGAACGAATTCTTACATAGTGAATAAATTCTTACGTGGTGAACAGTACAAGGGCAGTCATCACAGAAACTTTCGGTTTTGATCACACATTATGAACTATAAACAATCAGGTCAAATATGAATATTCATTTGATTTTTATACTTGATTTATATGTTGATCCCACATTTCTCCCTTTATTATTATTATTATTATTATTTTTAATAAAATGCTGAAGTGGTAGGTAGATGCAAGATAAAGGTAGAAAGCATAGTTTAGTGTTGTAGGAGAGCAATTGTAGATAATCAGGTGTGTGCCTGTAGACTATGTGCTAATCCAAGCTAGACAAGGGCAATAAACCATCCACGGATGCAGAAGCTTTCTCTCAAAGCAGGGGGGATGGGGTTCTGAGCCTCACCTCTGTTGATCCCCAATTTCTCACCTGATGGCCCCCCTGCAACTGTGCCTGTCTTAGGTTGTTCCTCCCTTGAGGAATCTTACTCGTCTCTGGCTAACCAGTCATCTTCCGGGGCCATACAGGGAAATGTAAAGTTGGTAAGTGAGAGAGAAGCAATATTGTTTGAAAAGGTTAGCTTTTTACTTCTTTGCAGATTTATGCCCTGTGGCTTCTATGCCCAGCACTTGTCTCGAGGTATCTTTACCACCTGGAGGAATTATGATACTCGGTAACTTCAATATGAGGCACGAATTCTATTTAAGGGTTGTAATTAGGAAGGAAGAAAAAAAGCTATAGATGTAGCATATGAAGGAAACATGGGAGGATTGATTATTTCTTTGATATATCTTCTTGTAGAGTACCTTAAGTATGTATAGGTTTTAAACTACTAACTAATTTGTACACACATATTAACATAATAGGAATACGGTGACATAAACAAAGCAAATCTATAATTACCATCCATCTCCAGTGAAGCCAAGAAAACCATTTAGGCACCCTAGGCATTTGTGAAAATTTGTCTATGATATGATGGATATTGTCCAACTGTACTTGAACAGTCTGAGAAAAATCAGACAAATTAAAGCAGCCCATTTCTGGGATCTGTTCACCTCCCATATGTCCTTTTAACCGTAGATAGTCTATAGTCATAAGATTTTGAAGCGCTACACCTTGCACCCCTCCCAACTCCTGGTTGAGTTCCAACAGTACAGATCCAGTCAAATTCGTTGTCTCACTGTATGCACATGCCAGCCTAGACATCTCCCTCCTCATTCCAATGGCAAGTCCAGGAAACGGTGGGGTGGATGCAGCCACAATCGCAGCATCGCCTGGATCCCTGTGGAGGCTTTTTGATGATCATCCCCCAGCACGAGTCCTCCAGAGAGTGCTGATGCTGGAAGCTCCTCCTCATATCATATCTTAGTTCATTTTCTGGGTATCCAACCTAGGCCTTGATCTTCTGCATAGAAACAAACAGACCCTTTGCCCACACTTTGACATGCCCTCTATACCACTGTGCAGAACTCATTGGAGGTCAGCACACAGGGACTGCTTTTTTTTTTTATTAAGAGAAAGGAATATTATCAGAAAAGAGTACCTCCATAGCTCATCATCTGACACCCTTTAAGTGATCAACGTTAAGGATATTTAAAGCATGCGTTGATCTTTGATTTACCAATAGTTTTATCCTATCAAGGAGTAATCCCCCTTTTCTTTCTTTCATTCTTTCTTTTTTTTTTTTAATCTTTAATCTACACTTACATGAAGAGTACTGTGTTTACTATGCTCTCCCCTATATCAGGTCCCCCCTAACAACCACATGACGGTTACTGTCCATCAGCTTAGCAAAATGTTGTAGAATCCCTACTTGTCCTCTCTGTGTTGTGCAGCCCACCCTCCCCTTTCTCCCTCCCCCCATGCATGCTAATATTAATACTCCCCTTCTTCTCCCCCCCCTTATCCCTCCCTGCCCACCCATCCTCCCCAGTTCCTTTCCCTTTGGTAACTGTTAGTCCATTTTTGGGTTCTGTAATTCCGCTGCTGTTTTGTTCCTTCAGTTTTTCCTTTGTTCTTATACTCCTCAGATGAGTGAAATCATTTGGTATTTCTCTTTCTCTGCTTGGCTTATTTCACTGAGCATAATACTCTCCAGCTCCATCCATGTTGCTGCAAATGGTAGGATTTGCCCTCTTCTTATGGCTGAATAATATTCCATTCTGTATATGTACCACATCTTCTTTATCCATTCATCTACCGATGGACATTTTCAGAAACCCTCTGAAATATAGGTTGGTAGAATTTCAATATTTTGGAATTTACTGAGGCTCTTTTTGTGAGCTAGTATGTGGTCTATTCTGGAAAATGTTCCATGTGCACTTGAGAAGAATGTATATCCTGTTGCTTTTGGATGTAGAGTTCTATAGATGTCTGTTAGGTCCATCTGTTCTAGTGTGTTGTTTAATGCCTGTGTGTCCTTACTTATTTTCTGCCCGGTGGATCTATCCTTTGGGGTGAGTGGTGTGTTGACGTCTCCTAAGATGAATGCATTGCAGTCTATTTCCCTCTTTAGTTCTGTTAGTATTTGTTTCACAAATGCTGGTGCTCTTGTGTTGGGTGCATATATATTTAGAATGGTTATATCCTCTTGTTGGACTGAGCCCTTTATCATTATGTAGTGTCCTTCTTTATCTCTTGTTACTTTCTTTGTTTTGAAGTCTGTTTTGTCTGATATTAGTACTGCAACCCCTGCTTTCTTCTCACTGTTGTTTGCCTGAAGTATGTTTTTCCATCCTTTGACTTGTAGTCTGTGCTTGTCTTTGGGTTTGAGGTGAGTTTCTTGTAAGCAGCACATAGATGGGTCTTGCTTTTTTATCCATTCTATTACTCTGTGTCTTTTGATTGGTGCATTAAGTCCATTTACATTTAGGGTGACTATTGAGAGATATGTACTTATTGCCATTGCAGGCTTTAGATTCGTGGTTACCAAAGGTTCAAGGTTAGCCTCTTTAGTATCTTACTGCCTAACTTAGCTCGCTTATTGAGCAGTTATATACACTGTCTGGAGATTCTTTTCTTCTCTCCCTTCTTACTCCTCCTCCTCCATTCTTCATGTGTTGTGTGTTTTGTTCTGTGCTCTTTTTAGGGGTGCTCCCATCTAGAGCAGTCCCTGTAGGATGCCCTGTAGAGGTGGTTTGTGGGAAGCAAATTCCCTCAGCTTTTGCATGTCTGGGAATTGTTTAATCCCACCATCATATTTAAATGATAGTCGTGCTGGATACAGTATCCTTGTTCAAGGCCCTTCTGTTTCATTGCATTAAATATATCATGCTATTCTCTTCTGGCCTGTAGGGTTTCTGTCGAGAAGTCTGATGTTAGCCTGATGGGTTTTCCTTTATAGGTGACCTTTTTCTCTCTAGCTGCCTTTAAAACTCTTTCCTTGTCCTTGATCCTTGCCATTTTAATTATTATGTGTCTTGGTGTTGTCCTCCTTGGATCCTTTCTGTTGGGGGTTCTGTGTATTTCCATGGTCTGTTTGATTATTTCCTCCCCTAGTTTGGGGAAGTTTTCAGCAATTATTTCTTCAAAGAGACTTTCTATCCCTTTTCCTCTTTCTTCTTCTTCTGGTACCCCTATAATAGAAATGTTATTCCTTTTGGATTGCTCACATAGTTCTCTTAGTGTTGTTTCGTTCCTGGAGATCCTTTTATCTCTCTCTATGTCAGCTTCTATATGTTCCTGTTCTCTGGTTTGTATTCCTTCAATGGCCTCTTGCATCTTATCCATTCTGCTTATAAATCCTTCCAGGGATTGTTTCACTTCTGTGATCTCCTTCCTGACATCTGTGATCTCCCTCCAGACCTCATCCCATTGCTCTTGCATTTTTCTTTGCATCTCATCCCATTCCTCTTGCATTTTTCTCTGCATCTCTTTCAGCATGTTCATGATTTTTATTTTGAATTCTTTTTCAGGAGGACTGGTTAAGTCTGTCTCCTTCTCAGGTGTGGTCTCTGTGATCTTTGTCTGCCTGTAGTTTTGCCTTTTCATGGTGTTAGAGATAGTTTGCAGAGCTGGTACGAGTGACAGCTGAAAGAGCTTTCCTTCTTGTTGGTTTGTGGCCTTCCTCTCCTGGGAGAATAGCGACCTCTAGTGGCTTATGCTTGGCAGCTGTGCGCAGACAGGGCTTCTGCTACCTGCTCTGTTGCTATGGAGTTTATCTCCGCTGTTGCTGTGGGCATGTCCTGCCTGGGGCTGCTCCTCCAAAATGGTGGAGCCCTGTTGGAGGGGGAGCCGCTGGGAGGCTATTTATCTCCGTAAGGGGCCTCTGTGCTCCCTGCTGCCCATGGGGTTAGAGTGCCCAGAGATCCCCAGATTCCCTGCCTCTGGGCTAAGTGTCCTGTCCTGCCCCTTTAAGACTTCCAAAAAGCACTCTCCAAACCAAAACAACAACAGCAACAACGAAAGAGGAAAAAAAAAAAAAAAGGAAAAAACACGCGATTTTCTTTGTCCTCAGGCGCTGGTCTCAGGCACCCACTCACCGTTCTTGTTGCCTTGTTTCCCTAGTATTGGGGTCCCTGTCCCTTTAAGGCTTCCAAAAAGCACTCGCCAAAAGAAAAAAAAAGGAAGAAACGTGCGATATTGTTTGTCCTCAGGCACCGGTCTCAGGCACCCGCTCACCAGTCTTGCTGCCCTGTTTCCCTAGTATTGGGGTCCTGTCCCTTTAAGGCTTCCAAAAAGCGCTCGCCAAAAAAAAAAAAAGGGAAAAACGCGTGATTTTCTTTGTCCTCAGGCGCCCGTCTCAGGCACCCACTCACTGGTCTTGCTGCCCTGTTTCCCTGGTATTAGGGTCCCTGTCCCTTTAGGGCTTCCAAAAAACACTTGCCAAAAAAAAAAAGGGAAAAATGCGCGATTTTCTTTGTCCTCAGGTGCCGGTCTCAGGCACCCGCTCACCGGTCTTGCTGCCCTGTTTCCCTAGTATTGGGGTCCCTGTCCCTTTTAGGCTTCCAAAAATCACTCGCCAAAAAAAAAAAAAAGGAAAAACGTGCAATTTTCTTTGTCCTCAGGCACCGGTCTCAGGCGCCCGCTCACCAGTCTTACTGCCCTGTTTCCCTGGTATTGGGGTCCCTCTCCCTTTAGGGCTTCCAAAAAGCAGTCGCCAAAAAAAAAAAAACCGCTCCGGTTTCTTTCCACCCGCCGGGAGCCAGGGGGAGGGGTGTTCGGGTCCTGCCGGGCCGGGGCTTGTATCTTACCCACTTCACGAGGTGCTGGGTTCTCGCAGGTGTGGATGTGGTCTGGATGTTGTCCTGTGTCCTCTGGTCTCTATTTTAGGAAGAGTTGTCTTTGTTATATTTTCATAATTCTATGTGGTTTTGGGAGGAGAGTTCCACTGCTCTACTCACGCCGCCATCCTGGCTCCAGAGAGGGAAGTTTTGAGGGTGAGAACCTTTGGACTATGTCTGATACCCCAGAACATGTGGAATGAATGTAGAGGGGATTATCAAGGACGGAAGTTAGCATGGACTGTTTATATGGATAATAGCCTGGAGTGTGCTTGAACACCTCCTGACTGGGCCCTGTGCCCTCAAAGCAGGGGTATGGCTATAACGACTGATGCAGGTCTCAAGCCTTGGGGTCTTTCTGACCTTGGGGCTCCTGCCGTCGGACGGGGCTCACTCCTGGTGCAGCAGACACCAAGGAGGGCTGGGTGTCAGCTCTACACTTACTCTGTCAAGGAGCTTCTCTTATTGATTTAGAGCTCGGCATTAAAAGAAGGTGTAGCAAAATATACATAGCATAAAATTTACAATTTTAACTATTTTTAAGTGTACAGTTCAGTGCCAGCAATCACCTCTATACATCCCCAGAACTTTTTCATCTTCTCAAACTGAAACTCCATGCACAGTAAACCAAAATTCCTCATTTCTCCATGATTTGGCCCTTTGAAGACCTCTTTAGAAGTTTTCAGTTGGTTTGAGAAATGTTATTTGCTGTATAAATTTGGTGTGAGTCCCTAGATAGTTTGAAACAAAAAAACTTCCTCTGGTCCGATCTTAGTACCTTTTGGTTGCTCTTTTTACTAAGAGCTAAGAACAATTCAGGTAAGGCTTAGGAAAAACGCAGCCTAGTCCGGGTTTCCTAGGAATGGGAGGCAGAGGCGAGCTTCCACACAAAGGCTTTATTTGGAGGTGGGACCCCAGGGCAGCAAGACTGAGGGAAGCAGTGAGGTGAAGCAGCGAAGGAGAAAACATAAGTAGAAGGTACGTGACAAGCTAGTAACAGCTTTCAAAGAAGACATAGCCAGGTTTGAGTCAGATGGGTTATTTTTCAGACGGGTCCTGTGGAACTATTGCGCCTGGGAGGGGAAGGAGAAGGGAGAGATCTGTCTGTTATTCCCACACTGTTTCCTGCCTTTCACTGGCCAGTTTACTCCAGGGGGCTTCTGAACCCGGTCAGGGAGTGTGAGGCCACAGGAGACGGCTGCTCTCTATACAGTGGAGAACAAACAAAGCAAACAACGTGAGCTACAAAATCATAGTTTTAAAGAACACCCTTCAAATGCTGAAGAAGCAAAGAAAACTAAATGAAGTAAATATAAAAAAGTAACAAGCCCTTCCTGGTGGGGAGGAGAACATGGGTGCTTCTGTCTCTGGCTGGGGGTGAAGCGGGAAAGCTGAGCGAATCTCTCAGTGCCTTTGCTGAATGTGCAGTGAAGCTGGGGATGCTGCAGCAGCGACGAGGGAAAAGCTTCAGAGACGTGCTGGACCTTCACAGGCTGTACTGAAGTTGGCGGTATGGTGGGCAGAGAGCTGCCTTTTGAAGGATGAAACCCAGGGAAGAACTTCAGAACACAGAGAATCCTCAGCAGTCAACAGGCCAAAACATGATTTAGAAAACTGATGACTTAGCTGTATAGCACCAGAGACCCCAGAATCGCCCTCTGCTCATATCACTGTTTCAAAGAAACTCCTGATCCCACCCTCAAAACATCTCAGCTAATGGCAAATCAAATCTAACTCAAGATGCAACAAAATCAGGTCCAGCTCAGCTTCATATTAGGTTGGCTCCATGTCCTGCTGTCGCGCGCCCCGTCCTCGCCGGCAAGAACAGCACGCAACAACAGCAGGATTCTTCTGCAGAAAGCTTTATTCTTCAGCTCTTTGTGAAACAAATGCATTGGGCAGGACCCAGAGGGGAAGGAGAGGCTTGCTTATATAGTTCTCATGCTCTGACCTGGTTGGTGCGGCTCCATACGCTTCATTAGCATAACAATTTGGTGGGTCTCATTGGTCCTTATGCCAAGGCGCAATTAGCATGTGGTTTAGTGGCGTGGGATGTTTTGTCACTAGGAAGTTCGGGGCTTTCCGGCTGCCCTGCATTGGGCGCCATTTTCTGAGCGCGGCTGCCAACATCTCCCCCTTTTTTGTCTAATAGAAGCTCAAGGCGGAACTTGCCAGCAGAGGCGGAGACAGAGGCCTGACCTCCATCACACTTTCTGATGCCCCTTTTTTGGAGAGGGGTTCTGGGCATCTACCCCTATGCAGTCAGGCATGCCTCTCAGAGGGGCCCAAGACCTCTTGCAGTGCTTTGCCTCGCATCCTCTGGCTGGCGTTGGGACCACTTGGTACAAAGGGTTTGGACCTTTTTTCTCAACCCTCTTGCACCATGAGCTTCACAGAGAAGGCTGCGAGCAAGCACTGAGGTCCTCGGACCTGGTGCAATGCCACTTGGGCTCAGGGTGCAGGAGCAACCTCAGGCTAAAGCCGGGCTTCCTTCTCAAGCATGTTGAGCCATATTTGGGGAGAGGCGCCAACGTCTATCGCCATTAGGGCTTGAGCAAGGACCACTTTGTCTCGCTTATGTTGGTTGCGGAGCCTGCATAACAACCAGAGTAGGAGCATGAGACCTCCAAGCATGAACACGCCCATCCCAGCCATGCCCGCCCACTCCTTGACGTGGGAGAGAGCTCTGAGGAACCAGGAAGAGAGTCCTTCTGCTACGGAGATATCTAGACGGGTGGAGTTGATGTGGATTATTTCTCGCCGCAGTTCTTCTAGTGCCCCATCGAAGTCTTGGGACCAGTTTCCTGAAAGATACTGGGACAGGTCTCGTGACAGATTAGTGAAAGCATTTAATACTTCTGTTAGTGATCCTGGCTTGTTTGTGGCTCTGTAATATGGCTGTGGCTAGGCCCGCGTTGGTGAGTGGTCCTCCTATTTCTCTACAGGCTTTCAACCAAGCGTGTATCCCTTTCTGTTTCCAGGGTGTTATCGCCTGTCTGCATTCCTTGGTACATTGTTCAAACACTAATTGCTCCACTAGGGGCATCGCTTGTTCCTGATCTCCAAATATTCTGCCTGCGGCCTCCATCATACGAGCGACAAAGTCAGAAAATGGCTCGCTCGGCCCTTGAATAATTTTTGACAAATTGCCTGACACTTCTCCTTTGTTGGTGAGGGCTTTCCATGCCTTGGCGGCGCACGTGTTTATTTGTGCGTATACTTGTAAGGGGAAGGCGGTCTGGTTGGCTACCCACTGTCCTTGGCCCGTCAGCATATCATATGACCACGCAGGCTGTCCCTCGGCTGCGTTTGCGCGTCCGATATTGCGGGCCATACTGATATCATGCCACAGTGCCTTCCATTCTATGTACTGCCCCATACTAGAAAGGCATGCCTTAGTTACATACTGCCAGTCTGCGGGTGTCATTGCTGTCTCTGTTAGTCTTTCAATCTGTGCTATGGTGTAGTTAGCACTGACTCCATAAGCCCGAACAGACTCCGCTAACTCCTTAACTTGTTTATGGCTCAGGGGCTGGTGAGAGCGTACGCCATTATCCTCAAATACAGGAAACATTTGTCTAATTGCCTGAAGAGTATCTGGGTGGCAAAAAGAGAGTGCGCCGCTCACGTAAGGTGGCGGGGCAAAGGGCGTCGGGGGACACCCTGCTCTCATTTTTTCCTTGGTCCGCTTTTCAACTTTGCTGGTTCCCTTACTTCTGTACTCTGCGGTTCTATTTTCTTCCCCTTCCTCTGCGGACGTTAATTCCTCCTCAGATTCCCTACTGGAGAGTTGGAGGTCCCTCAACTCTTTCCAGGGGTATTTACTATTTTCTCCGAGGCGATCGTCACTCGCTTCTCGGGGCTCTTTCGCTTTTGCCCTAGGCGGGCTTTCTCCCTCACTCTGGGGTTTCTTTACTTTCGTTTTTGTGGCCTTTTTTCGGCCACGAGCTCGCTCTGTCTCCCGTTCCGTTTCTGACATGCTCTCTTGGATGTCTGTCAAGGCTCTCTGACCTTCTTTTATTACCTTTTCACACCTCTCATCTTGCAGGCAAGCTCTAATCAGTTTCCAGAGGGGTCTGGTGCCTCCCCTCAGGCTGCCTTCTTCCTCCTCTCTATCAAGATCTTTCCCCAACTTGTCCCAGCTCGGGATTGAGAGGGACCCTGAACAAATAAACCAGGGGGCCACACGGTCTATCTCCTTTACAAAAGATCCTAAGACTTTGCTGGAGACCCTCAAGTTTCGCTCTTTGAGAGCTGTCTGCAGCGCCGTGACTAATGACGGTGCATTCCCCATGGTGCCTCCTTATTTACAGAGAACCATCAGCCACTATCCTAAAAAGCGCGTCTCTCGGAACTTACCCCTCCGGGTTTTCTTCTGTCCTGCAGTTCTGAATCCTCTCCAGATGTCTGAAGGGTCCTCCCTGTGCCGGTGATGTTCTGGTTCCCGGGTTTCGGCACCACTTGTCGCGCGCCCCGTCCTCGCCGGCAAGAACAGCACGCAACAACAGCAGGATTCTTCTGCAGAAAGCTTTATTCTTCAGCTCTTTGTGAAACAAATGCGTTGGGCAGGACCCAGAGGGGAAGGAGAGGCTTGCTTATATAGTTCTCATGCTCTGACCTGGTTGGTGCGGCTCCATACACTTCATTAGCATAACAATTTGGTGGGTCTCATTGGTCCTTATGCCAAGGCGCAATTAGCATGTGGTTTAGTGGCGTGGGATGTTTTGTCACTAGAAAGTTCGGGGCTTTCCGGCTGCCCTGCATTGGGCGCCATTTTCTGAGCGCGGCTGCCAACATCCTGCACTGGCAGGTTAGCATAAGTGGGAAGCTCTTTTCAAGATGTGTGTTATTATTACTTCAGTCTCTATAGTTCTTCATGTAAAATGCCAAGCATACCATTACCTTGATAAACAGCATTTACAAAAAACCTACAGCTAACACCATTTTTACTGTTGAAAGATTGAATGTTTGCCCCCTTAGATTGGGAACAAGGCAAGGATGTCTGTTCTTCCCTCTCCTACTCAATGTAGTGCTGGACGTTCTAGCCAGTGAAAGAGTGAAGAAAAGGAAATAAAAAGTATACAGATTGGGAAGGAAGAGTCCCTACTGCAGATGTAGCTTCCAAAGAATCTATTTGAAAAACTCAGAAAACCCCAGAACTAATATGTGAGTTTCATAAGTTCACAGGATACAAGACAGATGTATGAAAATCAATTTTAGCCATGAAAATGTGGATACCACAGTTAAATATACAATATTATTTATAATTACTCAAAAAATTAAATACTGAAGCTGTAAATTACAAAGTGCTGATAAATAAAAAAATCCAGATAAATGAGAAGACAACCATGCTCAACATGGTGAAAATGTCAGTTGTCCTTAAGTTAATCTTTGGGTCCAATGTAATTCCTATCAAAATCTCAGCAAGATTTTTTGTATATATATTCAAGATTATTCTAAAATTTATATGTCAAAAAGGATATATAGGCAAAAAGTACATGAAAGGGTGTTCAACGTTATTAGCCTTTGGGAAAGTGCAGATTAAAACCACAGTAAGATATTGTCACACACCTATAAGAATGTCTAAGATAAAATATAGTGATAATGCCAAATATTACTGAGGATGTGGGGACACTGGATCACTCACACCGTTGTTGGGGCTGTCAAGTGGTCCCATCACTCTGTAGGACAGAGTGGAGAGCAGTTTGGCAGTGTCTTAAAAAACTACTGAGTAATTCTTCTAGAGAAATGAAAATTTATGTTCACCCAAAACTTGTACACAAATTCTTAGAAAGCCTTATTTGTAATAGCCAAAAAGTAGAAAAAAACCAGATGTCCATCAATAGTAAATTGTTGAACGAATTGTGGTACATTCCTTCCAAGAAATCCTACTCAACTATAAAAAGGAATGGACTATTGATACACATGACAACCTTGCTGAACCTCCAGAGCATTACGTGGAGTGAAAAAAGTCAATCCCCAACGGGTATGCACTGTAATTATTGCATTTATAGATAAAATTCTAGAAATGTAGAAATAGTTTAGTTGGCAAATAAATTGGTTGGCAGAGTTAAGTACAGGGTGGGGTGGAGGGAAGTGGGTGTAGCTATAAAAGAGCAACAGGATCATTTTGGTGATGAAAATTTTCTGTATCTTGACTGTGTCAATATGGATATCCTGATTGTGACATTTGCACTATGGCTTTAATTATATTACCAGTGAGGGAAATTGGTAAATGGTGTGTGGAATCTCTCCTTATTATTCCTTATACCTGCATGTGAATGTACAATCACCTTGAAATAAAGTGTCAATTAAAGTAATGAGAAAAGGGAACACCAGAGGGGAAACTGTTCTCATTGACTAAATCCATAATTACTAAACTAAACAAATATAGATAGATAGACAGCCAAAATGAGCAATAAAGTCAAGGAAATATCTCAGAATATAGAGGCAAAAGTCAAAGAAGAAATTTCAGGAGAAAAATAATACACAGAAAAGTTCAGTATGGAAGGAAAATCCAGTATTCAACTACTGGAAACATCTCAGGAGGGACAGAATGAAGTGGAAGGGAGGAATTTATCCAAGAAATAATGGAAATGGATTTTTCAGAGTCGAAGTAGCATATGAGTGGATACATACCTAATGCTATCTCTGTGAAATCTGAGAACTCCATGCAGGCTTAGAAGCATGCCCAGTGTCACAACAAGCAGTAAACCCCAGAGCTGGGGATCGGATTTAGTAGTCCAACCTCAGAGTTTCTTCTCCTAAGCTCTCTTTATATTGAAAACATGTAATTAGAAATACCAGGTTTGGTAAAATATGGTATCAAAAAAAAGGATAGGTCCAAATTTGAAGCAAATTAAAATGAGGCATGATCTTAAGGAAATGATGGAACATAAGAAATGAAACTTATGTGGACCTTGGTCCTGGTGCATGTCCTGGCCCTGCAGGGATGGTGTTTGCATAGTGTGGGTGGTATAAATGCTTCTGACTGGTGTTCACCATTGGCGTGAACCCCATGAGTCTTATCTGCTCATAGAACATACTGGTGTGGTCATTAATTTCTTTGATGATCATGTTCTTCTACTTTATTTGTTGCTGTGTCTGAGTATTATTTGTATAAAAACAAACTTTAAAAATAATCCAAATATCTACTGGTAGAACACAGAGAACAAATAAAAACTAATTTATGTTCAAGAGCTCATGCTATCTTTGCCAAAGTTACCTAGAGATTGTGGGCAGTCCTGGCAGCATGTAGCTGTATTAAAACCTGTTGCTTCCCTTCAGTTTTAGTCATATTTTGAATGGCAGATGGCTCTTCCACTTGTCAAAGGGAATGCTAGCACATAGCATTAACTTTAATGTTTTCCAACAAGTGGGAAATTACCACTGGTCTGTGTTTGATCTAACCTGGACTGACTGACACAGGATGTTATACTGGAGATTCTTTATAAATGTATAAATTGTCCATTGAAAACAAGGCACAGCTTTAAAAAATGTTCTTGTTCTGTCTCTAGATTCATATACCATCTTTCCATGTAGGATTATGCAGATATGTCAAGGCAGGCAATAGACATTTATATGCACACAATCAACCCCTATTTGCTCCTCTAAATGGCTTGAGCTGGAGCACTGGCACCTAGGACCTCTTTCTCCCTACCACATGGAACCCGTGCCATGGATGGGGTGCCATCAAAGACTCCTAGCATCTTATTACATTGCTGCAACACCTGTTGACATCTGAATAGTAGTCTCACATTCTTAATGTTAAGTGAACCCCGCAATGACCACATGAGATGCTGAGGGAACATGGTGACTGACTTCATTTAGGGCAGATGTGGCTGACTTCCTTCACCTCTTCCCTGCCAATGATAAGGCACAGACAGGCAAATGGGTTCCTACCCTTTTCCAAAGCCATTTGGAGTTAAGGAGACCTGAGGTGGTGGCTTCTTTGGGAGTCAGGGGCTTCTGGCAGTGATTTCCCAGGTCCTGAGAACGAACCTCAGGGGAGAGAGTGGTCCTGCTTCTCCCTCTGGACACTCCACCGCCGTGTGTTCACGAGGTGCCTGGAGCCATTTCCTGCCTGAGTGTGGGCAGTCTGAGCGCTGTTGATGGTGGCAGAACTCACCGAGGGAGGCGACAGTCCTGGGCGACACTCCTGGGCCCTGGTGCCCGCTGAGTCCTGACTTGCTTGCCTCTGCCTGCTGGCCGCCAGCAAGCGCCTTCCCCTGTTGTCAGTGCTACCTTGTGGTGCATCTTCCTTTCCTTGCAGCCAGAAGCCCTGAGATCAGTATAACAGAAATGGGCAGAGACTTGGGTGGAGGCTTGCTGCTTGGCTGCCCTGCGCGCCCCCACGGTCGTCCCTGCTGCTTCCCTTTACTGTCATGCTCACTCCATCACTCAGCCTCTCTGCCAGTCTCAGTTTGCCGACCAATAAGACTTGAGGGAAACCTGTTTGGGAGCTCTTTTGCCCTTCTGATAAAAATATTCTGGTACCAGTTCGTCTCCATGCTTGCTACTTTAGAAATGGCCGTGATCATCTGTGACGGGAGGGCGAGGCCGAGAGAATGGGGGAGTTCAGCCTCCGATAGCACAAGACCCTGGACTGAAGCTCCCCAGCCCTCTGCCCCCACCTTCTGGCTGTGCGGGAGGAGGCAGTTTCCCTGTGTACATGAGCTGCTGTGGTCAGGTTTTCTGTTGCTTGTAGCTGAAAGTATCATTACAGGAACAGGGCTCAGGGAGACTACATCAGTTAATATTCTCTGTCCAAGGTGACCAGGCCTCCAAGAGGAAGGACAGCTGAGTGCAAAGGGCTGACTGGAGGCTGGGTCCGGGGAAGGAGGACAGGAGATGTGCGGTGTCGAGCGGGCTCTGGGGCACCTCAGTCCCCATGGTGTCTGCCTGCTACATTCCTGGGAAGGTGCGGAGGAGCCAGGTGTGCAATGGCTGAGCAGCTGCCCCATGTGACAGAGCTCAGCCCGGCCCCTGCTCATGTCTCTGCTTTATCTCCTTCTAAGGGAAGAACGTGAGCTAGAGAGCTCCTCATCCTGCCCAGGTCATCACGCAGGCTTCTGACTGCTGAGGAAGATCAGAGAGAGAGGGAGGCCTGTGTCCCCACCCAGCCCCCTCATCCTGCCCAAGTCATCACACAGTCGGGACCAACTGCTCCCCCTTCCCTTGGATCCTTGGAAGCCTCCCCACTCCATTCCCTGGATCCAGAAGTGCTCCGGAACAAATTCACTCACTAAGCGGGGTCACCCCAGCAATGTGAAACAGGCAACAGAAAGGGCCTTTGATTTTCTGCAGGTGGCGGTTGCAGACAAGGAATTCCTACCGACTGCAGCAGAATGAGGTGCTTTGATGCAGGCAGGGCCTGCCTGCCACTTGAAATGGAAAACAAGGGGTGGTTTTTTAATCATTAATCCCTAACAGGAGAGAAGAAAAGTGCTGCCTTTTATTTTTAGAGCTCACACAGGTTATTGAACACAACCCTGGATCACATGTTAAGCTCTGTGTTGTCCAGAAACAGAGCTCTCCACTGAATTCCTGGAGTAGCAGTGTTTGGGGGTGGCAGGGTTAGCACTGCCCAGGCGCTGAGGTGCATGCTCTGCCATGGAGGCCAGCAGGGCAGGGCCCCACAGGGAACATGGGCTTCCCTGTGGAACAGTTTTATCAGGCTTGGGAAGTACTCCCCAGCAGGATAGCTCGCACGATATGTGGACTCTCACTGGTGAGTCTCCTTGCGCAGAGGAGGGCCATGGGATAGAAGCATCAGTGTGACAGCACAGAGGGGAGGCGGTGTGGGCCCCTGACGGCTGTGGGGTTTGTACATTGCCATCTGCTCAGTTCCCTTCAGATGCTCTGCGTGGCTGTCTGCAGAAAGACCTCCCTCCCTGTCTGATCTTCCTCAGGAGTCAGACACCTGGTTCCAGTCCTGGGAAGGCCACTTCCCAGCCCTGACAGTGTAGCATGTGGCCTCTCTGTGCCTCAGTCTCTTCATGGGGACACGGGGGACCTCAGCGTTGTGAGGAGGGTGAGATGACTGAGAGCATGCCCAGCCTTTAGAATGCTGTTGGCTCAGACATGCCGTCGCCTCCTTAAACCCTTCTCCCGCAGAACTCACACCTGGCTCCAGGCCTGCATATGCCCAATGCTCGGCTGAAGCTGGTTGTTGCATCTCATTCTACTTGGTGCCTCCTTCTCTTCGTTTGCAGCTCCCTCAGGGAAGCCTCCCTGGCTGTGGCCTGGTGAGCCCTGAGCATTTGCTCTGGGCCTCCTATCTTGTGCCTGCTGTGCAGCGCCTATGTGGCGTCTCTGTCCTGCCTTTCTAAGAACAGTTTCCCTGCGAACTCCCAGAGGATATGGCCTGATCTGTCTGCGGAGAGTGGCTGGCTGGGGAAGAAGGGGGAGCTGTCTTGGGTCAGAAGCTAACAAGATGCTAGTGGAAATCTGGGCCAAGTCGGGGGTGGTTCAGGCACAGGCATATTTCAGAACCATTGCTGGAAATCCAGACTCACTTCTGACCATGTCTGAGACACAAGAGGTTTCAGAATGTGCCTAGAATCCTGGAATTACCCACAGAAGTTTTCTATCATTACCATAACAGATAAACATAGGAGATTTGCTGTCTTACAGTCCTGGCCTTCCAGGTAAGGATCGCCCAGCTGGGTCTCTGCTTAGAGCCTCAGGACGCCAAGAGCAGGGTGTCCTCAGGCCGGGCGTCCTTCTGGAAGCTCTGGGGATGGGTCTGCTTCTGAACTAGCTCAGGCTGTTTCCCTGATCCTGTTCCTTGCTGGCCCCTGGCTGAAGCTGCCCTTAGCTCCTAGAGGCCTTGCTGGTCCCAGCACTTGGGCCTGAATCTCAGAGTCAGCAACGGTGTGTAGAGGCGGGAATCCGCTGCAGGCAGGACTCTCTCTGCTCTCCTGGGATCCCTATGAGATCTCTATGATTCCACCCTGGGAATCTCCAACATGGGATCTCTCGGATTCTCCCTCTGAGGCTTCTCTTCTGCTTCTCGCTGGAGAAAGTTCTCTGCTTTTAGGGGTTCACTGGACTCAGTGGGCCTACCCACATAATCTAGAGTAATCCCTTTATCCCAGGGTCCATGATTTGAATTACTTCTGCAAAGTCCCCTTTGCTATATAGGGCAACTGAATGACATAGCCATAGGTTCTGAGGATTAAGGTGTGGACTTCTTTGCAGTGAGGTGGGGGGGACAGCATGCTGCCTCCCACACCACCTAGAGCAATCCAGTGTCACTTGTAGGCTGGACTGTCCCCCAGCCAGGCTCCCTGCTTTCTTGGCAGCCACCCTAAAATCTGTCCTGTACACAGCCATGTGAGTCAGCCTGTTACACCCTTCTCTTCCTTTAGCCGTGGTCCCCCCCCACCCCCCAGTCCCCCAGCCTTTCCTAATGCTCTCTGCATAGGGCCGGATGCTCTGAAGTTCCCTGAGAAGCAGTGTGACTGTCATCAAAATGGCACAGAGCAGCACAGTGACCACATGCAAAGCAGGGCTGGCCTTGGGGACAGTGGGGCCTGCACAGGGCTTGTGCTGGGTGTGCGGCAGCACTGGGGGGAGACCCTGGAGGATTTTACTGAGCTCTTAAGATCTGAAGTCCTATACTGTTGATGCCCCAAGTATGCTTCATCCTTAGAACAAGCATGTAACTGGACACGGCATGCTGTTTCAGTGTCCTTCATGGAAGAAACCCCAGCCTAAGTCTGTATAGGGGAAAAGTAGGGAAAGTGAGGTGAGGCTCGGGCTGGCTGGGTCTTCGTGGACCTTTGCGTGGGCAGCCTGGGCTGTGGGCCTGGCAGCTGTGTGGGCTGCTGCATATTTTGGGGAGAGGGTGAGGGCCGAGTGGAGGGAAGGGCATGTGTTTTCAACTGAGTGCTGTTGGCATTTCCTGGGGCCCAGGTCCCAGGCCGTGTGTGTCCTCCAGTGGGAGACCTGCAGACCTTGTGGCTCTGAGGTTATTTATTCCATCCTCCTCTCTGTGCTGCACATTGCCAACGACACAGGGATGCTGATGCTGTCAGGCTGGTCCTCGATCCTCCTCCTCCTCCCCTGCTGCTACTCGCATTGTCCCATCTCCGAAGGCCACTCTCTCATGCTGACAAGCCATGGCAGCTCCAGATTTGTGTCCCAGTTCACCAATCCTCAGGAGGCAGAGAGAGCCTCTTCCTTAGCCATTTATGCACACATGTCAGTTGGCTGAACCTGAGCTGTGTGTGCATCCCTGAACAGAGCACTGACCTCTCTGGCAGGGGGAGAAGATGCTGATCGGCTCTGCCAAGCAGTTCACCTTCCTTGAGCCAGTCAGTGTGCTGGCTGGCCTCGGCCTCACCCCTCACCATGAGGCCTCACTTGTACGCATGTCTCCTGAAGGTCACGTGTGTCGTCAGACAGGCTCACGCAGAGACATCTTATTCCCATTGCTTACATCCATCCTTCCATACACAGAAAGGATGTCCTGGGAGGTGTGAGGGCCTGCAGTCCTGAGGAAGAAGGTTCTTGTCTGAGATTTCATTCCACTGTTCTGAGACACCCATTCCCTCTTGTGGTTGTTGCCTGGCTTATGTTTCCTCTGAAACATATATGTCACCATGTCCCACAGAGATTTGCTGACTTTCCTTATCATTTCCTCTTTTCTATCACAAAGAAAAGCTGTTATCCTTTCTGTAAATGACTTATGGTGTTTGCAAGCAGTGAATTAATCTTCTGGTTGCCAGTTTTTTGCTTTTGCAAATATTTGCAAAGCAATCACTTTGATAGTGCCTGTAAAGTAATCATCAAATCAAAAGCCTGTGACATGATCCAAATACTACAGTATAAAAGAGAATAGACGTCTATCACCAAGGTAAACTGAGATTTTATTTCACTTGTAAAATTTTGATTCCAGGTAATGGGACCCTGATTGGTGCATCCGCAAATGTTGTTTGTGCAGGAATTGCAGAGCAGCACGGCTATGGATTCTCTTTCATGGATTTTTTCAGGTACTTGAAAAACTCACTTTTAATTTCTCTTTATATACTCCCTAAGCTTGCTTAATTAAAAAAAAAACAGCACTGCATGTTGCTGAGCATTAGGACGAGCATTTTTTTTTTTAGCAATTAGAGAGACTTTGATGTAGGTGAGGTTAGCTCAGAAAAAAAACGATTGGTGTATTGTTTAGTATTGCTGGGATTAACTTCTCCACACAGAGGATGATTCAAACATTCTAAATAATTCAGATTGAGTCTAGGGGTCAGGAAATGATTATGGGCTTGCTGGTATTTCGTTATTGTTCTCCTGAAAATTCCAATAGGGACTTGCGCCTGATGTTCCCCGATGTGATGCGGTGAAAAGGCCTGCCCCTGAAAGGACCCGGGAATATTGCAGATGGAGGGTAGCCTGGGAGCCAGCATTCATGTGTGGGTGCCTCTCAGGGCAACAGAAGAGAGCTGAGGCCCAGGTGGCTGCTCCTGCAAAGAAGGACTTACCCCAAGGGAGCTGGCCCACCCTGGCATCCTGACTCCCTGTGTGCCTGCTTTTATATGGCACCACTGTATTTTGGAAGAAGGAGAGTAGGTGGAATGGAAGTTAGAGGCCATAAAATGGTGCTGCCCAAATGAACTGACATTCATTTGGTGTTGAACAAGAGTCCTGTTAAGTTCTTGCACTGTAAATTCACAGCTTGTGTATGCACAGCAATGGGCCTCAGAACAAGCCCCACTGAAGATTTTTAACAACAGCGTGGCTGAGAGGCAGAACCCCCTCACAGGGCATTGTTTGGCTGGGCTTGGGGGCAGACCCTGGCCATCACACCTGGGTGAGGACAAACATCTGTTTCTCATACATCACTGACTTTTGGCAGACTTACCATGCTGGCCATTGTTCATGAGCAATTCACACTTCTCCACAACTTTGCTGAGACATTAATTTGAATGACAGGCTTGGGAGATGAGAGCATGAAAAGGAGGCAGTAGGCTGGAGAGAGAGCCTTTGGGACACTGAACATGCATTTCTCAGCAGGGCTCAGGAGTCAGGGAGGTTCAACCCTGGAGCACAGCTAAGAAAGGGGGTTCAAAGATGAATGCTCTGAGTGGGGCAGCAATAGGAGATATCTATTTGGGCCCAACAGTTCTAGGACTCCCTCATTTGGACCAGATTCCCGATTTCTGCAGAGCTGGCAGGCTGTCATTCAAATGCCCTGCTCTCTGCTTTGCTGGCCCACCAGGCATGGGCTATACTAGGCTCACTGCTGGGCCCCAAGCAGGAAGGACTCTCATGCACATTTACCAACACTGGCTGGTCTTGCAAGTAGGCATGGGAGGCTGGTATGGATATCATGAAAGATGAGAGGACTTTGAGGACAGCAGTACTCCTTAGTCTGATATTTTGTCCAGTGTAAATCTGGAATAATAACCAGGGCATGGGCCTGTTTGAAAGGGTAGGTGTGCATGCTACTTGGGACATGCACAGAGCCAGGGTTCAGCTCTGGTGGGTCATGCATATATACACCGAGCTTTTCAAGTGGACCTTGTATTTCCACATCATGTGTGCACCTTGTGTCAGAGTCACAGCAGTAGAAGCTAGGATCTTACTTGGTAACTTGGCAACCTCAGAAGGCTTGGGGCAAGGCTACCAGTGGGCTTTCAAAGTTCATTATGAAGTGTGTCCAGCTTCTTGGATGGAGAAAAAAACGTCTCTTGTCGTCAGTGGCCAAGAGCCCTGTCTTATTTCTGTCTGGTTCTAGCTCTGCTGGTCAGGTTCTCACTGCTCAGAAATGGAAACAGGTTTCTCATTAACTAGTCATCTAATTGCAGTAAGGCTCTTACTTGCATAAAATTCTTAGTTTGTAATTGTAAATGTACTAAATTGACTTTCATCTGCCTCATTTTAAAACTTCTTTCCATAAAAAAATGGCTTTCTGTGTTACATAGTGCAAAATGTTAACTTCTTACTTTATTTTTAAAAATTACTATGTTTCTGGCTACATAAGTATGTATTCAAAGGGAAATATGAAAAAGCATAATATATAAATAACTCATGATTTTGCTACTTAGAAATAGCCACTGATAAAAATTTGGTGTGTTTTCTTACATTTTCCCTCCCTCTCATGATCCATACATATGTTAACAAAAATATATGATCATGTTGTTTCTTACCTTATAGTTTTTGCAATTTATTTTTTGCATTTTATTGGACCATTAATTATTTTTCCAAAATCAAATATTTTTATTCCTGACATGTGGGTATATTACTGTTTTATCTTTGTTGGGCATTTAGGTCACTTCCTGTTCTTTGTTATCCTAGTTGGTGCTGTGTTGAGTGTCTACACATAAAACCTGGCTTCATTCTTGGTAATTCCAGATAAATTTCCTGACATGCAATTGCTAGCTAAGTGAACAGTGTTTTAAGAATTCAGATACATGTAGACAAGTTGGCAATCAGAAACGTCACTCCACCACTTGCTTCATCGAACCTCACCAACATTTATTACGGGCATTTTAAATACTCATGGTTCATCTGACTGGCTAACAATAGATTCATGTTTTGCTTTAATTAATTCCACTGAGATTAAAGTTATTTATAAGCAGAGATTTGCATTTCCTATTTTGTAAACTTTCTATTCATATCCTTTGTGTTTGTCTTTCTATTGAGAGATTTAAATTTTTCCCAATTTTTGGAAGCTCTCTTTGCATTTAAAGGAATGACTGCTGATATGTAGTTGGAACTATGTTTTTAAGTTTATTTATGTATCTTAAATTCTATAAGGGGCTTTTCGAAATTCTGGAGTCAAAACTATGAATTTACTGGATGCCACTTACCTTTGTTTTCATTTCAGGAATGTCTTCTCCATCCCCAAACTGATAAACTTGACCCTTGAGCTCCATTTTTGTCTAGACTTCTTTCGGTTCCATTCTAATATTTTTTACTTGATTTTTTTCTTTCAAGATAATTGTAGATTCACATGCATCTGTAAGAAATAACACAGGAAAATCTCATGTACCTTTTGCTCAGATGCCCCCAGTAGAAGATTCCTAAAAAAACTATAGTACAAAATCACTACCACGATGTTGACACTGATACAGACAAGATCCAGAAGACCCATCGCCACTGGTCTCCCTCCTGCAGTCTTTTTATGGCTACACACCATGTCCCTCTCACCTCCACCCCTGCTGAACCCTTGTAGCCTTCAACCTTTACTCCACATCTAAAATTTTGTCCTTACAAAAATGCCATGTAAATGGACTCACACAATATGTCGCCTTTCTGGACTAGCTTTTTTCATTCATCATAATTGCTTCGTGATTCATCCAAATCATTTCATATACCAATATTTTGTTCCTTTAAATTGTATTCCATGTATGTAGAACAGTTTTTACTCTGTACTACATGGATGTGCCACAAGTTGTTTAATGATTCACATGTTGAAGAACATCTTTGAGGCTATTATGAATAATGCTACTGTGATGTTCATGTATACATTGTGAACATAGGTTTCCATTTCTCTGGATAAGTGCCCAGGATTGAGATTACTGAGTCATATTATAAGTGTATGGTTAATATATATATATTTTTTCTGCATGCTAGCAAGTGTGTCTTTTTTTTTTGGTATTGTTAATATACGATTACATGAGCAACATTGTG
Source organism: Manis javanica (assembly GCF_040802235.1). NCBI lineage: Eukaryota > Metazoa > Chordata > Mammalia > Pholidota > Manidae > Manis > Manis javanica. Next base: position 22,425,893 of record NC_133173.1, on the reverse strand, counting down.
ACTACTAGACTCCCCCCATCATCAAGTCCCCACCACATACCCCATTACAATCACTGTCCATCAGTGCAGTAAGATGCTATAGAATCACTACTTGGGTTCTCAGTGCTATCCTGCCTTCCCTGTGCCCCCCTGCTACATTATGTGTGCTAATCATAATGCCCCTTATTCCCCTTATCCCTCCCTTCCCAACCACCCGCCTCCCCAAGTCCCTTTCCCTTTGGCAACTGTTAGTCCATTCTTGGATTCTGTGAGTCTGCTGCTGTTTTGTTCCTCCAGTTTTTGCTTTGGTCTTATGCTCCACAGATGAGTGAAATCATTTGGTACTTGTTTTCTCCACCTGGCTTATTTCACTGAGCATAATACCCTCTAGCTCCATCCATGTTGTTACAAATGGTAGGATTTGTTTTCTTCTTATGGCTGCGTAATACTCCATTGTGTATATGTGTATGGTTAATATTTAAAGAGTTGTCAAATCAAATTATTGTTCAGCGTGGCTGCACCATTTTCCATTCCCATCAAAAGTGTATGGGAGATGCAGTGTCTTTGCATCCTTGCTAGCATTTGGGGTTGTCAAGGCTTTTAATTTTAGCTATTTTCATAGTGTGTAGTGATATATCATGTGGTTTTAATTTGATGCTCATTGCTAATGATGTTGAACATCTTTTCATATTTTTATTCATCATTTATGTGTCCTTTTCAGTGAGGTACTTGTCATGTCTTTTAGGTGTGTCTCTTATATATAGTATATTATTGGGGATTGCTGTGTGAATCAAAATAAAAATATTTTCTTTTATTAGGTGAGTTTAGCTCATCCACATTTATTGACATGACACACATTTACCCCTAAGATTTATTATATTGCTGTATATACTATGTTTCAATTGCTATGCTTCTCTATGTTATATATTTTTTGTGTTTTTTCCCTTAAAACTCGTCTTTGTAATTTGAAAGTAGAAAGGTTATATTTTTGTCCAAGTGACTACCTTTTATTCTTTTACCATGTCAAATGTGTTTAGTTTTCTTATTTAATCTTGAATATCTGGTTTGTCTATCCTTAAGGGAATCAAATCATTTGACTTCCACCAATTGCCTGTGTACTAACTGAATCATTTATTCTACTTTCCTCCATCCTTCTTATTTCTTGACCTACTCATTGAATTTTTCTACTTTCAAAGCATACAACACGTACATACTGTCCTTCCACCGTCTTCCCCATGCTTGTCTTAGATCTGCAATTAAATATGTGAAGTGCTCACTCTCAGCCCTTTGCTGAAGTGCCCCTCGTCATTTTGTGATGGATGAAGCTAATCTTTTGGAAGAGCTCAAGAACTGCTCCTGAGTATAGTATCCCTTGAGATCTTATTGAAGGGTTATTAAGAGCCAGGCGTATCTGCCTTTGAACTTCATAGATTTGTGATTTGGAGCATGATTTCTCCACTGTCTGGGGCTGATGGCCCCTGGAAGTGTGTTGGCCTCAAGCGATAATAATCATTTTGTCCTTTAATTCTACCATTTTTGCAGCACTTGAAAGAGACCAGCTTGTTTCTGCTTCATGCAGAATAATTAGGGGCTACTTAATGGCTGGAGACTAGAAAAAAGTGAGGCTGACTCATATCTGTGATGGCTGCACTTGGAGACCCAGAGACCTGGGGACTGAAATGGCCAAAGCATCCTAGACATCAGTGTGTGACTGTGTCACAGGCTCTCCCAAATTTCGGGGCAGGATAGAGGGTTGTTTACGGCACACGGTGAGGGAAACATGTAGGATAGAGTATACCAGTGCAGCCAGTTTGGAAAATGTGGCCTGCCATGTCATTTTATCTACCCCAGATTGTAACTGGTATCATCTCATAACTCACCACTTGCTTTGGTCATTCTGGGTTGGATTTTCTGTCACTGGTAACTCAAGAGTACTAATGGTACAGAAGCCCAAAGAAAAGTTACCATTTATGAACTTTTTCAGGGACTCATACTGATATGGCTGTCTCAATCAGGGGATGGATCTGATCACAGATTTTCCCTTGCTTTCTGTGTTCTGTCAGAAGGCCCAAGTTCTTATGCCTTTGAATCTCCTAGATCTGTGATTTGGGTCATGACTTGTCCACTTTGGTTTACTGTGTCATCCACTGTCTGGGGCTGATGGCCCGTCACGTAGGAGGTGGTGCTTGTCAGAATAGCGTACATATACTTGCTCAGGACTTTGTTTTATGGCTGCACTCCCGGCCCTTGCCAGGAGCTGCTGGTCCCCACGGGAGACAGGTAGAGAAGCTGCCTCAGCAACATGCTGCTGCCACCACGGGTGGATGTTCCTTCCCTGCACGACGACCAGCCGTCCAGCTGGGTATCATATCACTCAGTCGGTTCTGACACTAGCGGCCTGGGGTTAGCACAGACCCACAGTTTTAAGGGCTCAGGTTGGAGGGGAATCAGTAGGGTTGTGAGGAGGGAGGGGAACAAGGACCTCAGAGGCCCACCTGGGTAGATGATGTTTTCAATTACTCATAACTGGAGGCCCTGTGCAGGGCAGGTTTAGAAGAGGAGAATAAAGAGTCTGACTTTGGGTGTGTTAAATCTAAGTGTCGGTGAGACCGAGTCGAAGGTCTCAGGCTGGAGACTGGACAGGATGCCGACGTGGAGCTCTGAGGACTCGGATGGGTACAGAAACTGGAAGTAGGTGAAGAGTGAAGGCACGTGACTACAGGGCCGCGCTGACGCCCGGAGTGTGCACATGACGTCATTAGCCTTGGGGCCCAGGTGGAGAGAGAAGTGCAGGCCACGCTGCAAGTGGGGACCCTGGCTGTGGGGGCAGCAACCCTCCCCGTCTGAGCCCGGGTGCAAGGAGGTGGGGCAGCGACTCACCGGCTCCTGGGGCCTCAGAGGCCACAGGAGGCAGCCTTGCCCTGCCCACCCCCATCACTCTGGGGCAGCCTTCACGCGCTGGGGAATGGGCCCTGCAGCCTCCGGGCCCTGAGCCAGCCGCGGAGGGCTCTGCCCACTCTGGGACAAAGGGGTGGCGCCCAGTCCTGACTGTCTCAGTGTGTATCTGTCACCTAGGCCAGTGAGGCTGTAACATATTCATCACAGGGGCCTCCAGAAAGAGGAGCTGGGGGCCCTGTGGGGAGTCAGAGTGCCAGGCACCCTCCCTGTGAGGGAGACACTGGGGACTCCCCGTCTGCTCCTCAGCACCAGGCCCTGGGCCCGCATGCTGCTGATGGCCTAACTCTCAAAACTCAGGAAAATCTTTCAGATCCGGGGCCGTTTTGTTGATCTGATGGCACCATGTGTATTTTTCAATGGTAGTGTTATAATAAGTAAAAAATATGGTAAGTCAACTTGCTATTTTTTATTAATTGTTCATTCTAAATCATTCACTTTTCAAATACACTTTTAAATTATTTGTTTAAAAAATTGAGATTCTGACTGAAAATGACATCATCCTGATAGAACATCTTCACTTTGAGAAACTTGATGTGTTCTCCATTTACTCAGCTCTTGTTTTACTGATATTTTATTTTGCTTTAATAAGATTTTGCTGTCCCTTCTGTTACTGAACCAAACCAACCTGGGTCCACTCACCTGATGTGCAGCAAAGCCAAACACTGACGTCAGGATGTAGTGAAAGAAAGTGGGCGTTTAATGCAGAGTGCCAAGCGGGGAACAGGTGCCTAATGCTGGAGGTCGTGAACCCTCCGCTGGCTCACAAGCAAGGGTTTTTAAAAGCAAAATTATGGGAAAGGGCTGCAGGGTGTGTGGTCAGCTCGTGTCCTTTCTTCTGACCGGTCAGTGGTGAGGGACAGGGTGCTGTCTCTGGAGCCTTAGTCATGTCTCCTGGCTCCACCCAATCTGGGGTCTGCGGGCTTGTTGGGAGGAGGTGTTCCACCTAGTGGGGAGGGTCTGAGGTTCTGGAAAACAGCTCAAGAATACATGAGTCAAGAGCTTATCTGTGTGCTTGAGAGGGAGCTAAGAGTCCTGTTTGCTTTACCTTGGGTTGCAAACTCCCATTTTCCTAAACTCTGGCTACCCAGTCTAACCCCCACACTCTGGGTCATAGTTGAGGGACTCTGGCTTCTCTTTTTTCATGAGAAGTCTGAGGGGCTTCATCAAAAGAGGGCTACGTGTACAGTTACACTTCATATAGGTTTTGGTCCTATATTACTTTTTCCTGGAGATATTTTATCATTATGTTTGACCATTGTAAATTAAGTCATTTTATTTTATGTCCTTTGTTCACAGCCTTGGAAAAACTGATGGATTGCTTTTATGTTTGTCTTGAATTTGGCTGATATTTTATGTCTCTGACCTTTTTCAAAAATTATTTTTCTGGTATTTTCTTAGGAACATAATCATATCATCTCTATATAGGATTTTTCCTTTCTCTTCAGGTTTATACTTTCTTAAAAATAATTTTTTCCTTTTATTTACCAGAATCTCCAAAATAGTGTGCCAAAACAGTTAAACATCCTTACTTTCTTCTTTTTAATAGAAACTGAGTCAACATTTTACTGCTCTATTTGCTGTTTTGCCATATTTCAACAGCTGTTTAGTTTTCTTATACTTTTATTGCCAGTTATCACTGTGCTTTATTACATGTCATTTGGGAACCTGTTGATATAATTATGTGATTTTTTTCTTTGTTTTTTTTCCTCCTCACTGATGTAATGAATCATATTTTAGATTTTCTAATATCAGATACTTGTATTTCTGGAATAAATTCTATTGTCATATTCTCTTTGCTTTGATATTTTGGGGCCCATTTTATGAGAATTTGTATCTGTATTCACAAATATGGTCACAGCTCTTCTTTTTGTTCTGTATAGCTTTGATGGTTCTTATCTTCATTAAATGAATTAGGGAGTTTTCCATATTTTACTTTGAACAGTGGTATTGTAAATTTGGATCTGATTTCTTATATTTTGCTGGAAAATAACCTGAAATTCTTTAATTGTCATATCCCTGGTCATACTTCCCTTCTCTGTTGAAACACACAGACACACACATACACAGATGCGTGCATTGTACCCCATATGGGTATCTTTTGTTCTTATATTTTTTCCTTAGTAAAACGTCATGGAAGTTTGTATTTGAGGTTTCAGAAAATAGATTTTTGGCCTTTTACTCTTTATATAATTTGTTTTGCTCTATATCAGTTTCAGTTTTTTTAATCCTGATTCACCCCACTTCCCTTTAAACAATATTTATTGTGCGCTTTTGTTATCTTATGTTAAATATTTTATTTATTTTCAACCCTTTAAAGATAGAAAGTAATGAAACTATTTGTATGTTTCCCTCCATACACCTTTTCTGTGGTCCATGGAGTACATTACATGTTTTTCATTGTATCACTTTCTATGCGACTTGTCATTTCATTTTGATTTGTTTTTTGATATAGGGGCTATTTAGGGGAATTTTTCTTAATTTTCTTTAAGTTTTTATTATGTTCCTTTCTTATGTTAAATAAGTAATACGTTCAGATGGTTAAACAAATTAGAAAAAGTAGTACTTTGAGAGTCATGTTCTTGCCCCTTACCATTTATTTTATTTCCCTCCCCGCCTCTTACATACCCATTTTGTTATGTACCTTTCTAGTTAAGCTGTCTGCAGATGCAAGAAACCTGACTAAATAAACTGATTTTCCCCCTCTCTTCTGTGTAAGTCAGTGGAGTACATGCGCCACGCTGCAACTGGCTGTTTTCTCTGTTATGTCCTAAGACTCCTTCACAGGGAACTTCCTCATTCTTTTTGTTGTTTATCTTCAAGAGCTATATGGTAATACATTATGTGGATAGAACATAATTACTTTAAATAATTTTATGTTGATGGATGTTTAAGTTATTTCCAAACATTTGCTATTTAGAAGGGGAAAAGGAGAAAGCATTGTAAGGAATAACTCTGCGCATGTGTCAATTCCCAGACATGGAATTTCAGGATCAAAGGGTCAAATACATTTATAATTTCATAAATGTTGTTAAGTTGTTCTACATGGCAATTTTTATTTTTTCATTCTGTTTTGTACCTAGTGATAAATGAGAGTACTTTTCTATTAAAATTAGTTAAATTGACTACCTTTTTACCATTTATGGTACAGTTTTATTTCTTTTCCTTTGAACTGTTCATGTTTCTATTTATTTTCTGTGGCAGTGTTGGACGTTTTAAAATTGATTTTTAGAGGCTCTTTATTAATTAGCAGATGAATCCTTTGTCTGTGAGTTGAGTTACAAATGTTTTTCCAGTTTTCCTTTTGTCTTTTGCCTGCCACCACCTCCTCCTCTCTTTTTTAAATTTGTCACGCAGAAGTTATTTATATTTCTTCATGCTGTTAAATTCATCAACCTTTTCTGTTTTGTCATAGTTTAGAAGGCCTGTCTATCCCAGGATTATAAAGTAATTTGCCCTTGTTTTCCTCTAAGACATTTGTGATTTCATTTTATACATTTAAATTCTTGATCCGCTTGGGATGTGTTCTTGTCTATGGTGTGAGAAATGGACACAATTCATCTTTTACAAGTTGGGTAGGTACCCAGTTCTCCCACAACTTTTTAATTAAAATGTTTATCTTCACCTCACTGATTTCATATTCCACCTTTATGATGAAAATTAAAAAAAACTCCGTGGGGGCTTTGGACATGTTGGGGACATTAGGTTGTGTTTTATGGGGTCAGCGCGCCAACACCACAATGTTTACATTGCTCATAGATTGTTTTACCATGTGGTGGGGCAAGTATACCTTCTTACCTTTCCTTTGTGTTGTTTTTCTTGTTTATTTTTTCACATGAATTATAGAATCAGCTTCTTTAATTAAAAAAGCAATTATTATTTTAATTAGGATTATCATAAATCTTGAAATAACTTTAAGAGAACATCTTGTTAATCAAGTATGCCTTACAAGAACATGTTATTAAATTTTCATTTATATTTAAAATATTTTCACACATGTAATTTACACAGTCACAGTAAATTTATTCAAAAGTATATTTGTTCATCTTATATCAGTTGTAAATTGAATTTTGTCTTCCATGTTATCCTCTAACTGCCTGCTTTTTTCACATTTTGAAACTATTGATTTTTGGTTATTAATTTTATATGCTGACATTAAATTTTCTTGTTTTTCTGTTTACTTTTTTGGTGTTTTGCCTATTATTTCCAATTTTTATCTTTCAATTTTTTTCTTCCATCTAATTACACTGGTTAATAATAGCTCAGGTACAAGGTTAAAATAGCAATGATGTTAGTGGATATTGTATTTTTAACTATTTCCTTTTGTATTTCCATATTAATTATAAAGCTGTAGTACTTTTTATGAAGAAAGATCATTGAATTTTGTCACCTGCCTTTAATATCTGTGGAAATAATTTTATGATATTTCTCCTTATATGTAATATGCTGAATTATATTAATGATTTATCTAATGTTGAACCAGCCTTGCATTCTTAGACCAAACACCATTTGTACATGACATATTTTTTAATGTGATCTGGATTTAGTCTGCTAGTACTTCACGTAGGAGTTTTGAATTGATATTCATAGGTAAGTTCATATATAATTTTTACTGTATACTCTTAAATTTTGGAGCTAATGTTATATTTCATAAAATTGATTTGAGGGTTTTCTTTCTTTAGTTATTCTCTGGAACAATTTGAATTGCATTGGACTTATTTGTTTTTCAAAGACTTGGTAGAATTTCCCCTCTGCAATTATCTGGACCTGATACTTTTATTTTTGGGGAGAAGGTATCTCTGTTACAATTCCTTTTTCCCAATTCTTCTTTGAAAATTCATCTCTTCAGATTTTCTATTTGTTCCATAATGATCTGTGTATTTTTTTTACTTTGCTATCATTAACCTACAATTACATGAAGAACATTATGTTTACTAGGCTCCCCCCTTCATCAAGTCCCCCCCACATATCCCTTCACAGTCACTGTCCATCAGTGTAGTAAGATGCTATAAAATCACTACTTGTCTTCTCTGTGTTGTAGAGCCCACCCTGTATCCCCTCTACATTATACATGCTAATTGTATTGCCCCCTTTCTTTTTCCCACACTTATCCATCCCCTCCCATCCATCCTCCCCAGTCCCTTTCCCTTTGGTAAATGTTAGTCCATTCTTGGGTTCTGTGATTCTGCTGCTGTTTTGTTCCTTCAGTTTTTCTTTGCTCTTATACTCCACATATGAGTGAAATCATTTGGTACTTGTCTTTCTCCACCTGGTTTATTTCATTGAGCATAATACCCTCTAGCTCCATCCATGATGTTGCAAATGGTAGGATTTGTTTTCTTCTTATGACTGAATAATATTCCATTGTGTATATGTACCACATCTTTATCCATTCATCTACTGATGGACATTTAGGTTGCTTCCATTTCTTGGCTATTGTAAGTAGTGCTGCGATAAACATAGAGGTACATCTGTCTTTTTGAAACTGGGCTGCTGCATTCTTAGGGTACATTCCTAGAAGTGGAATTCCTGGTATGTTTATTTTGAGCTTTTTGAGGAACCTCCATACTGCATTCCACAATGGTTGAACTAATTTACATTCCCACCAGCAGTGTAGGAGGGTTCTCCTTTCTCCACAACCTCACCAACATTTGTTGTTGTTTGTCTTTTGGATGGTGGCGGTCCTTACTGGGTGAGCTGATATCCCATTGTGGTTTTAATTTGCATTTCTCTGAAGGCAAGCGATGTGGAGCATCTTTTCATGTGTCTGTTGGCCATCTGAATTTCTTCTTGGAGAAGTGTCTGCTCAGCTTCTCTGCCCATTTCGTAACTGGATTATTTGCTTTTTGTTTGTTGAGGTGTGTGAGCTCTTTATATATTTTGGATGTCAACCCTTTATTGAATTTGTCATTTATAAATATATTCTCCCATACTGTAGGATACCTTTTTATTCTATTGATGGTGTCCTTTGCTGTACAGAAGCTTTTCAACTTGGTATAGTCCCACCTGTCCATTTTTGCTTTTGTTTCCCTTGCCCTGGGAGATATTTTCATGAAAAAGTCACTCATGTTTATGTCCAAGAGATCTTTGCCTATGTTTTTTTCTAAGAGTTTTATGGTTTCATGACTTACATTCAGGTCTTCGATCCATTTTGAAATTACTTTTGTGTATGGGGTTAGATAGTGATCCAGCTTCATTCTCTTACATGTAGCTGTTCAGTTTTGCCAACATGATCTGTTGAAGAGACTGTCATTTCCCCATTGTCTGTCATGGCTCCCTTATCATATATTAATTGACCATATATGCTTGGGTTAATGTCTGGAGTCTCTATTCTGTTGCACTGGTCTGTGGCTCTGTTCTCGTGACAGTACCAAATTGTCTTGATTATTGTGTCTTTGTAGTAGTGCTTGAAGTTGGGAAACGAGATCCCCCCCCACTTTATTCTTCCTTCTCAGGATTGCTTTGGCTATTCAGGGTCTTTGGTGGTTCCATATGAATTTTTGAACTATTTGTTCCAGTTCACTGAAGAATGCTGTTGGTAATTTGATAGGGATTGCATCGAATCTGTATATTGCTTTGGGCAGGATGGCCATTTTGATGATATTAATTTTTCCTACCCAGGAGCATGGGATGAGTTTCCATTTGTTAGTGTCCTCTTTAATTTCTCTTAAGAGTGTCTTATAGTTTTCAGGGTATAGGTCTTTCACTTTCTTAGTTAGGTTAATTCCTACGTATTTTATTCTGTTTGATGCAATTGTGAATGGAGTTGTTTTCCTGATTTCTATATTCATTGTTAGTGTATAGGAAAGCCACAGATTTCTGTGTGTTAATTTTGTATCCTGCAACTTTGCTGAATTCAGATATTAGTTCTAGTAGTTTTGGAGTGGAGTTTTTAGGGTTTTTTATGTACAATATCATGTCATCTGCAAATAGTGACAGTTTGACTTCTTCTTTACCAATCTAGATTCCTTGTATTTCTTTGTTTTGTCTGATTGCCATGGCTAGGACCTCCAGTACTATGTTGAATAACAGTGGGGAGAGTGGGCATCCCTGTCTTGTTCCCGATCTCAGAGGAAAAGCTTTCAGCCTCTTGCTGTTCAGTATGATGTTGGCTGTGGGTTTATCATATATGGCCTTTATTATGTTGAGGTACTTGCCCTCTATGCCCATTTTGTTGAGAGTTTTTATCATGAATGGATGCTGAATTTTGTGAAATGCTTTTTCAGCATCTATGAAGATGATGACGTGGTGTTTTTGTCCTTTTTGTTGCTGTGATGGATGATGTTGATGGATTTTTTAATGTTGTACCATCCTTGCATCCTTGGAATGAATCCCACTTGGTCGTGGTATATGATCCTTTTGGTGTATTTTTAAATTCAGTTTGCTAATATTTTGTTGAGTATTTTTGCATCTATGTTTATCAAGGATATTGGTCTGTAATTTTCTTTTTTGGTAGGGTCTTTGCCTGGTTTTGGTATTAGGGTGATGTTGGCTTCATAGAATGAGTTTGGGAGTATTCCCTCCTCTTCTATTTTTTGGAAAACTTTAAGGAGAATGGGTATTATGTCTTCTCTGTATGTCTGATAAAATTCCAAGGTAAATCCGTCTGGCCTGGGGATTTTGTTCTTGGGTAGTTTTTTGATTACCACTTCAATTTCTTTGCTGGTAATTGGTTTGTTTAGATTTTGTGTTTCTTCCTTGGTCAATCTTGGAAGGTTGTATTTTTCTAGGAAGCTGTCAATTTCATCTAGATTTTCAACTTCTTAACATATAGGTTTTCATAGTATTCTCTAATAATTCTTTGTATTTCTGTGGGGTCCATCATGATTTTTCCTTTCTCGTTTCTGATTCTGTTGATGTGTGTCAATTCTCTTTTTATCTTAATAAGTCTGGCTAGAGGCTTATCTACTTTGTTTATTTTCTTGAAGAACCAGCCCTTGGTTTCATTTATTTTTTCTATTGTTTTATTCTTCTCAATTTTATTTATTTCTTCTCTGATCTTTATTATGTCCCTCCTTCTGCTGACCTTAGGCCTCATTTGTTCTTCTTTTTCCAATTTCGATAATTGTGACATTACACCATTCATTTGGGATTGTTCTTCCTTCTTTAAATATGCCTGGATTGCTATATACTTTCCTCTTAAGACTGCTTTCGCTGTGTCCCACAGAAGTTGGGGCTTTGTGTTGTTGTTGTCCTTTGTTTCCATATATTGCTGGGTCTCCATTTTAATTTGGTCATTGATTCATTGATTATTTAGGACCGTGTTGTTAAGCCTCCATGTGTTTGTGAGCCTTTTTGCTTTCTTTGTACAATTTATTTCTAGTTTTATACCTTTGTGGTCTGAAAAATTCGTTTGTAGGATTTCAATCTTTTTGAAGTTGCTGAGGCTCTTTTTGTGGCCTAGTATGTGGTCTATTCTGGAGAATGTTCCATGTGCACTTGAGAAGAATGTGTATCCTGTTGCTTTTGGATGTAGAGTTCTATAGATGTCTGTTAGGGCCATCTGTTCTATTGTGTTGTTCAGTGCCTCCATGTCCTTACTTATTTTCTGTCTGGTGGATCTGTCCTTTGGAGTGAGCGGTGTGTTAAAGTCTTCCAAAATGAATGCATTGCATTCTATTTCCTCCTTTAATTCTGTTAGTATTTGTTTCACATATGCCAGTGCTTCTGTATTGGGTGCATATATATTTAGAATGGTTATATCCTCTTGTTGGACTGAGTCTTTTATCATTATGTAATGTCATTCTTTATCTCTTCTTACTTTCTTTTTTTGAAGTCTATTTTGTCTTATACTAATACTGCAACACCTGCTTTTTTCTCCCTGTTGTTTGAATGAAATATCTTTTTCCATCCCTTGACTTTTAATCTGTGCATGTCTTTGGGTTTGAGGTGAGTCTCTTGTAAGCAGCCTAGAGATGGGTCTTGTTTTTTCATCCATTCTATTACTGTGTCTTTTGATTGGTGCATTCAATCCATTTACATTTAGGGTGATTATTGAAAGATATGTACTTATAGCCATTGCAGGCTTTAAGTTTGTGGTTACCAAAAGTTCAAGGTTAGCTTCTTTACTACCTTTCTGTCAAATTTAACTCACTTATTTAGCTATTATAAACACAGTCTGATGATTCTTTATTTCTCTCCCTTCTTATTCCTCCTCCTCCATTCTTCATATCTTGGATGTTTTGTTCTCTGCTCTTTTTAGGAGTGCTCCCATCTAGTGCAGTCCCTCTAAAATACCCTGTAGAGGTGGTTTGTGGGAGGCAAATTCCCTCAACTTTTGCTTGTCTAGGAGTTGTTTAATCCCTCCTTCATATTTAAATGATAATTGTGCTGGATACAGTATTCTTGCTTCAAGGCCCTTCTGCTTCATTGCATTTAATATATCACGCCAGTCTCTTTGCCCTGTAAGGTTTCTTTTGAGAAGTGTGATGATAGTCTGATGGGTTTTCCTTTGTAGGTGACCTTTTTTCTCTCTCTGGCTTCCTTTAATACTCTGTCCTTGTCCTTGATCTTTGCCATTTTCATTATTATGTGTCTTGGTGTTGTCCTCCTTGGGTCCCTTCTGTTGGGAGTTCTGTGTGCTTCTGTAGTCTGAGGAACTATTTCTTCTCCCAGTTTGGGGAAATTCTCAGCAATTATTTCTTCAAAGACACTTTCTATCCCTTTTTCTCTCCCTTCTTCTTCTGGTACTCCTTTAATGCAGATATTGTTCCTTTTCGATTGGTCACACAGTTCTCTTAATATTGTTTCATTTCTGGAGATGCTTTTGTCTCTCTGCATCAGCTTCTATGTGTTCCTTCTCTCTGATTTCTATTCCATTAATGGCCTCTTGCATCCCGTCCATTCTGCTTTTAAGTCCTTCCAGAGATTGTTTTATTTCTGTAGTCTCCGTCTGTACTTGCTCCTTTAGCTCTTGCATATTTCTCTGCAGATCCATCAGCATGTTTATGATTTTTATTTTGAATTCTTTTTCCGAGAGACTGGTTTCGGTCTGTCTCTGCAGATCCTCTCTCAGGGGTTGTCTGGACTATTTTGGACTGGACTAAATTTTTCTGCCTTTTCATGGTGATAGCAGTGCCTGTAGGCAGGTTGCGGGTGTGTCAGCTGGGAGAAGAAAGTTCTTTCCTGCTTGCTGGATGCCTTGCCCTTCTCTACTGCCTGTGTCAGTTACCCTCACTCCTGGAGCAGCCACCAGATTAATGCCCTAAACTGCTGTGGGCGGGGTCTCCGTTAGAGCAGCCCAGAGCCCTACAGGGAATGGCAGGCACTCTGGTTGTGCTCCTCCGTGATAGCGGCACCCCTGCCGGGCAGCTGTGTACCAGCAGCTGCCTTTGGGTCTGGCCTGGGCGGCTGTGTGTTGGGCTGGGATTCTGGTCGGCTGCTCCCTCTGGCACTGCTGCAGGTGTGCGCAGGCATCTCCCATGCCCCTCTGGCGCCACTGCCGCTGGCACACACTTGCCGCTCCCGGGCCACTCAGTCGCTGCTGCTGTGGACTCACGCAGACCTCTCCCGGGCCCCTCTGGTGCCGTGGCCTACAGCGGTGTGGGCCACTCCCAGACTGCTCAGTCGCCCCCGGGGCAGGCCACTTGGGTTGCTCCCAGTCCCCTCTGGCACCGCCACCCTTGGCGCGTGCTGCCGCTCTCCCACTACTGGGCCAGTGTGTTGTGTCGGGGTCTGCGCCGGTTGGGGGATCCACTGGCAGGCTGCTTAGTGCCATGAGGGGCTTCAGAGCTGCACTGCTGCCCAGGGGGTTAGGGTGCCTAAAGTTCCCTGGGATTCTCAGCTGCTGGCTAAGTGTGCCGGGATGACTTCATCCAGCTGTGGGGTCCCTGTCTCTTTAAGACTTGCATTTTGTCTCAGGGGTGCTGGTTGTGGGGACCTGCCCACAGGTTTTGCCTTTCCATTTCTCTAATACCCAGCACCCCATGCACCTCGTGTCTGCGATCCAGGTGTGGATTTCTAGAGCTGGTTGTTTAGCAGTCCTGGGCTTTCACTCCCTCCCCATTCTGACTCCTTTCTTCCCACCAGGTTCTGGGGTAAGGGAGCGTTCGGGTCCCACCTGGCCCCGGCTTGTATCTTACCCCCTTCATGTGATGTTGAGTTCTCACAGATGTGGATGTATCCTGGCTGTTGTTCTGTATCCACTGGTGTCTCTTTTAGGAATAGTTGTATTTATTATATTTTCATAAATATATATGTTTTTGGGAGGAGATTTCCACTAAACCTCTCATGCCGCCATCTTGGCTCCACCCCACAATCTGTGTATTTTTATCCATTGCTTCCAAATATATTTGAAGAGAGCTGTACAAGTTAGTATTATGTGATTACAAAAACTTATCTGAATCTCTATTACTCCACTCAGAGACAGCTTTTTGGGTCACCTGGTAAACAGATAAGCATAGCTACCTCAAAGTGGTGTGTGTTTCTTTCAAAAACCCAGCAAGCTATACCAAATGTTGTTCCTTCTTAGAATGCAGGGAAGCAAAATATAGTCACTGGTACTGTGCATGCCCTTGCTCACTGCCCCTCCCACAGAAGCTTAATTTCCTGCACATTTGTGAGATTTATCCACAAGTCTGTGTACCTATCACCCTCTGGTATGTTTGCCTTATAATAGCATCTAGGGCCCCTGCTATTCATGCATTGTGGGTCTTTAATAGCCTGAGGTCCTGTGGGGTCGTGTTGCTCACATTCTCTTAGGATTCAGTTATGGCATAGTTTAGACACTTAAGCTTTTTCTAAAAGGCGTGAGAGTTACATGTTCCCTGCTTAAGAGAGAAAAACACATTTGCTGATACCAGCGAATACTGTATGTCATATCCCAGAGACTATCACATTTTTCTAGTAAGAAAATCTCATATAGAAAAGCAGTTGCAATTGGAATCATCATTTGCTCACGATTCTTATAACATTCTGTCCTTTCTCAGGAACTATCTATTTTCTGTACCAGCCAAAATGAAGGACTAAGTGGGGATGCGGTAGGCAAGTGCTTCAGTGCCTATGGCCTGTGGATCAGGGCCGCTAATGGAAGATGCTACCGTTGACGTGGCTCCCTGATCTCAAGACGGACGAGGCTGGGGATGTGGGTGTAGGAACAAAGGCCGGGTTGGTTGTAGCCACAGGGCGCATGCCCACCTCTCTCTGGGTATCCATGTAGCTGCTGCTGTGAATGCTGAGGCCAGCCCTCTGAATGGGTCCTCTGTAGCCCCTGCCTCTGTGTATCTAGAGCTCAAAGTTCTAGGCAGGTATGTTAAGTGGAAGAAGCCAAGGTCATGTGCTTTGCTTTAATTGCAAGGGACCTAGGAAGTGAGCCTCTGGTGCTTCAAATTCTAGGTGAGAACAGTGACTGTGTCCTTGGGTCTGTGCTCTTAATTCCGTGCATTCCTAGAAGTCTCTCCCATTTGTCCTGATTTGTCTGTCAGTCTAGTCGTCCATGTGTTGTAACACCCCCACCTTTGTTGCGGATCAGTCTGATTCTTATTTCACTCTGAGCCAGCGGGAGCTGCTTGTTCACACGCCACCTTCATCACTCTCCCAGGACACTGCTCCCCCAGTGTGAGCTGCTCTTCCTCTTGGGCAGTTCCCGGCTCTGTGTTCTGTCCTCAGGGCAGCACTCAGCAGAGGAGCCATTGGAGCCCTTCTCTGGTTCCTGTGATGTGGGGCATCTGCCAGCTCCCTAGGCAGAGGCAGAGCCCCAGTGTCAGGTCTTCGCTCTCCCCTATGGTG
This sequence comes from Manis javanica, assembly GCF_040802235.1. Lineage (NCBI taxonomy): Eukaryota > Metazoa > Chordata > Mammalia > Pholidota > Manidae > Manis > Manis javanica. The sequence goes on along the minus strand of NC_133173.1, from coordinate 22,410,233 downwards.
CAGGGAGCCAGGTCTCCTCCCTAAGGCTTGCACCGCCGCACAGGCTTTCCCAGAGCTTCCCACCTCTCGTGGATACTGTGGCTTTACTCCAAGAGGCCATGTTCCCAGATATGGAACGTAAGTTTGTCCCAGACAATTTGTAGCTTTATTTTCTACAATCTTGATGGATATTTTCCATAGCATGGATTTTGTGATATTGAATTCATCTTGAAAGTGCTGAGGATTTTGCCAGCCTGCACTCGCCTGTGCCATGCCCACCTCCAGCTGTACTTGGCGGCACTTCAAGAACATGCCAGGAATAGCTGAACGTTTTAGGCAGAAATTGCTTTTCTCCGTAAACTCCTCTTTCTGCCTCTTCCCATGGTGGTCTGTGGAGCTCACAGCGGAAAAGTGAGAAATGCACTGGGTGTGCCGTCCCCGTCCCCAGGGCAGAGCCAACAGCATGTGCAGCGGCTCAGGCCCCGCCAGGAGAGCCCCTTTGAAATGCTGGCATGGAGTCCCCAGCAGGGACAGCTTGCTGGGTGTGGCTCTTCACAGGAGGATGGACTTCAGTGCTTGGCCTGTGGAACAAAGCCAGGAAGGGTATGGGGTGTGGGGCTGGGACAGTGAGCTAGGCGGAGACACAGGCAGGGCGGCCCTGATGCCTGTTCAGGGCGGAACGTTATCTGCTCTAGTCTCGCTTTACTTGCACTCAGGTTAATTTCCTCAGCTAAGCACCTCACCACTCACACAGAGTAATATGAAAAGCATAAGAAAAAAAAGTCAAGTTCAAGTCACAAGGCAAGCCCAGCAAAGTCTATTTATAGTTAAAGTGCCATGAGGGGCTTCAGAGCTGCACTGCCGCCCAGGGGGTTAGGGTGCCTAAAGATCCCTGGAATTCTCAGCTGCTGGCTAAGTGTGCCGGGATGACTTCATCCAGCTGTGGGGTCCCTGTCTCTTTAAGACTTGCATTTTATTTCAGGGGCGCTGGTTGCGGGGACCTGCCCACAGGTTTTGCTTTTCCATGTCTCTAATATCCAGCACCCCATGCACCTCGTGTCTGCCATGTGTAGTACCATGTGCTGGAGATCATCTTATCCAATAACCAACCACACTTTCAACTTCTATATGTTAAAAGATTATGAAAAAAAGATTGGGTCTCAGTTTGTAAAAAGCAAAAAAGCAAATGGACCACAAATGTCAGAAATCTGAATTTACATTTTTAAAGATGATTTACGTTCTTCCTGATTAAAATCACAATATGACTATGCATATTTTAAATAGCTCTCTGTTCAGTGCTTTCACAGTTTTCTACAAAGTCTAAAATACATATTCACCCTTTCCAGAACTTAAATTTGCTTTGTTTCAACCTTCCAATGAGCTGGGTATTATTAGCATATCCACAGCATCTTTATGATTTCCATTGTATTTTTTCCAACGGAAATTTTTTCTCTAAGTGACTCCTGAGAATTATGAGGAATAAACAAAGTACCCAGTAGCACACCTGCTTGCAAGTCGGATTTGGTTTGCGTGCTAATTGCAGCCCGCACCTCTGTCAGCATTCTGGGGAAGACAGTATCCTCCTGCATTTCCTTTATTTTTAGTAAAGTCAGATTTACCTGAGCATCAAGGTCTTCCTTCCAAAGTGCAGCTTACTAATAACCTTTGAGAATAATTACAAAATTTCTTGTCATTTAACTTTTTCTCCTTTTCACTTTAATCAGACTTGGATGTTGCAATTCTTAACTGGACAGCTCCCTCAGCAGGGTGATTTCTGCCTTGCTCACTACTTTCAATTTCTAGGTTTGTGTCATTCTGAGTTTTGCACACCGATGGAAGTCTTCCGAGGGGCCCTCGCTGTCCTGTGCTGGGTTGGGCTCCTTGTGGTCATGGAACCGTCTGCAGCGGGGCTGCTTCCTGAGGACGTGGGGCCTGGGGTGCACGTGGGGGGGAGGCGTGCATATGTCACTCAGGGCTTCCCAGTGGCAGTGTCATTGAATTCTCCCGGGAGAGGTCAGTGGAAGAGTCACAAAGGGAATGTTTTGTGTTCAGATAAGTTTGGGAGACGTCTGGGTAAGGAAAGCTAAGCTATTTCTTACTGCACAGCATCTCAGAGCATTTACTGTGCCAGCACGCCTGGTGTGTCTTCATGGGAACACTGGGCTTTGCAGGGTCCAAAGCTGTGGGGCCACTCAGGGTGCATCCTGACAGACCTACTTGCCTGCCACCCAGCCTGGACACTGCCCACACCATCCCCATTTGCAAGCAGCATCAATGGATTGCTGAGGGAGAGCTGGGCCCCTCCGAGTTCTTTTCCTGGGAATGTGACACTGGGCCTGAAGAATCCGAGAGTCACAGAGGAGGCATGAATGCAGGAGGCCTGGCATGCATGTGTTCCCGTGTGCTGAGAAAGGACAGATGAGTTGTGCAGAGGGGCTGAGAGGAGAGGCAGATGCAGAACCCAATGGTGTCCAGGCCTGGGTTCCAGTCTGCACTGAGTGCCAGCTGTGTCTCTGACCTGTGGGAAGCCCTACTACCCTTCACTACACCCCTTCATGCATAGGCTGTACCAGTGGCTATGGTGCCATGTAGAGGCTGAGGGCCCTGTTCCTGGGCTTGAACTCCTGCCCCACTGTTCACTGCTGTGTGTGCAGGAGGAGATACTTTGATTTCTTTGTGCCAATTCCTCATTTGTAAAATGGCACTATAATCAACTGCTGTCTCATCATGCTGTTTTTGCAAGCATGATATATCCTTTCGTCCAGGTAAAAGCACTCAGAAAACTGGTCTTACAATGCACTTTACAGAACAAGAATGATTTATCTGGGGTACACTTTCCACTGTCTCCCAGAAAAATGACTCACCAGATGGGAATGGCTGTGTGAAGGGCAGGTTGCCCTTTTGGTGGACATTGGTACAAATTCTTCAGGCCTAACTGGAATGTCTCTCCTATTGATGCCTTCTGCAGATTCCATGGATTGCACACATAGTCCAGATGGGCTTTCTCTGCAGCCTACTCAGCTTTCATGCCTGGTTGGTAGTCTAGAACTGAGGCAGAAAATCATTTTATGTCCTTAAATATAGTAGAATTTAGAAGGCAAATAAATCTATGATACAAATTCAGGTGGTGCATTTGGGAGCTAGAGTGGAACTGGTTCCTCGTCTCCCTCTTCCCTGGCCACAGTGGTCTTGAGGGAGCTTCAGGTGTCCCAGAGGCACTGAGGCTGGAGCCTGCTCAGGAGAGAGTGGCAGCAAGCTGAGGTCAGAGGTGGGGCTGGGAGCACCATGGGCAGTAAGGCCTGCTTCATCAGGGCCCATGGAGGCCAGGGCCTCCTCCCTAAAATGCCTGTGGCCACCCTCTTTCCTCCTGAGCTCTCTTGGACCCCTTGGGCTCTGTCACGGCCTGTGCCCATGGCAGCCTGTGGCTACTCCACCATTCAGCCCCTCTCCCTGTGGGGCACCTCAGCCCTCATGCATCCATCTGTCTGCTCGCTGCTCCCTCCCGGTCCACTCCCAGCTGCAGGCCCCTTCCTGCTACTCAGCCTTGAAGTGAGTGCAGGCTTTCCCCCTGTCCCCTGTGGCTAACAGCTCCTGGGCTTCACAGGGGCAAGTCTCTCTGTTGCCTCCCCCTTCGGAGGGAGGAGGCCCTTGAACTCTATTTAAACTTTCCTTTTAACAGGAATGTGCAGGCAACAGCGGGCACACAATGGCTGGGTGGAGACAGTTGTGGGAAGGGAGGCGTGCCCACAGCTGGTGCTGCTGGGCTGCCTCCTCAGCACAGGCCACATGGGCAGCAGGGACACTGGCCTTCCTTGAAGAATCAAGCCACCAAGCAATCACTTCTCAATTAGAAGAATCATCTAGAGTCAGTCTTCAATCTTGCCTAATGTAATAAAAAAAATGACTGTGTCATGTAATGACAATGTAATGATTGCTGATTATTCAAGGCACAGATCAGGTCTTAATTAAAACTCTTAAATTCCTAATTGGCCTCCAACAGGGCTACTCATGAGTGTAGAGAATAACTACTATCTTCACTGATGGAGATTTCTGTGCATGTCACCTGTTAGTCACAGGTGAACTGACCACATGTTCCCAAGCCAGGTCTGCTGCTGACAGTCGATCAAGGTTCCAACTCCAACAGAGAGGCCGTGAACATGAGCCTGTTCCAGACCTCGAGTGTGGCACAGACCTTGACTCATGTGTGAAGTGGGCCTTAGAAAAATTGTGTGGCCTTTTAGGTGAGGGTGTTACCTGTGGAAAAGAGCTTTCAGAGCAGGCTTGAGACAGTGGTCCTTAGGGAGAGCGGCTTGCAAGCCTGGCCCTCGGCCGGCCTCCGGGAACCTGGGTGTTGGGAGGGCTCCCGCCCTTCCCTAACTGACAAGTGCCTAAACTGTTTGCACGGTGAGGTCTCTGTGGAACCTTCCCTCTGGGGGTTGAACTTGGGCACGTGCCAGGCAGAGGTACCTGTGTGACCAGCCCCAGGGAAAATCTGGTCACCGCGTCTGTACTGAGCTTCCTAGGTAGACGCTTGCTGCTGGGAGACTAAGCTTGTCTGTGGGACTCGGCTGGGACAGGGTCTTCGGAAGCTTGCTGATTTTGCTCTGCTGTGGTAAAGCATAGCCCTGAGTATGACTGTAGGCTGTCCTGTGCACCCTGGTGAGTCACTGGGCCTGGAAGTGGTCTTGGGGACCTGACGCATAGCTCCTTGAGACAGTTTGAGTCTCAGATATTTGAGTTGATGATAGTATTTTCAGAAATTCAGAGATTATCTCTAATAGTTTTTTTTTGTTGTGGTGGTAAAATATGTATAACATAAAATTTACTATTTTAACCATTTTAAAGTATACAGTTCAATGGCACTAAGTACATTCACACTGCTCTGCAGCCATCACCGTCATCTCCAGACTGAAACTCTACAGCCATTAAACACTAACTCTTGCCCTTCCTCACCTCTCCCCTATCCCCAGCAACCTCCATTCTACTTTCTGTTGCTATGAATTTGACTCTTCTAGGTGCCTCATATAAATGGACTCATACGATATTTGTCCTTTTATGTCTGGCTTATTTCACTCAGCATGATATCTTTAAGGTTCATCGATGTTGTAGCATCTGTCAGAATTTATTTCCTGTAAGACTGAATAATACTCCCTAGTACACATAGACCACATTCTGTTTATCCACTCGTCGACTGATGGGCTCTGGGTTGTTCCCACTTTTTGGCTATTGTGAGTAGTGCTGCTGTGAACACGAGTGTACAAGTATCTGACCGAGTCCCTGCTTTCCTTTCTTACGGGCATATGCCCAGAAGTGGAATTGCTGGGTGATTAAACATAATTTTAAGTTTGATTTTTTGGGGAATTGCCATACTAATTTCCACAATGGCCACACCACTTTACATTCCCACCAGCAGTGCACAAGGGGTTCAATTTCTCCACATCCTGGCCACCACTCGTTATTTTCTGCATGTTTGTTAATAGCTATCCTAAGGGGTGCCAAGTGGTATCTCATTGTGGTTCTAACTGGTATTTTTGAGGTTTGGTTGTACGGATAATTATAAAAGAGAAATTATCCAGATCATTCAGTCTAACACTTTTGCTTAAAACATTAAAGTATTTCAAATGGAAATGATTTGAAGTGAGAAAGCAGCTTACTTTGCTTCACATACAGAGTTGGCTTGATATTTGACACTCCATTGCTCCAATTCTTAGACCTAAAATTGCCAACGAGAAAATAACTGGCTTTTTGACTATCTAATTCTTTTTGATATTGAAGTTTTATTTATTCAAGAAAAACTTCGGTTTTGACAATTAAATTTCACATAAATGCATGTCATTCTGTTTAAATTATTTCCTTCCTTTACAGCACCATGTCTTTGTTTGGCTTATTTCTACCTTAAGCTCAAGGTCTTGATAATTTTCTCTCATTTTGTGCATCACATTAAGGGCTTCATGCTTTACAGCACTTTAAGGATAAAGAAAATTAAAATTAAAATTAAAATGGATTCAAGATATTTTTGATACTGGAACAACTAGGTTACCCTCTGAGCTTGTGGAGTTTAAGAAGTATGCCTAGATTCCTATTTATAGTTCAAAGCTATTGGTGAGTTTCATTATCTTATCTAATATTTAAATTCATATGTACTAAGCTCTCTAGTATTGCAGTGTAAATTATCTTGTTTTAAAGTGTTTTTTAAATAAGCATCTTGATTTGGAAGTGTCAGTGTTACATTTTACTTCCATTATTGTAGCTATAAAATGAATTCATTAAAAGTTTTGAAGATGACTAGGACTACTATGAACTAATATAGAATTTAGAAATAATTTTTTGTATGTGGAGAAAGAGTGCTAATTTTGAAAATGGGAGAAGGTGTTTTCCAGTTCATTCTTTTTTAAAAAATGAATAAAGGTGTTTTTAGTACCATTTATTAGTGATTTTAAAAATGTTAACTGTGCTTGTGGTATCGATGTTACCAAGAAACAAAGATGACTGATCAAAAAGAAAATACAAGTTAAAATGTTTTTTCATCTTTAGCTATTTGGTCAGATTTTTCTCTCTGTTGACTGGTTGTTTTAACATTAGGTAAACATGGCCTTAAATTAATTTATCTATGACAGATTTCTTATTTAGGGAAAAAATAAATAACTGTCATTACAATAGCAAATAAAATAATCACCATTATCAGTATATGACTTAGTCAAATACTTTCACTACCTGTCTTCCACCCTCCTTCCCTCTTTCCTTCTTTTGTTTCTCATTCCTCGTTTCCATCTTCCTTCTTTTTTATTAGCATATAAATAAAACAATGCTTGAGGACTAATGTTAGCAGACATCAATAACTACTATAAAGCTCTAATAATTAGAAAAATGTGGTGGTGGTGCAAAGACAGAAAAATTTATCAATGAAAAAGGATAGAGTGTCCAGAAACATACCCAAATCAATACGGTTCTCCAATTTATGACAAAGGTTACATTGCAGTTTAGTAATGAAATGATTTTAATTTCAGTGGCTGGTGCTCTGTCAATTGGATGTCTATATGGAAAGAAAATATTCCTTGACCCCAACTTCAAACTATATACGCAAAAATCGTTTCTATTTGGATTGCAGGTCTGAATTTAAAAGGTAAACTGTAAATCATTTAAACAAAAACATTAAAAGAGATATTAGTGGACTTGCAATAGGACAGAATTTAATAAACAGGATGCAAAAAGCTCTTAAAAAAAGAAGTCAGATTATATTGAAGACTTTTTAATTATCAGAGTTGTAATCGAGAGAGTGAAGAGGCAACTTAAAAAGTGGGAGAAGATATTTATAGAACATGTATCCAACAAAGGGTTCGTATTGAGAATATACAAAGAGCTCCTACAAGTCAATAAGAAAAACCCATACCCAGCTGAATAGAAAAACAAGCAAAATGTTTGCCTGATACTGTTGGAATGGAAGAGGACATCCAGTAACCAATAATCACATAAAAAGTTTCTGAAATTCATTAGTCATGTGGGAAATTCAAACAAGAACCACAATGCCGTATCATTACACACCTGCCTGAATGACTAAATGGAAAAAGATGGAAATTAGCAAACGTTAGTGAAGCTCTGGAGCAGCTGGAACTCATGTACACTCAGTGCTGGTAAGTAGATCCCTGCCATTGCTTTGCAAGCAGCTTGGTGGAGTTTCCTAAAGCCGAACATTTGTATTCCCTCCAAAGTGTTCGGTTCCGCCCCTAGGTATATGCCTAACAGAAATGCAGCTCGGTGTTAATTTTAAAACATACAGAATGCCAATAGTGGTAGTACAAATTAATATTCAATATGTAACAATACAGAAGAATCTCTAAAACATAATGTTGAGTGAAAGAAGTCAGACACAGAAGATACATTACATCATTTCAGTTACATGAAGTACAGATATAGAAAAACCAATTCATATTGTTAGAAAATAGTGATTCGTCTTGGATCATGGAATTGTTTTCCTGATTTCTCTTTTTGCTAGTTCATCATTTATTTATACGAATGCAACATATTTCTGTGTATTAACTTTGTATCCTGCAGTTTTTTTTCTAAATTCAAGTATTAGATATGTTATTTCAGAGTGGATTCTTTAGGGTACAATATCATGTCATGTACAATATCATGTCATCTGCAAACAGTGAAAGATTACCTTCTTGTTTACCAATCTAGATACTTTTTATTTATTGTGTTGTCTGATTGTCATGGCTAGGACCTCCAGAATTATGTTGAATAAAAGTGGGGAGAGTGGGCATCCCTGTCTTGTTCCCAATCTTAAAGGAAAGGCTTTCAGTATCTCACTGTTAAGTATGATGTTAGCTGTGAGTTTATCATATATGGCCTTTATTATGTTGAGGTACTCGCCCTCTATACCCATTTTGTTGAGAGTTTTTATCAAGAATGGATGTTGAATTTTGTGAAATTCTTTTTCAGCATCTATGCAGATGATCATGTGGTTTTTGTCCTTCTTTTTGTTGCTGTGGTGGATGATGTTGATGGATTTTTGAATGTTGTACCATCCTTGTATCCCTGAGATGAATCCCACTTGGTCATGGTGTATGATCCTTTTGGTGTATTTTTGAATTTGGTTTGCTAATATTTTGTTGAGTATTTTTGCATCTATGTTCATCAAGGATATTGGTCTGTAATTTTCTTTTTTTGTGGTGTCTTTGCCTGGTTTTAGTATTAGAGTGATGCTAGCCTCATAGAATGAGTTTGGAAGTATTCCCTCTTCTACGTTTTGGAAAACATTAAGGAGGATGGGTGTTAAGTCTTCACTAAATGTTTGATAAAATTCAGTGGTGAAGCCATCTGGTTTGGGGATTTTGTTCTTATGTAGTTTATTTATTACCATTCAATTTCATTGCTGGTAATTGGTCTGTTCAGATTTTCTGTTTCTTCCTTGGTCAGTCTTGGAAGGTTGTACTTTTTTAGAAAGTTGTCCATTTCTTCTAGGTTATCCAATTTGTTAGCATATAATTTTTTATAGTATTCTCTAATATTTCTTTATATTTCTGTGGTGTCCATAGTAATTTTTCCTTTCTCATTTCTGATTCTGTTTATGTGTGTAGACTCTCTTTTTTTCTTGCTAAGTCTGGCTATGGGTTTTTCTATTTCATTTATTTTCTCAGTGAACCAGCTCTGGCTTTCATTTGTTCTCTATTGTTTTATTCTTCTTGATTTCATTTATTTCTGCTTTAAATCTTTATTATGTCCCTCCTTCTACTGACTTTGGGCCTCATTTATTCTTCTTTTTCTAATTTCCTTAATTGTGAGTTTTGACTGTTCATACGGGATTGTTCTTCTCTCCTGAGGTAGGCCTGTATTGCAATATACTTCCCTCTTAGCATGGTCTTTGCTGCATACCACAGATTTTGTGGTGTTGAATTATTGTTGTCATTTGTCTCCATATATTGCTTCATCTCTGTTTTTATTTGGTCATTGATCCATTGGTTATTTAAGAGCATGTTGTGAAGCTTTCATGTGTTTGTGGGATTTTTGTTTTCTTTGGGTAATTTATTTCTAGTTTTATACCTTTGTGATCTGAGAAGATGGTTGGTACAATTTCAATATTTTTGAATTTACTGAGGCTCTTTTTGTGGTCTAGCATATGATGTATTCTTGAAAATGTTCCATGTGGGCTTAGAAAAATGTGTATTCTGCTGCTTTTGGTTGTAGAGTTTTGTAGATGTCTGGTAGGTTCATCTGTTCTAGTGTGTTGTTCAGTGCCTCTGTCTCCTTACTTATTTTCTGTCTGGTTGATCTGTCCTTTGGAGTGAGTGGAGTGTTGAAGTCTCCTAGAATGAATGCACTGAAGTCTATTTCCCTTTTTAATTCTGTTAGTATTTTTTTCACATATGTAGGTGCTCCTGTGTTGAGTGCATAGATATTTATAATGGTTATATCTTCTTGTTGGATTGACCCCTTCATCATTATGTAATGTCCTTCTTTGTCTCTTGTGATTTTCTTTGTTTTGAAGTCTATTTTGTTTGATCATACCATTTACATTTAGGGTGATTATCAATAGGTGTACTTATTGCCATTGCAGGCTTTAGGTTTGTGGTTACCAAAGGTTCAAAGTTAACTTCCTTACTAAGAGTCTAACATAACTCACTTGGTATGCTATTACAAACACAATCTAAAGGTTCTTTGTTTTTTTTCCTCCTCCTCCATTATTTATATGTTAGGTATCATATTCTGTACTTTGTCTATCCCTTTACTGACTTTGGGGGTAGTTGGTTTAATTTTGCATTTGTTTAGTAATTAATTGTTCTACTTTGTTTACTGTGGTTTTATTACCTCTGGTGACAGCTGTTTAGCCTTAGGAACACTTCCTTCTATAGCAGTCCCTCCAAAATACACTGTAGAGATGGTTCGTAAGAGGTAAATTCTCTCAGCTTTTTCTTATCTGGAAATTGTTTAATCTCTCCTTCAAATTTAAATGATACTCCTGCTGATAGAGTATTATTGGTTCAAGGCCTTTCTGCTTCATGGCATTAAATATATCATGTCACTCCCTTCTGGCTTGTGAGGTTTCTGCTGAGAAGTCTGATGATAGCCTGATGGGCTTTCCTGTGTATGTGATCTTATTTCTCTCTCTGGGTGCTTTTAATAGTTTGTCCTTATCATTGATCTTTGCCATTTTAATTACTATATATCTTGGCGTTGTCTTCCTGGGTCGCTTGTGTTTGGAGATCTGTGCACCTCCATGACCTGAGAGACTATCTCCTTCCCCAGATTGGGGAAGTTTTCAGCAATTACCTCTTCAAAGATACTTTCTATCCCCTTTTCTCTCTCTTCTTTTTCTGGTACCCCTATAATATGAATATTGTTCTGTTTGAATTGGTCACAAAATTCAATATTCTTTCATTCTTAGAGATCCTTTATTCTCTCTGTGCCTCAGCCTCTTTGTATTCCTCTTCTCTGATTTCTGTTTACTGTCTCCTACCCATATCTAATCTGCTTTTAAAACCCTCCATTGTATTCCTTAATGATTGAGTCTCTGACTGGAATTCGTTCCTGAGTTCTTGAATATTTTTCTGTATCTCCATGAGCATGTTTATGATTTTTATTTTGAACCCTCTTTCAGGAAGATTGATGAGTTCAGTTTCACTTGGTCTTTTTTCTGGTGTTCGTGGGATTTTGTTTTTGAACCAGTTTACTTTGATGTTTCGTATTTGTATGTGGCGCCCTCTAGTGCCCAGAAGCTCTACTCTCTTCAGTTGCTCAGCCCTGGAGTGATGTCAGGGGGTGACAGGGGAGTGGTGGTGGTGCCTGTAGGGGAGGAAAGAGCTGTTTCCTGCTTCCTGGCTGCTATACCTGTCTTTGCTGGCAGAACCAGTGGGCCTAGCACACAGGTATAAGCCTCTATACTTTGCAATTGTAGTTGCTGTAAGCACAGCTTCCCTCTGGCTGGCATGATGCCAGGGCAGGGGCTGCCGGTTTGTGGGCCGAGGCAGGCTGGCTGGGAGGAAGGCACAACAGGCTGCATATCATGGTGGGGGGTCTTGTGTGTATCCAGCCAGTGGGATGGAGCGCCTGAAGCTCCTGACAGTTACCAACCTGCTGGGCAGAGTGCACCTGGACAATTTTGTTTACCTGTCCTTTCTCCTGAGCAGTAAGCTCTGTGCAATCCTTGCCCCTTTAGCAGCCCTCTTGCTGTTATGAAGTCTCTCAGACTGCCCATCTTTCTTTTGTCCAAAAGCAGCCAGATATGGATTCCTGTTTTCCACAAGTGGCTGGAATCTCAGTTTCTCCAGGTATTCTGCCTGTCTTAGCTTTCCAACCCCACCAATGATCAGAGCACCATGAAATATAGGTTTATGCTCCCAGAACATATTTCCAGAGCTATGTGTTCAGCAGTCCCAGGCCTCCACTCCCTCCCTGCTCCATTTCTTTTCCTCCCACCAGTGAGCTTGGGTGGGGGAAGGGCTTGAGTCCTGCTGGATCACAGCTTTGGTACATTACCCTGTTCCATGAGGTCTGTTCTTTTCTCCAGGTGTATGCAGTTTGGTGCAGCCTTCTTTCCTGTTGCTCCTTCCAGATTTGTTGATTTAATTATGTTTTTATATTATATGTGGTTTTTGGAGGAGGTCTCTCTCTCACCTCTCACGCCACCATCTTTAATCCTGGTCTCCAGTTTTTTAACTAAAGTTTATTGGAAAATACAGAGATTCTCTTTAGATGATGAGTTGTCTATGGCTATCTTTGATGATATAGCAGACAGTTAGGTTGCCAGACCCACAGTACTTCAAAATATGCAAATAGGTTTAGCTAAGATACAGACAAGGAGATGTGTGAGTGCATGTGTGTGCTTGTGTGTTCATATGCATGCCTATGTGTGTTTACATGTAAGGGAGAGACAGTATGTGTAGTTCCAGCTGAAGATTTTTGGTTAAATTTCTCTGCTGTCTTGTGCATTAATGGTCTGATTTAATGTTTCAGGGACAGCAACAGCATTGCCAGGAAATGAACTAATTAGTCTTGCTCACCTTGGCTCAAACAAATAGCCATCTCAAAAATGTGCGTAGACTCTCTAATACAAGGTAAATAAATGAAGACTGGTGCTTCTCCCATGTTGTTGTGGCTTTTGGAAGGCATGGCATTTGAAAGGATTTTGCAGTTTTGAAACAGTAATTTAGAGAATCTCAAAGACAAATGATTTGGTATTGTTTTCTCCAAGTGCAATGGGATTTCTCTCTTGTGCTGCCTGACCTAGCAGCCCGGGATGAAACACCCCTTCGATGACTTACATTAGAGCATCTTGAAATGTTCTAGTACATAGTTAATCCCAAAGGCATGGTGCTACTTAAAATCAATGACAGTGAAGAGTAAGCAGAATACTGAAAACTTATTCTTCTGTGTATGCTTTGCATATATAGACCGTTAATTTTTTTTTTAGCTCATGGGTCTTACTTGGAGCCACTTTTTAATAAAAATAAAGGGAAGTGTGGATTTTTAAAAATTTGCCACAGTCCATGCTTTATTTAGATTTCCTTATTTCTCCCCTAGTGTCTTGTCTGTTCCAGGATCCCATTTGGGATCCCACATTACAAGTAGTCCTCATATCTCGTAAGTCTGTTCTTGTCTCTGACGTTTTCTCAGACTTCCCTTGTTTTCAAGCCCTCAGCAGTTTTGAGGTGGATTGGTTAGATATTTTGTGGGCTAGCACTCAGTTGGGATTTGTCTGACAGTAGTGTCATGACAAGACTGGGATTGTGGGTTCTGGGAAAAAAGACTACAGCTTAGAAGTGTCATCATCATAGCACGTAAACTGTCAGCATGACTCTGCACTGGTGATCTGGTGATACTGACTTGGTCCCTGGGCTGAAGTAGCAGTTGTCAGGTTTCCCGCCTGAAGAATTCTGCCCCCAAACACTGTCCTCTTTGGAAGGAAGTCAGTGTGTGCCAGCCACACTCACTCCATTGAGGGCCTGTTGTCTCTTTTTTAACAAGTAGATAGGGAGTGTCCAGCCCTCTTCTCAAATCTTTAATGCTAGAAGCGGGGAGAGCCACCTGGGCTGCAGAGCAGGCTAGTGGGTGGGCCCAAGTGAGTGTAGTTCCTGAAGCAGTGGTGGCAGGAAATTTCTCTACAGCAGAAGTGAGATAGCAGAGGGACTGGTGAAGATGGCAGCAGCAATCTGAGGGCAGGATTTAATGTTTCAAGTTGCAGAAAATATCATAATAAAAAGATTTTTTTTACATGCAGTTTATTTCAACCTGAGCAAACTTGACAAGTGATTATTCTCCCTCCTGGGGCCCCCAGGGCTGCTGGCAGTAGTGAGCAGTTTGTGGAAACTGGCACTGCAGTTCTTCAGCTCACCCAGGAGGTGCACAGCAGGGCTGCCTGGAGGCCTGGGTGTACCCTTCTCACCACCCAGTCCTGTGTGGGGCATGGCCATCATTTATCTAATTTTTAAAAAACCCACAAAAGAATGAACCCTGTTTTTCTTAGAGGAAGAAATGCACACTGTAAAAGATTCTCTAGGTGTGTGCCATCCCCATTAAACAGCATTTATGCACCCTGCTGCGACTTTCCAACTGCGACTGTCTCCTTAGAGGTAAAAGGCAGAAGGCCCTGGATTTATCTTGAGTCTTCTGAGCATGAAGTCTGTGTGAGAAGTCTCTGTCTACTCCAGCATGAAGTTAAGTACACCGCCACCATAATTATACATCTCAGTGAACTGGTAGGTATTTCCTCCTAGTGGAAAACCTTCAATGAAGATGAAATAGTTCCCTTTAATGAGCTCAAGTACCTTGCGTATCTCATGGATTTTATTCTCTTCTTTCTATTTTTAAAGGAAAGGTTTGTTGGCTGGTAGCTAAGGACATTTTCTCCATCTCTGTGTCATGAGCCTGACTAAGGCATGGTCTCCTAGACTGTGCCCATGTGCCCATGTGTGTGTGTGTGTGTGTGTGTGTGTGTGTGTGTGTGTGTGTGTGCATGTGTGTGTGCACATGTGCACGCAGTGGGGATGGGGAGGCTGGGGGAGTGGGCCAACCCTGCTGAGCTGGGGGGGAGAGAGAGGCCCTCCACGCTGGGCCGGGGCTCTGGGAGATGCTGGCCCCACACTTTTCATCCAGATTGTGGAGAGCTGGCAAAGGCCTGTGCTCCTGCCCTCACATGCCTGCTGCATGCCAGCCTCTTTTCTCTGTTCCGTGCCCTGTACTTGTGCGTCCTCCCACACTTGCTCTCCTGCCTCTAAGTGTCCAGGAGGCACTGTGCAGGGAGTCTCTAGGCGTGTTTTGCCAAGACGTATGTTTATGAGGGAGGAACAATTGTAGAGATGCGGAGTGACTTGGAAGCACACATTAATGGGCCCTTGGCAAAGCCACTGTACAGGGACGGCCTTCCCTCTTTTACCTCTAGGCAGGTCGCAGTTGGAAAGTCGCAGCAGGATGCATAAATGCTATTTAATTGGGATGGCCCACACCTAGAGAATCTTTTAGAGTGTATATTACTTCCTCTAAGAAAAACAGAGTTTATTCTTTTTTTTTTTTATGAATTAGCTATTATTTGAACACTTTTGAAAAAGAAAAACAAGCTGACACCTTTATATCCTGAACTTGGAATGAATAGTAACTTCATTAAAATGGCAGTGCAATGGGAATAAAATGAATAAAATGCAGTTTATAATACAATTGTCTTTAATTAATCTTTTTTAATGAAAGATTGATTTTTAAAAAGTTTTATTCTTCTTTCTGTCATACTAAAACCATTCATAAACTTCTTTCCAGACAAAGTGCCACCACTCTGTTCTATGATATGGGGAGCAGTTTAAGTGAGATTGAGGAGGGAAGCAAGCACATTTCCCCACCCTCACATTACATCATAGATGGAATTCCCCTCTTATCCCAGTAACTCAACAGGTGAAAATATTTTCTCTCAAGCATCTTTCTCTACGAAGCACTTCAAATTTTATAATTGAATACTTAAAGTCTAGATGTATATTATTCTGTATTTTTGGGAGAACAGATTTGGGTGTTTTTATGGGCAGAAGGTTGTGGTGGATCTTGATAAGCAAAGGCTTTGTTTGATCTGGGAATTCACCTGATTGATGGAGGGTCTTCACGCCAACACTGAACTACTGATGAGTCATCAACTTCATTCTACATGCAACATCAGTTAAAAATGCTCAACATTTTTGTGAAAATAATTTATGGAATTACTTGTGGAATGTTCAAATCCAACTTTGAGATTTTTTTTATAGACTGGCTTGAAATAAGCATAAAATGATCCTGGGCCTGTGTATTCCACCAGAAACCCTCTGGACGCAGAGTCAGGGCAGGGCTGGGGGCTCCCTGCGGCCGAGGCCCCGCACTGGCATGCGGGTGGCCACGGGGCCCTCTCCTGTTTGCCCCCCCGGTCACGCAGGTGGGCGCGTCTCAGCAGCTTCACCTTAGAGGCGAGGAGACTGAGGCGCCCGTGTCCCCCATGACTGGGCCGTGGCGACAGCGCCACATCACCATCTCCTTCTGTGCCTCCCCCCCAGACACATGGGCATCCCATTTCCATACCGAGAGAGAAGAGAGGAGCTTTCATCACAGCATTTCTAAGACTCTGAAATAGCACTAAGCCATTTTCTTTTCTTGATTGGCTTATAAAAGTATATCTGAGTGTCCTAAGACTCAAAAGATGGTAACTTTTTGAATTGGGATGGTTCTACCGAAATGGGAAGCAATAGAAGGGGAGGGGGGGGAAAGCCATTGTTCCCGAAGTGAATGAAAACACTCGGAACAGTGTGATCAGCATTAGCCGAATGGAAGTGACCCCAAGAAAGTGAGGCGACCTGGGGCCCTGGAGGGAAGGAAGCAGGGCCTGAGTGGCATGAGGAGGTGGTCTGAGCGGGAAGAGGGCCAAGAAGGAGCCCCAAGTCTGGGGGGGCCTGGCGGGAGCTGGGGCCCGTGGAAGGCTGGAGGGTGGCCACGCTCCCAGCGGTGACCGGGGGCCAGATGGGGAGACAGAGCACCGAGGGGGGCCCGGGAGAGAGTGGGGCCGGGGCAGGCCGTCCGCCCCGCTGGGAGGCGGCAGGGGCAGGGGCAGGCCCACCTGGGATGGCCCCTCGCTCACCACCCCGCACCGTCCCAGCTCCACCTCCCCGCCTGAGGCCCAGACCCAGTCTTCTAAGACCCTTCCTCCCTGATGCCCCGTGGCCTCCTCCCCCCGCCTTCTTTAGGGCGTTCCCATCCCTTCTCTGCCAGTCTGGTACTTTTTTCTAAATATTCAGGTCAGAATCCTGAGTCGTGGAATGTCAGTGCTGGGCTGGACTGCCCAGGACACCCCCAGCCTTCGCTCCCGCCACCCCCATGCATGGTTTTTCGGTTTCTGCCTTGCGTCCTCCAGCTCCTTAAAAAGCCCACTTTGTGTGTAGACAGCCCTGCAGTTGGACGGTTTCTCTGCGTGAGGAAGTGAATTCTGCCTTCTGGGCATCTTTCCTCCTTCCACCGCACAGGTACTAGTGCGATACACAGGGGAAGTTAGTTACAGCGTCCTCCCCGGGCAGTGTCCCAGTCAGCGCGGCCGCTGTACCAGAATGCACGGCCTGGGGGGCCTGTACACAGCAGTTACTTCTCATGTTCTGGAGGCTGCAAGTCTGACATCGGGGCCCAGCGTGGTGGGGTTCTCTTCCAAGTCTCAGATGCCGTCCTTTTGCTATAGCCTCAAGTGGTGGGGAGAGATCAGGAGAGCACTTTGGGTCCCTTTTATAAGGGCACTGATCTCATTCTTGAGGGCTCTACCCTCATGAACTAATCACGTCCCAAAGGCCCCACCCGCTACTGCCCACACACTGGGGGTTGGGGTTTAACGTGTGGGTTTGGGAGGACACACATTCAGCCTGTAACAGAGGCAGTCCTCCCCAACCCTCTTGCCTCTCCAGCCAGAATCCCTGGGCGGCTGTCGTGTCCTTGCTGTGCCATCTCAGCCAGCGCCACTTCTTCCATTCCCCCTGTGAGGGGTGGGCTTGCCAGAGCAGAAGGAACCCCTTGTTCCCTTGTTTTATGCACTGTCCCTCTGCTCCCTTGGGCTCTGGCTCTGCATTCGCCCAGGTGGAGGGAGGAGGGGGTTTCCCTGGAGCAGGTAACTGGGTGAGTGTTTGCATCTGCTCCTCTCCGTGGGTGCGGGAGTCTGCTGCCTTCCCAGGCTCTTCAGAGCAGAGGGAAACGGGCGTGAAGCGGTTGCCTAAGTGGGTTAAGAATAACAATTGTCTTTGCCTTCTTTTTACGCCATTGTCAGGGGAGGCCCCTTCTTCCCATCCTCAGGCAGCCCGCACTTCCCTTTATTGGGTGGATGCAGTCTCAGCCTGCTTCTTTGATTGAAAGGGTACTAACAAATTATGGATTGGAGACTTGCGTTGAAATCAGTGGCAGAGCTGTGGATTTATTACTTGGCCTTTTTTCACTCTCTTGAAGAAAATGGACTTTAACAATCTTCTCTCCCATAAAAGAAGAAGAAATTCTCAGGAAAGAAAATCACTCATGCCATCCAGCTTACTGAAGAGCTCTCTAGAGGGAAGCTTTTCAAATGTTCTTTTAATCGGGTTACATAAACTGGGTGTTAGGGCACGAAGCTGGGATTTTCTGGACAGGCCAGGGTTTGCTGTGCACAGGAGGCTGCTCGGCGACCTCCCTGAGCACAGGGCTTTGTCTTCCTCTTCCCCACTGTGTGGGCACTGACACGCTTGCCACTGCCTGCATTCACGTGTGCATGGTGCATATGTGTATGTGTGCACACGCGTCCCTGTCCGCATCTCCAGGCAGCAACCAGTGGTACTGAGGCGATGTCACCTCTGCACCTGAGTGTGAGGCTCTGGAGGGTGCCTGGTGGGGCTTGCACGGCGCTCCCCTGGTGGGCCTCCTCCTCTTGCCTTGCTGATGCACCTCCTCAGCCCAGGCCCACCCTCCCCACTCACACTCACCTGCTCTGCTCCCAGTCTTGACTGTGTTTCTCCGTGGCATTGATGACAGGTGTAATTAAATAACTAATTCTGCAGTGAGTTGCCGAATGAATGTCTGTGTATCTTGCTAGAAAGCAGGTTCAGTGATGTGGTTCATGATTGCTGAGGGGAGAAGAACCTAACACAGGGCTTTGTGTCCCTGGGTGAGAAGTAACTACTGATTAATGGAAGGAGGGAAGAAAGGAAGGAAGGGGAGAGGGAGGGAGGGGGAAAGGAGGAAGGAAGGCTTCTCTTGAGGACCTGGCCAAGCTCCAGTACTGGCAGCCGGGCTGCTAGGCTCAGGGACACTGGCTGTTCCAAGGGCCCTGGTGGCTTTGCTGCCTTTCTTGGCCAAGGGGAAGACGAGTGCCCCGGGGTCCCACTCCCTAGTCTTGCCCCAGCGCCTTCCCTTCTCTGGACTTCAGTTCACTCACCTGAGAAAGAAGAGGTTGGACCAGATGGTTTCTGAAGTCCTTTGTGGGGCTTGCATTTTATGATTCTATTTTTGCCAGTGCCCCGTTAGGAAATAAAACTGCAGTGTAAATAATGAAAATAAAAAAGAACATTCTATTTGAAAGTGCAGTGGGCAATTCCTTTTTTATACTCCTAAGAAATTATTCTATTTCCATCCACATGAAATTGGGCCATTCTGACTTCTACTTCGCAAAGTCAAACTCGGTGACATTTTTCCTTTAAGTTTTAAAAAGGTAATTTAAGTACAAGTAATCCAATATTTGAAATGTGGTTAATTTTTCCTTCCTTGTATGTAAATGTTGCTTGTGTGGCATGGGTTAAAATTCACAATCAGTGAGAAAATACCAATGCTCAGTTTTCCAATCTCTTTATGGTAGACAAAGATTGCTACCATTCTTCTAACAATTTCTGGCCAAAAATTTTACGTGTGGGTTTGTTAATGATTTTTTTTTTAAGACTGAATAAGGAAAACATGTTGTTTTTAACATTTTATTATATTATACCATAGTCTCTTTTTATTTTTAAACAGCTTTATTGAAAAATAATTGATGTAGAATAAACTGCAGATGTTTAAAGTATAAAATTTAAGTTTCAACGTATATGTACCTGTGAAACCATCCCCATAGTCCAGCAGTGAGCTTACACATCATGTTTCCTCAGCCCCACCCCCCACCCCCAAACCACTGCCAATCTGCTTTCTGTTGCTATAGATAGGTTTGCACTTTCTAGAGTTTTATACAGGTGGAATTATCCAGTATGGACTGGTATTTTGTCTTGTTTCTTACACTAAGCATGATTACTTTTAGATTCACATATGTTGTCATGTGAATCAATGGCTTACTCCTTTTTATTGCTGAATAGTATTCCATTCCATGGACTTAGCATGGTTTGCTCTCATCTCTTGAACATTTGGATTATTTCCGGGATTTGGCTATTATGAAAAAGGTTGCTAAGAACATTCAAGTATGTCTTTGTATGGACTTAATCTGTGCTCTTGGGTAAGTGCCTATGAATGGAATAATTGGATCATATGGTAGATGTGTGTTTATATTTTTAAGAAATCACCAGACTGTTTCACCAAATGGCTACATGATTTTGCACATCCACCAGCAGTGTATGATAATTACTAGTTCTCCACACTTTACTGCCATGTGTTATTGTCTGCCTTATATAATGGGTGTGAAATGATGTCTTATATGTTTTTAATTGTGATAAAATACACATAATGCAGAATTTACCATCTTAACCATTTTTAAGTGCACAGTTCAGTAGCATTAAGTATATTTACATCCTTGTGCAACCATCAACACTATTCATCTCCAGAGCTCTTTTTATCTTGCAAAGCTGAAAGTCTGTACCCAATAAACACTAGCTCCCCATTCTCTTCCCCACAGTGCCCGGCACCCATCATTTTACTTTGTATGAATTTGACTACTCTAGGTACCTCATAGAGATGGAATCATACAGCATTTATCATTTTGTGTCTGTCATTTTCTAACATAGAGTAATGAGCTTGAGGTTTATCATGTTGTGGCATGTGTCAGAATTTCCTTCCTTTTTAAAGCTGAATATATTCCATTGTATGGATATACCACATTTTGCTTATCCATTAATCTATCTATGAACATTTGGAATGCTTCCACCTTTCTGTTATTCTGAATAATGTGGTGAACATTAGAATACAAATATCTGTTCTAGTCCCTGTAAGGTAAAATCCAGCCAAAATGACCAGGCGAGGAGGCAACAAAGGAGCCAAAAGTTTAATGGGGTGCAATCCCGGGTGATGTTCGCCCGTCTGGTTAGTCACAGGCCAGAGAAGTCGCGCCCAGCAGGGCAGGCAGTGAGTTTATAAAGAAGTTAGGGGGAGGGAGAGCAAAGGTCTACAGCGGTGCGAGGATTGGCTAGCCTAAGGCACGTGTCATTGGCCTTTACAGTAGACAAAGGACTAGAAAGTTACTACTCCTTTTCCAGGTTGGGAGGGGGCAGCAGCCGGGATTTTGGCACGTCATCAGGCTGGAATCTGTTGGTATCTTTCCCTTACCAGACCGGGGTTGAGGGCTTTGCTGCCCCCTTTCCTTATTTGGTGAGGGCTGGGCTCATCTGACGTGCTCACCCCTCCCTCCAGTGCCTCCAGCCTTACAGCCCCTACTTTCAGTTCTTTTGGATACATACACAAAAGTGGAACTGCTGGCTTATATGGTCTCATTGCGGTTTTAACTTGCACTTTCATACTAACTAATGATGTTGGGCATCTTCTCACATGTGTGTTTGCCATTTGTATTTCCTCTTTAGTAAAGTGTCCAGTTGGATATTTCTCACATTTTTGTGTGTGTGTTTGTCTTCCTACTATTGAAATTTTAGAGTTCTTTATATATTACAGGTATTAATCAACCTCTTAAAATAGATTATGCTTTTGAGATTATTATCTAAGAAATCTTTGCTTAGCCTAGGGTCATGAAGATTTTCTACTATACCCTTTATAGTGTTATATTTTACATTTAGGTCTTTGATCCATTTTGAGTTAATCTGTGAATATGCCATGAGGTATGGCTGCAGTTTTTGTTTTGTGTGTGTGTGTGTGTGTGTGTGCATTTGGGGGTGGGGTTGCATATGGATATCCATGTGTTCCAGCTCATTTGTTGACCATTCATCCTTTTCCCACTGCATTTCCTTTGTGCCTTTACACCAACACCACACTACTTTGATTATTATAGTTTTATAATGATTATTAAAAGAAGGTAGTATTTTTTTCTCCATTTCTGTTTTTCTTTTTCAGCATTGTTTTGGCTAGTCTAGATTCTTTGCATTTTCACATGAATTTTAGAATCAGTTTCACAACTTCTACAAAAAACCTCCTGAGATTTTTATTGGGATTGCTTTGAATCTACAGAACAATTTGGAGAGAATTGACATCTTAACACTAATTTTTCCAACCATAAACAAGATGTCTCCCCATTTATTTAGTCTTTTTAATTTTCTCAGCAATAATGTGTAGTATTTTTTGTACAAGTCTTCCATGTTTTTTGTCAGATTTATCTTAAAATATTTGCTATTTTTGATGCTATTGGAACTTTATAAATACTACTTTTAAATTTTAATTTCTGATTGTCCATTACTATTATGTAGACATATGGTAGATTTATTTATATTGATCTTACATCCTGCAGGCTTGCTAAACTTATTTATTAACTCTAGCAGACTTTTTGTAAACCCCATCAAATTTACTATATAGATAATCATGTATTTATCTGTAAATAAATACAATTTTACTTCTTCTTTTCCAATCTGTATGACTTTTCCTTCTTTTTCTCACCTGGTTGCATTGACCATAATCTCCAGTAAATGTTGAATGGAAGTAGTGAGCAGATATCTTGTCTTATACCTGATCTTAGAGGGGAATTACTCAGGTTTCCACCATTAAGTATGGTGTTAGTTATGTGTGTGTGTGTGTGTGTGTTTAGATACCATTTGTCTGTTTGAGGAATTTATCTTTTATTGCTGGTTTGCTGAGAATTTTTATTATGAGTGAATGTTGAATTTCTCAAATGCTTTTTCTTTGTCTATGGAGATAATCATATATATTTTTTTAGTTTATTAATCATTGAGTTATATTTATTGATTTTCAAATGTGAAACCATCCTTATATTCCTCAGTAAATCCCACTTGTTCATAATGCATTATCCTTTAAATATATTGTTGGAGTGATTTCAAAAATTTTGTGAAGAAATTTTACATCTGTGTTTATAAGAGATACTGTTTTGTAATTTTCTTTTAATGTTTTTGTCTGGTTTTCATATCAGAGTAATTCTGGCCTCATTTAATAAGCTGAGAAGTATTCCCTTTTGTTTGGCTTTTTGGAAGAGTTTGTGTAGAATTACTATAATTTAATCCTTATATGTTTGATACAGCTCACCAGTAAACCATCCAGGTCTGGGATTTTCCTTATAGAAATAATTTTTATTGTTATTTCAGTTTTTTTAAGTAGATGCAGAGCTATTTATGTTGCCTTTTTCATCTTGAGTGGATTTTTGTAATCTGTATCTAGGAATTTGTTCATTATATCTAGTGTCACACTTATTCACATAAAATAGTTCATATTATTTTCTTATCTTTTCAATATCTATAGAATCTGTAGTGCTGTTACCTCTCTCATTCCTGATATAGATAACCTGTGTTTTCTTTTTTTAACTCCTGATCAGTTTGACTAGAAGTTTATCAATTTTTTGACATTCTGAAAGAAACAGCTTTTGATTTCATTGATTTTTTTTACTGTTTTTCTGCTTTCTAGTTCATTGATTTCTGCTCTGATCTTTACTATTTTTTCTCTTCTGCTTACTTTGTGTTACTTTTCTTCTTGTTTTTCTAGTTTCTTAAGGTGGAAGCTGAGGTCACTGATTTGATACTTCTCTAGTTTAAGTTAGCACTATTAATTTCCACTTTAGAGCTGCTTTTCAGACCTACAAATTCTGATACGTTGTTTTTATTTCAATCAATTCTTTCTATTTTTCTTCTGATTTCTTCTTTGGTACACAGATTGTTTAGAAATGTGTCATTTAGTTCCCCAATATTCAGGCACCTCCCAAGGCTTTTTGTGTTATTGACATCTAATTTAATTCCATGTGGTCAGATGGCATACATTGTATTTCTCGACACCAGCTCCCGAGGTCCACGTGCTCCCACCCCTCCTGTCTGGCCGTACCTCTTACTAGTCTCCTCTTCCTCACTCCAGCCTTTTCACTGCTTTTGAACATTCACAGTCCACCGCGGCCCCAGGCTCTCTGTATTGGCTGTGATCTCACTCTGGGACCCTTGCCCTGTTCAGCTACCTGCCTGGCTCCTCAGTTTCCCCAGGTGCCTGCTCAATGTAACCCTGCCAGAGAGGCCACTTTTACCACTCTTACTGCAATAGGAGTCCCCCGCCCTTCTCTGCTCTGTTTTCATCCATGCCACTTTCCATTTCATAGAGTGCATGTGTGTTCGGAGATTGTCTCTCTCCCCCCAACGAGAGTAGAAGGCCTCTGAGATCAGGGCCCTGATGTGCTCGCTGGTAGGTATGCAGGGCGAGAACAGTGCCTGCATCTAATAGGTGTCTGATGGGTGTCAAGTGCCCAGGAGCTGCTGCACTTTTAGCTAAGCCTGGGTCTTCTCCGCAAATGCACAAGCTGTTTTCACCCTTCTAGCTTCCCCACAGAGCAAAGCAAATGGCCTCCATTTGATAGAATAATGAGATATAACCATGTTTTTTAAAGCTGCTTATTAAGAACTGTCTCGTTTAACAAAAAACATTGTTTGATTTTCTGAAGATGCAATTGTAATGCAGATGCGGCAATGCACGCAGCTGGCCTTTTATCTGAAGCCCATCTGGGCTCCTCTCAGGAGATCCTAGACTAGCGAGTCGTAAAGCTGTAGCCCTTTTTTATTTCTTTAAATCAAGCTGTTACACAGTTACATTGTGTCTCTACTGAATGGCCTAACTGTTAAATGCTTTTGGATTTTTAAAAAGGGCACAAAATCCTGTAACCACAAATATTATTTTGAATATTGGAGCCAGCACCCAAACCCACTATGTTGTGGTTAATGACAAGGCATCTCCAATGTGCCTGATTCTTTTGAATGTTTGTTTGTGTTGATGACGGAAGACTTTTTTCTTCAAATTAATGACAGGGCCAGAAAGACTTCCATAACATGAGCAGGGTAGGGGGATGGCTTTACAGACACCCCTCTAGAGGGCACCTCAGCCTTCCGAGTACTTCTTTTCTTTACCTCCTGCAATGTGAAATTTCTTTTAAGTCATTGTTAGGCAGAAAATTTAAAAACAGAAGTGAAACTACTAATAAAGTCATATTGCATTAAAAAAAAACCCTTTCCTACCTACTATCATACTTTGTTGTACTATTGGGGAAAAAACATCACAAAAACTTGGGCATCTGTTATTTCACACGGATCTTGAGCATCAGAACAGAGCCACACTGACACCCCACATCAGCGCGTGCCCCTTTCTCTAAGGCCTCATCTCCCATCTCAAAGACTTTTGTGTTTTTTTTTCTTAATCCGATCAGTCATAAATTTAAACCGAAATGTTTTATTTTTGCTTTTTAATGCTTGCCTGTCCTCCTGTCCTCCACTAGCTTGCACCCCTGTCTGCTAAGAGGCCCTCCTTGCCCTGACACCAGGCTCTAGCCTCAAGTAAACTCCCAGGTGAGAGCACACCTGGCCAGCTTCCAGGAGGGGGCCCTTTCTGGCAGGCCTGGGCCGGGGACCTGGGGAGGGCTCTCAGTGTGGGAACATCTCTGGCCTTTCAATGCTGCTGAGTGGATGCTGGGCCACCCCACGGACAGCTGAGAGCCTTCGCTTCCTGATGGTGCCTCGGTCTGTCACTGCGATCCCCAGCCACGCTCTGCAGCTGCTCCCTGTCAGTTCTGTCTTGGTGAATCCGGATTCCCCTTATTCTGAAAACCACTTGCAGATTATCTTATTCCAAATATCATTACCCATCCACAAACTAACTAAAACAAACGAAAATTGTGCCACTTAATTTTGTTCTAGAAACTTAAACTAAAATTTCACCATCCAGGGTATTCATATTAGACTCTTTTCAGAGGGTGAGAATATTCTCAGTAAGAGTGAGTGGTTTCTCTGTCTGGTTTGAGTTCTGAGTTCGTATCAAACCCACACACCAGAACACAGCCAAGGGGTCTTAATCTTCCATGCACCTTGCCTCTCCTCCCCCTGAGGTCAGTCCTACTGGAGCCCATCCCACTGCTAATTCCCTGTCTGTGTCTGGAGTGTTACGGCTTGTGTTTATACAGCCCACATTGCCTCCGGAGATGGCTGTGCACGTGGAGAACCTGGGTACCCAGCTGGAAGACAGGGTGATTTCAGAGGATTCTAGAGGGCTCTCACGTCCAAGGTCTATGGCTTTGAATTCCTGTTGATTCACATGAACTGACTAAAGACTGAAATTCCATCTTTAGAGCCGATCCCTTAGATCAAAGCTGCTCTACATCAGGGTAAAATGAAGAGATGAAAAGAAGAAACACATACTGTTTGGCACACTAATCTTTGTTGAATGACTCAGATCAGATATAACGTAGCTAATAGTTGTTATTATTGAGTGTGAAGTGGATTATTCCTCTTGCTCTTTCCCGTGAGAGCAGGAGAGTTCTTCCCACCCTTCAGAGGAAAATGAGCAGACAGGGTCAGGTGTGTGGCCATGACCAGTGGTGCTGCTGGGCCCAGCACTGTGCTCTTGGGACTTGAAATTGGACAGGACATGCAGGACAGGTAGGATAGGAAGCATTTGATGAGGAAGAGGGAAGCATGGGCATGTAGGCCTGCCTTGTCCCACCTTTGTTTGTGGCAGAGGTTTCCATCCAGTTTCACCCTAACAGTCATTACTTCCAAGGTGGGGCCAGGAACACCTAACCAAGTTGAGAAGAGAAGTGCTCCTGATAGATGGTGCTTCTGACTCTGTGACCCTCCTGCAGAGGCTGGTGGAAGCTGGCACTCATCAAGGACCTGCCCTGCTGGCACCGTATGGAATGCCCCACAGGTGCTGTTCTGTAACTCCCCTAGGCGTTGCGCTGGCCCACTGTCAGGGGAAGGCTGGCGCTCACCATGGCTGGGAACTTGTGCACAGCCTGCAAGGGGCAAGAGGCAGGGCTGGGGTCTTCACAGCTCTGCCCCAGGTCCAGGGTTTTTCTGCTGCATTATGCCTCTTCCCATAGATGTTCTGGAAGCATATGTTTTAGTGGAAAATAACTAGCATGGATGTTCAGGGCTTGGTGTTCCAACAAATATGACAGCAAGTGCTGGCCGTTCTTCAACCCAGAGAGCACACCTGCGCTTCGCTGGAGCTCGGGGTCCTGTGGCGCTGTGGATGGCCACAGTGCCTTTGTCCCTCTGCCGTTACATAAGCAAGCTGAGGTTAGTGCGCACAGTCAGGACTGAGGGACCCAAGAGGCTGCAGAAGGCACAAAAAGAATCTTGCTTTAGGCAGCCGTTGATTTTTTTCTTAAATAGGCAAATTCAAGTGAATTTAAGAACACTCTACAATGTTACACGTTTTACAAAGGCTATAGACCTGTGATTTGTGAAGAGTCCTCCTCTCAGAAGCAGTGGTGTGGATGGGGACTCTGCCCTGGTAAGGGAACAGGGCTGTGGAGCCCCAGGGGCATGAAACACGGGGTGGGGCTGCCGGGTGGGGCTGCCTAGGAGCTCTGCCCGCACAGCCGCCCGGCTCTCTGGGAGACCTGCGCTCATTCGAAAACTTCAAAGATCTCCTTGAAGTCTGTGGGGAAGCGGAGAGACAGTTGTTGGGGAGGTGGTGCTGGTCTGGCGGGATCGTCAGCCCAGAAACAGTGAGGGCGAGAGGTGGGTCGCTGGCTGGCTTGCTAACAGATTGGTGACCGGGGCAAAGGAGGGAAAGAAGGGGGTGTTCCAGGTGGCTCCTGGGTTTGTGCTGGAGAAACTGGGTCGGCAGCAGTGCCATTTATTGATATAGCGGAAAATAATTATATGTAATAATTGCATAGTTATTTTTAATATTAGTATAAATTATAATAATATGTATAATTATATAAATACATAATAGCAAATATATACTTTATATATTACATATAAATTTATATAATTTATAAATAAAGATAGTGGAAAGAAATGTATGTGGATGGTTCCCAATGAATTTGGCTTGCAAATTCAGCCAAAAATAAAGACCCAAGAGCTTGTCCAACAGTTATTGTTAAAGGCCAGTCCACTCTAAATAGTGCCAGCATCTCTAAAAAGTATGTAAAATAGTGTCAGAACTCAGTGCTGTGTGGAGCAGTCTGAAGTGTTGGAAATGTGCTTAATTTAAACTAATCTCACCAGGAGTCAGGGTCTTTCCAAGCCCCAATAATCCAATGGGTGATGACAGCATCTTGCAGTAAGGTCAGAGTACAGTCACCCCAGAATAAAATGAAAGTGAGCAGGTCACTGATCACCAAGCTGGAAGTCACCCCCTGTGCAGTATCCCATCGGCTCCTCATCCACCATAATGGCAGCTCTCTTTCTCAGTCTGATATCTGAAGTACTGAAAAAAATTGTTTTCAAGCTATATAACATGAAAAGAACCAGTTGAAAAGACAAAACTATTGAAGTATGTATTATCTTAACCTGAGGAGGAAAAATGCATTTATGTTTTCATTGATCCTCCAAAATATGACCTTTTACATGGAACTTCAAAGTAGAAATTGACATTTAAGAAGGGTGTAGGGATTTCTACAAGAATGGAGTCTTAAGAGCATATCATTATGAGTGCATCTTCTGCACCATCACTTGGAAGTGAGGATGTATATTTAAATGTGTGCTTGTGTGTATTTCCTTTTAAGTTCCAGATCTATAGCACCCATCTTTTTCATTTTTATTTATTATTTTATTGGGCTATAGTTGATATACAATATTATATTGGTTTCAGATATATAAATACTGACTCGGTAATTATATACATTATTAAATACCTGCCATAGTTACCTGGTTACCATACCAACATACTAAAGTATTACTGGTTATGTTTTCTATGCTGTACTTCCATTCCTATGACAGATTTATTTTATAATTTGAACTTTGTACCTCTTTATCCCCTTTACCTATTTCACCCATCCCCCCCACCTCCCTCCCTATGGTAACCAGCAGTCTGTTGTCAGTATTTTTGGCTCTATTTCTTTTTTGTTTGTTTTGGTTTTTAGATTCCATGTAATAGTGAAATCATATGGCATTTGTCTGTCTCTGCCTGACTTATACCACTTAGCACGATACCCTCTAGGCCCATACATGTTGTCACAAATGGCAAGATTTCCTTTTTTATGGCTGAGTAATATTCAATCATGCATATGTACCACATCTTCTTTATCTACTCATATGTTAGTGGGCACTTGGGTTGCTTCCATATCTTAGCTTATTGTAAATAATGTAGCAATAAGCATAGGGGTGAATATATCTTTCTGAATCAAGGATTTTTTTCCAGGTAAATTCCCAGAAATGGAATTCCTGGGTTATATGGTATTTCTATTTTTTTTTTTTAGGAACTTCCATATTGTTTTCCACAGTGGCTGACTGATTTGCATTCCTATCAACAGTGTAAGAAGGTTCCTTTTTCTCTACATCCTAACCATCTGTTATTTCTTGTCTTTTGGATAGTGACCATTCTGACTGGTGTGAGGTCACATCTCATTGTGGTTCTGATTTGTATTTCCCTGATGATTAGCAATGTGGAGCATTTTTTCATGTGTCTGTTGGCCATCTGTGTGTCTTTGGAAAAATGTCTATTGAGGTCCTCTTCCCCTTTTTAATTGGGTTATTTCTTTTTTTGATGTGGAGTCATGTGAGTTCTTTACATATTTTGGATGTTACCCTTTTATCAGATAAATTATTTACAAATATATTCTACCATACAGTAAGTTGCCTTTTTGTTTTACTGATGGTTTCCTTTGCTGTGCAAAAGCTTTTGAGTTCAATGGAGTCCCACTTGTTTGTTTTTGCTTTTGTTTCTCCTGCCTGAGAAGATTTATCCAGAAAAAAATTTTTGTGCTTATGTTCAAGGGATTTTTGGCTATGTTTTCTTCTAAGAGTCTTATGGTTTCATGTCTTACATTTAGGTCTTTAATCCATTTAGAGTTTATTTTTGTGTATGACAAAAGACAATAATCTAGTTTCATTCTCTTACAGGTAGCTGTTCATTTTCCCAATACCATTTATTGAAGAGACTGTTTTCTCCCCATTGTGTATGCTTGCTTCCCATAGCACCCACCTTTTTATCTAATATGCAGGGTGATACTGGTGACTGTCCAGCTTCCACGCACATTTATTTACTGGAAGCTTCATAAGTCATAGACCCTTAGGTTTGGGTCTACAGGAATATTAAGGTCAAGGGTACTTATCACTGTAGTCCTGCTGTTTATTGCTATAGCTCCAGCTCATTAAAAGGTGTTGTCTAAACAGAATGAGAAAGACCAGGAGAGAAAGTTACCCCTAAATTTCCAACTGCAGAACCGTGGTTCCTAGAATGATTACATGCAGTCCCCCAGAGCGTCCTCCAGTCTGAGCATGGTCTCCCTAGGTGCCTCTCGGTGGGGAATGAGCTGCCTGCCTTCCCCACGGTGGAGCAGAGGGCTCTGTCCAGCACTTATATGTCTGACATATGTGAACACACCAGGAGACAAAACCACTCCCATCTGCGGACCTCGTGTTCATTCAGAAACTTTGCTACAAAATACCCTGGTACTAAAGTGAGTGCTAGAGCTGGTGTATGAGAGCTGATTGTTAAATTTTCAGGATTTTTACTACCCAGTGTTAAACATAGTCCTTATTAAAAATTACATTACATAAACTTACAGTTAAATAAAAAACATATTGACGTGAAAGTGATGAATATTCAAAATGTATCTTCCTATTTTGCTATTATTTCCTTGAGGTAATTTACATTTATCTGTACAGTGTAAATAATATATAATGGTGTGCTGTGGTGGATTATTCCCCAGATTCGTGGTCAGGGGCATCACATTAGTGGGAGAGTTTACAGCTCTTAGATTTACCAGCATACTGAGTATCTAAGGGGAAGATTTTTTCTCCATGAAAATTAAAATTCTTGGTGTTATAAATCCTTATATACTAAAATTCACCCTTTGCCATTTTAGAGCTCAATACTACCAAATTCAACTTTAAATATTTCCACTATTAAAAATGTCTATCATTCACTGAGTGCCAGCCTTGGTCCACGCTCTGTACCAGATACTGACATGCATCATCTCATGTCTTTCTGAGTCAGACGGGGAGCCGGGAGCCCTTCCTGAGACAGTGCACATTCCTTCCATCCACGTGCTTGCTGTAAAACTCCTTTAGCTCTTGGCTTCTCTCAGCATGACCCTCAGCTTGTGTTAAGATGCCACAGACCAACCGTCTGGTAACAGCGACAGCCTCCTGACCTCTGCTGTGCCTTCTTTGCCCCAGCCTGCAGCAGGACGTTCCAGTGCCCAGAGAAGGGGACTTCGCGCATCACAGCATGGAAGTGAGCAAGCATTCAGGGTGGGAGATGTGGCCTTGCCTGGTGAGAGCTGAGGGGAAGCTGGTGTTCCGAGTGGCCTGTAGTGTGGGAGTTGGCATTGACTCCTTGACCAGGTCGGAGCATCAAGCTCCTGAGTCAGTCCTCCAGCCGTATTTGTCCCTGCTCCTGGAATTAAGACATGGTGGCAGTAGCCTCATCCTTGAATCAGTGTGGAGATGGGGAAAATGCCTGGAATTCTAAATTGTTTCCTTAACTTACAAAAAGCTAAGATGCTGTCAGTGTACCTGGAGCATGAAGAGAGGCTTCTTAGATACAACTGCTGACAAAGAGCGTTGTGCGACTCCCTTTTGATGCTAAATGGACATGCTGGGGCTGTGCTGTGACCTCAGCGCTCTTTCCCTGCACTGTGCCACTGGGAAGCAGCTGTTGGGACTGTTCTGTGTAGGCTGCCAGTGTGCCAGCCCAGCAGGCCTGGAACATGTGAGCCTTGGCCCACCCTGCCAGCAGGGAAGTTTCCTGGGAGCTGACGGAGGTGGTCTGCCAGCACCTGCTAACACTCACACACAGGGCTTGGTGGTATTGTCCATTTGATTGCACTATCATTGACACTAGCAGGTGAGCAGTGTGCCTGTCAAACTGACGTGTGCACACCCACAGGCCCCCTCACCAGCTCCTCAGCCTCTACACTGGGACCTCCCTTGGGGGTTTTGTACAATCCTGCCAAGTACCACAGCTCTGACCCAGCCTTTCCTTGAAATCGTTTTAATCATGACATTGGCTGAGGAAGGTAGATGATATTAACTCTTAAAGGTGTGTCTGCCATATAGTAGGCACTATGCAAGAGACGGGTATTTAATTGAGCTGCAAACTGAGAATTAAATGTCAAATGATCTGCACAGGATCAAAGAAGAGGCAGAAACAGAAGTGAGGACTAGCTTGTGCTTATTTCACTCACTGCCACCTCCCTCAAGTGCCCACTGGAGAGCCCTATGAGAAGCCATACAGAGCAGGGGCACAGTCACACCTCCACGAGGGGCCTGTCCCCACCAGGCCCCTCTGCGCTGAGTGTTCTCTGGGCCCCACCATGTGCAGGGCCACAGAGGGGCCTCCACAGTGCCCTGTGGCCGTGGTGAGTGCCCTCCTTCCTGAGTGCTGCAGAGTATCTCAGAGCCTTGGGTGCAGACATCTACCCACGCAACCCATGAGGGCCTCTCCCAGCCCCTCCCAACAATAGCACAGTTGGCAAGAAAGCGTGTACAAAGGACAAGTTCCGTTGGGGCCAGCCAGACTGCTCTTCTTAGGAGTGCCTCTCTGCTAGGCCGTGCATCCTTTATAATGAGAAACTTAACAGATCTTGTTCTCTCTGTTCTCACCACCTTTGACTTCAGGCTGCTGTGATTCAGTGAAACTGTTCAGGAGTGTTCCAGGATCTTGCTTTCATGGTGGTGCTGGAGTTGAAGTTGTATCTGTGTGGTGAAACCATTGCATTTGCCCTGGAGTAACTCTGCTGGGGTCAGAAGTCACAGGCACTTCGAGATCTGACAGAATGTGTGAGCTGAGAAGCTGGAAGGAATGTGGGGAGGGTCTTTTCACTGCCTCCACACTGGATCTGCTGGAGTGGCTACAATGCTGGTGGCCTGGCCCCATCTAGAAAGAATTTAAAGACATTCGTTCGGTCTGTTTATCTAGTTTTTCTTCCCCAGTACCTGGACAGATGATGGGGTAGAGTGTGCAAGGGAAGCCCCTTGAGTGAGTAGGTGAATGAATGAGCATGAAGGATGAATAACATGGTATTAAGCTGATTTCCGGCTCTCATAATCTATGAGTCTGTGTACAGGAGGATTAAAACAAGGCTCCCAAAAGCTTCATAGCTAAAAAAATTTCATAAAAGTTATTTCAGTAATAAATGTAGCAATTGAAGGAAGAATAGCTATTTTGTTTTTAAAACCAAATCTTGAACATCTTGACAGGAAAAAATTCTATCTAGATTCATCTGCAATTATTTTTTTAAATGGTGGAAGGCTGTTTTCTCATGATCTTTTGCTAGGCCAGCTCATCATTTTACTATGTGGTTGTTATAAACATCCCTGAAGAGTATAGATAATATTATCATTGCCATATTTTAGCAATCAATCGCTCATAAGATGTCACATAGCTAATTTGCTGTCAGCTTTATATTTTCAAAACCTACATGTGCTACACAGGTGATAAATTTCTGGCCCAACTGTTAACAATGTCCTGCAATATAAGATGTCAGCTTTGGGCTGCAGGGTCTCATTGATCTGTGGCTCTTAGTCATTCCATTAGTTCCATTGCGCCTCTGCTTCTTTCAAAGCGGGTTGGGTATATGACATAAATTGGCATCGTCAGTGATGACAAAAAATGAGATTTCCAGTTTTGTAATCAGTGAGGTCACTGTTAGACCAGCAGATACCAGGATGGCCAGGTGCCTGGGATGCTGCTTCTCCAAGAGCTATGCTCCTGCTGGTGCTCTTGGCCACAGTGGGGACCTGGGCATGGCCATGGGCTCACAGACAGCACCCTTCTTCCACTTTGTCTCCTGTCCAGCCTGCAGTCCTCGATGCACCCTCCATTCATCCTCTCAATCCAGGGGAACCCAGCCAAAATTTACTGAGCCACTGGGGATGTGGAGATAAATTTGGCCCTTTCCTGGGCATGCACTCCGATGGGGGATAAGTAGACTCTAGTGCAATTACAGCCCAGTATGCAACAGGTGTGCACAGGACCTCTTGGGGCACAGAAGTGTGAAACACCAAAGCCCCCAACTCAGTTGCAGTGGGTGCAGGTTTCGAAGAAGGTGTAGGCTGTACACATGGATTCAGGAGAACTACATGGAGGAAGGGGTGGCTCAGTGGGTGCATGTGACTTGCGTGGAGTGATGGACAGGCCTCCCAGGAAGGGTTTCTCACTGTGGGGGAGGAAAAGGGTGATGTGGAAAAGAAAAGGTGGATTGGGCGTGCAGACTGACTATGAGGCTTTTTCTGTGGTTCTTTGAAAGGTCAGAGGGCTTGGTCCATTTCTGTGCATGATGAGTGTTAGTTGACTGAAAGAGAGCATACTTCCCTTTTACATTTCCTACGGGTCCTATACTTCAAGCCCTTGGAAGCGGAGGCTGTTTGTTAGGCTTCTTGGTTATCAGCATCCTCTGTGCCTCTTTAATGAACACTCAGAACATGGTGAGTAAAGGCCTGAGCTACGCCCAGGTGCTCCCACCCTAGGCTGGCGAGGCAGTGGTAAGTTGACACGTACCACTAAGGGGCTTATGTTACTCACCCTCTCTACCCTCAAATGGATTTGAAGCAGAGCAGGGAAATGGGGCATAGTGGATTCGAGAAACACTCAGAATAAGGAATTTACTCCACACGACCATGGGGCATTTGCAAATGTTTACTTCTTTTGGGAAAAAAATGAAGGTGAATAGGAATTCTTACTCTTTTCTGTGCCCTCTGGAACAAACCTGCAGCCCTCAGACCCCACTCAGCCTTCCCCCCGCTGGGCTGCCTGGTGACCACCCTTCAGCATCCCACCGTCTCCCACCCCCACCCCACTCTGCTTCTCTTCTTTACTCCTCTCAGATTTTTCTATCTGTCCTTTAGTTCATTGTGGACATCTTTTCTTTGGATTCCATTTTTTTAAAAATAAACTTTAGCTAGTTTGTAGATGTAACATGCATCAAAAATGTTAGGTTTTTCTGCTTTATCAGCATTGCTATTATGACATCAATACTTAGAGAGTTTGTTCCCAGACTCTCCAGGACAGTCTCCTGTTGATGAGCCATTTCACAGAGAGAAGTGCACAACTTTTATGGTGAGTTAGTCTTCTCTAACTGTGACACTAAATTGCACCGAAGGCATCTTGGCAAGATGAGAAGAACCCCCACCATTAAAACCTGAAGAGAACCATTGCAGAATGGTTCAGGACAAAAGCCAAATTATAGAGTTGTTTTTGAGGGCTTTAAAAATGACATTATTTCTAAAGAGGAGGCCATCTGAAGAGCCACAAATTTAAGGGAAAAATCAGAAATTAACTAGTTGAAGTGTTTTCCAACTATTAAGCTTATCCAAAATATTGAATAATGAGAATATTATTAACTTCAGCTGGAGAATGCCATGAGAACTGCAGATGCTGTAGTGCAAACTTGGGAGCCCTCTGCCCTTTACGTACCTGGGCTGATAGGGTACTGGTTTACCCCTTAATCTGGACAGACACACATAAAGCAGAGGCCACAGACATTCACCTCCTTGGAGTCAGGCTGTTTTGCCAATTTAAGATCTCCTTCCCTTCCACCGTCTCTAACAGTGCATCCTCCAATCCCTGAATTAGCTCTGGCAGGGGTTGAAGAATTTTTACTTCAGAACGCAAAATTTATTTTGCATATTTCTTAGAGATATTTACTTTTAATATTAAAATTGATAATAAGAAAAACTACAAAAGAGAGAATCTGAAAGGGGTAGAATTCAGAGACCTTAACAAAACATATGTTCTAAGATTTTGATGAAAATTACATTTTCCAATTCTATGTGGAGATCTAACATTATAATTTACATTTTAATGAAATTGAGTTTTATAGTATAGAGTTCTGTGAATTTTTAGGAGTCCTTAGTCACCTATCTACTACCACAGTCAAGAAACAGATCAGTTCTTTTGCCTGAAAAAAATTCCTTTATGCTTATCCTTTGTAACAACCCCTTCCCACAGCAACTCCCGGCAACCGCTGATCTGTTCTCCAACCGACAGTTTTATCTTCACCAGAATGCCATATAATGGAATAATGCGGGAGGCAGTCTGCTTTGTTCATTTACCAAAATGCATCTGAGATTCACCCACATTGTAGCATGTGTTAATAGTTTGTTCCTTTGTGAATTATTCCACTGATGGGTGATCAGCAGTTTGTTCATTCACTGAAATCCATTCAGAGTTTTTCTTTTTCCAGTTCTGGATGAATATGAATGAAGCTGCTCTGAATGCTCATGTACGTGTTTTCATGTGAACATAAGTTTTCTACAGGCATGTCTGGGAACAAGTTCCACCACTGTCTGGTGACCAAGACTCCATATCCTACTTCACTTAAAAAAAAAATCAAGGTAATTGAGGTATAATTTCATACAGTAAACTTTACCCGTATTAGGTGTATAATTCAATGAGTTTGGACAAATATACATATAGTCCTGTAACCACCACTTCAACTGAGACTGAATTTCTATTACCTCCAGAAGTTCCCTGGTATCCCTGTGTATTCAATTCCTCCTTCCCATTTCTGGTAAGAATTCATCTGACTTCTGTCCTTCTAGTTTTGTTTTGCTTTTTAGCCTAGAGGTGTTGCTTTTTAAATTTTATTTTAAATATTTTATTTTTAGAGTAATTTTAGGTTCGCAGCAAAACTGAGGGGCCGGGATAGAGAGTTTCCATATCCCCTCTGCCCCCACATGTTCAGCCTCCCCTTCCATCCACATCCGCCACCAGAGTAGTACTTTGTTACAACTGATGAGCCTACATGGAAACATCCGAAGTCCGTCACTCACCTTGGTGTTGTATATTCTATGAATTTGGGCAGATTTATATAACATGTATCCATCATTATGATATCATAGAGAGTATTTTCACTGCCTTAAGAATCCTCTGTGCTTCGCTCCAGCCCAAATGGTAGCCACTGATCTTTTTCCTGTCCCCTTAGTTTTGCCT
Source organism: Manis javanica (assembly GCF_040802235.1). Classification (NCBI taxonomy): domain Eukaryota; kingdom Metazoa; phylum Chordata; class Mammalia; order Pholidota; family Manidae; genus Manis; species Manis javanica. The sequence continues at coordinate 22,373,594 of NC_133173.1, read as the reverse complement.
TTTCCAGAATGTCAAAGAGTTGGAATCATATGGTAAGTAGCCTTTCCAGATGAACTTCTTTCACTTAACATGCATTCAAGTAACACGCATTTAATGTCTTTTCACGACTTGATAGCTCTTTTCTGGTTAGCACTGAATACTATTCCATTGTCTTCAATGTATCACAGTTTATTTATTCATTCAGCTGCTGAAGGACATCTTGGTTGATTGTAAGTTTTGGTGGTTATGAATAAAACTACTGTAAACATTCATGGAAAGCAGGTTTTTGTGTAGGCATAAGTTTTCAACTTCTTTGGGTAAATACCAAGGACTATGATAGGTAGGTCATATGGTAAGAGTGTGTTTGGTTTTGTAACAAACTGCAAACTACCTTTCAAAGTGGCTATAGATTGCATTTTGCATTCACACAAGCCGTGAATGAAAGTTCCTGTTGCTCCACATCCTCACTGGCATTTGGTATCAGTATTTTGAATTTATTTATTCTGATAGGTATATTGCGGTATCTCAGTGTTGTCCTAATTTGCATTTCTCTGATGACATATGATGTGGAGCACCTTTTCATATGCTTTTTTACCATCTGTATATCTTCTTTGGTGAGGTGTTGTCCCTATAGTTTTACTTTATTCAATATCTCATAAAAATGGAATCTATATCCTTCACTTAACATAATGCTTTTGAGATTCAGTCATGTTCTTGCATGTATTAGCAGTTTATGTCTTTTTACTGAAGAATAATATTCTATTGCACAGATGTACCAGTTTTCCCAGAGGTCTTTGTGTATGTTTTTCTCTTAGAAAAATACCCAGTGACAGAGTTGCGAGGCCATGTGGTTTGTATATGTTGTTGTATCCTTTTGAATTCCACCATTAATGTATGAAAGTTCCAGTTTTTCTACATCCCTGTCAGGAGTTGGCACTGTTAGATTTGACTTTTTATCCATTCTAACACGTTTGTAGTGGTAGGTGTTTTTAATTTACATTTCGCTAGTGACTAATTATGTTGAACATATTTTTATGTGTTTTTGTTCTTTGGTGAGGTCTCTATTAAGATCTTTAGCTTTTTAAAAATTGGATTTTTTTATTGTTGAATTTTGGGAGGTTTTTAAATTATCAAGATACATGTCTTTGTCACACATGTGATCTGCAAAATTGTCTTAAGTTTTGTCTTCTCATTTTTGTAATAATGTCTTTCTTTGACACAAGTTTTTAATTCTGAAAAAGTCCAGTTTATGAAATTGTTCCTTTTTCTGAACAATTCTTACATTGCTTTTATTGTTATCTAAGAAAACTCTGCTTAGCACAAGGTTTTCTTATAGATTTTCTTTTATAAGTTTTACATTTTACTTCTAGGTCTATGATCAATTTTGAGTTTGTTTTTTCATTTTGAGATAATTTTTTATATGGTGTGAGGAATGAGTATTCATTTTTGTTAGTATATACATATCTAGTTGTTACATCATCATTTATTTAAAAGACCACCATTTTTTCATTCAATTGCTTGTGCACTTTTGTCAAAAGTCAAATGAAAAAATAGATTATCTGTATATTAGTAAGTGATCCAGGGAATATGTCAGCCAGAGTAGGCTTTAATGAGCTTCTATGTATTTTTGGAGGACCCTCCATACTGTTTACCATACTGGTTGCATCATTCATCTGCTAGTGGCCATACTGATGGATATGAGGTGATACCTCATTGTGGTTTTGATTTATGTTTTCCTGGTGATTAGTGAGGTTGAGCATGCTTTCATATGCTTATTAGCTATTTATATGTCTTTAAAGAAATGTCTATTCAAGATTTTTGCCCATTTTTTAATATGGGTTTTTGTCTTTTTGTTGTTAATTTGTGAATATTTTATTGAGGATTTTTACATTCAGTCTTGATGGGTTGTATATTTATTTTATTTATGTATTCTGGGTATTAACTCCTTACCAGATATATGGTTTTCAAATATTTCTTCCACTTTTTTGGCTTGCCTTTCCACTATGTTGATTGTTTCCTCTGCTGTACAAAAGCTTTAAAATTTGAGATAGTCCTATTTGTCCATTTTGCTTTTGCATCCTGTGGTTTTGGTGTCATATAGGAGATATCATTGCAAAATCCCATGTCATCAAGATTTTCTCCTATGTTTTTTCTAGGAGTATATACTTGTACACAGAAAACTATAACAAATGAATAAAGAAATTAAAGGAGACACAAATGAGTGGAAACACATCTACTATGCATGACTTGGGCTTAATATTGTGAAAATGTCCATACTACCCAAAATGGTCTAAAAATTCAATGAAGAAATTTTGATAGGTTATCAAAACCCCAAAGGTGTTTTTTACAGAAATAGGGAAAAAAAACCACCCTAATATTCATATGGAATCTCAAAGGATTCTGAATAGCCAAAATAATCCTGAGAAAACAAAACAAAACTAGGGACTCATACTTCCTGATTTTAGAACATATTACAAAGAGCCTCACTCATGAAAATAGTACAGCACTGGCATAAAGTCAGATCTAGATGAATGAATAGACCAACAGTAGCGAGCCCGAAATAAGCTCTTCATATATGGCCAAATCATCTTTGACAATGATTCCAGTGATGCACAATGAGAAAGGTCGGTCTCTTCAACAAATAGTGCTGGGAAAACTGGATATCCACATGCAAAAGAGTGAATTTGGACCCTTACACCATATACAAAACCTAACTCAAGAGGGATTGAAGAACAGTAATTATATATTCCTAGAAAAAATAAAGGAGAGACTCTCTTGATGACATTGGATTTTGCAATGATATCTTCTATATGACACCTAAAACACAGGCAACAAAAGCAAAAATGGACAAATAAGACTAAAACTTTATAGCTTTTGTGCAGCACAAATCAGGAAACAATCAACATAGTGGAAAGGCAAGCTACAAAATAAGAAAATATTTGGAAACCATATATCTGATAAAGAGTTAATATCAAAAATATATAAATAAAGTAAATATACAACCCACCAAGACTGAATCTAAAATCCTCAACAAAATATTCACAAATCAATAACAAAAAGAGAAACATCCATATTAAAAAATGGGCAAAAATATTGAATAGACATTTCTTTAAAGGCATACATATGACTAACAAGCATATGAGAGCATGCTCAACCTCACTAATCACCAGGGAAACAAGTTTTTCACCTCCTTGGTTAAGTACATTCCTGAGTATTTTGTTCTTTTGGATGCTATTGTAAATGTGATTGGTTTCATAATTTCCAGATTGTTCATTTTTAGTGTATACAAATGCAAATTATTTTTGCATGTTGATTCTGTATCCTGCAACTGTACTGAATTTGTTTATTAATCCTAACAGTTTTTTTAAATGGAAACTTTAAGTTTTCTATGAATCAGACCATGTCATCTGATAATCACGACATCACCATGAATAAAGATAATTTTACTTCTTCCTTTCCAATTTGGATGACTTCTATTTCTTTTTCTTGCTTTTTTGCTCTGGACAGGGCTTCTTAGTATTGTTTTGAATAGAATTGGCAAGAGAGGGTTGTCCTAATCTTAGAAGAAAAGTCTTCAGTTTTTCACCAGTGAGTATGTTAGCTATGGAATTTTCATTTATGGCTTTTATTGTGTTGAGGCAAATTTCCTTCTTTTCCTAGTCTGTTGGAAGTTTTTGTCATGAGACGGTGTTGAATTCTGTCAAATGCTTTTTCTGTGTCAATTGAGATGGTCATTTTTTCCTTTTTTCTTTTAATGTGGTGTATTACGTGATTGGTTTTTATATGTTGAAAAATCCTTACATTCTGGAAGTAAATCCCATTTAATTATGGTATATAAACCTGTTAATATGTTGTTGAATTTGATTTGCTAGTATTTTGTTGAGGATTTTTGCATCAGTATTCATCAGGGATATTGGTCTGTAGTTTTCTTGTAGTATTGTTTGATTTTGGTACTGGGTTAATGCTGGGCCTCATAAAATGAGACTATTTCCCAAGTCTCCAAATTAGCAACCACTAATATGCATTCTGTCTCTATGATTTATCTATTCATGTGGCTATCTCAGATGAACAGTATCATACAATACATGACCTTTTGTGTATGACATCATTCACTTAGCATGTTTCATGCACATTGTAACATATATGAGGACTTCATCCCTTTTTTATGACAGAATAATATTCCATTGTATGGGTGTACCACAGTTTGTTTATCCACTCATCTGTCTATGGACACTTGGGTTGCTTCTACATTTTGGCTATTATGCATAATACTGCTGTGCTTCCTTTGTATTTGTGGTGTGGTATCATTAATTTTGGAGGATTTTTGGCTGTAGTTTTTTCTGTTCCATTTCTTTTTTTATTCTTTTCCAACTTCTGGGATTCCAGTTATACATGGTAGATGGCTTGATAGTGTCACACAATTCTTGGATGCATTGTTATATTTTTCTCTTCATGTTTCAACTTGGATAATTTTTATCAATCTATCTTCAAATTCACGAATTTCTTTCTCAGATTTGTCAAGTCTACTGGTGAACCTGTCAAAGACATTTTTCATCTTTGATAAGTTTTTTATTTCTAGCATTTGCATTTGATTCTTTCTCATACTTTTCATCTCTGCTGAAATTAACCATTTGATTTTTAATGTTATCACATTTTCCATTAAGATGTTTAACTAATTAATCCCAGTTATTTAAAACTTCTAATCTGAAAATATCATGCCTAACCCTGGATTTATTGATTGCATTATCTCTAGAGAGTGTTTTGGTTTTTCTCTAGCTTCCTCTTATGTCTCAAAATTTTATTGAAAGATGGGTGGTAGAAACTAAGGCAAATACTCATTTATGCCAGGGGATGAATATACCTTTCTTTCCTATTAGGTCTTTCGTGTGAAGATTTGATTCAGTCTTGGTAGGAGTTGTCTTGTCTGTGTCTTGCTCTATGACCTATGATCACATGATCACCCTCAGGGCACCATGGTCTTCAGTCCTCTAGAGTTACCTTGTGTTTAAGGAGGTGACTGTTGTATCAAAAGGTTTTTCTCAGTGTCTTTTTCATCCTCATTTTAGGTCTTCCCTTTGCTCTGAGCTACAGAGAGTCTCTCTCTCTCAATGCTCTTGAAGTATAATGCTATTATTTGTTGCTCAGCACTTGTTCACCAGGTGGGGGTGAGGGAGGGTATTCTCTGTTATTTGCATTAAGCTTCTTTCTCAGGCAAGCACTGGGTCTTGACTGTGTGGCCTTTTAGATCCCTACCCCTCCCAAGCTGTGCTTCTCAGTCCAGCCACTGTCCTTGCCTCCTCCCCTGGGCTTAAGCCTTGTATCTGGTCCTCTCCCCTGGCTGCAGTGGGGTTTCTTCAGTGCCCTGGGGGTATGGTGTTTGCAATCTTTCTCCCAGCAGATTTAGGCTTTGGTTCATCAGGAGGTTGTGAAGAAAGATCCAGGCCTAGTATCATGCTTCCAGCAACAGGCCTACACCACAAAGGATGCTTCTTAGGACTCTGTGAACACTGGGTGAGGCCCATGGTGAAGAGGCTACAGTTGAGTATAGGTTCCTTTTTTATCTGAAGTCCCCAGTATTTCTGATTTTCTTGGTTGTTCACATCCTGCTTTTGCCAATTGGTTAAAAGATTTTGGCTAAACTCTTCACAATGGTGGCTGGCCTGTGTCTGCCCGTATATGCAGTGATCACACCCCATTTATCATTGCAGATGCCTGCCTTTCCTTAGATTTTCAGGCTAGTTAGTTGGTCCACATCTCAGCTCTCTGGTAAATTTAAGAAAATATTTTAATTTGCAGTTTGTCTGGACTTTTTTGTTGCAAGTTGGAGAGTAATGCTCTTTCTGCTGCCTCCCAGCCAGCAGTCCTGCATAGGAATTTAACTTAGCAGGACAGGTGTCCCTTTGATACATCCATTAAATCAGAGGGTGCAGTGTAGGGAAACAAATTCCAAAAATGGACCCTAGATCCTTCTCTCTTTATCTACAATGTTCCAATAGTTCCCTTTCACACGTGTTTGTCCAGAATGACTTTCACTTTCATTGGTCCTTGCTCAGGCTGCTTCTCCCTTGGCATGCCCTCCCAGCTCTCCCCTGAATGTGCCAGCAACAGCTCATTGTTCACGATCCAGTTTAAACAGTACCCTCTTAGTAAAATATTCATAGATCATTGCAATGGGTTATGTAGTCTACTGGTCCTATTTAGGACATTATTAGCTATGTCTCATACTACTTAGAAAACCTTGTGCATTTTCCTGTAATCCCACAGACCTACCTCCGAACTCAGAATAATAATAGTCTGATAAATGAGTTAATGAACAAGGCTTAGTCAGAACCACTTAAGAACAAGCACACACATCACATTGTGTTACAGTAATTGTTTATGGCTCTGTCTCCTTTACAAATCGATGAGCTACTGAAGGCAAGAATTGCCTTATTTGTTTCAGTCCCTGTGGGAATAGTAAGCTTTCAATGGATATTGTTAAATGAGCAAATAAATCAGAGGCCTTCAAAGATGGGGCACCCAATGGGTCTTTCATGGGAAGCAGAGAGAAGGGGCAGAGAGAGGGGAAAGGATGTTGCATTAGGTGTAGGAGGGCTACCAAAGCCAACTGTTTTCCAGTCCCTATTCAGCTGAGGCATGACACTTCAAGATACATACAGCACAGTGTCTGCAAATCAATTTATGGGTTTTGTGTGTGTGTGTGTGTTTGTGTGTGTGTGTGTGTCAGTGTGAATTATATGCAATAGCTGACTACCAGCAAACAAGCAGCAGATGTGTAAATAACTGAATATTCTTAAAAATGTCAACTTTTATGTGAATTGATATTTTTGCAGTGGTTTTCAATTTTGCCAATGAAATGCAAAAGTTTTAGCATGTTCCTGTCAATGAAATTTGTGATAGATTGCCCCTCAACTTGCATTAGAAAATACCCTTTGTGATGTTCTTTTGGACACTCTTCATGTGTTTTCCCTGTTTGGAAGCATGTCAGCAGGAGGATCAAACTATCTTTTTTCCTTCCATTTCCTCCACTCAGTTTGCTTTGTTGGGGCCCAAATTCTCCCAGAAACAGACTTTCCAAGTGTGGCCCTAACTGGCTCTCCTAGGGTGCACACTCCCCTGAGCACAGCCAAGCCTCCGGGGTGGTGGCATCCTTGTTTGCACTCTGTGGAGGGCGGCTTGTCTGTGCAGAAGAAGCACCATTTCCTGGTTAGATCTGAATTCTTGATGTAACTTTTGACAAGGGTCGTGGGTGTGGGAGGCTGGGGAGGGGGAAAAAAAGAGTAAACATTGGAGTTTTGGATCTGTTGGAAATAATTTAGCTTTAATTTAAATATAAATGTTCTTTCATCAGTCTTAGATAGTACATATATATAAATTTTAGAGGGCTATCATGGTTTTTAAAATGAGAAGAAAGAGAGAGAAGACAGAATAAGAGAAAGAATTGGATTTGATTCTCAATTCCGCTCCAAATTAGAATGTAGGCCACAACAGAGCAGACGTTCACGTTTCCTCCCCCTTCAATATGCCTTCAGCACATCTGTCAGCACAGCGTGGATGCTCAAAAGATGTAAAGGAATTGATTGCAGAAAATCCCATTACTACTCAGGCTTCAGTCTTTTCATGTATAGAATAAAGTTTTAGACAAGATTTAAAAAATTTTACAATTCCAGAACTTCCCTACAATTTGTATATCCCAACACATAAGTTATTTTTAAGGTTTTTAGAATTGTCTTACTCTCTAATATGGTGTATAAGAAAGAATGGAGCAGTTACTAAGATGATAAATTACACAAAGACATAAATAGATTTAAGAATCAGTTTAAATCTCTTGAGCTTTGGAGATCTCAGGAAGTCAGTATTAAGTAATAGGAAAGTGGAAGTAAAAGAATATTGTAAACTTTGAGTGAAATAAACCCTCTGAGGTGGACACTCTCCATATATGGTGTTGGGACAGCTGGCTTTGAATATCCAAGGTGGCTGGGGACACTGGAAAACTAGCCCTCGTCCATAGGATGCCAGCAATGGAAGATGTGAAGGCGCTGTCGTCTGAGGACGCGTTCAAGGAGCAGATGGGCTCTGCCTGGGGAGCAGAGGGAGGGGGAGGCCTGCTGGCTGTCTTCAGGTGCTGCCAAGGTGAATGACATTTCCACACTGCTGCAGGGAATAGAAACAGGACCCTTAGTGCAAGGGGGACTTTTGACCTCAAGAAAGGAAGGACTGTCACCATCAGAGCTCACAATGGGATGCCTAATGAGGCAGCTAGCCCTTTAATCCTGGAAATACCCGATTTGAGATCAGAGCATTGGTAAAATGATGGTGATGTGTTTGATGACCAAAATCTGGTATTTCTTGAGTGAAATTTATGAAAGGAGACACTCCCCCTAGAATGAAACAGAGAAGGTACTTTTACTATAATTATGTCAGAATAATTCTAAATTCAATTAGTTTTTCCTCATACTTTTGTAGAGAGACACAAATAGAGACCCAAATATGAACCATAGCCTCAGTCTTCTATGTTGTAGCACCTAAAGTAGCTAAAATAAGTCTTGGCTCTTGGTATTTCCCTGTCAGCCCTACGGCCTTACCTCTCCCTATTCCTCTCTGAAGGACATCCCATGGAGCACTGTTTGCTTGAAGTCACTCAGCAGAGAGGGTTTCCAGGTCAGACTCATTGTGGGAACACTGCGTAGTATCTCCAACTCTTAGAAACCGTAGTGCATAGTAGGATACTAGATTCTGAGGAGCCCTGTAGTTAATCACCTGAGTACCTTATGTTGTCCTTTAGCTGGTGTTTCTCAGATTTATTTAACCATGGAATTTCATTCTGAGTAACACCAGGAACCATGTGTTGGGAAGTGGGGTGGTCCAGTGTGGTGCTTCTGGGGTTTCCGACCTGCAGCACAGGGAGACCCTACAGGCTGCAAGGGGGGTACGTGCTATGCCGTCGGGTTTCAGGAAGCCAGAGACTGCCACCTGGAGGAGGAAGCTCAGGTGGCTAAGTGGTTGGCGAGGGAGGGGAAGGACTGGCCAGCCTGGGCCAGAGCACCAGGAAGGGGGAGTGGCCTGGCAGAGAAGATTGCAGAGGCCACAGTTCACCTTCTCCCCAGTTTTTAAAGGAGGGAGGGCAATATTGCCATAACACTTCCTTGAAAGCAGTTGGGGGTGGGGGTGGGGGTGGTCTGACACATTTAAAAAGTCCCTTTAAGATAAAGACTCTGCCGAGCGATGTTATCCCCAATTCCATCTCCATGCGTTCTTTCACTTTGAACACTCTAAATGGTGAAGGAAACCCTGGAACTTCAGCGTCTAAGAGCTGTGGTCGATTGCTGTCCTCTGCTTTCTAGAACAGTCTGTTTGAGCTTCAGTCCTTTCTTCCATAATGTAGGGACAATGCTATTTAACGATATCCTGGTTGTAAAAACTGTCAAAGAAGCATGTAAAAGTCATAGTACAATGCTTGGTGTATAATAATACTTACGTGAAATTCTGAGTGCTTCCTTCCTCCTGCAAGGATCCTACTGGATAGCTTTCTATTAGTATGGAAACTCTTGCACCCCCTTTTCGTGCGCTCCGGCTTTGGTCTCGGTGACGCCTTCCCAGCGGGAGCAGGCGTGCCCTGCAGAATCACTCCCCCTCCCCCGTGCGTGCTCACTGCGGTGCCCTGGCGAGGGACCCGGGCCGCCCCCGGAAGGCCTTCTCCCCTCCTGCCCTGCCATGACTTCTGCTCTGCCCACATTTTCTGCATGACATACATAAGCAGAATGTTATAGTTCTAAATGGAGATTCATTAGCGCTGTCCTTTTGTGGAAGGTGCAGTAGGAAAGGCACCCACGTGACTGGTTTGATATCAAATCAGCCTAAAACCTCCTCTCAGGTGTCTTGTCAAACTCTAGGCTTTTCACACAGGCCTTTCCTCGGTTTTGCCACTGTTCTTTGTGTGGTCACCTTCTCCTGATGCGTATGTTTTAATTCAGCACACAGGAAAATGTACACTTCTTGGCAAGATCTCTACTGAACACAGTGTTGTAAAATTGGAAAGAAAGCCATTTGGATTTTAAAATGCCCGGTAGATTTTAGTAGCTTCATTTTCAGAAAAGGTTGATGCTATAACACTAAAGTTAACTGATGAAATGATGTATCCCCAATGTCGCTGTAATCAAGGTATGCCTGAATTTAAAAAATGAGATCCAAATTCCTAAAATGGGGGCCACTTAATAAGAATTAATTGTACTTAAAGTTTTCCTCATCTGTGAAAGGAAGGATTGAAGGAAACATTGAAAGACCACTTTTTTAAAACCAAATTTTAAAAATTGAGATATAACTGATGTATAACATTGCACTAATTTCAGGTATTCACTATTATTTGTATATACTGTGAAATGACCATCACAATAAGTCTACTTAACATCCACCACTCCATGTAGTTAAAAGTTTTTTTTCTTGTGTTGAGAACTTTTAAGATCTACTCTTTTAGCAACTTTTAATTATATAATACAGCACTGTTAACTATAATCACCATGCTCTACATATATTTAGTGGTTATTTACTTTATAACTGGAAGTTTGTGTCTTTTGATCCCCTTCACCCATTTCACCGACTCCAACCCCCTACCTCTGCAACCAACGATTGTTTTTTTTAAATTCCACATATAAGTGATGTCTCATGGTATTTGATTTCTCTGATGTGTTTCATTTAGCAAAATGCTCTCATAGTCCATCCATGTTGTCCCAAATAGCAATATTTTGTTCTTTTTTATAGCTGAATAATATTCCTTTGTGTATATTTATCTATATCCATATATGTTTGTTATCCATTCACCCACCAATGGCACTTAGGTTGCTTCCATAACAGCTATTGTAAATAACACTGCAGTGAACATGGGGATGCAGATATTTTTTCGAGTTAGTGCTTTCATTTCTTTTGGGTAAACACTCAGAAGCAGAATTGCTAGGTCATATGGTAGTTTTATTTTTAGTTTTTGAAAACCCTCCATACTGTTCAGAATATACCAATTTATATTCCCACCAATACTGCACAATAATGCACAAATAGTTCCTTTTCTGCACATCTTAACCAAAACTTGAGTATTTCTTGTCTTTTTGATATTAGACATTCTAACAGGTGTGAGATGTTATCTCACTGTAGTTTTGATTTGAGTTTTCCTGATTATTAGCATCTTTTCACATGCCTGTTGACCTTCTGAATGTCTTCTTTGGAAAAAATGTCTAATCAGATCCTCTGTCCACTTTTTAAATCAGACTTTTTGTTTTTGCTACTGGGTTGTATGAGTTGTTTATTCTGGATATTAACCACTTGTCAGATACATGATTCACAAATATTTTCTTTCATTCTGTAGATTGGTTTTTCATTTTGTTGATGATTTCCTTTGCTGTGCAAAAGTTTTTAGTTTGATATAGTCACACTTGTTTATTTTTGCTTTTGGTGTCAAATCTAAAAAATCATTGCCAAGAGCCATATCAAGAAGTTTATTGCCTATTTTTTCTTCTAGGAGTTTTATGATTTCAGGTGTAATGTTCAAGTCCTTAATCCATTTTGAGTTAATTTTTGTGTATGGGAAGATAGTGGCCCATTATTTTGCATGTGACTATACAGTTTTCCCAACAAATTATTTATTGAAGAGGTTGTCCTTTCCCCATTGTACATTTTTGACTCCTTTGTTGTAAACTAATTAACCATGTATATACAGGTTTATTTCTGGACTCTATTTTGTTCCATTGATCTATGTGTGTGTTTTTAATGCCAGTATTATATTGTTTTGACTACTATAACTTTGTAATATAGTTTGATCAGGAAGCATTATTCCTCTTAAGCTTTGTTCTTCTTTCTTAAGATTGCTTTGGCTGTTGGTCTGTTTTGTGGTCCTATACAAATTTTATTTCTGTGAATAATGTCACTGAGTTTTGATAAGGATTGTATTGAATCTGTAGATTGCTTTGGGTAGTATAGGCATTTTAACAATATTGATTCTTCCAGTCAATGCGCATGATATACCTTTCAATTTATTTGTGTCTTCTTCAGTTTATTTCATCAGTGTCTTCTAGTTTTCAGTGCATAGGTCTTTCACATCCTTGGTTAAATTTATTCCTGAATATTTATTCTTTTTGATGCAAATATAAGTGGGATTATTTTCTTAATTTCTCTTTCTGATTGTTATTAGTGTATAGAAATGCAACAAATTTTTGTATGTTGATTTTGTATCCTACAATTTTACTGAATTCATTTATTTGTTCTTAAATAGTTTTTTGAAGGAGTCTTTCATGTCATCTTCAAATAGTGATAGTGTTACTTCTTCCTTTCTAATTTGGGTATCTTTTATTTATTCTTGCCTAATGAATTGCTCTGGCTAGGATTTCTGTTACTGTAATGAGTAAAAGTGGTGAGTGTGGGCATCCTTGTCTTGTTCCTGACCTTAGAGGAAAAGCTTTCAGTTTTTCACCATTGCATATCATATTAGCTGTGGGCTTGCCATATATATCCTTTACGCTGAAGTATGTTCCCTCTGTGTCCTGTTTGGTGAGAGTTTTTTTCATTATGAATGAATGATGAATTTTGTGAAGTGTTCCTCCTGCATCTATCAAGATGATGGATGATTTTCACCCTTCATTTTGTTGATGTCATAGATCATACTGATTGATTTGTGGATGTCGAGTCATCCTTTCATCCCTGGAATAAATCCCACTTGATCATGGTGTACAGTCCTTTTAATGTGCTGTCAAATTAGGTTTGCTACTACAACTGACTGCTGAACAACATGGATTTGAATTGCATGGGCCCACTTATATGTGGAATTTTTTCGAATATATTGGAAAATTTCTTGGAGATTTGCAACAATTGGAAAAACATTTTTTTCTCTAGCTTTCTTTGTAAGAAAGCTGCATATAGTGCATATAACACACAAAATATTAACAGTGTTAGTCTACTGTTTATGTTATTGGTAAGGTTTCCAGTCAACAGTAGGCTATTAATAGTTAAGTTTTTGGAGAGTCAAAAATTATACATGGTTTTGACTGTGTCGGCAGATGGCATCTCTAATTTCCACATTGGTGAAGGGTCAACTGTATTTTGTTGAGGATTTTTGCATCTATATTCACCAGGAATATTAGCCTGTAATTTTTTCTTATGGTGTCCCTGTCTGGTTTTGGTATTAGATTAATGCTGGCCTCCTAAAATGAGTTTGGAAGTGCTTCTACCTTTTCTCTTTTTTGGAAGAGTTTGAGAAGGATTGGTATTGATTTGGTAGCATTTATCAGCAAAGCTATGTGGTTTTGAGCTTTTGTTTGTTGGGGGGATTTTGTTTTTCTGCTTCAGTCTCCATACTCATTATTGATCTGTTCAAACTTTCTATTTCTTCATGATCAGTCTTGATAGGTTGTATGTTTCTAGGAGTTTATCCATTTCTTCTGTTATCCAGTTTTTGGCATATAATTGTTTTTACTAGTCTCTTATGATCCTTTGTATTTCTGTAGTATGAGTTGTAGTATCACCTCTTTCACTTCTCATTTTATTTATTTGAGTCTTCTCTCTTTTCTTTTAGTCTATCTAAAGGTTTTTCAATATATTTACCTTTTCAAAAAAGCACCTCTTAGTTTCACTGATCTTTCGATTGTTTTTCTGGTCTCTATCTCACTTATTTCTGCTTTGATCTTTGTTATTGTTATCCTTCTTCTAATTCTGAGCTTAGTTTGTTCTTTTTATTTCTAGTTCCTTGAGTTGTAAAGCTAGATTGTTTATTTGAAACTTGCCTTTTCTCTTAATTTAGGCCTTTATTGCTAACGCAGCCATTTATTCCTTCCTTCTCAGAACTACTTTTGTTGTATCCCATGAATTTTAATATGTTGCATTTCTAGTTTTATTTGTCTTAAGGTATTTTTTTATTTCTCTTTTGATTTTTTTCTTTGACCCATTGGTTGTTCAACAGCAGGTTGTTTATAATCTCCACATATTTGTGGATTTTTCCAGTTTTCTTATAATTGAGTTTGAGTTTCATGCCATTGTGGTTAGAAAAGATGCTTAATATGATTTTAATCTTCTTAAATTTATTTAAGACTTGTTTTTTAGACTAACATCATATATGATCTGTCCTGGAGAATGTTCCATGCATGCTTGAGAAGAATGTATATTATGCTGCTTTGTGATGGAATGTTCTATATATCTGTTAAGTCCTTCTTGTCTAACATGTCATTTTAGGCCAACGTTTATTGACTTTCTGTCTGAATGATCTATCCATTGATGAAAGTGGGTATTATAGTCCCCTGCTATTATTTCATTGCCATCCTTTTCTCCTTTTAAATATGTTGATAATTGCTTTATACATTTAGGTGCTCCCATATCCAAATGCTTTCTAATAGGTGCATAAATATCTACAAATGTTATATCCTTTTGTCAGATTGGCCTCTTTGTCATTACATAATGACCTTCTTTGTCTCTTACTACTGTCTTGTCTTAAAGTCTATTTTGTTTGATATAAATAGAACTATCTGAGTTTTCCTGTGATTTTCATTGAGGGGAATATCCTTTCCCATGCCTTCACTTTCATTCTTTGTGTGTCCTTACATTGTGTGTCTTTCATTCAGTGTGTATCCTCGTACCTGAAGTGTCTTGCAGGCAGCATGAAGATGGGGGTCTTATTTTTTTATCCATTCAGCCACTCCATATTGTTTGATTGGAGAATTTACATTGATAGTAATTATTGATAGGTATGTAATTATTGCCATGTTTTAAACTGACTTCAGGCTATTTTTTAATTCCTTTGTTCCTTTATTTTTCTCTTGCTCTTTTTTTTGGTGATGTGATGATTTTCTGTAGTGGTATGCTTAGATTCCTTTTTCTTTCTCTTTTGTGTATCTACTATAGTTTTTTTGTTTTCTGGTTATCTGGTTACTTATTTTTATAACAGTCTTTTAAGTTGATAACAACTTATGTTCAAGTACATTCTAAAGCTCAACATTTTTATACACATCTCCATTTTATGTTTTTGATGTGACAATTTACATCTTTTTATCTTGGATATCCATTAAGAAATTATTGTAGTTTTTTACTACTTGTCTTTTAACATTCATACTAGCTTTGTAAGTGGTTAACCCACCATTTTTGCATTAGATTATTTTGAATTTTACTGTATATTTATTTACCTTTACCAGTGAACTTTGTATTTTCATGTTTTCCTGTTACTAATTAGCACCCTTTCATTACAGCTAAAGAAGACTCTTTAACATTTCTTATAAGTCTGGTTTAGTGGTAATGAACTCCTTTAGCTTTAGTTGTCTGGAAAACTATTTCTCCTTCAATTATGAAGTAGATTAATCTTGGCTGGAAGTTCATTCTTTCAGCACTTTGAATACGTCATGCCACTCTCTTATGGCCTGTGAAGTTTCTGTTGGAAAATATGCTATAGTCTTATGGGGATTCCCATGTATGTAACAAGTTGCTTTTCTCTTGCTACCTTTAAGATTCTCTTCTTGTCTTTAACTTTTGACACTTTATAATATGTCTTGGTGTGGGTACCTTTGGATTCATCTTATTTGGTACTTTCTGGGATTCCTGCATTTAAATGTCTATTTCCTTTCCTAGGTTAGGGAAGTTCTGAGCCTTAGTTCTTCAAATAAGTTTTCTGCCCCTTTCTCCCTTTCTTCTCCTTCTGGAACCTGAATAGTGTGACTGTTAGTCTCCTTGATGTTTTCCCATAGTCCCTAAAGTTATCTTCACCTTTTTCCTTCTTTTTTCTTTTTGTTGCTCTGATCAGCTGAATTCCACTGCCCTGTCTTCAAGTTCACTGATCCTTTCTTCTGCTCCATTCAGTCTCCTGTTGAACCCCTCTAGTGTATTTTTCAATGCAGTTATTGTATCCCTCAGCTCTGTGACTTCTGTTTGATACTGTCTTATACTTTCTGCCTGTTGAAATTCTTACTTTATTCATCTATTCCTCTATCAAGCTCAGTGAGCATCTTTATGATTGTTATTTTGAACTCCTTAACTGTTATATCACTTTCAGTTTCATTAAGGTTACAGGGCAAATTAGAGTCCTCAAAATAATGTGGACTGTAATCCATCACAGCCTTGTTAAAGAGAGCTTCTCTGCTTTTATTATTCTGGACTCTTCCTTTCTGAGAAGGGGTGACAAGGACCTCCTTCTATGTCTTTCACATTTAGCAAATTTAGGTAGAGCCAGGGGTAAGACACTCTGGAGTGTCATCATCACCAACAAAGCTCCCCCATGTTGGCAGGTTATGGTGGTTCACTAGTGGGCGGCCCTTTTGCAGACAGGTGCAGAGATGTGCACTGCTGCTGCCCCTGCCTCCTGAGATCCATACAGTGTGGGGAAACTCTGGGCCAGTTCATGGCTTACGGACTCTCCAAAGCATCAGTGCCAGGCTTTCAAGCTTGACTACATTCCAATAAGCTTCTAATGTTAAAAAAAAATTATATATTCTGTGGTTTCATTGAATTAAAAATGTGCATATGAACAGAAAATACGTGCATATGGGAAAACATAGCAACACTTTTGTTAGGATAATGAGGGATTGTAGGTGACTTTAAATGCCAAATTTTGTGGGGGTTTTTTTGCCTTTAGCTTATATACTTTTGTGTAATTAATTTTATCTGCGTATTACAGTTATACGAGTAATGCATGAATGCTTTCTCATTATAAAATAATAGAGTCAGAGTATATCAAAGTAAGGAGAGGAAATCAGGGAAATCTCTCTTTGCCACTATTGCTCTCTTCTTCCTTAAGAATAATCCATGCTAACAATTCTGTTGCTGGTCTTCTAGCTCTTCTGTGCATTTGTCATGTACAAAGTGTTTTCAGAGAGTTAGGACTCTTCCCACTCCCCTGTTGCCTTCCCTGAGTACAGAACTTAGTCCAGTCAGCAATAAAGCCTTACATTTTGAAAGGAGTGCTAGAGCTGTCTGCACAGGACTTGCCACATCAAGGCTGACACTAGTAGCAGTCTTGATCTTCAGGCATGTGAAAGAAAGTCTGGGCATCGTTAGAGATGTCATGAATGAGGCTTCCCCAGAAGAGAGTTAAAAACTGATGTGGTGGGGAGAAAGGCTCTCCTGGAGCTGGCACCCTTCTGCCATATGCATATAGGTCTGCTCCCTACTGCTACAGGTGTGGACCCCAGTGAGAGATCTTTAAAGAAAAATCCACCTCTGCCCTCTAAAATTTGCGGGAACTCAGAGACTGGTGCCCTATGTGCCTTCTGAGCTATATGGCATGATACTGAATTAAATAAGGTGGGTTGCAGTAGGAGTTGCCTACCAAATTTTTTGCTGATACCAAATTTTCCCACAGAGTAAGTAAGTGTGAATGTAGCCCCAGCCTGGAGCTGTGTGTTAGGGACTCTACTCTCATCAGACAGAGGAGGTATAGAGCTTAGTCTCAGAGCAGGCCTGAGTGGATATCTCCAGAGGTCAACTTACAGCAACATCAGTGTCCTAGAGAACCACAGGAGAGAGACTCTCAGTGGCCTCTAAGGAACTTGTACATATTTCTCAGAGGACGGGTAGTCATCAGCTGGCCCCCATGCCCAGCCTGCTCTGGGGAGAAAACAGCCCACACAGGTTAGTGAGACCAATCATGTAAGGGCAGGGGAGGTGATGCTGGGTGCCTAGGTGGAGATGGCATGGGCTGTGGAGTCTCCCTAACTGAGTAAATGCCAGGTTGCCTCTGAAAGCTATTAAGCAAGGGGAAAAATAATATTAAATAATATTGTGGTTTAGCACAGTCCTGGTACAGAAAAGTCTCAATAACTCTTCAAGGGAGGGAGAAAGGGCAGGGAGTTAGAATGGAGGGAAGGAAGGGGTAAGGCGAGAAGGGAGAGAGTGGGTGGAGTGTTGTGCAGATTGGAGGCAGTTGATGAAAACACCATTAAGAAAGAGAATGCAATTGCCCACACAGCCAGATATGTGGGCAGACCAGTCATAGCAGGGATGATATTATAGTGGAAAATGATTTGAAATATTTATAGAAACAGAAATTTAGCATTTCACAAATAACAGACTACAAAGGCAAGGGAGCACATTATAACTTCAAGGAATAAAATTAATATTGAAGCAACCCAAGTGCCCATCAACAGATGAATGGATAATATGAAGATATGGTACATATATGCAATGGAGTATTACTCAGCGATAGAAAGGAAGGAAATTTTACCATTTGTGACAACATAAACTTAGAGGGTATCATGCTAAGTGAAATAAGCCAGACAAATACCATATGATTTCACTTATATGTGGAATCTAAAAAGCAAAATATACAAAAAAGAAATAGATCCATGAATAATGACCACAGACTCTTGGTTAGCATGGGGAGGGGAGATGGGTGAAATAGTGAAGGGTGTAAAGAGGTACAAAGTGCAAATTGTAATATAAGTTAGTCATAGGAATGGAAGTACAATATAGATAATATAACCAATAATATTGTAATATCTTGGTATGGTAATAGGGTAACTAGAGAGTGAGCATCTAGTAATGTATATAATTATTTAGCCACTATGTTGTACATCTGAGTATAACATTGTATATCAACTTTATTCCAATTAAAAAAGCATTGAAATTAAATGCTGGAACAAGAGGGCATTTATGGTGTCAGACATCATTATGGACTAAATTGTGTCTCCTCCCACCCCTTGCCAATTCATATGTTGAAGTCTTAACCTCAGATTGGGAATATGTGTGGAGATAAGGTCTTTAAAAAGGAAACTAAGTTAAAATGAGGCTGTTAGAGTGGACCCTAATCCAATATAACCAGTGTCTTTCTAAGACGAGGAGATTAGGATACAGGCAGCACACGGGGAAGACCATGTGAGGACACAGGAAGGAGGAGGCCGTCTTCAAGCCAAGGAGAGAGGCCTCAGCAGAAACCAGCCCTGCTGACACTCTCATCTTGAACTTCTAGCCTCCAGAGCTGTGAGACAATTCATTCTGTCGTTCAAGCCCACTGATCTGTGGACTGCTGTTATGTCTGCCCAAGCTGACTAATAACATCAATTCAGTCTTCTTTATTTTGTGGTTTGTAGAGATTCTTTCTAGCAACTTCCTAACCTTAAAATTCCTATGTGTTTTTTTTCTTTGCACCTATTAATAAAGAAGCTGGCCCCTAGACAGTGATACCCCAACCCTATACTAAGCTGGAGGCTGACCTGGACATGCTCTTTCTTTTGCCACAGGTGGAATATGCCAGTTTGAAAGCATCCTGACATCCCCACAGTGACCTCATTTTAACTTATCCTCTTTAAAGGCCCTATCTCAAAATACATTCACATTCTAAGGTACTGAGAGTTAGGGCTTCTGCATATTAATTGGAGGAGCACAATATAATCCACGTATTAAATTGTGTGATGATTAATTTATTTGTCAGCTTAACTGAGCTATGGGCTGCCCAGATTTAACCTCATTTCTGGGTGCATCTGTGAGAATGTTTCTTGGGTGAGATTAGCATTTAATTGGACTCAGTAAAGCATATGGCCCTCCCCAGTGGGGGTGGGCATAATCAAGTCTTTTGAGGGCCTGAACAGAACAAAAAGTCAAAGAAGGAAGGATTTCCTCTCCTGCTTGCCTATTGAGCTGGAACAGCTCATCTTTTCGTGCCCTGGGATTGGGATTTACTGGTTTACATTGGTTCCCCTGATTCTCAAACTTTCAGAATCAGAGTAGAATTAAACCACTGAATTTCCTGGTGCTCCAACTTGGAGATGGCAGACTGTGGGACCTCTTAGCTTCCAAAATTGTGCTATATGATTCCTCATAATAAATCCCTGTCTATCTACCTACTTACCCACCTACTTACCTACCTATCTATGTCTCTATTTATATATTTTTCCCTATTGGTTCTGTTTCTCTGGAAAACTCTGACTAGTCAAGCCCATAACCACTGAGAAACATAACTGGTCCCATATGTGCTTCAGTGGTTGAGTCTATGGCCAGAAGAACTCTTTGTTCAGTGATCAGAGAAGTGGAAATTATCTGCACAAGAAACTCTATAGTTTCCCACTGTGCCTGAAGGTACAGTCCTAAAGTCCAGAAGAGTCACATCCACACCCTGGTTCAGAGGTGGCACCTCAAACATTGACCTCTGAATTTGTGTTAGAACATGGGTTCTCTTTCTTTCTTGCTTCTAGAGCTGTGCCAGCAGCTAAGACTTCATCTTGAATGCAAATAGGCACAAGATGGGAGCCCTAGCTGTGCATACCACGAAGACCTCTATCTTTTTATCTGGATATGGAATATCAGCACTCTGAGAGCAGATTTTAGGGATCAAGTGACAATCTACAAACTTGTATACTGGGAAACAAGTTCTGGGTGGGCTTTGCTTACATAAAAGATGATTAAATTTAAAAGTGTGGGGTAAATTTCAGAATTTCCGGAATCTCCCACCTGGCCTTAGTCCATTTGCATCTCAGTAGGTGTTTACTGCTGCAGCCTCTGGATCTGGGTCAAGGGATGGAGGAAAAATGGCCATTCTCTCCTCCCCTCTGTTCCTGGTATGTAACTGGTCTGGTATCTGGCAGTCACCAAGGACCCATCCATGCAGTTCCCCCTGGAAGGGGCAGGTGGAGAAGTGAGTTCATACGTGGCTGCAGAGAAGCTAAGTGAGCACCAAGCAGGCATTGCCAGTAGGGGACCGTGGAGAAAGGACTTGGGGAGTGCACTGCGGCCAGAAGGGACGACAGAGCCGGTGCCTAGTTGTGAGCAATAAAAAAAGGGCTTCTCCTAACCTGCCCTTCCTCTTGCCTTACTTCAGTTTCACTGGATTTATAGGGAACTTTGTTCTGGGAAGGGGACCCCCTTCCTCCAAAGAGCTACAAAAGGAAATAAATAACCACCATATCAAAGCATAACTGAAGAAAATATACCTGAATATAAAAGAAAACCCTAATTTGGGAAGGTATATCAAAATATGCTCACTATGTCCCAGATAAAACTAACTGAATGATATTCATACTACAACACTGCCTGTCCAGTATTTTTAGTAACAAAGATAAGATTTCTATAAGAATCAAAGACCCTTATACACACAAAGAGAAACAAAATTAAGAGACTTTCCAACTCTTGGATATTATTAAATACCCAGTAACAAAGGTTTGATAGGAAATGGCTATGATCTAAGTGCTCTAATTTAAAATTCAGTCAAGTTCCATCCATCTACTCAAGAAAGGTTTCTGCATCTCTGTTACCAACCAGATGTAACCTTGGGTAGTTACTTAACCTCTCTGGGTCTTAGTTTTTTACCTTTAAAAGTGGAAGAATATTCTACCTATCTCAGTATTTTTTGAGGATTAACTGAGTGGAATACATATAAAACTGCCTGCCTGATATATTATCACTCATGGATAGTATTTGCTATTATAATTGTCAGATTGTTGTCCTCCACCTCATTCTCCTCATCAGTATATCAGGTAAGTAAGGATTCAGAAAAAACCAACTGCTATCATTTCCCGAAAGTGATTGCTTAAGTATATATCCAGGAGTTAGCATTTAAATTATGTAATTTGTGGTGAGAAATGATGAATCATAACACTAAGGTCAGTTAAACACATACTTACAGATATAATCACTGTTTGTAAATAGGCTATTTAGTTAAACTAAAAGAACAAAATACCTAGGAATAAACCTTACGAGGGAGGTGAAAGATCTGTACTCTGAATAAAAGAGAGGACATAAATAAACAAAATCAGAAATAAAAAGAAGTTACAACCAACATCACAGAAATACAAAGAATTATAAGAGAATTCTAGGAAAAATTATAAGCCAGTATATATGACGCTGATGAAAGAAATTGAAGAACACACAAAGAAATGGAAATCTATTTCATGCTCATAGATAGGAAGAATTAATATTGTCAAAATGGCCATCCTGCCCAAATCATTTTGCAGATTCAGTGTAATTGCTATCAAAACACCAATGGCATTTTTCAGTGAACTAAGCAAATAATCCAAAAATTTATGTGGAACCACAAAATATACCAAATAACCAAAGCAATTCCATGAAAGAACAAAGCTGGGGGTATCGCACTCCCTGACTTCACGATATACTACAAAACTACAGTAATCAAAACATTATGGGAAAGACAGAAGAAGAGACCCATATATCAATGAAACAGAATAGAGAGCATAGGAATAAACCCACATATATAGTCAGTCAATACATGACAAAGAAGTCATGAATATACAATGGGGAAAAGACAGTTTCTTCAATAAATGGTGTTGGAAAAACTGTACAGGTACATATAAGAGCATGAAATTGGATTACTGTCTAACTCCCTATACTAAAGTAAACTCAAAATGGATTGAAGACCTAAATATAAGATATGAAACCATAAAACTCTCAGAGGAAAACATTGGCAAAAATCTGTTGAACATAAGCATGAGTAATTTTTTCTGGTGATGTCTCCCAGGCAAGGAATACAAAAGCAAATATAAACAATTGGGACTACAACAAACTAAAAAGCTTCTGTACAGAAAAAGACACCATCAGCAGAACAAAAAGCCAACCTACATTATGGAGAATATATTTGTAAATGATTTAACTGATAAGGGGTTAACACATAAAATATATAAAGAACTCATAAACCTCAACACCAGAAAAACAAAACAAAACAAATAACCCAAAGGATTGAGTAGACATTTTTCCAAAGGAGTCATACAGATGGCAAAAAGACACATGAAAAGATGCTCCACATCACTAATCATCAGGGAAATGCAAATCAGAACTACAACAAGATATTACCTCATACCATTTAGAATGGCCACTATCCAAAAGACAAGAAATAACAAGTGTTGAGAAAAAGGAACCCTCCTTCCTACACTGTGGAAAGCAGTATGGAAATTCCTCAAAAAATTAAAAAAGAAATACCATATGCCCCATTAATTCTACTTCTAAGAATTTACCCAAAGAAAACAAAATCTCTGATTTGATAACATATATGCATCCCTATTTTATTGCCACATTATTTACAATAGCCAAGGTATGGAAGGAACCACTGTCCATCAGTAGATAAATGGATAAAGAAGATGTGGTACACAGACTCAGTGGTATATTATTCAGCCATAAAAAAGAAAGAAACCCTGCCATTTGCGAGAACATAGATGGACCTAGAGGGTATTATGCTAAGTGAAAGAAACCAGGTGAAGAAAGACAAATATATGATTTCACTTACATGTGGAATCTATAAACAAAACAAACAAACCAGTAATAGATTCAAAGAGACTGAGAAGTGACTGTTGGTTACCATGTGGGAGGGGTTGGGTTGAGTGGGTGAAATAGGTAAAGGGGATAAAAAGGCAAAAAATCTCAATCATAATGCAAATTAATCATGGGAATGAAAATACAGCATAGCGAATAAAGTCAATAGTTCTTTAATGTCTTTCTATATAGACAGTAACTACACTAGTTGGGATGAGGATTTAATAATGTATGTAACTGTTAGATAACTATGTTGTATATTTGAAACCAATTTAATAATATATATCAGCTATACTTCAATTGAAAAAATCAAATATAAATAAATTTGATGGGATACAGTCAATATAATAGTTTTTAATTACTAAAAATACTGTATCAAATGTATAAAATAAATTGAACCGGAAATAAAAGATGTAAATATAAACTACATTGATAATGGAAGACTTTCACATGGCACCATCCATTTCTGAGAAATGAAATATTAGACATATAGTCCTCTATTTCCTGTGGGGAATATGCCTTCTTTTGGAGAGTCCATAAAACAGCTACAAAAATTCATCATGCATCAAGCTGTGAAGACAATCCAGTTACTTAACTGTGTATTATCAAGTGATAGTCCCTGATCACAATGCATTCATTACAAATTAAAAATAAGAGGAAAAAATTCATCATCTCACAAAAGATAAATCAAAAGAAGTAAGAATAAGAGTAAAAGTAATAGTAATTGTAGTACTAATAGAATTTGTGGTAGTAACAAAAACAATGATAATACACACAATTTCAAGAGCATTTACAAAGTACTAGAATTTTTAATCATTTGCTTTACATACTGTATTTTTCATTTCTTTGCAGAAAATATTATTTCACCAGAAGATTAGTCTAAGGGAGTTTAGATACTTGTTGAGGTTTTGTGACAAACTCATTTCATACTACAAAGCTTTCCTCTACTCCATGCATTGTTTACCAGCAGTGTAGATCTTATAAAGAAAGAAACAGGCCAAGTTTGAGGCAGGCTTTAGAGCCCTATTTAGAGTTCAAATCTAACCTTAGTTATTCTGATGGTTTTTAAATTGAGTAAAATACACAAAGGAGATAACTCCCCAAAGAACCTAACAGCATAAAGCTAAACTTACTGAATTAGAAGATAGAAAATGATAGAATTGCTAAGTCAAAAGGTGTTTTTTGGGGGGGTTGGTAAACATTATTGATAATATACATCAAGCTTTGGCATCAGTCAAGAGAGAATGGACAAGCAAAACTCAACAAATTTAAATACTAGAAAAAGGAATATAGCAACAGTGGAGATGAATAGTATTTTATATAAAGGTGCTAATCAAAATTAGAATTTTTAAAAAATGAGTATTTTTCTGTAAAAATGTAAAACTTCAAAGATATTTTAGTAAATATCGGAACAAATGGCTATTCTTTGAGATTCCACATGCCCTTTCTTCTCTTCTTTGCCTATTAAATTCGTATTCTATGTTAAGTGCCAAACACAGAAGACATTTTTCTTATAATCTCCTCCTGTTCTGCTCAGCCCTGCTTGCCCATCAGCTGGGCACTGCCCACAGGAGGAGTTGCTTGCTTTAGGTGCTTCCCTGCAGAGCGCTGAGTGTACACCTCCATGTGGTGCTCACTGTATTGCATTTTTGCTTTCCTAGCTGCCCTTTTCACTGTGGGCTACTTCCAGGCAGGGACCACATGTTGTTTCTCTTTGTATCATGAACCTATTAACCGACACATATTGCAAAGCAAATGACAAAGGCATTAAATAATTTAAGTGGGATTGGAGTGGAGAGCAGGAAATTCACCCTGATACCGGCAGCCTTGGGGATAGTTAGAGGCCAACAGAAGATGCTAGTCAACAAGGAGGTGTTGAAGGCATGGAGAAGAAGGTGCTTGGTGGAAAGGGCTGCTGCTGTAGGAGGGCCACCGAGGGGCAGTCAGGCTTTGCAGTCAACGCGGGAAAGTGAGAAGAAAGAGAGGTAGAGACAAAGGCTTGTTGGGCACCACTGTCTAACTTGGATGAAGATCAGAAGAAAGGTCATATTCTGAATCCTGGAATATGGGGAGAGCCAGGAAGTTGTAGAAAAGGTCTAGACAGAACTTCATAGGGTGTCTCCGTGTGACGCCGAGTGTCTTCAGGGCTGACTGCATCCATGGCTAGTGGGCAGGTTCAGTGGGAGAAGGAGCTTCCCCAACACAGAAGTTGAAGGAAGTGACAGACTGCAGGTCCGACGGAGGGATCAGTGAGAGGCCCCGCCATATGGGGGTGTGGGGGTGTGAGGGCGGCCAGGAGCCCGGTGCTGGGCAAGGGACCAGGCGCCGCGCGGCTCACAGAGGAGCTAGCTGAGGTGGCAGACAGTATGCGAGGAAATTGCCTTTTCTCAGAAAGAGAAAGACATGGTTTCCTCGGATTTTTTCTCCTTTGTTTGGTAAAGATATAGATAGATTTCATAAGGTCGAATGCATGAAAAAGAAACGACCCCAAAACGGGGTCTGCTCTGATGGAACAAAGGCAAGTGTTAGGATTTCGTCCTCTGATGCCTTTTCCTTTCCACGCTTTGCCTCCCCACCCTGACGCGTCGCTCCTGCCACGCTTTCTACGCTGGTTCTTCCTCGTCCTCCCGTCTTCAGAGGCGTGAGCTCTGCCGCTGGCAGCTTGTCACCAACACCGTGCAATGGGGAAGGCGCCGCAGACTCTGCGAGGCCCGTTGCCTGATGTGCCTTCTCTCTTTGCTGCCCTCGTTCCAGCTCGCCCCCTGCCCCCTGCTCGAGACCCCTCTCTCTGCGAAACCCAACGATGGGCTCTATTTCTAAGAGCCGGGAGCTCCTTTGGCCTTTCTTCTTGAAGAGGTTTAACTAACTGTCACTTAGGAGACCCTGGAGATGAGACATGAGGCTGATGAGATCAGGGCTGAGGATGAGAAAGCACCCCCTGTCCTGGGTGCCCTTCAAGGTGGTCGAGGGAGGCCAAGGGTACGGCTCCCAGGGGCCCGTGGTGCGTGGAAAACAGAGGCAAGCTATGTGTACCTGTGATAAGCCTGTCGAAGCAGAAGCTCTTCTGCTCAGAAACATGCAAAAAACTTTGTAGAAAGGCAACAGCAAGACGGTTTTTGATTAAGAAGTATAGTCATGGTGTGTTATAAGCCTTTTGGACAGGAAAAATAAATAGCAAGAGCGGTTTCCTTCAAAAGCCCGAGTAGGAGTGTTCTTGAGCAAGCACAGCCCTCTCCAGCGTGGGGGCCCCGCTCCCAGGGCAAGCCTGACCTCCCCAGAAACGGCACGGCTCCAGACAGCCATTTCCCAGCTATCTGGAAGCCTCAGTTACTTGGAGGGCTGTGTGTCATCACAGGCATGCTTTTAACCAAAAACCGAATACATATAATGCAGGGTTTGTCTGGGCATCCGTCTGACATTTTGCATCTTGATTTGTGCTTTGACATTCAAGTGTTTTTGTCTTCTGCAACAGAATGTGATGTTTGGAGCCAGAATGGATTGAAAATAATCCCAGAGGGAAATGAACACACAATGTGAAGCTGGGTGTTGAGCAAATATACTTTTCCTAAGCATTTTGGTGAATGTATTGCTTTTTTGAGAGGCTTGGGGAACAAGACAAATGGATCTTCTGGGAAATGGAACAGCTCTTGGTAAATGCGGATCCTAAGTGTATGTGCTTGGAGTCCTGCTGGCAGTGACAGGAAGTCACTCCTGTCCTCTCTTCAAATAAATCTCCTTCCAGAGGACCGCTGGCTGGGTGGTGAGTGAGGCGCTCAAACACCCGTCGAGGTACCTGCGTCCCACAGGGAAGAGCGCTGGGGGCTCACCCCCGAAGAAACACCCGACCTTAGCAGTTTCCCTAGGAAGCGCCACCACGCTCTTTGCTTTACCCATCAGATGTCCAGGTGTGCAGGGACGTTCTCACTGCCGCCATCACAGTGCCGGGTAAACAGCTTGTTCACGTGTCTTGATCCTAACATTAGAGGATTCTTTTTGTGACTTCCCAAATGTATAAGAAAACGCTGTCCTGATGAGCCTGCTCACTCGGCAGAACTGCGTCCAGGGGGCGGCAGAGCCTCTGCTGGCCTGTCTCAACCTGTGCTCTCGGCGAAGGCCCCCCTCCAGCAGACCCCCTCCGAAAGCTTCCTCCAGAGCCAGCGCTCCCTGCACCCGCTCAGGCCAGCCGCCTTCCTTTTCATCTGCCTGCATGCAGCTGGAGGCTGTGGGCCCCCGGGGCTGCACCGGACGGTGTGACAGCCCCCAGCCGCTATGTGCCGCCTGGAGATGTGGCGAGTCAAACTGAGGTGTGCTCTGAGTAGAAATCCCGTTCTGGGTCTTGACAAGTTAGTATAAAAAGCAAATGTAAAACACTCCATTAAAGTTTTTGTTGATATATGTTAAAATAATATTTTAGATATGTTGGGTTAAATAGAAATATTATTGATCTTACTTCCATCTGTTTTTTTTTTTACTTTTTAAAATATGTGGTAATATAAAATTTGAAATTGCATAGCGGCTCACCATTTATTTCCAGTGGGTGGTGGTCCGGGACTTCCTGGCATCGTGGGTGGGAGCTGATGACAAGCTGACAAGTTCCTTCACTTTCCAGTCTGGGTGTCGCGGTCTCCAGCAGTGGGCGGTAAATGTGTCCTGCAAAGGGTGAGACGGTAAACATTTCAGGCTTGGTGGCCCACACGTGTCTGTTGCAATGACTTCATTCTACCGTGTTGTGGTAACTTTAGAGCAGCCACAGACGACAAGGAAGTGAATGCAAGTGCTGTGTTCTAACAGAGCTTTGTTTACAGAAACAGGCAGTGGGCCAGATGTGGTCTGGGAGCTGTAGCCTGTTGGGTCCTGGTCTATAAAAAAGGGGGAGTTTATCTAGATAAATTATCTTTGTACATAAAAGCATATTTTCCATTCATGGAATCCCTACTGTGTGCACCATTGTGGGCTAATTTTTCTTTCAGGGATCTTGTGATGCACACAGGTATCTTTGCTTTATCCTTTGTTGCCATATTATAACCAAGCTAGCAGAGAATGAAGCTGGAATCTGACATAAATGCCTTCTCCCTCTTTCTGTTTCTGTATCAGTCTCAGAGGACTGCGGGGTCCCCCTGAAACTCTCCGATGAGGGTGCACAGCTCCAGTTGGGGGTGAAAGTCCAGGATGGCCGCCGTGTGGCCACCCCTGACATCACAGGGAGGGTGCTTTATTATAGCTGGTGTGGGCAGACTCCCTGTGGGGCCCTTGCGGTGGGGGTGGGGTTTGGCTGGAATGGGGGCAGTTGTGATGTCAGGCTTTTCTGTCTGGCTGTGCGGCTCATTTCCTTGGTGTGGCCAGAGAGCAGACTTCTCTTGGTCTGCCTGCCTGCCGTACCTGTCACTGCTGCCTAGCTGTCAGCTGCTCTGCACTTCGTCTGGGCTCTTTGAGGAAACGAAACCCGTGGTAATGTTGCTCTTCAGGGTCCCAGCTGGCCTGCTTCTCTTTACCTTCAGAGTCTTCTGTTTTCTCAAGATATGATGCCCAGGATCATTACCTGTGCTTGTGGGAGGCTTGGAAAGAGTCCATCTACTCCATCTTGTTTCAGAACCAAAAGCCAGATCTATAGTTTTTAATTAGTGAACCATTTACATGCTCTTCTCCAATAAACCCTTGTGTGTGTGTGTGTGTGTGTGTGTGTGTGTGTGTGTGTGTGTGTGTGTGTGTGTGCAGTTAAATTCTTTTCCATGAAACACAACTCAGGCCCAACCAGGCAGTCCATGCTTTACCCTTTGGTTCTGGGCACTAACTCCTGTCAGCAAACACTCAGGGCCAGGTGCCCTGCGCTAAGGAGCACTGGACTGTGGGTAACATTTTCTGAGGGCTCATTATGTGGCCAGACACTGGTCTAAGGTCAACTCATGTAATCCTCATAACGGCTTTCGTAAGTAAATGCTATTATTACCCCCATTTTATAGATGAAGAAATTGAGTTGTGGAGATGCTTAACACTTTCTCAAGATCATGCAGCTGTACAAGAGCAGAGCCCTGATGTAGTGTGTTGGGGTGTCTGTTTAGTGGAGGACTGCATGTGTTTTGAAGCCAGAAAAATCTATCAAAACACCATGTCTTCCTCTTAGTGATGGCAAATTTTGTCAAACTTCATAATATATCCAAGCTTCAGTTTCTTCTTACTGTGTTTGGGAAATGGTAGATCTATCTATCTATCTATTTATCTATCTATCTGTCTATCATCTATCTATCATATATCATCTATATCTATCACCTATCTACCTATTATCTATCTATGAAGTCCATAGATGTATCAGATATCCAATAAGTTCCTTGTTTATGAGTGGTGTATCATCACTGTACAGTTTGCTCATACCACAGGGAAGCAGTAGGTGAAGTGGCTACGAGCATGAACTTAGAGTCAGACCGGAGGGTTTGGATTTCTGCACTGTAGTAAACTAGCCAAGTGACCCAGGCAAATCTGCTCACTTCTCCAAATCCCATCTATGCAGTGGGTATGATGACACCAATCTCAAAGGTGGTGTGAGCAGCTGATGAGTGTCACACACTAGATGAACAATCCTGTTTCTTATGGAGCCTGGATGCTCCCACCAGTACCTAGGTGCTCCTTCTCGGGCTTGGGGCTACCCCTGATACACCAGCGGCTCTTGCTAGGCAGCCCAGAAGAACCATCTAGGAGGAACTTCCTCGGGCTTGGTGTCCCCAACAGCGAGGGCTGCTTCTTGTGGGATCCATCCCTTGGTAGGAGATTTGCTTCTGGATGTGGCCAGGCATCTCAGTGCCCTGGCTGAGGTAGTCAGGATCTTCTGTGATGCTGACTTCTTGTATACAACCTGACACAGTAGAAGGAAGGCTTGCAGTGATGCTGTGATGCCTAGAGAGGACCAGATGCTGGCTGTCAGCTGTGTTTTCTCAGAATTCAGTGATCAGGGCTGACAAATTGCAAACATGTTCAGGTATCTTTTTGGTAAAAAAAAAAGCTTACCAATTTCAAGAAATTGAAACACTTTTACTGAAATCTATTGTGTACTGTGTTTTGTAAAGAGAAATTTGTTCAGAAGATGAGCTTTACTGCCTTCTTGAAATGTCCAGTTTTGATCTAGAATTTAGGAGCTGTTTGACTCATGGATGTGGTTTCTGAGTTTGAACTACAGCTTTGTAGAGAGAGCCTTGCTGGAGTGAATCTCTGAGTAGCTGTGCCCCAAGCCCATGGCCAGGAAAAGGGAAAATATCATAACCCTTATTATGAGCAGTATCACACACTAGGCTCTTGCCACTGAATGTTTAAACATTTTGGAACAAAAATCTGTAACCTTTGCAGGAACTTTGCTCAGGGACAATACAGTGCTAATCAATGGCTTCAAAGCATGGAATCTACTGGCATTTGTTAATCAGGATGGTAATTTGTAGAAACACAAGTACATTGTGGGAGGCAAATAAAGAGGGAAACTGTCATATTCACGTGGCTTCCTTTGTATTTGTGTGTACCTTCACACACATCTTGCACCTCACTGAATACAAAAGAAAATCCTGTTCTTCCCTTTTCTCTTCCTTGGACAAGAGATTATTTCCCAGTTCTACCTCTCAAGTTCTCCCCAACCTTTAACTGTGGAGAATTTCAAGGTTCCATGGGAATATGACTTTTCTGGGAAGCCATCTCTCCTGGAAGGACAGGTGGAAGTCCCAGGAAACATCCAGATACTTAAATAATGGCTCAGCTCCACGACATTGGCAGTTGTAAGTAAAAAGTATCATCATTGAGACCAAACTTATAAAGTTATAGATGAATAAATCAATTTAAAAATTTCAAAAATGTTAAGCATGTCTCAGATAAAATGGCACATGGTGGGGGGATAGCTAATGGAGATAGGCAGCCAGATCATCTAGACTAAAAGAAACTTTCTGATTTCTAGAAATGAGGTCAACTTGGTGGATATAAAGCTTGCAAGGCCAAAGTCTTTTGCAGCGACATGACACGAAATGAATCTAGATCTTACAGATCTTTCCAGAACCACAGTCCACTCTCTTTGTGTTCCAGGTTGGGTTTCCCAGTGATGGTCGTCTCCTGCACGGTCGGGATGTGTTACCTCCTTGTTGCCCATGTCGTGATGGGATGGAATTAGTAGATCTGCATCATTGGAAGACTAAGGGAAACTTGACCCATCATCAGCATCAGTAGAAAACTGCCCCAGGACAGCTCTTTGGAGAAGAGAAGGTGCTTCCAATGGGGACGCTCTGGAGTGGAGAGCTTTGGCAGCCACACTCTTACTCAGGTGAACACGGCAAATTGTGGCAAATACAGGAAAATATGTATATTTTAAAACACTTCTTGCTTTGCTCTGTAGGAAAAGACACAAATACAGTAATCCACCCCAATGGCTTGTGTAGTTGGCCACTTCTTAGGTTGTCTATAGTTCTTCATGTAATCACTTTTCCTGTCAAAACATTCAGCACTTAAATTGTATATCCTCTGAATAGATCTTCTTCCTGGGAAAGGCATAGAGTTTGTAAGGAAACATTTATGTATTAAATACAATAAACTATTCCTTGACAAAAGGTCTTAAATTTGTTAGTCTCTTATGTTTTAATAGTTTATATATGTAAAATTGCATTTTATCCATTTATATATTTTTCTCAAGTTTGTAATTCATCAATTAAAATCCAGAAATTTGACTTGCAGAAGGTCTGAAGTACTTTTTATACGTAACATTTTGCATTTTTAACATCCTACAACAATGATCCTAGTTTTGAGGGATGTGCATTCTATTTCCATCAAGTACACGAAAGTCAGTACATTCAGCCCTGTGGACCCTGCAGGACTGGTGGTTCAGGCAACATTGATTAAATGCTGTCTTTTGAGAGACATTACATGTGGGACAAGGACAATGCAAGCAAAGAGCACGAGGGAGCACTGTGCCTCCTCCTGAGGGTCCTCTGCTCTGTGTGTCAGTAGCAGGGCTTGGCCCCTGGTGACCAACCCCTTCAGGTTTTGGTCCATTGTGTATGATACCTTGAGATGAAGATGTTTGCTGGGCGCTCCTCTCAGACGTAGTAGTTATATTGAGTACGTGATTTCAAAACGTGTAAGATCCCCAGGGCGTGAAGAACTGGAAAGTAGGAGACCTTCCTAGTCCTACGACCTTCTGTCCCTGGTACCCTCATGCTGGGTGTGCCCTTTCTACAGTTTAGAAACTTATTTGCAAAATGGCAACCTGTATCCTTCCTGAAAGGTGGGGAGACTATGAGAATATGCTTTTTGGATTCATGAGCTGTCTTTGTTTTGAATTCCTTGATAACAAAGGGGACACAAAGTTCCATTTCTGTTTAAAAATCTGGCCTGGTGGAAGGTCACATAAATGCCTGCATATACCTGCTTAGGCCTGAAGAGGCCCTTTCTCCTGGTCTCTGATGTGGCCTCACTGAGACCTGGGTCCCTGCCTCTCACCACAGGCATTATCTGCTCTTCTCTCAAGAGCCCTACACGTGCAGTGGGTCAGCACCTTCCCGAGGGGCATTGCTGCTCCTGACTCCTTCATCATCATCTCCCCCATGGGGCCTGCATGTCTGCACCCCACCCCTCCTCACTGATGCGTGCCCAGATCCCAGGTCATTTTTCACTCCTCAATGCCCTCAACTCCTGACTCATTTCTTCTCCCTCTGCCTTCTGCTTCCTCAGCATCCCCAAGATCTGACTTCAGGCCTCATCACACCCAGACTTGGTCCCCAGTAACCACCCCTTGAATTATTCATCTCATCTTTGTCTCTGGGACCCCTGACATGCCAGTTGTGTCCCCAGGTTACACCTCAGCAGGCTCCCCCCACCCCCGAACATCTCCGGTTCGTGTCCTCCGGTTCGGTTCCCCAGGTTACACCTCAGCCGACTCCCCCACCCCCGAACACCTACGGTTGGTGCCCCCCTCTTGGTTACACCACAGCTGCTCCTCCCCTGCTCACTTTTCTATTTTGCTCCGAAATGCAAAGTCAACCAGTAAACTGTCACTGCTCTGCCATTTCTGGCTCTGTGTCTAAGCACCTGAATGTTGCTGAGGTAAATCATCTGACAGAATGCCTGGTTTTACTTCAAATAAAGAGCACAAGCATCAGATGGGCATCTAGTACTCCTGGCTCACATCCTCTCCTCCCCAGTGCAGCAGGCAGGTCCTCCTCAAACTGGGTGACATGCCGGGAACTGAATCAGGGATGGTGGAATCCTTTGCACTGATCAGGGGAGAGGCCCCTTAGGCCATTGAGGGTGAGGGAAGGAGGTGGTCGACAGGACCTGCAGGTGCCGGGACTTGTGAGGAGAGGTAGCTGTAACTCCAGGGGCGATCCCAGGGCAAAAATATCTTTGAAATTGAAATCAGTTAAAGGGAGGAATAAAATTAAGAAATCTATTTCTTACAAGCAGTCGCCCCATCTCTCTCTTGATCAGGCTGCAGCGGAAGAGAGCTCCACCCAGCCTCTGCGGTCCAGATAAACCCTTGCATGCCCTTGTAATTACCTATGGGTATGAGGATGGACTAAAGCTCTCCACCCCTTGGAAACACCTACTGATATGCAGATGCACTAAAGCCAGGGGAGAGATTCTGGAAATATCACAGTTTTATCCACAGGAGCTCTGACAGGAGTTGCTGTGGAAGGTTGCAGCCAGCCAGTGTCACCTTGCAGGGAGGGGCTGTGGAGATTATCTTCACTTCATCCCCTTTTCTCCCTGCGGTTGCCATCATCCTTCCCACTGGTTGGAGCCAGCCAGAAGCCAGAGGGTGAGAGGAACTCTGGGTGCCATAGACACAGTCCAGCCCCTGTGGATGCAGAGCAGGGCAAGGGGGCTGGAGCATGGATCTGGATGGGCAGATGGAAGGTACTCAGCTTCTCCACCATTTATGCTTCTCAGCAGGTAAAAGTTCATGTCTGCAATAAGGGAGACCCTGAAGTTGCCATGAGCTGTGCCATCAAGTTTGCCCATCCTGGTGCTGCCCTGGTGGGGTGGCATAGGTAGACAATCCAGTGCTTATCAAATCCAGTTGCATGGCAGCAGAGGACAATACTGCAGGGACAAGTGGCTTTGCTAGGAATGTGGGACTGCCGCAGGCCAGTTGTCCCCATGGGTGACACACTGACAGTCTGAATTCACTGTGAAAATCGGGACCAAGTAAGGAGGGCAGGCCTGTGGGTGAGGGAGGCAGTGTGGCTCACCTGGCAAGTCTGCTTCTCCACCTGGGTCTGTGCCTTCTCTTCCAGGCTCTCCTTTGTGCCCCACCTCCAGTTTACTTCATTAAGGCCATAGGAGCTCTCAGAGAACTTTGTCGGTGTTACTTTACAAGTTTATCTGTGTCTTCGTGAAAAGTTCCCCTCTTATCCTATGAATCAGAAGGAGGCCCCTGGCCTTCTGCATGCTCTGAACCCAGCAGCCCTCATCGTCAGGAGCCTCATTCATTCCAATAGGAAACCATTCTCCTCTGCAACACCCACCGTGCTGTCCCGCCATAGGCAGACACAACTCTGTGACCTTCATTCGTTCACGCGCCCATCAACTCACTGGTGTCCCTGCTTTCCGAAAGCTCCACTTAGGTCACTTCACTTTTATGAGAGACCTACATTAGGTGCCTGTTTTCCAAAAGAAATCCCAAGAGGATTTTTGCTTTTATGGAAGAAGATAAAGAGCAAAAACAGCATTCAGCGTTGGTCTTGCAGTGAGCCATTACAGAGGCCGTGCGAGCAGCCCCGCCAAGCTCGTTTCCGGGGAACTACACTCAGCATCTCTGCACCTCTGCGGCAGACCGCCAGACCTTTGCTCTGTGTCTGTAAGTGTCAGGGAGAGTTCCGTTAGGTGATGCAGAGGACTCAGAGGACAAAGTGAGGAAGGAATCCATTAAAGTAAGAGGGTTAAGGAATGACAGAATAGAATCATAAAGGAAGTTCATTGAAGAGCTACTCAGCATGGGGCACGACCCCCCTGAACTCCTTAAGTCAGGGTCACCTGGCGTCCAGCGTCTGTTTGGATCTGCACGATGTGGGAACTGAGTCCCCACCACCCCAGGCTTTGGGGTAGCCGCAGAGCATTGGATGGAGTGAGATTATGTTCTGCAAACTTCCTGTAGGTAAAGAAGGGAGACTTTCAGGCTGAAAGGGTATCTCGCCACGACCCTCCTTACCCCAGAACGAATCAGGAGACCTGGGCCTATGCAAGAGATTTATTATCTGAAAGAGAAAGTGGCTGCCGCCAGAGAGAGCGAGAGCGAGAGAGAGCAGCCACGTGGTGCAGAGCATTGTGCCTTTTGTAGGGAGGGAGTGGAAAAGTACCACTCCGCCTGTTGCCTTGGGGGCAGGTCAGAATGTTTAGAAATAAGGTGAGGCAAGTCCAGGCATGATTTTCTTCAGCTTATGTGCTTGGGACCATGGGGTAAATGGAGGATAAATTACTATATTCTTATATTCCTTCCTTTTCTGTTTTATAAGTGGTAGAGGACTTGGGAAGGGGTGAAGGTCAGTTTTCAGTAACTGCTTCCTGCTGATTAGGGGCAATGAAGTTCATTTTTGTATTGATGGGGGGTGGTCTTCGGATGAGCCCTTGGTCTGAAGTGGCAATGGCATTTTCCAGGTTTAATAAAGATCATCGTCTTTGGAGAGGGGTTGGTAATCCTGTAATACAAGCTGGTTAAAGGTCTGGTTAGAAATTTTTTCTTTTGGGCTGATTGCTGTGTTTACATAGGGTGACTGAATTATAGCATTCTTTGGGGACATATGTGTAGGCAGAAAAGCAACCTGTGTGGCAAAGGGAATCCTTGATGGTGCAATCTTTTGGAGAGTCTGAAAGAGAAGAAAGGGCTGGTGTTGGGAAGACAGGTCTGGTGAGAGAGTAAGTGTTGAGACCAGGGTTAATAATCCTGAGGCATGATGCATGGCGGTTGTAAGGGAGGTCTTAGGACTCCGTGCTGGCAGAAACTTCTTCAGTGATGGGTGGGAGTGGAGATGAGCAGCGCGAAATGTGGAGAGTAAGAGGTCCCGTCAGGGTGGAGTAGGAACCTGTGGGAGATTTGGTGGGAGGGGAATAAGCTGAGACAAATGGCTTAAGGCGGGAGTTGTGTATCCAATGGGGAAGACCCTGAAGTTTAACTGCAGTTGGCGTGGAAAGGATTACTGTGTATGGTCCTTGCGATTTGGGAGTTAGGGATGGTGTCACTTGGTGTGGCGGGATAGGAGCACAGAGTCTCCTGGTGATAAAAAGTAGGAGAAGTGGGGTCTTGAGGTTTTGGTGTATAGAGGTCAGCATGGGACCAGAGTAGAGAGTGAATGTGTTGAAGTAAAAGGTTGACGAAATAAGGAGGAAGGATAGGAGGTTCAGAGTTGAGACCTGGAGGAAGCACTGGGTGGCCGTACATGAGTTCAAAAGGAGAAAGTGTGGCAGGTTTTTTTGGTAAGACACAGAGTCGAAGTACGGTCAAGGGGAGGAGTTTTATCCAGTCAAGGTGGAGCTCCAGGGATAATTTAGTAAGGATAGATTTGAGGGTTCTATTGGTTCTTTCCACCTTACCTGAGGATTGTGGGTGATAGGGGATATGAAAATGCCATGGAATATTAAGGGCTTTAGTGGTTGCTTGGGAGATTTGAGAGATAAACTCAGGGCCATTGTCTGATTGTAAGGAAGTAGGTATCCCAAAGCGTGGGATAATTTCAGACAGTAGGACGTTGGAGACAGTCTGGGCTCATTTGTTAGTTGTAGGAAGGGCCTCAACCGATCCTGAAAATGTGTCCACCAGTACTAAAAGATACCGGTGGCGTTTTACTGGGGGCATGGGGGTAAAGTCTAGCTGCCATTCAGTTCCGAGAATGAGCCCTCGTGCTTGATGGGTGGGAAAGGTGGGTGGTCGAGAAGATGAGTTGGGGTTGACTTTTTGACAGATCTTGCATGAAGTGGTGAGTGTTTTGAGGAAGGCAGTTTCTGAATGAGAAAGAGGCAGGTAAGTTTTAAGAAAGCGTTGTAAAGATTGGAGGTTAGGGTGAAATAAGTGATCTAAGTAGGAGAGTATGGCCTCAGTGGAAGGCGGGCTGGTAGTTGTGGAAATGGATTTTTTAGGGCCTGGAACGAGGGCACCTATTACAAGGGATAACACTGCTTTTTGGGCTGCCTCATCTGCCCTGTTGTTACCAAGGGGGATGGATGACTGATCTGGCCCATGGGAGCAATGTACTAGGCCTGTGGCTGTTGGAAGGTGTGAGGCTTCTATCAGTGGTATAATGTGTTTGGCATTGGCGATAGAGCTGCCCTTGGTGTTGAGGAGTCCCCATTCTTACCAGATTGCTGCATGGGACAGCAGGATATGGAAAGCATATTTAGAGTCAGTATAGATAGTAAGAGAGGACCCCTGCACCAAAGTGAAGGCTCGGGTAAGGGCAATCAGTTCTGTTTGTTGGTTTGTGGTGTTAGGAGGTAAGGGCTTTGTCTCAATGGTTTTGTCCAGAGAGACAATGGCATATCCTGCCCATTGAGCACCCTCATGGATAAAGGAACTGCCATCAGTAAACCAGGTATATGTGGCCTGAGGAAGGGCACCCTCCTGAATGTGGGAGGGACAGGATAGGAGTTCATCTAGAGTTTGTAAACAGTTATGGAAGGGGGGTTGTGATCCTGCTTGTGGATCGGGAGGTAATGGAAGAAAGGTGGAGGGATTAAGGGGAGGACAGGTTTTCAAACTGAGGGAGGTGTCCTCAACTACAGTAACCTGAAGTGATAGAATCCTGCAGGGGGAAAGAGTCTGCAGGCTTTTGTAGATAAGGAGTTTGGAAAGAGGATGAGGGGAGACAACAGTTGTGGTTGACCCAAGGTGAGTTTTTTGGATTCTTGAATGAGGATGGCAGCCACTGCTAGTGCTCACAGGCAAGGAGCCCATCCCCGAATAGTAGGACCTAGGTTTTTGGGAAGATAGGCAACCCGGGCGAAGGAGGGTCCTAACATATGTCCCAGAACTTCCAGGGCAAAGCCCTGCCTTTCTGAGACATATAGAGAAAAGGGGCGTGTGAGATCAGGCAAGCGTAGAGCAGGGGCTTGTGGAAGGGCTGGCCGGAGTCTATAGAAGGGCTTAGCCACACGCTTCAGGAGGGGCTCAGCGAGAGGTCCTCGGGATGCTTCACATAGGGGGGCAGCCAGGAGTGAAAAGTTGGGGATCTATGAACGAAGGAACCCAGCAAGACCCAGGAAAGAGAGAATGTTATCTTTGTTATTTGGAATGGGCATGGTTTGGAGAAGTTTTTTCCTGTCTATGGTAATGGCCTTGTAGTGTGGCTGAACTCCCAGGTATGTGACCTGAGCAGCAGACAGCTGAACTGCTGAACTTTGGAGGGTGAGACCCGATAGCCATGTTCTGAGAGAAAGTTTAAAAGGAGAATAGTATCCTGTTGAGAGGTTTGTAGGGAGGGACTGCATGGGAGGAGGGTGGAGCTCAAGAGAGTAAGGGATCTGAGGTCTTGTGCTAGAGCCTGTCCAAAAAAGTGGGGACTATCTCTAAAGCCTTGGGGAAGGACTGTCCAGGTCAATTGAATAGAAGTCTGGGTGGCAGGATTGGTCCAGGTGAAAGCAAATAGATTTTGAGAGTTAGGATGGAAGGGGATAATGAAGAATGCATCTTTGAGGTCAAGGACAGAAAAGCGAGTGGTGGAAGCAGGAATGGTGGACAATAAAGTACAGGGGTTAGGGACCACAGGATGGATGGGAACAATGGCTGTATTAATTACTCTTAGGTCCTGGACAAGCCTGTAAGAACCAGAAGCCTTTTTAACTGCCAGGATAGGAGTATTGAAAGGGGAATTGGCTGGTCGTAGTAGCCATTTGTATAAAAGTTCCTGGATAATTGACTGCAAGTCCAGTAAACTCTTGAGGGGCAGTGGGTACTGAGGTTGAGAGGGAAAAGAGGCGGGGTCTTTAACTCCTATGATTACTGGGGGGCAGTTGGCGATGGAGGAGGTGAGGGTGTCCCAGACCACAGGGTTGACCAGATGGGGTGGCAGAGGAAAAGGAGTGGGAGGTGGGTTCGCAGCAGGTTGGAGGGTGAGTAAAAGTGGGACTGAAGGTGAGTCGGGGTTGAGGCATGGTCTGGGAGTGAAAGTAATGGAAGCTCCAACCTGGTGTAATAGGTCTCTTCCCATAGGGGGACAGGACACTGGGGAATCACCAAAAAGGAATGAGAGAGGGCAATGCCTCTAAAGATGCAGTGAAGCATGGGAGTTTGTAAAGGTTGATGAGGTGTGCCCTCTACCCTGACTATAGAGGACTGTGAGAGGGAGGTAGGCCCCAAAACTCCTTCAGGACTGAGTAGGTGGCCCTGGTGTCCTAAAGGAAAGAGATGGGCCTACCTGCTACCGCAGTGGTTACCCTGGGCTCCTGTACAGTGATGGTAGTGGTTGGATGGAGGAGTCCCAGGCCCCCTCAATCATCAGTTGCCAGACCCAGAAGGCCTATGTGTGGAGTGTTAGAGCTGGATGGCCTGGCACCTCTCAGTATGTGAGGACAGTCAACAGCCCAGAGTCCCTCCTGATGGCACTTAGGGCGTGGACCGGGGGGCTTCCGGGGATTTGGGCAGGCTCTGACCCAAAGACCCATTTGAGCACATTTGAAGCATAGACCAGGAGGCCCTCCTGGATGCTTCTTAGGAGGTGAGGATACCCGAGCACCAGTGGTTGGAATAGGTTGAAAGGCCTTAGCCAGCATTTGATATTTTTGTTTATGGGCCTTTTCATCTCTTCCATTATATACTCTGAAGGCCACTGCCAGGACTTCTGCCTGAGGAGTTAAGGGTCCCTTCTCTAGACATCTCAGTTTAGCTTTAATGTCGGGGAAACTCTGGGTGAAGAAGTAGGTCATTAATAATTGTCTCCCATCTGGGGTCTCAGGGTCTAGGTTTGTATATTGTAAAAGAGCTTTGGTGAGGTGGTCTAGGAACATAGAGGGATTCTCATTTTTATCCTGAATAACCTCTTGGAGATTTTCATATTAAAGGCCTTATTGGCTGACTTCCTGATAATTGCCATGAGGCAGGTGATGAATTGATCTCGACTGGTGTCTCCCCCTGCCTTATTATAATCCCAATTAGGGTCTCGGTCAGGAACTGCCTCAGCACCTATTGGATGAGCTGGAGTAGTTTGGTAAACCTCATCTGCATGAGTTCTAGCCTGTTCCCAGACTTGCCTACGCTCCTCGGGCAAAAGTGTGTTGGATAGGATCATGTGAATAATCACGAAAGGTAAGATCATATGACTGAATTAGGTATTGGAACTCTTTTATGTAAGTAGCTGGGTTGGAGGTGAAAGAGCCTAATCTTTTCTCAATTTGAAATAGGTAGGAGAGAGAGAAAGGGACATGGACCCAGACCACACCCTCCATACCAGCTATTTCCCATAGTGGGGCTAGGATCTGGGTTCAAGAGCAAGTGACTGGAGGACTTGGTAGGGGATCTCGGGATGGGGAGAAACTGGTTGCGGTAGAGGAGGCGGGGTTGTTGCCCTGCCCCTGATGGGAGCTTGTGGTGGGAGACTGGGTGGGGGTTGAGGGGGAGGAGGAGGAGGTGCCATGGAGATTTGGGGTTGGTAGGGTGGGGGTTCATCAGCAGGGTCAAAGTCAGAGGATGTGGTGGGAATTGGTGGGTGGTGGGTGAAGTTTTTTAGAGTGAGGAGATGTTTAGGATTGCAAAGGAGACAGAGAGTGGGCTTGGTTCAAAGGTAGGAGAAAGCCTGGATATATGGGATCTCTTTCTATTTGCCCGTGCGCTCACAGAAGTTGTATAAGTCCGGGAAAATTTTAGGATCTAAAGAGCCACTTAGACTGATTTTCCAAGGGATATTGTGGCTAGATCTCATTACAGTAGTGAACAAGCTTAAAAGGTTTGAGGTCTGGAGTGAGGTGGAGAGGATTTAAATTATTGAGTGAGCACCCTGGGAGTGAATCTGCGGGAACAGAGGGGCTAGATCCCATGGTGAGAATGAGACCATTCACAAGTCACTGAGGCATCCCTGAGCGATTGAGAAGGTCATGGAGAAGACCGGACACAGTTAGGGGGTTGTCACCACCTCTAACCGAGCGGTCGTGGCAAAAATGCTGAGGCTCAGTACCTGGTACTAGGAGTTTACGAATAGATAAAGGGAGACCGGGCCAGAGTGAATGAGGATTCTCACCATGGGGAGGCAGAGAAGGGTTGACTATGGGGATCAACCGTGACTCTGAAAGTTGTGGTTGGGGGTGCCCCTGTCCTGGAGGAGCCCTTGGGGGTGCCGGACACTCAACAGTCACTTCCCAGGTTCCAAAGGGACATTTAAATCGACCATGAAGGGAGACTCACCAAATCGAAGACTGATGTTGGGCGAGAAGATGAGCTACTGGGGAAGTGGACGGTGAGCCTGTGGAGGAGGATTGGGCAGTGAGGGTTCCCAGAGCAGCTCAGGTTCCCAGAGGAAGAGCAAAGTCAATGGGAGAGCCTCATTCGAGTCACGGCACCAATGAAAGGGTATCTCGCCACGAACCTCCTTACCCAGAATGACTCAGGAGACACGGGCCCACACAAGAGATTTTATTATCTGAAGGAGAGAGTGGCTGCCCCTAGAGAGAGAGAGAGCAGCCATGTGGTGCAGAGTGTTGTGCCTTTTGTAGGGGCGGAGTGGAAAAGTGCCGCTTGGCCTGTTGCTTTGGGGTGGGTCGGAGTGTTTAGAAATAAGGTGAGGCAAGTCCAGGTATGATTTTCTCCAGCTTATGTGCTTGGGACCATGGGGTAAATGGAGGATAAATTACTATATTCTTATACAGGCAGGTTACTAAAGAGTATGACTGTAAGCCGCCATCCCCGGTCACCCAGGTGATGGTAATTTGCAAGCCCAGGTCTGAGCTCTCAGCAGTCCCTCCTTACTTATCTGAGATAGGATAGAACGAAGGTTAAAGCCTGAATTCGGAGGATTAGAATGACAAAGCAAAGTAATAAAACACTACTGGAAAGGCACAGAGACAATGCGTTTAAGTGAGAAGTTTATTTAAGGCAAAAGAAGCACAATTGCAGAAAGGGGAGTGTGGGCTGCCCCAGAGAAGAGGCACCCCAGAAAGATTGGGAAAAGATTAAAAGGGTATGCACCTAGAAAGTGCGGGTGACCCCAGAGAGAGGAGCACCCCCTGAAAGGTTGAAAAGAGAGAGTTTAAAGTTAAAAGGTTATACCCTTAGAAAGTGTGGGCAACCTCAGAGAGAGGAGTGCCCCAAAAGGCTGGGGGTTCCCCCTTTTAAGGATTCTTTAGGAATGTGACTGAGGGCTGGGGGTGCAGACTTGTTAAGTGGTCTTTGAATAAGAATTAACTTAGCACAAGGAACTACCTGCTCTGATGTCTCCCTGGGATA
Source organism: Manis javanica (assembly GCF_040802235.1). NCBI lineage: Eukaryota > Metazoa > Chordata > Mammalia > Pholidota > Manidae > Manis > Manis javanica. Next base: position 22,331,026 of record NC_133173.1, on the reverse strand, counting down.
CAGGCATCTTGGTCTGGGAGCAGATCAAACAGGCTGCCCGCCCAGCCGCCAAGGTGGGCTGAGTTACTGTCTGTTTGCTAAAGGGTAAGTTAAGAATCTTACATTTTTAACTTCCTGGGTATTTAAAATACAATCTTTTAGATGGAATCCTTCCTGCCTTTCACTATGTTGTTTATGGCTGGGCGGGCATGCTAAATTAGTTGCCTAGGTTACAAACTACTTAATTAGGGCTGGAAGGAGGAAAAAAATGGCATATAAGTAAGCCGAACCTGCATGATTAACACAGACATGGGCTGTGCTGAGGCACCCTCCTTTATCTGGGGAATATTCAAACATTCCAGGCCAAGTTGCTCTTGGCTTTTTGAGCTTTAATTGATTAATTTTGGGTCTTTTCAGTGGACTTTCTGACCTTCTTCTCTTTCCACCCCGCTCATATCTATTTTCCTGCCTAGCATAATCATCTGCTTTTTCTCCATTTATTTTGTACTCTTGTTAAGATGAATCCTTAGGTGCTAGAAAAGCCTAACAGGTTATTTCTTGGGTCCCGAAATGCACAAAAATTTTTCTGGATAAATTAGTGGCAATTTGTAAGTCCAGGGAAAGGAAATCCGAGAGAAAAATACCTCTAAAAACTGAAATCAGTCAAAGGAAGGAATAAAGTTTAAAATCCGTTTATTGCTCACAAGCTGCAGTCCTGGGCCATCTTTTTCCTCTGCTCTGGAAGAAGTCAGCCAGCCAGCAAACCAGCCCCTCCCCTCACCTCTCAGGTTCTGACACGCCCTTGGTTGCCCAGGTAATTACCCATTGATTTGGAGATGAACTTCTCTCCACCCCTGAGAAATGATGCAAATGCCCTAAAGCATCTAATCTTTAAAAAGCCATCTTCCTCCAGCTACCACTTCATTTCTAAAACTTTTTGAAAGAATTTTCGTCTGTACCATATACACTTCCCTTCTCCAATTTATTCTTTTTATTACTCTAAATAATTCAGGCACACAAAATTAAGAAAATATAGTGAATATCTGTATATGCATTACCCATCTGTCTTGAGAAAAATACTAAATATAACACAAGACTGCTCTGTGTCCTTCCCAATATCAGACCCTGCAACCAGAGGTAACCATAAACAGAGATCTGATGATTTTGCTCTACCTTATTATAAAGTTCCCTCATATCCTTACTCCCCAGCAAGGGCGGTGGGCCCCCACATCCCTGTTGAGACAGGGACAGTGGGTCTAACCAGAGCAGGGTGAGGGCCTCTGGAAAAAGCAAAGGCAGGATATTTACAGTCAAAGCAATGTAACAATGTAAAGTCCCTATCGAAACTCTGTGTTCAGCTGTTAGGGTCTAGGACTCCGGGGTTTCCCAGAGAACAAGACACACGGACATGAAGATGAAAATCCAAGCAAAGTCTTTATTCAGCCAGCAAGCTGGGGTCGACAGCACCTCCCCTGACACGCAGGCCGAGTCCGAGCTGCCGACCCCGAAGCAACTTTGGGTATTGATTATATAGGATCTTCACAGCAGTTACATCAAAGCCCGCGCAGTTCTACAACTAATAGGTTTAAAACACACTCTATATTGTAACCAATGGGAAACATTGTAACCTTTTTAGGGAACGCGCCAGTTGCCTGCCCACTTCAATTGTTATCTCTTGCTTACCCAAGCATGTCTATGTGACTTATCACGGGTTACATCCCCAGGCATTCCCTGGCTGTTGCCCACTTCTAGTTATCTAACTTAGGGTAGGCGCATTTCTCAGAAGCCTCGGGTAATTTACACAAGAAAAGACTGGGTGGCTCTCGCTCTAGGCAGTCAGGTTAAGTGTCATTAGTTCTTTTTCCTGACTTGATGCTCTCTGCACTCCATTACACAGTCTTATGCAAAGTCAAGCTCACACTAATTCTCTAGGGTAAAGATTTCAGACTAGGAATATAGACATCTTCAGTGAGATCTGTTAAAGGTCAAAAGGCCAGGAGCAACTTGGCCTGGAGTGTTTGAGTGTTCAGCAAGGGTATCTCAGGATAACCCGTGACTTCACTGTAAACAGCCCTAGCAAACAGACAACAACCCAGCCCACCTTGAGGGCAGGGCACGTGGTACAAGTCCACACCCCAAGCTCTCAGTTCCCCCAAATCCTCAACTGCCTATAAATCCCCTAGACAACACACCACCCTGGGCTTTCTTGTTCCCAGCCAGGAGCTCTTTCCTCTCACTTTATTTCTAAATAAAAGCCTCTCCCTGGCTCTCATACCTTGGGTGTTTGCTAAGTTTATTCTTTGACTCTGCAAACAAGAACCCCAGCATCGCTGTCACCACCAGCCTTACCTGTGTTGCAGCATGAACCATGACAAGGGCCCTTCCTGACTGTGGCCAAGTGAGAGACAGATTTTTAGGCGCCTGCCCTCATGGTGTTTATCATATCATGGAAACAATGGAGGAGACAGTAAATTCAATAAACTTGTCAGTATGGTAGTCAACGGTGGGTCAGCTTTTTGAGTTCAGTTGGTCAGGGAAGTAATACCTGAGCTGAAATGTGAAGGGAGGGATCACCCATGGAGGCACCCGTGGAAAGTGCTCAGGGGCTGGCACCCCACGGCAGGACAGTGGGCGCTCCCATCACAGCAGAGTGGGTTGGGTGGGCAGGGAGAAGGCAGCAGGGATGAGGCCGCAGTGCTGCAGGCCAAGGCAAGGACTTCCCATCTCTGTTCACTGGAAGAGAAAGCTAGACAAGCAAATGGGGAGCGTTGAAGGGAAGAGGCCCTGCCCACTGTCCCAGAAACTGTCTCTACTGCTGATCAGTTTTATTGCAATGGGGAGAACACTCCAGATCCAAACAGCAGAGCATCTGATAAGAGTGGTTCTGCCTTCTTTAGGGAGGAGTAAATAGCTTAAGGTGGGTAATTCACAGTCAGGTTGTTTGTGGAAGCATCTTAGTTATCTGAACAGAGAACACTTTCGCTGTCGTTTGCTAGCTTCAAGGGACACACAGTTCTCAGCTTAGCCGACCCATCTTGGGAAACAGTTTTAATCTTTGCTAATTTGTCATGAGGTGAAGAACAGGAAGCCGGAGGGTCTGGGTTTGACATGGCAGTTGCACTTGTGTAACCCTAGGGTCCCAGCCATCCTGTTTCAGTACAGCAATATTGATGTAAAACCCACCAACCACCGCTGAGAATAACGGAGTATGATGTATAAATCTCTACCTGGATTGTCCAGCAGGGGGCTCCAGCTGCCCGTCCCAGGCGGGGACCGCAGTGCACAGAAGGTGGTACAGAGCCTAACAGGCCTCCGGGAGCTGTGGTCTGCCCACTACCATAGTCCACTTCATCAGCAGCAGGTCAGTGGCCAAGCAGAACTTCACACACAGGCGCTGCTGGAACATTTTGCTCACAGGGAGAAGAGTCTCAGCATGGTCAGGGTCAGTGTGTGTTGTGTGTGCTGGCCTGTATGCCAGGGACCCTCCAGATAACAAGGCTGCAAACAGCATGCCTCCCTCTCCTGCTGCAGGTGAAGAGCCTGTCCCATTCACGTGGGGGTACCAAATGTACTTGTGGGTGGGCAGGTGACACACACTTAAGCAGAACGAGGAAGTTCACTGAGTGCCCACAACAGGGAAAGACTGCCCCTAATGAGGAAGAAGAACCTGGGCCAGGAGAGCTCAGCACCAGCCTCTGTACAAGGAATGTTCTGGTCCCAGGGCATCTGGGGAGGCAGGCAGTCCCAGGAAGTGTGACAGGTCCCTCAGTGGCTGCTTCCCCAACCAGCATTTTAAGAGAAAACCAAAACCATGAAGCAAAAGCAACAGCAGAGCTCGTGAGCAGCCAGCCCCTCAGTGTCCAGCCCTTTCCTGGCCATCAGCATGGCCCGGCCCTCTCCTCGCTCTTCCCCCCGGGCTCCACAGTGCCCCACACGCAGCCTACTTGTCCCTCACCCTCCTCCAGCCCTTCTCTATAGATCTCCCCCTTCCAGTCTTCAATTGCATTTTAAAATTCCCACAATCTTGCTTTTGCTTATTTTAAATTCTGGAGCTCTTTTTCACACCTTATTTTAACTTACCCATTTATTAAGACTACCTTCTTCCTCCCTCAGTGATGCAAACTATCTCAGATGCCCAGGGTGAGGTAGGGAGGGGCTGGGTCTAAATCATACTCTTTAGTGTTTTGCCCCATGGCCCAGCCTTTATTTGATCCTTCAGGACATGAAACTACGACTCAGACGTTGTCACAGTGGGCTGGCCTTTTTCTGACCTTTCATTTCTTTCTCACACTCTTGTATGGATCCCACAGTGGTAGGAAATCAATGGAAACTTTCATGGGAGGAAATGGATTTCAAGGAAGCATTTGAGAAGAGGGAAGCAGCTGGTAGAAGAGGAAAGCAGAGCAGAGCCAGTGTGAAGTAAGGAAGGCAGTGCACTCAGCAGCCTGGCTGCAGAAAGAAGCTGCTGAGTGTGGAAGGGCAGCTGGGGCCCTGGAGTTAGGGAGGAGTCCTGCTGAGAGCAAATGCAAGTCAGTGTCCTCCCTGCTATGGTCAATGGGATTCATTTAGCAGCCCCTCTCAGGCCATCATATGCACCTGAAGAACAAGGCTGTTTGATTGGGGTCCACTTGCTGTGTGGTGATGGGACTCCTGGCCATCACCCTATGGACAGCAGGCTTCTAGCTGGTGAACCCCCAATTCCCATTCCCCTGGGCCCCCATGGTGATTGTAGACCTGGTGCTTGGGCAGACCACCAGTGACATGTGCAGACTTGTGTCAGCGTGTCCTGGGCCATGTGGCCACCCTAGAATGAGCTTCATGGGAGGGCAAACCTGAAACTATGATCTAAAGCTTTCAGGAGGCTCTATGCCTTCAGGGTAGACAAACAGGGAACAGAAACAATTGATAAGCACGTATTTTGTTGGTTTATGGCTGATGTTCCTCATTGCAGCCTGAAGTCTTCTGGAACACAGCCCTTTCTTTCCCCTTTATTGGGAGCACAGCATAACATCAGCTCCCTTCATTGGTCTGCAGAAAGTAATCATGCACCCTCCACCCGGTGAGGCCAGTCCAGACCGGGCATGTGCAGGACAGATACCTCGCTCCAGCCACAGGCAGCACTGATACCAGGGTCCTTGTTCATGGTGTCGAATAATGAACTTCATAAACAGTTAAGGTAGGAAATCCAGGGAGAGGCTTCTATTTAGAGAAAATGAGAGGACAGAGCTCCTGGCTCACCCAGAAGGAAACAAGGGGGCCATAGTTGTGTGGTGTCTCAGGGTTTTATAGGCAGTTGAGGATTTTCAGGAATATTATAAAGGGCTAGGGGTGTGGACTTGTTAAGTGGTCTAGAATGTTCATCCTGAATGAGACATTAAGTCCCTTTTCTCATCAGTCTTCTAGGTAATTCTGCAAAATTAACACAGGAGATTTACTGTGAATTCCTTCCTAGAATAGCAGCTTCTTCGTCTGGGAACATATCGATCAAGACTGCCTGCCCTGCCCTAAAGATGGACTGAGTTATTGTCTGTTTGCTGCAGAGTTTAAGAACTGTACTTCTTGAGTTTTAAAATGCACTCTTATTTTTAAGGTGGAATCCTTCTTGCTTTTACTGTGTTGTTTGTGGCTGGGCTTGCTTGCCATATTAATTGCCCAGGTTGCAAATTACTTGGTTAGGTCTGAAGGAGGAAAAGCAGCATATATCTTGGACCTTTAGCATGCCAATGTGAATCTTACAATGGCATGATTAACACAATAAAAACATGGGGTCTGCTGAGATACTTTCCTTCATCTGGGGAATATTCAAACATTCCAGGCCAAGTTACTCCTGCCTTTTTGAGCTTTAACTGCTCTCACTGAAAAAAGACTCTAGAGAATTAATGTTTTGAAAGGGCAAACTCCTGGATTTTACCTCAACCAATCAGGAACCGGGTTCTACCTCAGCCAATCAGGACCTGGGGTCTACCTCAGCCAATCAGGACCCCGGGTCTACCTCAGCCAATCGGGACCCAGATCCTATTTCAGCCAATCCAAGCTTAGTCTCTCTCTCCCCTCCAGTCAGCAAGAAGTACACCCACCATCCCTGGACCCTTCCAACTGACCAGGCCATGGTCACCCCCCACCTACCCCCAGACCCTGCCAATTGACCAGAGCCACGACTCATCACCCCCCCAACTACCCCCAGGCCCAACCAATCAGCCAGGGCCACGGCCATCACCACCCCCCCAAACCACCCTGGAAACCTATAAAACCTTTGTTCTGGGGAAAACACGGGCTCTCTCTCTCTCTGGCACCTGGCCACTGTGTTAGCACGGGTGTGAGATTGAGCTCGGGCTAGCTCGAATAAAGGCTCTTTACTTTTGCATCTGTGTTGGCTCCTTGATGGTCTCCTTGGGATTCGCGACTTTGGGCACAACATGTTTAACACCAAGTTTTGGTAGGGGGTTTCTTTGCATATGGTTACATTGCTCTGACTGTAATTATGCTGCCTTGCTTTTCCCGGAGGTCCTATTCTGTGTAGACCCACAGTCCCTGTCTCAGCGCCAGGCCTGTCCCTTCCCAGGTGTAAAGCCGGCAGGAACAGCTGAGAGGTGGCAAACAGAACCCTGTTGGAGTGCCTACCCTGACAGTATTTTACACTGTGGATGAGTTAAAAACAAGCTTTCTAATTAAGGGCTTAATCTAATACACAGCCTGCTGAGGTGTGTACAGAAGGATCAGGAACCAGCCAGCCTGGAGGAACTTTCATGGCACATCCTATACTTCATCATTTTCTTTCCAACTCAATCTCTGCCTGTGGCTGTGACCATGTACTGGATGTTTTTCAATGTAAATGGACTCCTCTGAGGAGCTTGCATGTGGCCAGACCTCAATAAAAATGTCTGTGGATTAATACATCATTGCAGAGTCTTTTATATGTAGAAGGAGAGTATTAGATGCCTGAAAAGAATTTTTTCAGGGACAAAACCAGGTTCAAGCTGTGCTTGCTTCTCTGTGTTCCTCTGCCAGTGTTTCTGCCCAGCTTTCTTTTACAGACAGTGGCAGGAAGCCTTAATGATCTGCATCATCCATTGCATGTAAATCTGTTAGGCAGGAAAATAGATATGAGTGGGGTGGAAAGAGAATAAGGCCATGAATAAAAGGCACTCAAAAAGTTAACCAGTTAAAATTAAAGAGCCAGAAAAGATCCAAAGTTAATGAGTTAAAAATAGAAAGCTCAAAGGCCAGGAGTAACTTGGCCTAGAAGTTTGAATACTCTCCAGATAAGGAAAAGTATCTCAGCATAGCCTATGCTTTATTGCATCAATTAGATGGTGCTATTTTAAGATTTACTTTAGCCTGCTAAAAGGCCCAGCTTACTTTTTTTCCCTTAACCCAGATGTTGTTTTAATCAAATGATTTGCCACCTGGGCAATTGATATGGCAAGCAAGCCCAGTCATAAACAATGTAGTAAAAATAAAAAGGATCCCATCTTAAAGATAAGATTGCATTTTAAAACCCAATTAGTTGTAAAGTAAGTTTCTTAACATACTCCTTAGCAAACAAACAATAAGTTAGCCCACCTGGGGGGGGGGAGGGGCAGGGCAGGCAGTTTTGCTTGAAAGCTCCCAGACCAACATGCTGGTATCTCAGAGCGGTAAAGTTCTTGTGTTAAGTCTTAACAAGTTTGCACCCCCAGCCTTTTGTCACATTCCTGAAATATCATTAGAAGGGGGGAACCCTCAACCTTTCAGTGTGCTCCCCTCTCCGAGGTCACCTGTACTTTCTAAGTGTATAGCTTTAACTTTTTCCCAATCTTTTAGGGTGTCTCTTCTCTGGGGCAGTCCACACTCTCCTTTCTCTTAGTGTCCTCCTTTTTTACTTAAATAAACTTCTCACTGTTTGACTTAGATGTTTTGTCTCTTCACTTTTCCGGTGGTAAGTGTCCTTACTACTTTGCTTTTTCATTCTAATCCTCCATATTTCAGCTCAAACCTTCACTCTCTCTGTCCTATCTCAGACAAGTAGGGAGGGGATGCTGAGAGCTCAGATATAGGCTTGCAAATTACTGTTGCCTAGGTGACTAGGAACTGCAGCTTGCAATCATGTTCTTTAGTAACCTTCCTGAAGTCCCCTTTCTTTACCTATAGAAAGTTCTCAGAACATAGTCTCACTCCATCCAGTGCTCTGCAGTTCCCCCAAATCCTGGGGTGCTTGGGACTCAGTTCCCATGCTGTGCAGATCCAAGCAGATGCTGGACACCAGGTGACACTGGCTTGAGGAGTTAGCAGGAGACACCCCCCCTGCTGAGTAACTGTTCAATGAACTTCCTTTATTATTCTATTCTGTCATTCCCTAACCCTCTTGCTTTATTGAATTCCTTCCTCACATTGTACTCTGACTTTCCTGTGTCTCCAAACGGAGTCTCTACCAACAAATCCCCTTGGCCTCAGCCTCCCCATCACATCCCCTTCCTTCTCTCAGGGCTCAGCAGTTGAAAGCAGCATCCAGAACTTTCAGGGTAGGAGGGGCCTGGCTGGTGCCCCATGCCACCTCCTCTCACATGCACACCTAGGGCTGGTCTGATCCAATGTTGGAACAAAAATTTTGAAGACTGACCCTTCTTCATGCATGTTTCTTGTTTCTTCCTAGCTGCTTTGCATATATGTCATGCCTTAAACAGTTGAGAATGCCGTTAATTAGCAATCAGTAGACAGAAAGGTGGGCACCTTTCATCTTACTTCTCCTCTTTGCAAAGCCCAGCTCACACTCTCTTCCATGAACTTGAGCTAAATGAGTAGACGGCATGGACTGCCCTCTCGCATCTTTCCCCAAACCTAACATGGGGCTCTTTACCTATTTGGTACTCAGTATGTTCTGGGAAACTGAAACATCACCTGCCTGCAAGCAAAGGCATATCTTCAATAGCCTAGAAAAGTCTTCAGTGTGTATTTATTAAAATAATCACTTCCAACAAAAGAAATCATTAAGAAGCAGAAGTTGAAATTGTTGGGGGAGCACTGTTTATTTTCCTCAGTCCTTGTTCCTGCTGCAACATAGAATTGAAGAGCAGAGACACAGTAGTGAAGCAGAGTAAACGTTTTATTTAAAGTTACTTAGAGAAGAAGTGCAGGTGACCTAAGAGAGAGAGGAGCACCCTGAAAGGTTAAAAAAAGATAAAATTAAAAGGTTATGTATTTAGAAAGAGTGGGGAGAGAGAGGAGCTCCGCAAAAGGTTGGGGGTTCCCCCTTTTAAGGATTCTTCAGGAATGTGACTAAAGGCTGAGAGTGCAGACTCGTTAAGTGGTCTTTGAATATTTAGAATTAACACAAGGAACTTCCTGCTCTGATTTCTCCCTGGAACACCAGTGTCTTGGTCTGGGAGCTGATCAAACAAGACTGCCTGCCAGGACCCCAAGGTGGGATGAGTTATTGTCTGTTTGCTAAAGAGTAAGTTAAGAATCTTCTTAACTTTCTGGGTATTAAAATGCAATCTTATTTTTAATCCTTCCTGCCTTTACTATGTGGTTTATGGCTGGGCCTGCAGGCTAAATTAGTTGCCTAGGTTGCAAACTACTTGATTAGGCCTGGAAGGAGAAAAAAAACAGCATATAGGTAAAGTTATAAAATAAGCTGGGCCTGCATGATTAACACAATAAAGACATAGGCTATGCTGAGGCACCCTCCTTTATCTGGGGAATATTCAAACATTCCAGGCCAAGTTGCTCCTGGCTTTTTGAGCTTTAATTGGTTAACTCTGGACCTTTTTAGTGGACTTTCCTGGCCTTTTTCTCTTTCCACTTCACTCATATCTATTTACCTGCCTAACAAAATCATTGTGGGATGTCCAGTCACTTGGAAACAGCAACTTGGTTTGCCTTTGATAGAATCCAGACAGGAGTACTGCTTTTTTTGAATAAGCCCACCTGCCATGTCAGAGAGACGGAGGTGCCATCTTACCTTGTAAAGGAGGGCAGAGGGCATCAAGAGTCAGGAAAAAGGACTAATAACATTTAACCTAACTGCCTAAAGCATGGGCCACCCAGTTTTGAATAAACAACCTGAGGCTAAGCTTAGAAATGCTTCTGCTTTAAGTTAGATAACTAGAAGTGGGCAATAGCCTGGGGGCGTGATCCGTGATAAGTCACATAGACATGCTTGGGTAAGCAAGAGATAACAATTGAAGTGGTCAGGCAACTGGAGTGTTCCCTAAAAGGTTACAATATAGAATGTGTTCTAAAATTATTGGTTGTAGAAATGTGCGGGCTTCGGTGTAACGGCTGTGAAAATCCTATATAAGCAATACCTAAAGTTGCCTGGGGGTCGGCAGCTCGGACTCGGCCTGCGTGTCAGGGGAGGTGCTGTCGACCCCAGCTTGCTGGCTGAATAAAGACTTTGCCTGTACTTACATCTCCATGCCTGTGTGCTTTGTTCTCTTGGGAAAACCCTGAGTTCCTGGACCCTAACATTTGGGGGCTCGTCCGGGATCTGTGCGGCTTCCCTGAGAACAAAGGACGGCTGGAGGCAAGGTCTAATTGTCCGGACGGGGCAGTGCAATTCGAGGGTCACCCCCTCGTGTCTGCATAAATCCATTATAAAGCGGGAGTCGCCATCCCGTGTATGGTCTCGGGTTAGTGACCCCGAGTGAGAGAGTCCAGGTAGGTAGTCCCGGCCCTCAGGTTAGCGACCCTGGGTGAAGCCCAGGTAACCAATCCTGGCCCTAAGGTCTGAGTGACTCGGCCTTAGGAAGGCAAGTCCGATCGGCAGAAAACTGGCACCCGAGGAGGAAAAGATCGAGCTTGTCACCCTGCGGCAGTCCGAGTGGACGCCTTTTGGGAGAATAATGAGAGTTTTTGAGGATCCTGAAAGTGGTGAGTGTGGTGCGCACCAGAGTGAGAGAAGGACCGGTCCAAACGAGTGTGATCAGATGTGGTGTGTGTGCTTGGTGTTTATTTTACTGTGTTTTGGTTTCGGTTTATATTTTTTTATGCGCTTCTTATTTTAAGTTCCTTGTTCTAAGGCTCTCCTGCTCTCTCCGTTCCTCCTTTCTGCCACTACTTCATTCCCCGCGGGCACAGGTCGGGCAATTAAGAGCCATTAGGGTGTCTGCCGCTAGAAGACTCCCGTGACAGGATAAGGGAGTCACAGCCATGAATCCCAGATAAATTCGTGTCCCCCGCAGAAGAAAAACTGTGCAATGACAGGCACCCGTTCACAAGCACATGTAACAGTCATCTTCTTTGAAGTGGCATCTTCATTCTTCGCCTTTGTCTCCCTCATATCCTTTTTCTTCTTCTTTTTCACTATACTCCTCCTTTCTGCCACTACATCATTCCCCGTGGGCATGGGTGAGGCAATTAAGAGCCATTAGGGCACCCGCCGCTAGAAGACTCCCGTGACAGGATAAAGGGGTCACAGCCACGAAACCCAGATAAATTCGCGTCCCCCGCAGAAGGAAAACTGTGCAACGACAGGCACCCGTTCACAAGCACATATAACGGTCATCTTGTTTGAAGTGTCATCTTCATCCTTCGCCTTTGTCTCCCTCATATCCTTTTTCTTCTTCTTTTTCACTATGGGTCAGGTTCAAGCTACTCCTAAGAGTCTGATCCTTTCCCATTTCCCAGAGGTCAAGAAACAGGCCTTAAATATGAGCCTTGGCATCAAGAAGGGTAAGCTTGACACCTTTTGCTCAGTCAAGTGGCCTTCCTTTGGAGTAGGCTGGCCGACCCAGGGATCTCTTTCCCTGGACCTTATCGGCAAAGTCAAAACCATTATCTCCCGACCAGACCCTGAGGGCCACCCTGACCAACTCCCCTATATCTTGGTCTGGGAAAATCTAGCCGAGAATCCTCCATCCTGGCTGAGGCCCTTTTTGGTGGGGAAACCTCATACTGACCCCCTAAAGACCTCTGTCCTAGTTGCTCAGGAAAAATTAGAGCCCTTTGATCGCAGGGCCAGAAATCCTGTGCACCCAAGTGCACCGCCTGTCCTCCCCGACAGTTCTCCTCTCTACCCTCTCTACCCCCTTCTGCCGATTGAGCAGCCACCCCCGTATGCGGAGGGGGGGTGTGTGAAGCTGCCGGGAGGATAGAAAACGAGGCTGGGGAACCCAGTGGGAACCAGGTGGCCACAGCTTCCCCAGACTCTTCAGCAGAGGGAGGCAGGAGGCCGGAAAGAGCTTCCCCACACTCCCCTGCCCTGGCCCCATGCTGGGTGCCAGGTAGAACAGGAGGAATGCAATTAAGGCCTCAGGGGGCCAGGGAACAAGAAGGGGAGGCTCCCTCCTCCACCTCAGAAGGAGCAGTGCCGGTTCTGCCTCTGCGCGCCATTGGTACAGGCATCGCTCAACAATATCAATACTGGCCCTTTTCATCTAGTAACCTCTATAATTGGAGGACTCAGAACTGTCCCTTCTCAGAGGACCCCAAGTGTCTTATAGGTTTAGTGGAGTCCATTATGTTTACCCATCATCCCACATGGGACGACTGCCAGCAATTGCTCCGCACTCTCTTCACGACGGAAGAGCGAGAGCGTATCCTCGATGAGGCCAGGAAAAATGTCCTCGGAGAGAATGGAAGACCCACTACCCTCCAGCCCATCATCAACAAGGCGTTCCCACTTACGCGCCCGGATTGGGACTTCGGGACTGCAGAAGGTAGGGAGCGTCTCCGGGTCTACCACCAGACTATGATGACCGGTCTCCGGGTGGCCGCCAGATGGCCCACTAACCTGGCTAAGGTAAAAACTATTCTTCAGGGGGAAATGGAAAGCCCAGCCGCGTATCTGGAAAGGCTGTTTGATGCTTACAGGCAGTACACCCCCATAAACCCAGAAGCAGAGGAACACAGATCAGCTGTAGTCCTCTCATTCATCAACCAGGCAGCCCCCGATATCCGGAGAAAACTCCATAAATAGGAGGACCTGGGGAGATTTCTATTAGAGAGCTGCTGCAACAGGCAGAGAATGTCTTCAATGCTAGGGAAACTCCGGAGATAGAGAAGAAAGGCTGAGGAAAGAGAAATGGGTAATACAGGAGAAAAATAGGAAGGAAGACAGAGAATTTCAGAAGAGGGAAAACAAGAAGCAGAGGGAGGAGATGGTCAGGATATTCTTGGCCGGAGTGAAGGAAGGCCCTAGGCCACCTCGAGGAACAGGATCCTGCCAAACCCTGTGCAAGAGATATGAACATTGGAAGAGGGAGTGCTCCCAAAGGAGGGAACAAGGAGGAGGGAACCCTGTTAAAACCCTGCAACTAGGAGAGGAGGATTGACGGGGATGGGGCTCGGCACCCCTCCCCGAGTCCTGGGTAATCCTGTGCGTGGAGAGGACTCCCATTGGGTTCATGGTAGACACTGGGGCACAATATTCAGTTCTCAACCAGGCCCACAGTCCCCTGAACCCAGGACGCACAAGTATAGTCCAGGGAGCAACAGGGTCCAAGAAATGTGCCTGGACCACTAGGAGAAAAGTGGACCTAGGAAGGCATCAGGTCTCTCACTCATTTCTGGTCGTACCTGAGAGCCCTGCACCACTGTTAGATAGAGACTTACTAACCAAGGTTGGGGCACGCATTCATTTTGAACCAGAAGGGATAAAAATCATGGACAAAGAAGGGCAGCCCCTACAACCAGTGCATGTGTTAACTTTGTCCCTGGCCGACGAACATCGTCTGTTTCAGGTGGATCAAGAAAAGGAGGGCCAGGGAGAAATGGACTCTTGGTTACAGAGGTTCCCTTCCGCATGGGCCGATACCGGAGGAATTGGTCTCGCTAAACACCTATCCCTGGTCGTTGTTCAACTCAAAGCCGCGGCTCTACCCATCCGGGTCCGGCAATATCCAATGCCGGAAGAGGCTAGGAAAAGAATAGCACCCCATATCCATAGACTATTGGAGACAGGAATCCTTAAAACCTGCCAATCTGCATGGAATATGCCCCTGCTTCCAGTAAGGAAGCCTGGCAGTGGAGATTACAGACCGGTGCAGGACTTGCGAAAGGTCAATGAGAGGGTAGAAGACATCTATCCTACAGTGCCCAACCCTTACACCCTACTCAGCTACCTGCCACCTGCACATGTGTGGTATACTACTCTGGACCTGAAAGATGGCTTCTTCAGTATCCCACTCTCTGAAGTTAGTCAGCCTTTGTTTGCCTTTGAGTGGCAAGAACCAGGGGGAGGAAGAAAAGGGCAGCTTACCTGGACTAGACTGCCACAGGGCTTCAAGAACTCTCCCACCTTATTCAAAGAAGCCCTAAGCCAGGACCTGGAGCCCTTTCGCAGGAGCCACCCCCACGTGACACTGCTGCAGTATGTGGATGACCTGTTGCTGGCTACAGAAACCCGTGAGGAGTGTGAAGAAGCCACAGGGAACTTGCTGGCTGAACTAGGCGAACTGGGATATCAAGCCAGCGCCAAGAAAGCCCACATCTGTCAGAGGTCAGTAGTCTACCTGGGGTACGAAATATCTAATGGGGCCAGGTGGCTAACGCAGGCTATGAAACAAACTATCCTGACTATCCCCATCCCCTCCTCACCCCAGGGAGTGAGAGAATTTCTTGGCTCAGCGGGGTTTTGCAGGCTTTGGGTTCCAGGGTACACAGAAATAGCCCGACCGCTATATGAAGCGACCAAAGAAGGGCCAGGCTGGCAATGGACTCAGGAACGACAAGAGGCTTTTGACAGACTAAAAGAAGCTCTCCTCCAGGCCCCCGCCCTATCTCTGCCAGACCCAGAAAAACCCTTTATCCTGTTTATAGATGAAAAGAAGGGAGTGGCCAAAGGAGTCCTGGCTCAGCAGCTGGGCCCATGGAAGAGACCTGTGGCCTATTTGTCCAAGCGGCTAGACCCAGGGGCCTCCGGGTGGCCACCTTGTCTGCGTATCCTAGCAGCCATCGCTCTACTGGTAAAGGAGGCAGACAAGCTGACTTTTGGCCAGAACCTAAGAATAACAGCCCCACATACTGTAGAGGGGATCCTCAGGCATCCTCCAGGAAAATGGATGACGAACGCAAGACTCACCCACTACCAAGGGCTCCTACTAGACTCTCCACGAATCACCTTCTTTGACCCGGTAACCCTAAATCCTGCCACCCTTCTGTCGGACCCAGATCCGACGACCCCCATCCATGACTGTGGACACATCCTTTCTGAAATTACCCAGGTGCGAGCAGACCTGAAAGACACACCGTTTCCAAGCTGTGAGCTGAATTGGTATACGGATGGGAGCAGTTTTGTGCAGGAGGGGGTCAGGAGAGCAGGGGCAGCTGTAGTAACCCACGAAGGGGAAGTTGTCTGGAGCGCAGCTCTGCCCCCTGGCACCTCAGCACAGAAGGCGGAACTTATTGCTCTTGCTGAGGCCCTGGAAAGAGCAGAAGGCAAGAGGGCCAACATATACACAGATAGCAGATATGCCTTTGGCACTGTCATGTCCACGGTGCCATCTACTGAGAAAGAGGATTCCGTTCCATGGAAGGGAAGGGACTGAAGAATCTGCAAGAAGTCCAAAGACTACTAGCTGCTGTCGAAAAACCCAAAGCAGTAGCAGTTATACATGTACTGGGCCACCAATCAAAGAAGACACCTGAGGCCGTCAGCAACAGTCATGCTGATGCGGAAGCTAAAAGGGCAGCCCTCTCGGACTCCCTTGTACTTGCAGCCCTCGAAATACCCATACCTGAACTGCCCGCCTTGCCACCCAAACCTGAGTATTTCCCCCAGGATCTTGAGTGGATTAAGAAACAAGTCTCGGGGAAAATGTTTAGTGAGGGAAATTGGAGTAGGGACCAAGAAGGTAGGTTGATCCTGCCTGAAGCATTGGGGCAGTACATGCTTGCTAATCTGCACAAGTCCACCCATCTAGGCTGGAAAAAGCTGCTCAGCCTTTTCCAGTCTGCGCAGTTGGTGTTTCCCCACCAGAATGAGGCAGCTCATCAGATCATGAATGAATGCAGTAGCTGTGCAAGGCTAAGACCAGCCCCAAGAGGGCTGCACCCGGCAGGTACCCGGGAAAGGGGGAGGGCTCCAGGGAGGAATTGGGAAATAGACTTCACCGAAATATAACCAGGGAAGTATGGATACAAGTATTTGCTGGTTATGGTAGATACTTTCTCTGGGTGGGTGGAGGCCTTTCCAACCAAGCATGAGACTAGCCAGGTAGTAGCAAAAAGATTAATTGAGGAAATCATCCCCAGATATGGGGTCCCTGAAGCAATAGGTTCCGATAACGGCCCGGCTTTCGTTAGCAAAGTCCTGCAAGGACTAGCCCTAGCTTTGGGAGTAGATTGGAAGTTACATTGTGCTTATAACCCACAAAGCTCTGGGCAGGTAGAAAGAATGAATCGGACCCTGAAGGAGACCCTTTCTAAATTGGTATTGGAGACTGGCGGGGACTGGGTGACCCTCTTTCCCTTAGGCATCTTCCGTGCTCGGAACTCCCCCTATGTACATAGTTTAACTCCATTTAAGATAATGTATGGGGCTCCTCCACCCATAATCTGGCGAGTGCAGCTTCCCGGTGTAGAGGACCCATCCCCTGACTATCTGAAGGTGTTGCAAGCTCTTGCTAAAGTGCAGCAGGAAATCTGGCCCCTGATCAGAGCATATTACGAGGGCGGGAAAATTCCGAGCCCGGAACATGGCATAGTTCCAGGGGATATGGTGTGGGTCAAGAGACACCAAGTGAAGACTCTCGATCCCAGGTGGAAAGGACCTTACGTTGTATTGTTTACCACCCCCACTGCTCTCAAGGTTGATGGTATCGCTCCTTGGGTGCACCACACCCACGATCGGAAGATCCTGCCTCATCAGAATCCACGGGCCCGCAAGGAGGAGTGGAAGGTGCAGCAGCATCCTGCGAATCCCCTGAAACTACACCTAAGCTGAAGATGAAGGGGATCCTGCAGATAAGTGCCTTAGTATGGACCTTAAAGGGAACCACATCTGTGACCAGCCCCCCCACCCAGCCATAGGGCCTGACCTGGGTGCTGGCCAACGGTGCAACTGGGGAAGTCATCAGTACCACAGAACACAGTGCGCCACTCGGAACCTGGTGGCCTGACCTGTTTTTCTGCCTTCGACAAATCAACCAAGGTTACCAGACCCTTTGGGGGATCGCCCCTTCGGCTGGCACCCAGGCCCAGGGATTTTATGCCTGCCCAAAAGCAGGTAAAGGAGAGTCATGTGGGTGGGGGCCCTTCTGGTGTGCCAAATTGACCTGTGTAACCTCGAACGATGGATGGGGGTCAGAAATGGCCGGTTACAAAAGGGGATGCTGTCAAATTTTCTTATGTCAACCAGGGCCTCCCACATCACGTGCAAAGGGACAGGGCTTGTGACCGGGACCGGGATTGGGTACAAATTCAATTCACTGAGATGGGCAAAAAGACTGAGGTATCACGTTGGATAAGAGGGCTAACATGGGGGATAAAGTACTATAAATCTTGGGGACATGAGGAAGAAGGCTCAACCCTCACCATTAAATTAACCGTGTTAGCTCCAACGGCCGCCGTAGGTCCCAACCCGGTTATAAATCCCCAGAAACCTTCAATCCAAGATAAGGGCCTGAGCAAAAAGGATGAGAAAATGCCGACCAGGACGCTTGCTCCAGAACCCATGAGAGGACCGGGTCCATCGACCTCTGGGTTATGGGCCCAGCACACTCCCTCCGGGTTAGGTAATCCCATGTGGGAAATGGTGCAGGCAGTAGTAGAGACTCTTATCCACACCACTTCCTCCCTCACCAATCCCTGTTGGCTGTGCTACCCAGGTTCACCCCTCTTCTATGAGGCAATTGGGATAAATGGCTCCTACACTATCAACAACTCCCATCCCACTTACTGGGACGGGAGACCGTGGAGACTTACAATCGCTCAAGTCTCTATCGCTGGGACATGTGTAGGCACAGTCCCGACGGCCCAGAGCCAGTTATGCTCCTCCTATAATAGCACCCCGTGGGAGCAAGGAAAGTGGATTATACCTTCCTCAGGTTGGTGGCTCTGTTCAAAGACAGGCCTCACCCCGACCCTATCCACCTCTGTGTTCAATACTAATAATGAGTTTTGTGTGCTGGTGGCCATTCTACCTCGCCTAATATATGATTCTCACGACTCTCTCCTTTCTTATTGGGAAGAAAGGCCGAATCCCCACCAGAGCAAGAGAGAGGCTGTTACTGCCCTGACCATTGGGATCCTCGTCTCCCTAGGGATAGCAGGGGCAGGCACTGGGGTCGCAGCCCTCGTGACACGGGAAAAAGGGCTCACAACCCTGAGGCTGGCAGTCGACTGGGACCTAGAACAGCTCCGACAGTCAGTATCAAGCCTGGAGCAATCCCTCACCTCCTTGGCAGAGGTGGTCCTACAGAACCGAAGAGGCCTGGACCTCTTGTTCTTAAAAGAAGGTGGGCTATGCGCAGCCCTAAAAGAAGAATGCTGTTTCTATGTAGATAAGACAGGTGCAGTTAGAGATTCCTTAGCCAAACTAAAAAAAGATCTTGACAGGCGGTGTAAAGAATATGAAAGCAGCAGCAACGAAGGCTGGTTTGAATCTTGGTTTAAGCACAAGCCATGGTTTGCTACCCTCCTCTCAGCCATTGCAGGGCCACTTGGTCATCCTGCTGCTTTTGCTTACCATCGGCCCGTGTATAATAAATAGGCTGCTTAAGTTTGTGCAAGAGAAGTTTGACACCGTCCAACTCCTGGTCCTTTGCCAAAAATATCAGGCCCTAGACACCGCTGCGGAAGATTCCTTAGTCTGATCAAGAAAAGGGGGGAAATGTAAAGGAGGGCAGAGAGCATCAAGAGTCAGGAAAAAGGACTAATAACATTTAACCTAACTGCCTAAAGCATGGGCCACCCAGTTTTGAATAAACAACCCGAGGCTAAGCTTAGAAATGCGCCTGCTTTAAGTTAGATAACTAGAGGTGGGCAACAGCCTGGGGGCGTGATCCGTGATAAGTCACATAGACATGCTTGGGTAAGCAAGAGATAACAATTGAAGTGGTCAGGCAACTGGAGTGTTCCCTAGAAGGTTACAATATAGAATGTGTTCTAAAATTATTGGTTGTAGAAATGTGCTGGCTTCGGTGTAACGGCTGTGAAAATCCTATATAAGCAATACCTAAAGTTGCCTGGGGGTCGGCAGCTCGGACTCGGCCTGCGTGTCAGGGGAGGTGCTGTCGACCCCAGCTTGCTGGCTGAATAAAGACTTTGCCTGTACTTACATCTCCATGCCTGTGTGCTTTGTTCTCTCGGGAAAACCCTGAGTTCCTGGACCCTAACAACCTGGGCTACAAGCATCCTCCAGAGGACACATCAGCAGGCCACAAGCCCACCTTTCCCCTGACCCCTCCTCTCAAAGAGCCCGCCAAAAACCCTGACCATAAAAAGCCTCTTAGCTGGTAGAGATGACTTCTTTGTTCTGCTGGCGAGAGCAGGGGGTCCCTCTCAGGTTTCGCAATGAACCTGCTTGGACTGTGGGGTTCACACCCCTTCTTTCCTTTAAGCTGCTGCTGCAGCTGAGCTCTCCCACATGATGATAAATGTTTATCAGGGAAAAGTAATGAGCAAGATGCTGTTCAGAACAGTATGTGTAAGACTTATAAATGAAAGTTAGAACAATTCATAGTGATAATTTTAACTTTCCCTGAGTTTGTGCTCCTGGAAACTGTGTAACTTAGGAAACCCACACTCTTTGGCTTCCCAGAAATGACTTACTACAAAACCCCTTCTGCCCCATGTGACTTAGATAAGACTCACAGATGCCTACCCTTGTTTATCTAGAATAAGGCCATACAGAGATACTCCAAATTCCCATTCTTTGCCTCATAACTGATTAGCTGAATCAATTGTGCCCACTCACCAATATGGACAACATGCCTTCCCCCAACCCTCAGCCTGTGAGCATTGCAACCCAGAGCAATCCTCCTTAAGATCTTCCTGGGAACATCTGCTCAGCTGCAGGATCCCACACCCTCTGCTCTCTCTCCCCACCCAGTCCCTCTGGCCTTGCTCACCCACCCTATAATAGAATACCCTTGCCCTGACTTGTGAGAGCCTTGAAGATCTGCTGGCCAAGGCCATCCTCCACTGAACTCCCCCGTCCTCCATGGCAAGGTCACCTCCCTCACTGCAGTAATCCTTCTGGAAAAGTCTCTCCTCACCCAAGTGTAAGTTAGGTTTTGTATTTGACAATAGAAATCATATATGCCATGTACAGGATTTGTTTCTCAGACATCTCCATTGTGAAGGGCCCACATGATGAGGTAGTAATTATACTTTTCATCATCTAAAATGCAGAGCTTTTGTGTTGGTAAGGGTCAGAGGCCTCAGGCATAAACAGCAATGAGGTACCAGCTGTGCTGTAATAAACTTCCCTCCCACCCCTGGCTGTTGATCGGCTCTCTTCTAGCAATGCCCTCACCTTTGAGACCCATTTCCCCAGTCAGGGAGGCTCTGTGATGTGGTGGGCTCATGGACCCCCACAGGTCCCCTGCCCTGGGACTGCTTGGAGGGCTGTGTGCTGTTGTAGGAGACTGGAGGCCTGCAGGATGAGGGCAGTAGATTTTCTCTGAGCTGAAACCTGCTGAGGCTTCTTCTGGCTGGTGTTGGTGCATGAAGTGGGGGGCAGAGCACGGGGCATACCCCCGCCTGGGAAGATGATGGCTGACTGACACCTTGCATGGCCTCTGCTCTGTGCAGAGCTTGGCCACACTTGGGAGGAGGGCTTGAGCTTCTTAAGGCAGGATCTGAATTAGCCTGTTGACTCCACTCAGGATTACTAATTTGGTGAGCCCCTGTTGCCCTGTTTGTCCTCTGCATGAGCTGTGGGCCTAGAAACTTTGCATCCCCTGCACAGGGTGAAATACACAGTCCATAGTTGGCCCTGAATGGTTTCTGCTGACTTGAGTGATGAATCCTCTGTACCTCTCCTGACGCTCTCCTACCAGAGAAGGTGGCAGGAGGCAGCCTGGCTGTGTCGTGTGGTCTTGTGAGAGGAGTTGACCAAGCCGACTAGGGGTCCAAGGCCATTTGGAGGCAGTTCACCTTCCCCTCAGAGGTGAAGGTCAGGAAGGTGGCCTCTGCCTCCTGGGTGCTTCTGCATTGGAGGATGGACTTGGGGGCTGGAATCTGGTGGGCAGAAGCTGGTGCCCCTCATCCTTTCCTGCCACTCTGTGCCCAAGAGCACTCCCAGCTGGCCCTGCTGGAATCCGGTACCAGGCACACCCAGGCACAGGACTGGTCACAGAGAGCAGTAAACTCCACCTTATTGACCTTCTGTTCAAATAACACACCAAAAGAAATGTGTGGGTACAGCAAGTTAGGTGTTGTGAATTGTGTTCATAAAAGCAGAGATGAGTAGAAATGCTGTCTATGAACCAACAGTGCAAGTAGGAAAGCAGAAAACACTGTCCAGCTCATTGTTCTGTTACTCAGCCGCAAGAGATAATCAGCACATAGTTAAACATATACCTTAAAAATTAAAGTGCTATGAAATATTATCTGAAGTGCAAATCTCTCCTGTATCTTCACTTTCCTAATTCCCATCTTCTGCAGACAGTGATTTCTGGGCACTTGCCAACTCTCAGGGAGAGGTGGCTTCCTCAGTTGAGTAAAAGAGCTAGTCTTCACGGCGTGGAGGAGCATAGGAAGATGCAGGCTTCATACACATGGCAACTCTCCCGTTGAGAGGTGTGGGAATCACGTGCTTGAAATCATTATTATTGGTGAGTGTAATGATCAATGTGCAGTCATATCATCACTGCTTGTCCAAGGAGCAGTTTAAATCTGGAAATAAGATACCCACACTGCTTACCCTCTACGTACATGGCATTAAGGTGCATCAGGAGCTTCACACTGCGGAGTTGGAGTTGAATGAATTGTGAGAGTTCTCTTTTAGTCTTTTCCATAAACGACAGTGCAGGCTGGCAAATTTCTTTAAGGAATTACTTTCCATAGCTATTCCAGGGATTTCCCATCTCTCATTATTTGTAGCCAAGGCATTTAAAACCGAACAGAGAGTGAATGGTTTTAAGTTAAGGCTTTAAGGGAAAGCTGGAAGGGGCTCCATGCACTGGAGAATGAGAGGGACCCACAATTCTGCCACTGTTCCACTGAATCACCATTCAGTCACTGTGTTTCAGTGTCCCACCCACAGAACAGAGCCATTGGATAAGATGCTTATATCCTAAATGTTGCAATTACAAGTCTAATCCTGGCTACTTAATATTTTAGATAAACATTGGTATAGACATGTAACACATATGTATCATAAATCATTACACAGTTTGATGAATTTTCATAAAAATATCACTATCCAGATGCCCAATCTCCTCCATGCCCTCTGGAAACCACTGACTTCTAACACCATAAATGAGTTTTGTCTGCTTTGAACTTTTCTTAAGTGTAAGGGCACCATGTGATTTTCGGGAGTCTGTCTGTCTGATTTCACCCAACATTGTATCTGTGCCAGCTATCCATGTTGCTGCAAATAGTAGTTCACTTATTTTGTTCCCACTGAAGTTCCAGTGTGTGAATGTGCCGCAGTTTATGTCCTCAATCTATTGTGGATAGTCGTTTGGACTATGTACTGCATTTTTTCACATAGTTTTTGTTTTGTTTTTGATGCACATATATATGCATTTCTGACTAATGTACCTACGGATGACACTTCTCAGTCCTAGGCTGAGACTAATATCAACATTAGTCGAGAGTTTTCCAAGGTAATTATGTTCCTTTACACCCCAGCAGCAGAATATTGGATCCCACTTGTCCCCATCTGGGTGAACGTGGCACTGTGAGGGTTTGGTGAGGCATTCGACCTGGTGGGTGTGTATCGGTCCACTGCTCTGGTGTTCGTTTTTCATTTTCCTGTTGACTAGTGATGTGGAGCACACCCTTCTTTTGTCCATCTCTTATGATGTTCTCTGCCTTTCATGAGTCTGTGGGAGCTCCTCATACACCCTGGGTCTGAGTCCTGTGCCAGATATGTGGATTGAGACTATTTTGTCCACTCTCACACTGCTTTGTTACTGTTTTTAATGGCATATTTAAACATGACACAGGTTCTTTCCTAATTTAATGCAGTCCCATTTATGAACGTTTTTTCCTTACAGTTAAGCACCATCTGTACCCTAAACAAGTAATGTTTGCCAACCTTCAAAACATGATATTTCCCCATAGTATCTTCTAGAACTGTTATTATTTTACCTTTAATATTTAGCCCTACAATCCATCAAGGATTGATTTTTTATGTATAGTATGAGTAGGCATTAAGAGACATATTTTCTGTCTGGATATTCAGTTGATGAAGCACTTTTTATTGAGAGATTGTCTTTTCTTTCTGTTTCTGGACTGTTCTGTGCCATTGATATATTTTGCTATCCTTGAGCCAAGACTCCCTGCTGTAATCACGGCAGCTTTATAATGATCTAGATATGCTGAATTATAGGTCTTCCAATGTGGTCCTTTCTCAAGATTGATTTATTGTCTTCATTTTCATATAAAATGTATTCATTGCTCTTCAATTTCCACAAAAATACCTGCTGTGATTTTGATTGGGATTGTATTGAATCTGCAGATAAATTTGGGAAAAATTAAACTTATGAGCATTAATATATATTCCCGCCTTTTATTTAGGCTTTCTTCAGTTTCTGTGAGTCATGACTTGTAAGATTTTTGAGGAGAGATTTTGCCTGTATTTCACTAGATTTATTCCTAGAAATGTGTCCTTTGAGGCTGTTATAAGTCATAACCCAGTGAAGTTTTCCTTGCTTTATATCATTGCTGATAGAAAAGTAATGATTCTTTATACTGTTCCTCTACCTAGCTACCTTGCTAAAGTCAATTAGTTCCAATAATGTATCTGAATGAACTCTTGCATTTTCTACATAACAATCATGCTATTCACAAATAATGTCATTTTTCATTTCTTTCTTTCCAATCCTTATTCTTTTATTCCATTTCTTATATTGTTGTATTGGTCAGGATCAGAATTCCTCTCCCATTCCTGAATTCAGAGACAAAGCTTTCAAAGTCTCTTGGTTAAATGTAATGCTGGCTTTGAGATTTTGTATCTTTGTCAGGTAAAGAAATTCCCTCTGGGGAGAATTTTACAGTAGGTGGGAATTTGCTCCCTGTTCTCTGAGGGGACAGTTGAGTCATTATTTCTTTATCCCCACCAGACTTCCCTGTAGACATACAGGTGAGATTTGCCCACTGAAAGAACATCGGGGCCTTCTAGGGCCTATCAGGTCACAGGTTCCTAGGCAAGCACGTTACCGCAGGCTAGACCTGACCTGTCACCTTTTCTGTGTCTCTCTAGAATGTTAAAATGAATTGAATAAGAAAGTGCCAGGAAACCTGGGCTCACCTCAGTATGTTCCCCAGTGCTTTTTGGGATTTGGGTTCTCTGGATTCTTGTTGCCTGGATGGTTCTCAACAGAAATATTTTGTCCAACTTTTACATTGTTTTGCAGGAGAATTCATAAAAGACAACTGAATCTGGCAATTTCCATAAACAGAAGTCAATTCTTCTGGAAATGTGTATGTCATACATAATTTTAAAATTATAATTTTAATATTTTATCAACATGCACATTTATGATTTTAATTGTATATCTTAACATAATATTTAAACAATATTTTTATACTGTTAATGTTTTAAGTTAAATATGTATAAAAATGTGATGATTTAAAATAGATTGTGTTAGGGATGCCCCCACATTATTAATTAATTAAAAATCAGTAAATATTTAGTGAATACCTACTATGTGCTAGGCAGTTTTTGGTGCTCAGGACACAAAAGAACAAAGACTCCTTCCTTAGAAAGGGTTATATTCTCTTGGGGGCAGACGTAAGCAATCAACCTAGTCTGTCAGTGAATGGGCCATGGTGGGGAGGGCCTGGGAGCGTGGAGAAGGGCAGAGCAGAGCACAATGGGAACTGTGTGGCCTGGCCAGGGTCCTCAGGAAGGAAGGCATCACTGGCAGGATGCGCTGAGCCAGGCCGGCTGAGGGGGGGCCTTTGGTCTGGGGTTGGCCAGTCTGAGGGTGTGACACCCAGAGAGGTTGGAATTGAGAGCAGCAGGGGGGGATGTGGGTCAGTCGTGAGCAGGAGTGCAGACCCCCAGCCCTGGGAGCCAGTCTAGTTTTCCATTGAAGGAATCATGGATCCTTACTTACATTTTCAAAGGAAAAACAATATTCCATGTAAAATAAAATATGAAGACTTAAAAAACACCCAAACCTCTGAATTTTACCATATCCTCTATCTTTTGAAAGTCTAGATCAGCCAAAGCATTTTAGGTATTCTGATGTTTTAACCAAATTGGATCAGTTCAAAAGAATGCAGTCATGACTGACCAGCCACTCATCCGAGATGAGCACTAATGGATTCTGGGGTCATGAGGGTTCCCGCTGCTGAGAGCACTTTTTCTGTCCATTTGCTGCTTTTTTGGTAAACAGCTATAATTATCCTTTGCCCCAGTTTTCTGTAATGGGCAAAGAAGGCTGTATATGGCCAATCCAAGAATATGTATAAACGGCAATCAAATTTATTTCTTCCATTGGACAAAACCAAAGCAATAAATGACGATTTTCTCACTATTATTTCTGAAAGTCATGAATGAGTTTCTAGTTTACTGACACATCTAAGAAAGGACACAGTGAGGGGCCCTGTCCATGTGGTGCATGGCAGGAGGTGCCTGCTGCACAGATGTGCTTCATAGGCCAGCTTCAGAAATGCCCACCGGGCACCAACGGGTCCTGGGAGAACCAGGCTGACAGCCGTGAATGGGAAGGACAGATTCTCTGAGGACCTGCCTCCTGGAGCACCCCCACCTAGGCCTTCTCCCCCAGCCTTTGCTTGGATTCAGGAGACGCTGGTCTTTCTACTCCACTGTCACTTTCAAAGTCCTGTGTCCCAGCTCCTGTCACCCCAGTCCCCTTCCTGGGTCTTCTGGCTTCTATGTTTGTGGTCTTGGCTCTAGAGGATGACGGGTACATGTGTTGGAGTCAGAAAACCATCCAGGTGTGAACACAGTGGTTTTGTTCCTTTTTCCCCAGTTTAAGAGGAGGCTGACCCTTATCTCTTGCCAATTCATGTGCTCTGCCCTCATGCACTCTGCCCTCTTGCACTCTGCCCTCAAGCACTCTGCCCTCATGCACTCTGCCCTCTTGTGCAGTGTCCCTGTGTGCAATGTCCTTGTGCATGCTACCCTCAACTTCGGGTTATGTCAATTGTTTTCAAGTATAAGTTTTAGATGAGGCTCCTAATTCAGAAATGGCATATGATTATTGTGTACTATGGATTGGCATTTAAAATAAGACCATCCCTCACCAGCAAGCCCGTTTCTCACTAACAGGCCATCTTACTGTGCTTCAAGGACAATTGTCATGTCAGACACCAAACTGTGTATGTGAAAATCCAGGGTTCCAGCCTTAAAGTTGAGCCAACAGTGGTTAAATCTCTTGACAGAATTGGAATGGATCCCACATTTTTATTGATGGGAAAAACATGAGAGAAAATAAGCATCCATGCTAGGCATCCTGGTATGTTGAACAGTGTTAACATATGTACCATATTTAAACCTGCCCTCAGCAATCTCTCTCTTTTTAAAAGAAAGGATTCTTTCTCTCCCTTGGGCACAGAGTACCCACAACCTGGCCTGCCTCACACCTGAAGATCCCTGACAGGGAGGAAGGGGGTGATGACTGAGAATACAATGTTTACACAGCTCCTGCGTGTTCATTAAATCAAAGAAAGATGTACTTTGAAAAGCAATTCTATCTATAAATACCTTGACATTAACATTACAATATATTCATTTCCTCTGAGCTCCTTTTCTCTTTTTACATGCAGGCTGAGGCCAAATCCCACATATGAGAAATCTCTACACCTGTCACAAAATAAAATACCATCAACATTTCCTTCTCCAAAAGAGACATATAATTTGAAAGTTATATACACATCACAGCTAAATTAGCTATTCTTGCTTAAAATATTTAACACAATTTTGTCCGCACTATGAACTAATAGATACTATAAATTCAGAGACCCACTATAATTTTATAACTAAGTATATGAGCTTTATGAGACTACTTTTGAAGACATTGCATACAAGGCTGTTACTGCTTTTTGAATTCTAAAGTAAATGCTTTAATCAAATGCAAAATCAATCATAAGTGCCATATGCACACACAAGGCATTTGAAGTGACCTCATGGCTAGCTTCACATACTGGTGATGCCATTCTGCCTGGAAACTGGGAGTGCTTAAGACGGCTTTGGCTGGGAGTAACAGAAAGTTTAATTTCAAATGGTTCCAGACATAAGGCAATTTGTTAATTCGTATTAGGGAAAATGCTGAGCAACGGTGGGCTTTTGAGTTAGTTGGTCCATGCCTCAAAGACAAGCTAAGACTCATGGTCTTCCCCATCCCATGCATCAGCTGTCTGCTGTGTGTTTGGGGCTTGGATGGTTTCTGCTCTTCCCCATTAATTAGTTCAGTTCCCAAAGCCCCAGTGCCACCTATTTTTAAAAATTTACTTTTATTGAAGTTTAGATCATAAAACACTAAAACACCACACTCTTAAGTTTATAGCTCAATGACTTTTACATTTGCCCGAGTGGTAGGCAGAATAAAGCCTCCCCCCACCCCCCACAGATGTCCACACTCTAATGCCAATCATGTAAGTTCTGGAAACCTGTAGAGCCTAGCAGTACCTTTAGCAGGCCCTAGAGAGTCTTCTCTGGATGTAGGCAGCATGGGACACGGTAGCATGACAAGGAGAGGGTGCTCCACGGGTGTGTTCTGAGATGCAGGGGGCCGAGTGCAAGGGACTGAATTCTTCCCCGTGTTCAACTGAACCAGGGAACAGATCCTTCCTTGGTGTCCCCACAAGACAGCTCTTTCAACCTCGGTTTCGGCCTGGTGAAACTGGTATGGGACTTCTGACTTACATAATGGAGAGATAATTTGTATTGTTTCAAGCCATTAAGTATGGGGTAATATGTCATGGTGGCAATAGAAAACTGAGACATGTTTTTGGAACCAGGATAACAACTAAAAATGTGAAAGTGGCTTGAAATTGGAAGGTAAGCAGAAACTATGAATTTTCGGTTGATTGAAGAAGCTTCAATTGCCTTGAAAAGACTAACGTAGTAGAAAAAAATGGATGTTAATGACATTACCACTAAGGAATTGGGAGGAGAAAGGAGCATGGTAGAGAAATTTATACGCATCTTAGAGAATATCTACATTGTGAATAGAATGTTAGTTGAAATGTGGACTGATCATGCTTCCTTAGAAGAAAACAAAGAGGAAGAGGGATAAAATGGTTATCATGTGGAAAATAAAACCTGTAAGTGATTTATTTCCAAGAAAAGTATTGAAAGTAAAGTCTGTTTTCTTGTTGTTTAAAGTAGTTGCTCATGTTAGAGAAAAGGGACATATCAAGGAAAACTTGTTGAAATACAAAGGACCAGGACTTAATGGTTTGAGAAATCCTCAGTGTATCCAGATTACAAAAGACACTACAAATAAGAGATTCAGTGCCAAAAGAGCATGCCCTAGAGAAAAGGCTGAATGTATGACTGTACAACCTTTTGTAAATACCTTAGGAAGATCAAAAGGTCAGAGTACACAGTCACACAAAAGGCTCTTTGAAGAGATTAAGAGTGATTCACAGTTGCTCTCAAACCAGAGAGATCTAAGAAGCTTAAGACATTGTCCCTGAACCATCTCAGCAAAGGAAACGTGCAGGTGGGGTTATCTAGGAAGAGATCTGGGGTAAGTCTCTTGTCAAATGGAGTGAATCCCCATGACATACAAGTATGACCCACACAGCTCTTGAGAATTTTATAACAGTAGAAACAGTGCCAGCTTGGACTGAAAGAGATAGAAAGAATAGAAGTGAAAGATTGTTGGGCCCTCAAAATTCTACTGGCAGGCAACAGGCTGATGAAAGCCCTTGGCTGTGCACAGGAGCAGCATTTCATGAGGAAGATGGATTGGCTACAATGTGCACCTGAGAGCAACAGAGGACCATTTTTGGACTTCAGACCCAAGGAGTCTGCCTCCTTTGATTTCAAATTATTTGGGACAGTGACTTCTTTTATTCTTTCATTAAGGTATTGTTGATACACAAACTTGTGTAGGCTTCACATGAGTAACATTGTGGTTACAGCATTCACCCATATTATCAAGTCCCCCATCACGTCCCACTGCAATCAATGTCCATCAGTGAAGTAAGGTGCTATAGAGTCACTACTTGTCTTCTCTGTGCTATACTGCCTTCCCCATGACCCCCCTACATTATGTGTGCTAATCATAGTGCCCTTTAATCCTCTCTTTCTACCTCCCCACCCACCATCTCAACCCCTTCCCTTTGGTAACTTGCTAGACCCTTCTTGGACTCTGTGAGTCTGCTGTTGTTTTATCCCTTCAGTTTTGCTTTGTTGTTATATTCCACAAATAAGTGAAATAATTTGGTACTTCTCTTTCTCCTCCTGGCTAACTTCAATGGGAACAATACCCTCTTGCTCCTCCATCCATGTTGTTGCAAATGGTAGAATTTGTTTTCTTCTTACGGCTGAATAATATTCCATTATTTATATGTACCACCTCTTCCTTATCCATTCATCTACTGATGGACACTTAGGTTGCTTCCATATCTTGGTTATTGTAAATAGTGCTGTGATAAACATAGGGCTGCATATGTCTATTTGAATTTGGGATCTTGTTTCCTTCAGGTAAATTCCTAGGAGTGGAATTCCTGGTGATGCTGAGGTTCTTGTTCATGAAGCCAAAGAATGAGCTTCACAAACACTCAAGGTAGGAGAGCAAGGTACAGGCTTTTATTTAGAAATAAAGTGAGAGAATAGAGCTCCTGGCTTACACCAGGAGGGGACAAGAGAGCCCATAGTGGTGTGTTGTCTAGGGAGTTTTATAGGCAGTTGAGGATTTTTCGAGAACATGAAAAAAACTTAGGGGTGTGGACTTGCATCATCTGCCCTGTCCTCAAGGTGGGCTGGGTCCTAGTCTGATTGCTAGGGCTGACAGCAGAGTCACGGGTTATGCTGATATACCCTTGCAGAACACTAAACATTCCAGGCCAAGTTGCTCTTGGCTTTTTGACCTTTAACTGATCTCACTGAAAATGTCTATATCTTTACCCTAGAGAATTAGTGTGACCCTGACTTTGCATAATGCTTAACAGAGTTTCAATGCGGACTTCTTTGCCCATTGTCACATTGCTCTCACTGTAAATATTCCACCCTGTTTTTCCCAGAGGCCCTCACCCTACTCTTACTACACCAATGGTCCCTGTCTCACTATCTGGTGTGAGGTGATATCTCATTGTGGTTTTAATTTGCATTTCCAAGATGATTAGTGATATGGATCATCTTTTCATGTGCCATTTGGCCATCTGAATTTCTTTGGAGAAGTGTCTCTTAAGATCCTCCTCCCATTTATTAATAGAGTTATTTGGTTTCTGGGTGTTGAGGTGTGTGAGCTTTGTATATTTTGGATGTTAATCCCTTATCAGACATGAAATTTATGAATATATTCTCCCATACTTTAGGATGCCCTTTTGTTCTACTGATGGTGTCCTTTGCTGTACAGAGGCTTTTTGTATGATGTAGTCCCACTTGCTCATTTTTGCTTTTGTTTCCCTTGCCCAAGGAGATGTGTTCAGGACAAAGTTGCTCATGTTTATATTCAAGAGAATTCTGCCTGTGTTTTCTTCTAAGAGTTCATGGTTTCATAACTTAGATTCAGGTCTTTGATCTTTTTCAAATTTACTTTTGTGTATAGAGTTAGACAATAATTCACTTTTATTCTCTTACATGTAGTTGTCCAGTTTTGCCAGCACCATTTGTTGACGAGACTGTCATTTCCCCATTGTACATCCATGATCTGGGCTCTGTTTCATTGATCTATGGATCTTATCGCACCTGCTTCCCATGGGTCGAGTCGACGCGATCACAGGAGACCTGGTTCAGTTTCAATCAGCTTTAATTTCTTCTCACAGGCAGTGTTACAGAAAGATTGCAGCTTGCACGCAGGCAAGTATGAGTTAGAGCTCTTTTAGTTTCTTTCTAGCTTATTCCTCTCATCTCTGCAGGCTGGCTCGCTAGCTTCTGGTTCTGCTGGCTTCTCTTCTGCTGGCTTCTCCTTCTCCTACTACTAACTACCGCTATATATATGTTTCCTACACCAATCAAAGGGGAGAGCATGCGTGACCTTTAACTCTATTGGCGACAGGGCGGAAATCATGCAGTGTGCACGAGCACGGAACTACTTAATAAGGTCTGGGAGGGGGATTCTCCTACTCGGCAGAGCGGATGCGTGGGATGTGCCATTACCGGATGTGAGCGCCATCTTAGAAGGGCTGGGGTCCGACCTCGGCCGCGGCTTGGACCTCTATATCTCCCCCTTTTCTCTTAAACAAAAATGAAAAGAGGTGGGGTTTAAAGGGACTCTGCCTGTCTTAGGTCATCAGAGGTCCTTTTGCATTCCTACCCGTCATTGGGTGACAGACATCTAATGGTCTGCTCCCTGTCTTAGGTCGATATGCATGGCCTTTGATCTTACCCATCACTGGCTACAAGTCCAGCATCTCCAACCATTTTCTGGGGGAGGCACCCTCTTTTATGGCGGCCATGGCCTGAAGCAACACTCTCTTGTCATGCTGCTGCCTGAGCTGCATTGAGCATATCACTCTGCCAAGCAGGAGGAGCCCCAAAACCATCAGTATTCCTAGGGTTGCTGTTCCCTACCAGGCCTTTACTAAATTAAATGCTGTATTAGCTAACTCTGCTATAGTTATAGTCTGTACTACATTGGAGCTAACATTATTTCTAGCCTTAGCTGTGCGGTAAATTCTTCAAGCTCACTCGACCAATTTGTAGCTAATAGTTGTCCTAAGTGTCTAGACAGGTTGGCTGCTCGGGAAAGGTTATTAAAGGGGATGCTAGAAACGCAAAGTCCGGTATAGGAATGGATGCACCCGAGGTGCCAGTTTAGTGCTATTAAGTCTGTTTGTTCTTGCAACAAGTCCACTTGTTGGTTCACTAGGACAATGCCATTCTTCAAGTGTGTGTTCTGCGTCAGGGCTGTCGCCGTGTCCTTTGACAGACTATTCAATATCTCGGCTGTAGGGATGGAGATAGTCAGGGCTGCAGTGGCTGCAGCTGCAGCGGCTACTGAAGCTGCTACTGCAATAGCGATGGCTTGCTGAAACTCCAAAGTCTCTCCGATACCTAAGTAGTACCGGGATGTTTGCTTCTTGCTCCCTCACTGGCATAGGGATGTATGTTGGAACACACATTACCAGCATTATTGGGTATTTGTTCGCGGTCCAGCATTCTGTCAGGAAGCATTTACTCTGGTTGCAGTGGAGTTTTCCGTCTGAGACGCTCTTGCTGGTAATGAGAGGGAGTGGTACTGGCCATGCTTTCACCATTCCCCATAATTCCCTCATCTCCGCCATGGTTTGTGATGTGATTCCCACCAGGATCAGGATCAGCGTGGCTCCATTCTCTGACTTCTTGGCTCTCGAGCTTGCGTGTCAGCCATTCAGGTACCCAGATGGGTTTTTTCTGGTCCTGTGTAAAAACACAAACAGAGCCTCGGGTCCAGATTAGTACTGGATCTGGGCCTTTCCATTTCCCTTCTAATACATCTTTCCATAGGATTTTTGGTAAATCTTTTAGCTGATTCTGCTGTGTATGGCATTCGGCGGCATTGCGGCCGTTTTTGTCCAATATTAAGAAATTTTTTATGAATAAAATAAGATTTAGTTTGTCTTTCCTTCATCTAGGAACCACTGACCACTGAGCATGTCTCTCTACCGTGTGGAGGAAGGCTCTTGTGGTTTTTGCTTTTAATGGGGTCCCATTTGCTCTCAGGAGCGCTCTTAAAGGCTCCTCTGCTCTGAGTCTAGACACTTCAGATCCCATTTTTTTCAGGGAGATTGGTAAATTTTGAGTGGGTAAGGGGTATTCTGTCCCTATCCCATGAACTTTTATTGCATCCGTTGCTATACCGTGAACTTTTATTGCTTCATCGCTACCTCGCGAACTTTCACCGGCGTTCTTTCATTCCATACATGACAATACAAAACAGTACAACAAAGAACACTATGACAATCAGACAAGACAGGAACACCCACCACAGCTGCTCTCTCTCGCCTTTTCTAACCCTACCTTAATTTTGCTCGTTGGCCCACTCACCCTCCTCCTCTCCGGCAGCTTCTCTGGCAATCTTTCCGAATGGAGTCCACTGGCACCGTTGCAGGGCAAGAAGCTCTACGTCGTCCGCAGTCGCCAGTTCTGCCGGGTGGTTGTGTCTCGTGAAGAAAGCTCTGACTTATGTGCGGAACTCGGAGAGGTTCCTGGGTTTCGGCACCAGCTATTGCGCCTGCTTCCCGTGGGTCGAGTCGACATGATCACAGGAGACCTGGTTCGGTTTCAATCAGCTTTAATTTCTTCTCACAGGCGGTGTTACAGAAAGATTGCAGCTTGCACACAGGCAAGTATGAGTTAGAGCTCTTTTAGTTTCTTTCTAGCTTATTCCTCTCGTCTCTGCAGGCTGGCTCGCTAGCTTCTGGTTCTGCTGGCTTCTGGTTCTGCTGGCTTCTGGTTCTGCTGGCTTCTCCTTCTGCTGGCTTCTCCTTCTGCTGGCTTCTCCTTCTCCTACTACTAACTACCGCTATATATATGTTTCCTAGACCAATCAAAGGGGAGAGCATGCGTGACCTTTAACTCTATTGGCAACAGGGCGGAAATCATGCAGTGTGCACAGCACGGAACTACTTATAAGGTCTGGGAGGGGGCTTCTACTACTCAACAGAGCGGATGCATGGGATGTGCCATTACCGGATGTGAGCACCATCTTAGAAGGGCTGGAGTCTGACCTCGGCCGCAGCTCGGACCTGTACAGCTCTGTCCTGGTGCCAGTACCAAATTGTCTTGATTGCTGTGGCTTTGTAGTAGAGCTTGAAGTTGAGAAGCATAATCCCCCCAACTTTGTTCTTCTTTCTTAGGATTGCTTTGGCTATTCATGGTCTTTTGTGGTTCCATATGAATTTTAGAGCTATTTGTTCTTGTTCATTGAAGATTGCTCTTGGTATTTTGATAGGAGTTGCATTGAATCTGTAAATACACTGGGCAAGATGGCCATTTTGAAAATATTAATTACTCCAGTGCATGAGCATGGGATGTATTTCCATTTATTGGTGTCTTCTTTAATTTCTCTCAAGTGTCTTGTAGTTTTTAGGGTATAGGTCTTTCACCTCCTTGGTTAGGTTTACTCCTAGATATTTGATTCTTTTTGATGCCATTGTGAATGGAATTGTTTTCCTGATTAGTCTTTCTGCTAGTTCATTGTTAGCATATAGGAATGCAACAGAGTTTTATATATTAATTTTATATCCTGCAACTTTGCTGAATTCAGTTATTAGTTCTAGTAGTTTTGGAGTGGATTCTTTAGGGTTATTTATGTACAATACCATGTCATCTGCAAACAGTGAAAGATTAACTTCTTCCTTACCGATCTGTATACCTTTCATTTCTTTGTGTTGTCTGATTGCTGTGGCTAGGACCTCTAGAACTATGTTGAATAAAAGTTGGGAGAGTGGGCATCCTTGTCTTTATCCCAATCCTAGTGGAAAAGCTTTCAGCTTTTTGCTGTTAAGTATGATGTTGGCTGTGGGTTTGTCATATATGGCCTTTATTATGTTGAAGTACATGCCCTCTGTACCCATTTTGTTGATAGTTTTTATCATGAATGGTTGTTGAATTTTGTCAAATGCTTTTTCAGCATCTGTTGAGATGCTAATGTGATTTTTGTCCTTTTTGTTGATGAGGTGTGTGATGTTGACGGATTTTCGAATGTTGTACCATCCTTGCATCCCTGGAATAAATCCCACTTGATCATGATGGATTATCTTTTTCATGTATTTTTGAATTTGGTTTGCAAAAATTTTGTTGAGTATTTTTATATCTATGTTCATCAGGAATATTGGTCTGTAGTTTTCTTTTTTTTGTGATGTCTTTGCCTGGTTTTGGTATTAGAGTGATGCTGACCTTATAGAATGAGTTTGGGAGTACTCCCTCCTCTTCTACATTTTGGAAAACGTTAAGGAGGATGGGTATTAGGTCTTCACTAAATGTTTGATAGAATTCAGCAGTGAAACCATCTGGTCCATGGGTTTTGTTTTCTTTCTAGGTCAGCCTTGGAAGGTTGTATTTTTCTAGAAAGTTATGTTTTTCTTGTAGCTCATCCAATTTGTTAGCATATAATTTTTCATAGTGGTCACTAATAATTTTTTGTATTTCTGTGGTGTCTGTAGTGGTTTTTCCTTTCTTATTTCTAGTCTGCTTATGTGTGTGGACTCTCTTTTTTCTTGATAAGGGATTTATTTATTTTCTTAATTTTCTCAAAAACCCATCTCCCGAGTTCATTGATTCTTTCTATTGTTTTATTATTCTTTTTTTAAAAATTTTCTTTTGGTATAATTAATCTACAATTACATGAAGGACATTATGTTTACTAGGCTACCCCCTTCACCAAGTCCCCCCCACATCCCCGTTCACAGTCACTATCCATCAACATAGTAAGATGCTGTAAAATCACTACTTGTCTTCTCTGTGTTGCACAGCCCTCCCCGTATCCCTACACAGACTATCCATGCTAATCATAATGCCCCCTTTCTTTTTTTCCCACCCTTCTCCCTCCCTTCACACCCGCCCCCCCCCCCAGTCCCTTTCCCTTTGGTAACTATTAGTCTATTCTTGGGTTCTGTGCTTCTGCTGCTGTTTTGTTCCTTCAGTTTTCTTTTGTTCTTATAGTCCACATATGAGTGAAATAATTTGGTACTTGTCTTTCTCTGCCTGGCTTATTTCACTGAGCATAATACCCTCTAGCTCTATGCATGTTGTTGCGAATGGTAGGATTTGTTTTTTTCTTATGGCTGAGTAATATTCCATTGTGTATATGTACCACATCTTCTTTATCCATTCATCTACTGATGGACACTTAGGTTGCTTCCATATCTTGGCTATTGTAAATAGTGCAGTGATAAACATACAGGTGCATCTGTCTTTCTCAAACTGGAGTGCTGCATTCTTGGGGTAAATTCCTAGAAGTAGAATTCCTGGGTCAAATGGTATTTCTGTTTTGAGCATTTTGAGGAACCTCCATACTGCTTTCCACAATGGTTGAACTAATTTACATTCCCACCAGAAGTGTTGGAGGGTTCCCCTTTCTCCACAACCTTGCCAACATTTGTTGTTGTTTGTCTTTTGGATAGTAGCCATCCTTACTGGTGTGAGGTGATATCTCATTGTGGTTTTAATTTGGATTTCTGTGATGACAAGCAATGTGGAGGATCTTTTCATGTGTCTGTTGGCCATCTGAATTTCTTCTTTAGAGAACTGTCTATTCAGCTCCTCGGCCCATTTTTTAATTGGGTTCTTTGCTTTTTGTTTCTTGAGGTGTGTGAACTCTTTATATATTTTGGATGTCAACCCTTTATCAGATCTGTCATTTATGAATATATTCTCCCATACTGTAGGATACCTTTTTGTTCTATTGATGGTGTCCTTTGCCGTACAGAAGCTTTTCAGCTTGATATAGTCCCATTTGTTCATTTTTGTGTTTGTTTCCCTTGCCCAGGAAGATATGTTCAAGAAGAGGTCACTCATGTTTATGTCTAAGAGAATTTTGCCTATGTTTTTTTCTAAGAGTTTTATGGTTTCATGACTTACATTCAAGTCTTTGATCCATTTTGAATTTACTTTTGTGTATGGTGTTAGACAGTGATCCAGTTTCATTCCCTTACATGTAGCTGTCCAGTTTTCCAGCACCATCTGTTGAAGAGACTGTCATTTCCCCATTGTATGTCCATGGCCCCTTTATTGAATATTAGTTGACCATATATGTTTGGGTTAATGTTTGGAGTCTCTATTCTGTTCCATTAGTCTGTGGCTCTGTTCTTGTGCTAGTACCAAATTGTCTTGATTACTGTGCCTTTGTAATAGAGCTTGAAGTTGGAGAGTGAGATCCCCCCCCCCACTTTATTCTTCCTTCTCAGAATTGCTTTAGCTATTCGGGTCTTTGGTGTTTCAATGAATTTTTGAACTATTTGTTCCAGTTCATTGAAGAATCCTGTTGGTAGTTTGATAGGGATTGCATCGAATTTGTATATTGCTTTGGGTAGGATGGCCATTTTGATGGTATTAATTATTCCTAGCCAGGAGCATGGCTAGTGACCATTTGTTAGTGACCTCTTTAATTTCTCTTAAGAGTGTCTTATGGTTTTCAGGGTATAGGTCTTTCACTTCCTTGGTTAGGTTTATTCCTAGGTATTTTATTCTTTGTGATGCTATTGTGAATGGAATTGTCTTCCTGATTTCTCTTTCTATTAGTTTATTGTTAGTGTATAGGAAAGCCACAGATTTCTGTGTGTTAATTTTGTATCCTGCAACTTTGCTGAATTCCGATATTAGCTCTAGTAGTTTTGGAGTGGAGTCTTTAGGGTTTTTTATGTACAATATCATGTCATCTGCAAATAGTGACAGTTTAACTTCTTCTTTACCAATCTGGATTCCGTGTATTTCTTTGTTTTGTCTAATTGCCATGGCTAGGACCTCCAGTACTATGTTGAATAACAGTGGGGAGAGTGAGCGTTCCTGTCTTGTTCCCGATCACAGACGAAAAGCTTTCAGCTTCTCACTGTTCAATATGATGTTGGCTGTGGGTTTATCATATATGGCCTTTATTATGTTGAGGTACTTGCCCTCTATAACCATTTTGTTGAGAGTTTTTATCGTGAATGGTTGTTGAATTTTATCGAATGCTTTTTCAGCATCTATGGAGATGATCATGTGGTTTTTGTCTTTCTTTTTGTTGATGTGGTGGATGATGTCGATGAATTTTCGAATGTTGTACCATCCTTGCATCCCTGGGATGAATCCCACTTGGTCATGGTGTACGATCCTTTTGATGTATTTTTGAATTCGGTTTGCTATATTTTGTCGAGTATTTTTGCATCTACGTTCATCAGGGATATTAGTCTGTAGTTTTCTTTTTTGGTGGGGTCTTTGCCTGGTTTTGGTATTAGGGTGATGTTGGCTTCATAGAATGAGTTTGGGAGTATTCCCTCCTCTTCTATTTTTTGGAAAACTTTAAGGAGAATGGGTATTATGTCTTCTCTGTATGTCTGATTAAATTCTGAGGTAAATCCATCTGGCCCGGGGGTTTTGTTCTTTGGTAGTTTTTTGATTACCACTTCAATTTCATTGCTGGTAATTGGTCTGTTTAGATTTTCTATTTCTTTCTGGGTCAGTCTTGGAAGGATGTATTTTTCTAGGAAGTTGTCCATTTCTTCTAGGTTTCCCATCTTGTTAGCATATAGGTTTTCATAGTATTCTCTAACAATTCTTTGTATTTATGTGGGGTCTGTTGTGATTTTTCCTTTCTCATTTCTGATTCTGTTGATTTCTGTTGACTCTCTTTTCCTCTTAATAAGTCTGGCGAGAGGCTTATCTACTTTGTTTATTTTCTCAAAGAACCAGCTCTTGGTTTCATTGATTTTTGCTATTGTTTTATTCTTCTCAATTTTATTTATTTCTTTTCTGATCTTTATTATGTCCCTCTTTCTGCTGACCTTAGGCCTCATTTGTTCTTCTTTTTCTTATTTCGATAATTGTGACATTAGACCATTCACTTGGGATTGTTCTTCCTTCTTTAAATATGCCTGGATTGCTATATACTTTCCTCTTAAGACTGCTTTTGCTGTATCCCATGGTAGTTGGGGCTTTGTGTTGTTGTTGTAATTTGTTTCCATACATTGCTGAATCTCCATTTTGATTTGGTCATTTATTCATTGATTATTTAGGAACATGTTGTTAAGCCTCCATGTGTTTGTGAGCCTTTTTGCTTTCTTTGTACAATTTATTTCTAGTTTTATGCCTTTGTGGTCTGAAAAGTTGGTTGGTAGGATTTCAATCTTTTGGAATTTACTGAGGCTCTTTTTGTGGCCTAGTATGTGGTCTATTCTGGAGAATGTTCCATGTGCACTTGTGAAGAATGTATATCCTGTTGCTTTTGGATGTAGAGTTCTGTAGATATATATTAGGTCCATCTGTTCTAGTGTGTTGTTCAGTGCCTCTGTGTCCTTATTTTCTGTCTGGTGGATCTGTCCTTTGGAGTGAGTGGTGTGTTGAAGTCTCCCAGAATGAATGCATTGCATTCTATTTCCTCCTTTAATTCTGTTAGTATTTGTTTCACATATGTTGGTGCTCCTGTATTGGGTGCATATATATTTATAATGGTTATATCCTCTTGTTGGACTGAGCTCTTTACCATTATGTAATGTCTTTCTTTATCTTTTGTTACTTTCTTTATTTTAAAGTCTATTTTGTCTGATACTAGTATTGCAACACCTGCTGTTTTCTCTCTGTTGTTTGCATGAAATATCTTTTTCCATCCCTTGACTTTAAGTCTGTGCATGTCTTTGGGTTTGAAGTGAGTCTCTTGTAAGCAGCATATAGATGGGTCTTGCTTTTTTATCCATTCTATTACTCTGTGTCTTTTGATTGATGCATTCAGTCCATTTACATTTAGGGTGATTATTGAAAGGTATGTACTTATTGCCATTGCAGGCTTTAAGTTTGTGGTTACCAAAGGCTCAAGGTTAGCTGCTTTACTATCTTACTGTCTAACTTAACTCGCTTATTGAGCTATTATAAACACAGTCTGGTGATTCTTTATTTCTTTCCCTTCTTATTCCTCCTCCTCCCTTCTTCATATGTTGCGTGTTCTGTTCTGTGCTCTTTTTAGGAGTGCTCCCATCTAGAGCAGTCCCTGAAGGATGCCCTGTAGAGGTGGTTTGTGGGAGGCAAATTCCCTCAACTTTTGCTTGTCTGGGAATTGTTTAATCCCTCCTTCATATTTAAATGATAATCGTGCTGGATACAGTATTCTTGGTTCAAAGCCCTTCTGTTTCATTACATTAAGTATATCATGCCATTCTCTTCTTGCCTGTAGGGTTTCTGTTGAGAAGTCTGATGATAGCCTGATGGGTTTTCCTTTGTATGTGACCTTTTTTTTCTCTCTGGCTGCCTTTAATACTTTGTCCTTGTCTTTGATCTTTGCCATTTTAATTATTATGTGTCTTGGTGTTGCCCTCCTTGGATCCCTTGTCATGGGAGTTCTGTTGTAGCTCTGTGGTCTGAGAGGCCATTTCCTCCCCTAGTTTGGGGAAGTTTTCAGCAATTATTTCTTCAAGGACACTTTCTATCCCTTTTTCTCCCTCTTCTTCTGGTACCCTTATAATGTGGATATTGTTCCATTTCAATTGATCACACAGTTCTCTTAAAATTCTTTCATTCCTGGAGATCCTTTTATCTCTCTCTGCATCAGCTTCTCTGCATTCCTGTTCTCTGTTTTCTAGTCCATTAATGGTCTCTTGCATCTTGTCCATTCTGTTTTGAAGTCCTTCCAGAGATTGTTTTATTTCTGTATTCTCCCTCCTTTGTTCTTGCATATTTCTCTGCAAGTCCATCAGCATTGGTTATGACTTTTGTTTTGAATTAGTTTTCAGGAAGACTGGTTAAATCTATCTCCCCAGGTTCCTTCTCAGGGGAAGATGTAGAAGATGTCGAAGCTGTCTGGGTTAGTCTTGTCTGGATCAAATTTTTTTGCCTTTTCATGTTTATAGGTGCAGTGGAGTGCTATTGACACATCTATCAGCTGGCAGAGTCAAGCCTCTTTCCACTTGGCTCCTGGCCTTTCTTTACTGGGACAACTGCAACCCCTAGTGGCTTGTGTTGGGTAATTGCGTGTAGATTGGGTCTTTGTGTCTTGCCCGGCCGGTATGGAGGAAGCTCCCTTGCTGAGGGTGTGACCAGCCTCAGGCTGCTGCTCTGCTATGGTGGGGCCCTGGAGGGGTAATGGATGGGGGGCTGTGTGGTTGTTTACCTCCATGAGGGGTCTCAGAGCTGTTGTCCAGGTGGTTAGTGCACCCGGAGTTCCCTGGAATTTCCAGCTGCTGGACTGTGACCTGGGATGCTTCTGTCCAGCCGTGGGGTCCCTGTCCCTTTAAGACTTTCAAAAAGCACTTGCTTTTCTTTGTCACGGGGCACCGGCTTTGGGACCCACTCACAGGTCTTACTGTCCTGCTCCCCTAGCTTCCAGCACCCCATGCATGCACTGTGTCTGTGCTCTGGTGCAGATGGCTAGGGCTGGGTGTTCAGCAGTCCTGGGCTCCCTCTTCCTCCCAGCTCTGACTCCTCTCCTCCAGCCAGGAGCTGGGGTGAGGGGCCTTGGGTCCTGCCGGGCTGTGGCTTGTATCTTATCCCTTTCACCAGGCGCTGGGTTCTCACAGGTGTGGATGTAGTCTGGCTGTTGTCCTGTGTCTTCTGGTCTCTCTTTTAGGATTAGTTGTATTTATTGTATTTTCAAAAATACATGTTTTTGGGATGAGATTCCCACTGTCCTACTCATGCTGCCATCTTGGCTCCCTTGTTTAATTCTTCTTGATTTTATTTATTTCTCCTCTGTTCTTTAGTATGTCTCTCCTTCTCCTGACTTTGGGCCTCATTTGTTCTTCTTTTTGTAGTTTCATTAATTGTGAGTTTAGGCTGTTCATTTGGGATTGTTCTTCTTTCCTGAGGTAAGCTCTTATTGGTATATACTTTCCTCTTAGAAAGGCATTCGCTGTGTCTTACATATTTTGGGGGTGTTGAGTTGTTTTCATTTGTCTCCATATATTGTTTGATCTCTGTTTTTATTTGGTCATTGATCCATTGATTATTTAGAAGCATGTTTATAAGTCTCCATGTATTTGTGGGCTTGTTTTCTTTGCTTAATTTATTTCAAGTTTCATACTGTTGTGGTCTTAGAAGCTGGTTGGTACAATTTCAGTCCTTCTGAATTTACTGAGGCTCTCTTTTTGACCTAGTTTGTGATCTATTATGGAAAATATTCCATGTGCCTTTGAGAAGAATGTGTATCCTGCTGCTTTTGGGTGGAATGTTCTGTATATGTCTGTTAGGTCCATCTGTTCTAATGCGTTGTTCAGTGCTTCTGTCTCCTTACTTATTTTCTATCTGGCTGATCTGTCCTTTGGAGTGAGTGATATGTTAAAGTCTCCTAAAATGAATGAATTGCATTCTATTTTCCCCTTTAATTTTATTAGTTTTTTTTTCACACATGTAGGTGCTCCTATGTTGGGTGCATAGATATTTATAATGCTTGTATCCTCTTGCTGAACTGACCCCTTTATCATTATGTAATGTCCTTTTTTGGTATCTTATTACTTTGTTTGGAAGTTTATTTTGTCTAAGTACTGTAACTCCTGCTTTTTTTTTCCCTATTAGTTGCCTGAAATATCTTTTTCCATCCCTTCACTTTTAGTCTGTGTATGTCTTTGGGTTTGAAGTGAGTCTCATGTAGGCAGCATATAGGTGAGTTTTGTTTTTTTATTCATTCTGTAACTCTATGTCTTTTGATAGATGCATTTAGTCCATATATATTTTGGGTGATTATCAACAGATATGTACTTTTTGTCATTGCAAGCTACCAAAGGTTCAAGGACAGCCTCTTTACTATGTAACAGTCTAACTTAACTTGCTTATTATGCTATTTTAAACACAATCTAAAGGTTCTTTTTTTCTCCCTTCTTTCTCTTCCTCCTTCACTCTTTATATGCTAGTGTCATATTCTGTACTCTTTGTGTGTCCCTTGACTGACTTAGTTGGTAGTTGGTTTACTTTTGCACTTGCTTAGTAATTAATTGGTCTACTTCCTTTACTGTGGCTTTATTTTCTCTGGTGACAACTATTTAGTCTTAGGAGCACTTCATTCTATAGCAGTCCCTCTAAAATACACTGTAGTGATGGTTTGTGGGAGGTAAATTCCCTGAATTGTTGCCTATCTGGTAATTGTTTAATCTCTCCTTCAAATTTAAGTGATAGCCTTGCTGGGTAAGGTGTTCTTGGTTCCAGGTCCTTCTCCTTCATTGCATTAAATATATCATGCCACTTCCGTCTTGCCTATAAAGTTTCTGCTGATAAGTCTCATGATAACCTGATGGGTTTTCCTTTGTATGTGATACTTTTTCTGTCTCTGGCTGCTTTTAATACTCTCTCCTTGTTTTTTATCTTTACCATTTTAATTATTCTATGTCTTGGTGTTGTCTTCCTTGAGTCCCTTGTTTTTCAAGACCTGTACTCTTCCATGGCCTGAGAGACTATTTTCTTCCCCACATTGGGGAAGTTTTCAGCAATTTTTATTTCCTCAGAGACTTTATATCTCTTTTTCTCTCTCTTCTTTTTCTGGCACCCCTATAATGTGAATGGCGTTCCATTTGGATTGGTCACACAGTTCTCTTATCATTCTGTAATTCCTAGAGGCACTTTTTTCCCTCTGTGCCTCAGTCTTTGTATTCTGGGTTCTAATTTCTATTTCATTAACCATCTCTTCTACCTCATCTAATCTGCTTTTAAATCCCTTCTTTGTATGTTTCATTTCAGATACTATATTTTTCTAAATTTCTATCTCTTAAAGTCCTCCCTGAGGTCTTGAATATCTGTCTATAGCTCCATTGCTTTGTTTATGATTTTATTTTGCACTCTTTATCAAGAAGACTGGTGA
Source organism: Manis javanica (assembly GCF_040802235.1). Taxonomy (NCBI): domain Eukaryota; kingdom Metazoa; phylum Chordata; class Mammalia; order Pholidota; family Manidae; genus Manis; species Manis javanica. The sequence continues at coordinate 22,287,407 of NC_133173.1, read as the reverse complement.
TTTCAGTTTCACTTAGCCCTCTTTCTGGTGTTGAGGGATTTGGTTTGTACAAGCTATTTTGCCATTTCATATTTCTTATGATTACTATGGGATAATAACTTTGTGTAGGTGGTGCCCTCTAGTGCCCAGAAGGTCTACTCTCTGGAGCTGCCCAGTACCTGTAGTGATGGCAGGGGTCACAGGTGCACTGCACTGGTGCCTCTGGGAGGAAAGAGTTCTCTCTGTTTCCCGGATGCAGTGTCTGCCTCCACTGCCAGGGCTAGTTTGCCAAGCATGCTGGGGGATGCCTGTATGCTACACCTCCATAGCTGCCATAGGCAGGGCCATCCTCTGGCTGGCCTACTGTAATGTCAGGGGCAGCTCTTTTGTGAACCTATGCAGGCTGGGAAGAAGGAGTGGCAGGCTATATATCTCAGTGGGGTACCTTGGTGCTGGGTTGTCAGCAAGGGGGATGGAGCATGTAGAACCTCCCAAAAGTTACAAACCTGCTGGATTGAGTGTGCTGGGATGATTTTGTCCACCTGTCCTTTTTCCTGAGCAGCACACTGTATGTGATCCTTGCCCCTTTATCAGCACTCTGGCTGTTGGGATGTCTCTGAGTGCCCACCTTTATTTTGTCCCAGAGCTGCTGGTTGTGGGTACCTTTTCTCCACAAGTAGCTGGAGTCTCAGTCTCTCCAAGTATTCCACCTGTCTTTCCTTTCCAACCTCTCTCATCTCCACAGCACTATGTAATGTGGGTTCATGCTCCTGGAACAGATCTCCAGGGGTGGGTGTTTAGCAATCCTGGACTTCTACTCCCTCCTAGCTCTGTTTCTCTTTCTCCCGCCAGTGAGCTGGGGTCAGGGGAGGGCTTGGGTTCTGAGGGATTGTGGCTTTGCTACTTTACCTTTTCCCATGAGGTTTTCACCAGCTGTAGGCAGTCTGTTGTAGTTTTTTGGGGGGCTCGCTCTTTCAGGATTAGTTGTATTTGCTGCATTTTCATATTATATGTGGTTCTGGGAGGAAGTTTCTGCCTTGCTTCTCACACTGCCGCTTTGTTTAATCCTCCATCCCTCATTTAGTGATGGGAAAGCTGCCATCAGGATGTGTCTGGTTGACTTGAGCAAGTAGGAATGTGGCTCTTATAGTTCCGTTGCATTTTATCAGAACATTGGTTCTCTGTGTGTTGTTCCCAGACTTTCTGCATTGGAAGTACCTAGGAATTCTTAGAAATACACATTGTCAGCTTCCTGCCCCAGACTTACTGAATCATAAATTCAGGACTAAGAGTTTCTTTAAGAGTGCCAAGTGATTCTAATGCATGCTAACATTGAGATACCAACAGAATTTCAAAGAGGATCATGAAGGGAATTAGGGCAAATGTAGATTCTGGCTTATAAGAATTATATAGTGTAATTCTTAAAAATACAAAAATTCAAAACTGATTTTGAGGTTAATTGTGGGTAAAATTGTAATATTTCCAGAATATATCACCCGGCTTTAGTACATCTGCATATCAATAGGCGTTCAGAGTTGGAAAGAAGTGTGGCTTTAGTGCATTTGCATTACTCCTCAGGGGTGGAGAGAAGTGCATCTCCATGTCAGTGGGTAATGACCTGGGCAAGGAGGGCTTATCTGTACCTGACAGATGAGGAGGAGGGCCGGTTTTGCTTCTGCTGGAGCAGGAAGAGAGCAGGGCCCAGACTGTAGTTTGAAAGCAATAAATGGATTTTAAACATTATTTCTCTCTTTGACTGTTTTCAGTTTTTAGAGGTATTTTTCCCTGGGATTTCCTCTCCCTGAACTTACAGAGACTAAAAGCTGACTTCTCAGCAGAATTCATGGAGGCTAGACGACAGCAAGATGACATATTTAAAGTTCTGAGTGAAGAAAACTCAACTGAATACTATATGAAGCAAAGGTATACTTCAAGAGGAAGGAGAAATGAAGACATTCTCAGATAAACAAAAACTGCAGGAGCTGGTCACACTAGTATAACTGTCCTATAAGAAAAGCCAAGGAAGTCCTTCAGGGAGAAATTAAAGGACAACAGATATACTAAGCCACAATGAGAAATTAAGAACTATGGTCAAGGTAACTACACAGACAAACACAAAGCCAGTATTATTGAATTTCTCATTTGTAATGCCTCTTTTGGTCTCCTATGTGATTTAAAAGACAAATTCATAAAACAATTATAAATTATCTTACTGGGCATATAATTTATAAAGGTGCAATTTGTGACAACATAAAAGGAGCGTTTGGAATAGAAAGTCTGTTAGAAGCAGAGCTTTTGTATGCAATTTAAGATGAATTGATGATAAATTCAAAGTAGATTGTAATAAGTTCAGGATATTTATCCCCATAATTACTAGGAAAATAACTAAAAAACATATTGAAGAGGAAATGAGGAAGAAGTCCTCATTACATTAGGAATAATGTTACATTACATTAGGAATAAAGTCAATTCAACAGAAGGTGGTATTACAGGAATGGAGAAACAAAGTAAGACATTGTTGGGGGGGAGGTGTTGTGTATTTATTTTCCTCAGTTCTTCTCCTCATTGCAACAAAGAATTGAAGGGCAGAGACACAGTAGTGAAGCAGAGTAAAAGTTTTATTTAAAGTTACTTAAGAGTGGGTGCAGGCAACCTCAGAGAGAAAGGAGTGCCCTGAGAGTTTGGGGATCCCCCTTTTAAGGATTTTTCAGGAATGTGACAAAGGGCTGGGATGTGGACTTGTTAAGTGGTCTCATGTATTTTTGATGAGACATTAAGTTTCTTATCTCCCTTCTAGGTAATCCTGTAAAATTAGCTTAAGACAGGAAATTTGCTGCTCTGATTTCCTCCCAGGATAGCAGCTTCCTGGTTTGGGAGCATATCAATCAAGACTGTCTGCCCTTCCTCCAAGGTGGGCAGAGTTATTTGTTAGCTAAAGAGTATGTTAAAAATCTTTCCTCTTAAACTTCCTGGGTTTTTTTCAAAATGCAATTTTGGCTTTAAGGTGGGACCTCCCTGTCTTTATTATGCTGTTTATAAGTGGACCTTTTAGCAGGCTGGAGTAAATCTTACAATGATCTAATTGACACAATGAACACATGGGCTGTACTCAGATACTTCTCTTTATCTGGGGAATATTCAAACAGTCAAGGCCAAGTTGCTCTTGACCTTTTGAGCTTTAACTGATTAACTTTAACTCTGAGTCTTTTCTGGCTTTCTAGTTTTAACTGGTTAACAGTCCTTTCTAGGGGGCTTTACTGACATTGTTCTCTTTCTACCACACTCATATCTATTTTCCTGCCTAACAATATGACATATAGAACTAATTAAAAATTGTATAAATATTCATAACAGTGCTATTTATAATAGTTGAAAAGCAGAAACAACCCAAATGTCCATCAGTGGATGAATGGGATGAATGTATACACAACATGTGGTCTGTCCATACAATGGAATATTGTTTTTCTTACAAAGGAATGAAGTATACTGGTACCTACACATGAGAGAGCCTTGTCAATGTTATATTGGATAAAAGAAGCTAGACCCAGAAGGTTACTTATTCTATGATTCCATTTATATATAGTATCCAGAATAGATCAGTCATGGAGACAGTAAGTAGATTAGTGGTTGCTTGGGGCTGGGAGCAGTGGTGTATGGGGTGGGGTACAACTTTCAGTGGGTTTGGGTCTTCTTGGGGGATGATGAAAATGTTTTGGAGCTTGACAGAGGTGGTCATGGCACAACACTGCAAATGTCTAAATGCCACCAAAGAATATACTTTAAAATGATTAATTTTGTTATGTGAATTTTACCTCTCTCAATGTTTAAAGTATTACTTCTAGTTTTGTTTTGGTTTGGTTCTAAAACACAAGAGACAGACTTGGATGAGGTTTCAAGACAGATTGGTGTTCTAGGCCCTCCCTGCTCTGGTGACTGTTAGGAAAGAGTATAAAACCTAAATGTGATTTATTCCCACTAGGATGTTTAAACATTTTAACAGTAAGGTATTAACAAAGGGCCATGTGGTGAAAGCTGATCGGGCTGAGAGTTGGGGTGGGGGAATTGATAAGGGCCTGGCAATACCTGTCTGAGTTTTTTAAACCTACCAATAAGATTAAGACAAATGTAAAGGAAAGATGTAATTGGCTTAGGCAACATCCGGGAAAGAATGTGAACCCTGTAGTACTCAGTCAATGAGGAGCCAGGGGAGGGACTCAGACTCACATACTAGGAGATAAATTATTGGCTCCAAACTCCCCAGGTGTGCCTGCCCACCAGACACCCAATCTTGCAAGACCATCATTAAAGCCTCGCTCCACTGTTCTCTTTGTCTCCTTGTCCACTTATTGAATTTGGACCAGTGAGTGTGTTTCTCACAGCGACCTCTGGATGGCAGTGCACTGTGGCCACTACCGAGCTATTTTCTGGAGCCATGGTTCTCAAGGCAGGAGGTAGCTTGCCCATAGCAGCCATTTCACAGTATCTGGACACTTTTGGGTTGTGACAACAGAGTGTGGAATGGTGTGCTGTGAGAAGTGAAGCTGCGTCATAGGGGTTGGAGTCCAAGGTGGCAATAAGGTGTGGGTGTATTTGGAGAAGAATGGTGCCTACTTGGTCACAATGGAACTCAGTAGAACTTGTTGGAATGTTGGGAAATGGAGTAGAATTTGTGGAATTTTTACGTATGTAGTTTCTGTGGCATGAGGTACGTTCACAAGTCGTGTGACCACCACCATCATCAGTCTCCAGAACTTTTCCATCATCCCCAACTGAAGAAATGCATTTTCCACAGCTGTGCTTTGTTGTTTAACCTCTTACTCCCCAGTGATTGAAAAATATACCAGGAGATACTTAAAGACATTTAAAGTGCAACTGAAAGCACTCATTCATTCATATACTTTTTTACTCAGATACCATGAATACTTATCTAGGTATTCATATAGGTACAGTGAACTTCAAGGTGGTTTTGAATAGCTGAAGTAAAGTTTTTCAACTAACCAATGGCTCACATGTGTGTTTTAATTTAAAAATTTTTCTGAATTCCAAAAGCTGATACATTCATCAAAGTTTCCAGATAGCTAGCTGGGCTTCTATTTAAATTTGTGCAGGAGCTTTTAGGAAGAAAAAGAAATATAACAAACTTCACTCACATTAGATTTAATTTTGCTTTTCAAAGACTTTGCAAAAAAAAAAAAAGACTAAGAGAGTTTTCATGACACGATCCCCATGAAAACCCTCACAGGTAACTCATGAACTTCAGCTGGTGGACAGGGACATGTGGCAGGCAGTCCTCACAGACTAGCTGTCATTCTCTGGGATGGAAACATGACCTGCTCTTTCAGAACTACTAATGCCAGCTGGCAGGTTTCTCAAGTGTTTAAAATGGTGAATGGAGCTGTATTCTGCAGGCTGGCCTCTGAAAGCTGGGTCGCCATGGGAGCGAGGAGCATGGATAGCCACGTGGCCCTCCTCAGAGCCCTCCCTATCCCAGGGTAACAAAGCAGAAAGCAGCTTTCTTTGTTGCTAGCATCCAGCATCTCTGTCCTCCCAGTGTCAGCTGCAAGGAGCTGGAGTTTCTTACTGAGCGTGTGGCAAGAAAAATACCTCTGACAGAGAAAGGAGTTGGGGTTAGATCATCTTTTGGCCTTAATGATTTTCTAAAGGAATATGTGAGAGTTCATGTCAGACAGGAGGGTGCTTAGCCTGCTCCGGGGAGGTTGTGAGGTAAGTGAATGAATCTGGATTCCGAGAAGTTGGTGTCACAGTTTCCTTCACTCTGCTCCATGAGGGGCCATGCCACCTGCCAGAGGCTGCCTAGGACTGCCTGGGAGCAGGCAAAGAGGAGCAAAAGGGCAGCAGAGACATGGAGCTGCCCAAGCCCTCTGGTGGCTGCTGGGAGTGGGGGTGGCAGTATTCTGGGAGCATTTGCTTTAGGCCTGACTTAGAGGTTTCATACCCCTGCCTGCCTGTGCTTAACTGTAGGTGAGAATAAGACAACCATGGGTTGAGCCCACCAGCCACCCTGCAGCCGCCTGCATGCTCGCTGTCCACATCTGCCCCTCAGACTTCTTTCATTCTGCCAATGAGGAGACCAAGGCTCAGAGAAAGGAGAAACGCCTCCCGTCACTCTCCTTCTGACTTTCTGTTCTAGTGAACTGAAAATTATTCCCTCCCCACAGCCTGGCTCACGGTGGTGTCTGTGCCCTCCATCTTGCCTCCTGGCCAGGACTGGGACAGAAGGGGGTCTCTTCTCAGTGCTGGCCAGTCTCCCTGCTCCCCCTGTGAGCCACCACTGGAATGGTCTTGGACAGCCCCTCATCACTTCCTGTGCCCTGGCCCACTAGGACATTTACTTTGAGGTCTTGTTTCTGAGTTCTTAATGAGATCATGCCTCTATTGTTATTCAAGGATTAGGTGGAGCAAAGCCTTGCTTCCAGAAGAAGACTTAAATTCCTTAATAGGGTCATGTTTCATATTTATTTTGCATCCCCAATTCTCAGTGGGTACGGTTGACTTGGACAGACCTTGAGCAGAAACAGTCTGTTTTCCAGTTGGCTCCAAAATGCAGCATAAGTGTCTGTGGACACAGCCAGGAGCAGACAGGCACGCTGTAGAGTTGCCTGCCCTGTTCCAGGCCCATAGAGCTGCGAGGGGTGCTCAGGAACCCACGTGTTCCTCAGCACAGTAATAGTGAGAGCACATCCTCAGGAGGGTCCTGCTGAAGATGAAATGGGAAAGGTACAAGAACTGAGAAAGTCTTAGTAAAAGTATAAATACTTACGTAAAAAGTTGAATCCAGATTCCAAAATACAATTAAATCCACTCTAAATAGAAAAGCATGGTGCAAGAATCAATGAAAGCAGAATCTGGTTCTTTGAGAAAATAAAATACATAAACTCCTAGCCAGACTTATCAAGAAAAATAGAGAGTCTACTCACATAAACAGAATCAGATATGAGAAAGGAAAAATCACTATGGACACCACAGAAATACAAAGAATTATGAGAGAATTCTATGAAAAACTATATGGTAACAAACTGGATAACCTAGAAGAAATGGACAACTTTCTAGAAAAATACTTTCTAGAAAAAAGCCTTCCAAGGCTGACCCAGGAAGAAACAGAAAATCTGAATAGACCAATTATCAGCAGCAAAACTTAATTGGTAATCAAAAAACTACCTAAGAACAAAACTCCTGAACCAGATGGTTTCACTGCTGAATTTTATAAAACATTTAGTGAAGACCTAATACCCATCCTCCTTAAAGTTTTCCAAAAAGTAGAAGAGGAGGGAATACTCCCAAACTCATTTTATGAGGCCAGCATCACTCTAATACTAAAACCAGGCAAAGACACCACAAAAAAGAAAATTACAGACCAATATCGCTGATGAACAAAGATGCAAATATACTCAACAGAATACTAGCAAACCAAATTCAAAAATATATAAAAAAGATCATCCATCACGATCGAGTGGGATTCATCCCAGGGATGCAAGGATGGTACAACATTCGAAAATCCGTCAACATCATCAAAAAGAAGAACAAAAACTATATGATCATCTCCATAGATGCTGAAAAAGCATTTGACAAAAGTCAACATCCATTCATGATAAAAACTCTCAACAAAATGGGTATAGAGAACAAGTAGTTCAACATAATAAAATGCCATATATGACAAACCCACAGCCAACATTATACTTAACAGTGAGAAGCTGAAACCTTTTCCTTTAGGATCGGGAACCAGACAAGGATGCCTGCTCTCCCCACTTCTATTCAACATAGTTCTGCAGGTCCTAGCCACAGCAATAAGACAACACAAAGAAATAAAAGGCATCCAGATTGACAAGGAAGAAGTTAAACTATCCCTATTTACAGATTACATGATATTGTACATAAATTACCCTAAGGAATCCACTCCAAAACTACTAGAACTAATAACTGAATTCAGCAAAGTTGTGTGATACAAAATTAATACACAGAAATCTGTTGCATTCCAATACACTAACAATGAACTAGCAGATACAGAAATCAGGAAAACAATTCCATTCACAATTGCATCAAAAAGAATAAAATACCTAGTGATAAACATAACCAAGGAAGTGAAAGACTTATACTCTGAAAACTGCAGGACACTCATGAGAGAAATTTCAGAAGATAACAATAAATGAAAACACATCCCATGCTCATGAATAGAAAGAATTAACATTGTCAAAATGGCCAACCTGCCTAAAGCAATCTATAGATTCAATGCAATTCCTATCAAAATACCAACAGCATTCTTCAACAAACTTGAGCAAATCATTCTAAAATTCATATGGAACCACAAAAGACCCTGAATAGCCAAAGCAATCCTGTGAAGGAAGAATAAAGCTGGGGGGATCATTGTCCCTGACTTCAAGCTCTACTACAAAGTCACAGTAATCAAGACAGTTTGGTACTGGCACAAGAACAGACCCATAGACCAGTGTAACAGACTAGAGAGCCCAGATATAAACCCAAGCATATATGGTCAATTAATATATGATAAAGGAACCCTGGACATACAATGGGGAAATGACAGCCTCTTCAACAACTGGTGTTGGCAAAACTGGACAGCTACATGTAAGAGAATGAAACTGGATTATTGTCTATCCCCATACACAGAAGTAAACTCAAAATGGATCAAAAATCTGAATGTAAGACATGAAACCATAAAACTCTTAAAAGAAAACATAGGCGAATATCTCTTGAATATAAACATGAGCAACTTCTTCCTGAACGCATCTCCTCGGGCAAGGGAAACAAAATAAGAAATGAACAAATGGGACTACATCATGCTAAAAGGCTTCTGTACAGCAAAGGACACCATCAGCAGAATAAAATGGCATCCTACAGTATGGTAGAATATATTTGCAAATGACATATCAGACAAGGAGTTAACATCCAAAATATATAAAGAACTCACATGACTCAACACCAAAAATGCCTATTTTTCTGGTAATAACCCTATTAAAAAATGGGCAGAGGATATGAACAGACACTTCTCCAAAGAAGAAATTCAGAAGGCCAACAGGCACATGAAAAGATGCTTCACATCACTAATTATCAGGGAAATGCAAGTTAAAACCACAATGAGATATCACCTTACACCAGTAAGGATGGCCAATATAGAAAAGACTAGGAAGAGCAAATGCTTGTAAGGATGCAGAGAAAGGAGATCTCTGATACACTGCTGGTGGGAATGTAAACTAGTTCAACCATTGTGGAAAGCAGTATGGAGGTTCCTCAAAAAACTCAAAATATAAATACCATTTGACCCAGGAATTTCACTTCTCAGAATTTACCCTAAGAATGCAGCAGCCCAGTCTCAAAAAGACATATGCACCCCTGTGTTTATCACTGCACTATTTACAATAGCCAAGAAATGGAAGCAACCTAAGTGTCCATCAATAGATGAATGGATAAAGAAGATGTGGTACATATACACAATGGAATATTATTCATCCATAAGAAGAAAACAAATCCTACCATTTAAAACAACATGGATGGAGCTAGTGGGTATTATGCTCAGTGAAATAAGCCAGGAGGAGAAAGACAGGTACTGAATGATTTCACTCATCTGTGGAGCATAAGAACAAAGCAAAAACTGAAGGAACAAAACAGAAGCAGACTCACAGAACCCAAGAATGGACTAATAATTGCCAAAGGGAAAGGGACTGGGGGTGGGGTGGGAATGGATGGGGAGGGGGAAGTGGCATTATGATTAGCACACATAATGTAGGGGAGGCACAGGGAAGGCAGTACAACACAGAGAAGACAAGTAGTTATTCTATAGAATCTTACTATGCTGATGGACAGTGACTAATGGGATGTGGGGTGGGACTTGATAATGGGGGGAATCTAGTAACCACAATGTTGCTCATGTAATTGTATATTAATGATACCAAAACTAAAAAAAAAAAGAAAATAAGGTAAGAGGCAACAAGTATTAGCTAGTCTATGGGGAAATGGAAAACAAAGAAAAGCATGGTGCAATGCCTGATACATAGTAAGCACTCAATAACGTTAGGTCCATTTATTTTTCCTCCCAAATGGAATATGCTGGAATGCTCCAGGTGAGTGGGAGCTTGAGAGGAGGAAGGGAAGGGCCAAAGAAGCAGCAGCAGAGGAAAACAGAAGAAGAGACTAGACAAAGGGATTCCACATGAGAGTCAAGGGGAGGTTTATGGTGTGTGTTGATGTTAAAAGAGCCAAAATTCAAATGTGAGGACACCACCCTTGGGACTGTCCCAGGTTCAAGCGGAAAGACTGAGGCCTGATGGGTTTAGGTTCCAGAGCTGTGTGTTAGTAAGTCACTCAACCTCTCTAGGCTTGTTTTTCTTCTTTCTGAAAAGAATGATGATAATATCTGCCATGTACATCTCAAAGAAGTATTCTGAGATGCTTTTTCTTAATCTCATGAAGTTGACAGAGATTATGAAGAATTATAACATTCTCTGTTGTGAGAAGAGCAGATAAATTCATGTTTTCTTTGACAACTTGGCAAAATATATTAAAGGCATTGAAGTATGCATCTTCTGTCACCCAGCAAACCATTTCTGAGGACTTTTTCCAGTAAACAATCAGATGGAGCTTGAGGAACTTTTAACAAAGATACTTACCACCTTATGCTGGGAGTAGGGAAAACCTGGGAGTCACTTCTGCATCCAACAGAAGTGTGATTGCTACTGAAAATAAAAAACATTCTCAACATAGTTTGGAAAAAAAGTTACAAGTGATATAGAGTATAATTTAATATTTTCAAAACAAATTCTGTAAGGATGTATCCCAAAATACTAACAGTGTTTCGCTAGTTGTTGGAATATATGATCACACAGATCTAACATTGTTTTGCAATGAACCCATGTTTTAATGTGGGTAGCAACATACACAGATACACAGAAACATCTCTAAGACAAACAGTGTTATCACAGCAGACACCCCAGCCAATGTGGGAGTCCCCTTCCTGCTGTCCCAGACTGTCACTCAAGCACCTTTTTGATGCCCGCTGGTGACAGCAGCCGCCTCCCTTACCAGTGGCGCTGTCCTCAGCAGCCTCCGCCTTGTGGCCGGCACCCATGGTTGGTCTCACAGCACAGAGCTTGCCCGTCCATGTCCCTGATGTTGCTCCACTCCCAGGTGTGGCTGGGGCCCTGCCATCCACCTGGCTGCCAGCAGCCCCCCACTGCTGCTGACCCTCCCTGCTCCCAGCCCTCAGCTCTGCTCCCCTGGGTTGGGACATTGCCTAGGGCACCTGACACCCTCAACCAGTTTAATCCTCCACAGAGACTGTTGCTGTGTTGTCACCGGTGGTCGTCAGCCAAGACAAGCTCAGCTAGCACATACACGGTGACAGGGAGCAGCCACATCCCGTCTCAGGTTCCTTGTTTCCAAGGCCTGTGCAGGACACAGACGGCCTCTGCAGTCCTGTCCCCTGGTGCTCCTCCCACCAGCTGTTCTCTATGTCTAGAAGACCTCTATCCCGCCGTCATCTTTCCTTGATTCTTTTCTCCCCACACGTCCACCCATCTCTAGCAATCTGTCTATCCTTTTCACCACAATTGCATGAAAAAAACATCTGTCTACCCCTGGCCATTCTGATCCACTGTAATCTGGTTTCATTCTTCTGTGTCCACTGAACCAGGATTGCTAGGATCCCAGTAAAGGGTGCATTTCCATAGCTAGTCTAGAATGAACAAGGAGACTTGGCCAGCCATGTGCAGGTCCTGGGGGAGACACATCCCTCTTGGGAAGCTCACAGCCACTTGAGAACACTAACAGTACCAGGAAGTCTCGTCCACAAGAAACATACTGAATTCGGTTTGGTTCTGCATTTCCCAGCTCTGTTCTCTGTTTGCCCACAGTGCTTTCAGCCCCAGAGACGTGCATTACAGTTGCCGTCACCTCCGAACACAGCCTGCAAGATGAAACTTTGGCTGCACCTTGACCTGGGCTGTGAAAGCCCCGTCTGCAGTGTTCTTCCTCCTGGCATTAGCCCATGAGGCCCTGTTCCCTTCCAAGAAGTTTCCAGGCTACCTGGGACGAGTAGCCCTTTGCTCACATCTCCGCGACCAGGCGCAGCGGTGTCCCGGGCACTGACCTGCACTCCCGCCATCCTGTCTGCCAGGTGGGAAGGCACAGACACCAATGGCCACTCTTCATGTCCAAGCTCCTAAAGCTGTGCCTGGCTCTGAGCAGTCCCTCACCAGTACTGAGTGAGTGGTGAGAAACAAGATTGAAATGGAAGGTGTCCTTAAACAGTGGAGAAGAAAGCCAGTGGGGTGATTCTGCGTCTATCCCTCTCTCCAATAGGAACTCCCCAGACACTCAACCTTCCTGGCCCTAGTAGAATGGAATAGAAAGAAGCTGATCTTGGGAGGGAGTGTGCACATCTGCCCTGTTTCTGCTTCCCTCTATGACTGACATATCTGCACTGGTCTTGCAAATAAAGGCTGCATTTTGAATGTGGTAGCAAATGCTGATTTTCTCTAGGGCCATGCGAGGGGAGCAGGGGGCTGCTGGCCATACATGGCTTTCTAGCCCCATCCAAACACATGGACCATGCCATGTGTATGACCTGAATTACAAAACTAACAGCTTATGGAAAGGAGGCCTTCATTCTAATGGGGGTGGGGTTGGGTGGGGACATACAAATGGTAGAATTTAAGGCTTCTTCCCAGACTAGCAAGTGCAGCTGTGCTCTCAGCCTGCACAGTGCAGATATTTAAAGCACCAGGAAAAGTCCTGCAGACATCACAATATCAAAGGGGCAAAAAAATCAAAGCAGTTCTTGGTGTTTTCTTTTGCAAGGAGATTTTCAAGAACAGTCTCTTGGGTGCAGGTGCTCTGCGCCCAGATGTCAGCTGCCTGAAGGACCTGGTAGCCTGGGGGCACCACCATAGCAAGCAGTGCATCCCCAGGTCCTCCAGGGCCTGTTGGATGCTCTTGCAGGCACTCCCAGCTCGCTTTAGGGGTCTGGAACCTTGGTTGCCCCACAGGCTGTGATTTTCATCTCTTATTATTATGTCTTTATTTCTTTCCCTCAACATACACTTACTAAGCTCCTACTGAATGCCAAGCACAGTTCTGGGTGCTGGGTAAACAGCTGTGAACAAGAAGAAATGCTGTCCTCATGAGGCTTATGTTCTGTTGCAGGAGGAGGTGGTCCAGAGACAATAAACTGAGAGGTTAGGAAGGATATTTGTTATGAGAGAAAATGGCAGGAGCTGAAAGCGCCCACATTTCAGTGTGATCTACAGTCGCCAAGGAATGCCCACTCCCTTGCAGCGTCTCACAGTACTGCACTGTGCTCTTCATTTTTCAGAGATGCTAAGTGCTTTTCCAGGAGCAGGTGTTACCCCTCTTCAAGGCTGAAAGCTATGCCCCTGCACCAGCTCATGCCTGGAGCTGCTCAACCTCCGTGCCTGGTGTGCCCGTGTCCCCACTCACCCAAAGGCCCACACAGCATTGGTGCCTGGCCCTGGTTTTCAAGGGTAGGGCAGGCACAGCCTTGGTTCAGCAGGAGTTGAAGGTGAGCAGTAGGCCCCTTAGAGCCATGGGGCAGGTGCAACCATCGGCCTTTATGGGACAGCATATGCCATGGCTGACGGGGAAGGGCACAGGGCACAGAGGAACAGCTTCTGCCCAGGCTTGGTGAGGTGCGCAGCATGGCTGGACAGTGGGAGGTTTCGGGAAGGTGCAATAATCTGAACAGATAGATACCTCATGTTTTAGAGCATGCCTGTAGCTAGACGACCCAGGGTGGACACCTTCAAAAGAGCCCCGCTCTCCGGGGCCTGGTCCTGGCCTGGCATCTGACATGTTGGGTCCTTACTGTGACTCTGTATCTGTCTGCTGGGGAAATGCCCTCAGAGGATAATTTTTATTACACAGGCCCCCTGTGTGTGTGTGTGGTGTTCTGCGGCTTGTGGCCTCTGTGTGTGTGTGTGGCATATATGTGGTGTATTTCTGGAGTGTGGTGTGTTGTAGTGTTTCTAATTGCACAGATGAGGAAAACCAAGTGAGAGATGTTCTGACATTTCCAAATGGCAGTTATAACTTGCTAGGTCTCTTCCAACATGTAGAAAGATTAAAAACAGAAAAAAACACACTGATGGCAGTTGTTGGGTGGAAAGAATTTCATTTGAACAGTTTGGTTTTAAAGCATTTCATTTGGCCTTCCTATCAAATCATAATATTTTAAGTGAATGTCTATTATTTTACTTTTTCTTTCTCTTGTGTTGGAAGATGAAATATTCTTTGAAAATATCTGTTGCAAAGCCAACCAAACATGTAGGCAGCTACAAAACACAAGAAGGTGCAGAAAAAAAAAATAACGTGAGGTTTGGAAAGACTGAGGGAGACTGGGACAGACCAAATAGCGAATTAAGCAGCGGGGATCATGGTGAGCAAGGCCTTAACTGTTGTACAAAGAGTGGTCCCAGATTTCCATCCAAAGTAAATGCATTTCTCCTACGGACTCACCCTAAATGTCCTGCTTTTCTCAGGCCCGGGGCTCTGTCATTCTCCTCATTTCTGCTGGTGCCTCTTGGACCTGCCCACCCCCTTAGCTCTGGTTCCTCTGTGCCTGGGCCCCTTCGGCCCCCTCAGGCGGCACCCTGTGGATCTCTGCAGGTGGATTTGGCTGAAAGCGTTCAGTCTCTGCCATCACTTCATTTTGTTTATGGGTATTCTGTTTAAGCATCAGGCCTCTCCCTTTCCTTTTCTCCCTGGCATTTGAATTAGCTAATAAGGAAAAGTACACGTTTATGCAAACATGTAGACGCTGCTGGAGAGTCACAGGGAAGTTGCCTAACCTGGCTGTTGGCCTGCAGGCAGCACTGCTCTTTCAGAGCTTGGAATACTTCCCAGCTGTGGGCAAAAGCAAAACCTCGGTTACAGAAGACAGCACGGGGCAGGGTGCAGCTCACTTTCTTTAAAAGAGCCAGATAGTAAATAGGCTTTGTGGGCCATTAGTGTCTCCATGGTGACCACCCAATTCTGCTTTGCAGAAGCGCCGTGGATGTAAATGAATGGCTGTGACTATGTTCCAATAAAACTTTGACACTGAAATTAGAATTTCATGTATTTTTCAAGAGTCATTAAATATTATTTCTTTTGATACTTACTCAATCATTGAAACCATTCTTGGCTCAAGGGTTCTGGTAACAGGCAGAAGCCTAGATTTGGCCCCCGGCGGTGACATGCTGGCACCGATGACAAAGCTCCACTGCCTTGTTCCTGACCCCTGGTCTCCACGCAGCCGTGGTCCTCCCTGCGCGGGGTGCTTCAGCTTCCGGGTTCGCAGAGGGTCTCAGTCTGTGCTCAGGGAGCAAACGCGCGTCTATGCGCGTCTAACTGCACCACACCCAGCTTTGTCTTTCCCAGACGGAAGTGATTCACCATCTCGCCAACTTCTCTTGTTCTAATTTTCTCCAAACCCTTCCCTGAGAGCGCATAGTCAGGCTCTCGGACTCTCGTGTGGGATCACTGTATACTCAGTAGGTTACTGCTTCAGTGACTACTTCAGTTAAGTGACCGTTTTTCCTGCCTTAGCTCAGCTGCAGACCCTAGTCACACATGCCCAAGGAATGTTCTAGCACAAGTCTTCTGGCCTTCGAGCTCGAGCTAGTGGCCAGGCTAATTAAGGGGTGCCACGTGATATCTTCTCTTACAAAAGTAAGCTTTGGCTTCTAGTCTGGTATGTTTCTTTAGCTACTCAACTTGGTTAAGTGTTCCTCTACTAGCTGGCTGACAGCACAGAAAAGCCAGGTGCTAATTAGAGACTACCTCCATTGTGTAGCCAAGAAATGGCACATTCTTGTGATTTGTCATGGGATCATGGGTTTACGGTGGTTATTTGGCAAAAGAACCAAATGACCGAGCCTGTCTCCAGGACCTTTGGAGCACCATCAACCAAGCCCATGGCAGGTGTGTCTTGTGAAGTGTTCAGCAATGGTCTGAAGAGCACTCTGTGAATGTCCTGTATCCAGTTAAAGGCATCGTCTGCATGCGGGTAGAGCTCTGCACTCGTATGAGCCCAAATGATACTGCCACACAATGCTTATTGGTTTCCTCACATCACTGTGACTCTCCTGGAGATAACAGAGTGGAGAGCATACACAGCAAGTACCCCAGTGCCGTGGCACCCGCACCCATCCATCTGGCTGTTATTGTGTCCATGCCGTATTCTGGGACGACATCCAGCTCTCTGCTTTTAACCCAGGAGTCAAAATGGTTTCATGTATCAGGGGATCCCTTGAGGCAAGGTGTGGCCAGGGTAGATTTTCAGGCATTTGCTTTAATATATTTCTTTATGTTCATTGCCAAGTCAGGTTATTGTTTATGAGCTGTTATATTCCCAGTGGTTGTCAAGGATGTTCCTTACATGGAGGCTAATTCCTCCTAGGGAAGGAATGGTTTTTGTTTAGGGAAACACTATTGGAATGCCTGGGTGCAGCTAAGATGCACAGGCATGGTAGTAAAAGAGGAGGCAAGAGAAAGGGACTGGTGGGCCGCACAAATGGTTTACTTTAAAATGAATCAGAAACTGGAGACTGTGAAAGAGAGGAAGTAGAATAGTTGAAATGGCATCAAGAATAAGTATACCTGGTATGTGATTTTAGGTAGATTACTGCACTTGCTAGTCTGGGAAGAAGCCTTAAATTCTACTATTTGTACTTCCCCACCCAACCCCACCCCCCATTAGAATGAAGGCCTCCTTTCCGTAAGCTGTTGGTTTTGTGATTCAGGTCATACACATGGCATGGTCCCTGTGTTTGGATGGGGCTAGAAAGCCACGTATGGCTGGCAGCCCCCTGCTCCCCTCGCATGGCCCTAGAGAAAACCAGCATTTGATATCACACTCAAAATTCAGTCTTTATCATGTTGATAACAGGTGTGGGGGAAGGAGGATCAGAAGAGAACCACTCCTTGGGATTTCAAGAGGCTGAGAGGAATGTGACCCATCCTGTATGGGAGAGTGAGGCCTCAAGTATGTAGGGAAAATGGGACTTTGCTTCCCTGTGTACCAGGTGAGCTAAGAACCGGACCTCCATTTAGAACAGGGGAGGGTACGGGGTGTCAAAATACCTGAAGAACTAAAAATACCAAGATAAAATTAATTAATGAGTTAATTGTGTGTTTATTAATATTAACCAAGGTCTTAATTAGTTGTTAGATAAGTTTAAGTTTAAACAATGAAACCATGTACCTACAATTTACCAGCTTCATAGAGTATGTAATCTAGGGCTTCCACACTCTGCAGCAAACCAGTTTTGCATTCTTGTATTTTGTCTGTGGAAGTTGGGATACAAGAAAGTAACATACCCAGCAACCTGGGAGAGAAGAAAAGTCAGTCTGCAATATCAAGGACCTGGTCACCTTCTTTAAAAATGTCTCTTTTTTCTGACACGATCACCTGAGGGGAATGTTTTTCAAACTGTGTATTGTGAAATTAACTTAATTGGTCGTGACCAGCATTTAAAATAAAATTTAAAAAAAAAGAAAAAAAAATTCAGTCTTTATCTGCAAGACCAGTGCAGATATGTCAGTCATAGAGGGAAGCAGAAACAGGGCAGATGTGCACACTCCCTCCCAAGATCAGCTTCTTTCTATTCCATTCTACAAGGGCCAGGAAGGTTAAGTCTCTGGGGAGCTCCTAATGGAGAGAGGGATAGATGCAGAATCACCCCACTGGCTTTCTTCTCCACTGTTTAAGGATACCTTCTATTTCTATCTTGTTTTTTGCCACTCAGTGCTGGTGAGGGACTGCTCAGGCACAGCTCTCTAGGAGCTTGGACACAAAGAATAACTATTGGTGCTTGCGCCTTTCTACCTGGCAGACGGGATGGTGGGAGTGCAGGTCAGTGTTCAGGACACCACTACACCTGGTCACAGAGATGAGAGCAAAGGGCTACTCTTCCAAGGTAGGCTGGAGACTTCCTTCATCTTAGGAGGGGACCAGGACCTCATAGGCTAATGCCAGGAGGAAGAACACTGCAGACGCGGCTTTCACAGCCCAGGTCAAGGTGCAGCCAAAGCTTCATCTTGCAGGCTGTGTTCGGAGGTGACGGCAACTGTAATGCACGTCTCTGGGGCTGAAAGCACTGTGGGCAAACAGAGCTGGGAAATGCAGAACCAAACCGAATTCAGTATGTTTCTTGCAGACGAGACTTCCTGGACTGTTAGTGTTCTCAAGTGGCTGTGAGCTTCCCAAGAGGGATGTGTCTCCCCCAGGACCTGCACATGGTTGGCCAAGCCTCCCTGTTCATTCTAGACTGGCTATAGTGTTGGTGTTGGCTGGCCCTTGGGCGGCCCTTCTAGCTTCCTCTGCCTCTTGCTTGTCAGGGTCACGTTCTATAGGCTGCTCTCTTGCAGTGGGGCCAGGGTGGAGGGGCAGCTGGCCCCATGAGACAGTCGAGATGGGCATGGAGCCAGCTTCTGGGACAGGTCTGACCTTCCACAAGGCTGTGAGAATTCTTACAGCTGCCTCTTGGGTGTTCAGCTTCTCAGGTCAGCTCCTGGACAAGATGAATTCAGCTTGGTCAGTAAAAAGGGAACAGGACTGTATATGAAAAACTGTTTTCAACTGTTTGAAGGTGTATACCATGGATAAAAATGCTCCACTGCTATTGCAAACCTGTGGATAGGATAGGCCAAAACAATCACAGGGCAAAAAGAGAAATAGCAGTAACAGGCAGTCCAGGCATCCTTCAGAACAGTGAGGAAGAACATTTGCCTCAGTGTGTTTTCAGGCAACCAAGACAAAACGTCTCTGAGCGTTGAGAGCTCTGCAAGGCCAGGGCTGTTCGAATTTCTGGGGTCTCTGCATGGGGAGCAGGTGACCAGAGCAGAAGACTTGGAGAAGAGTTGAAATCTCGACACAGAGGGTGGCACACACACAGGCACATGACGGCAGCTAGTCCTTCTCCCTTCCATCTCTGACTTGATTCCTTCCAACTGGAAATATTTTCAAGATGTGTGTATGTAAATACACACTTTCGAAAAAATATATACCTTTGAACAGCTCCAGGTGAGGGTAAGCAGTTGTAGTTAATACTTGCTGATAAGTTGCAGGAACATGAATCATATCATGCCTCCTTTTATATATTTGTGGTTAAACGTAACATGAGAATTACCATCCCAACCATTTTTAAGTGTGCTGTTCAGTGGCATTAAGTACAGTCACACTGTTGTGCAGCCATCGCCACCATCCCTCTCCTTCCATCTTCCCAAACTGTAACTCTGTCCCCACTAAACACAGTCCCCTTTCCCCTTCTCTCAGCCCCTGCAACCACCTTCCTACTGTCTGTTTCTATGAATTTGGCTGTTCTAAGTACCTCGGGTAAGTGGGATCATACCGACTCAGCCCTGTGTCACTGCCTTGCTTGCTTAGCATGACATCCTCAAGGGTCTTCTAAGTTGTAGCATGTGTCAGCATTTCCTTTCTTTTAGTGCTGACTAGTATTTCATTGTGCACGTATAGCAGATCTTGTTGGCCCATTCATCCATCTATGCACATTTGGGTTATTTCCACCTTTTGACAATTGTGAATAATGCTGCAAATAACTGAGTCTCTGCTTTCAATTATTTTGAGTAAACACCCAGGAGTGGAATTGCTAGGTCATATGGTAATTCCATATTTAGTTCTGGGGGGGGTGCCATTCTGTTTTCCATAGTGGCCGGACCATTTTATGTTATCAGCAACAGTGAACAAGAGCTCCAATTTCTCTATATCCTTGCCAACACTTGCTATTTTCTGTTTTGTTTTTGTTTCTTTTATGTTAGTGGCCATCTTAATGGGTGCAGGGTGGTATCTTACTGTGGTTTTGATTTGCATTTCTTCAATGATGCTGAGCATCTTTTCATGCATGTATTATACATGTGTAGATCTTTGGAAAAGTTCTATTCAAGGCTTTTGCTCATTTTTGAATCAGGTTGTTTACACTCTTGTTGTTGAGTTGTAGGAGTTCTCTATATACCCTGGATGTTAACCCATATCAGATATATTATAAGCAAATGTTTTCTAGGAGGAAGCAGAAGGAGATTTTGAAAGAGAAATGACCTTAATATTGAGAAATGATGAGTTGCTTTCCTAGCTGGGAAACAGATAAATAAAATAACATTAAGAACAATGGTAGCAGATTATTAGGATTGTTTTTGAACCTTAGATTGTGAGCTCCCAGAGGCAAGCCTTTATCTTTAAGATCTAGAAGAGTGACTGGAACTTCGAGGGCTCCAGTTGTCCACCCTTTCCCCGCCCCCTTCAAATTCTCCTGTGGATGCCTAGGTGTGAGCCTGGACAGGTAATTCAGTATCATCTAAACAGTGACAATAGAAACAGCTGAGTTTTATCCTTCCAGTGGGGAAACTTGGAATTTCATTTACCACAGCAGCAGTTGCTCATGGCAAACATAAACAGTCAAAGCCTCTCACACGTGGGTGAATTTGTTCATTCCTCAGTATTTATACTGATGTCACCAGCTGCCAGGCCTTGGCCTAGGGGGTCACAGTGGCGAGCAGCATCAATGACCCTCCCTCACAGAATTCATAGCCTGGAGGAGGAGATAGATGTTCAAACAGAGGATGATGCACAAAGAGATTAAGAAATTATAACAGGGATGACCTCTGTGAAAGACTGGTACATCTGTAAGACTTCTTTGTTGAAACAATAAAGACCTCTTTCGGTAGTTTAAGAAGAAGAAAAAATTGTGTTAGAGGGCTTTAGGTGAACCAGGCTGAGAAGTCACAGTCTGGGGACTGTGGCCAATGACAGAGTCTGGGACACTGGCTGGGACCTGGGCTTGGCCGCCCACCAGTGCCCGCTTGCCCTGTCCAGCTGCTGGGTTGAGGGACCTCACCTCTATTTTGGAGTGTGTAAGGGGGAAATGTATCTATTGGTTCACAAACTCCTCAGCAACTTCTCAGGTATTATCTGAAACCAGCCTCCGTACTGGGAGTGCAGGGAGAGACAGAAGAAAGAGGCAGGCCTTTCCAAGTTGGTATGTGGCAGTTTAAATAAGCAAAGGAAACTTACCCACCAGGCCTGTCTTGGGTGGTTGAAAGAGAAGTAGATCTTCACACCCACCTGCCAAGTCTTAAAAGATTTCGCAGAAGCCTTAAGTGGGTTCAGCACAGAAGGTCTCAATACCACATCACTCGCTCAAGTCTGTATCCTTGGGGTGGTCCCCGGGAGCTGGAAGGGAGGTGGAACCCACGTTCAAGGAGGGGGAGGGCTGAGGATCCCCCGACTGTGGGCTCATGTGCTGACCTGCGAGCATGTCTTCTCTTCTGGAGGGTGTCCCCCAACATCATAAACAAGGGAAGAGATGGAAGGGCCAGGGGCCACAGAGCACGAGGCAGAAGCAGAGGGGTGTGGGTATGTCAGGATAGGGCAGGGGTCGGGGCAGCTTCCAGGAGCACCCATGAAGGGCAGCTGAGCCCTAAAGGCAGGGCCGGTGTGGGTAGGAGCAGTGTTCCCAGCCTTTTCCCCACAGGCCCCTCAGGGTTTAGTCTGCATTTCAGGAGCTGTGGGAGCCAATCATGTTTTAAGGAGGGGTGGAGGTTGTGGGAGGTGGTGTGATAATTTTTTGCCTTTGAGGAGGACCCTCTAGAAGCAGTGTGTGCAATCTGCTCTGGGATGGGGGGCAGGAGGAGCTGAGGTCACCTTTAGAAGAACAGCTTCTCAAGACTGCCAGCCTCAAAGGGGTGCTTCTGTTCTGTTTGATCTCCAAGTCCCAGATGCCTATAGCAGCGGCTGGGCATAGCTGGCTTTGAACAGGTGTCTGTCGGGTGATGGAATTCTGTGGAAGGCTCAGAGGTCCAGCGGGGAGAGTGGAGGGTGTGGCGGGGCAGCAGGCTCTAGGGTCCACAGAGCTAATGGTCAAGCACAGCTAATGGTAAACTGCTTTAAACAGGAACCCTTAGCACACACACATGTATTACTGTGAATTATAAATGTGTGCCACTGTGCTGCTGAGATCCAACACAGAAGCAAACAAGTCTTGTTTTCTTCCTAAATCCTGCTGGGTGGGATGTCTCACTTCCCCTGAGTCCACAAACACCAGTTTGGAGGATGTTGCCCTAATGGTGTCCTAACAAGTCAATGTTTTTGGAATAGATGGGCAGGTAGGGATCTGTGTGGAATCTCCAGAAGAAACAGAAGTCATTCTTTGTTTGGGCTATTCCTGGGCTGGCCAGGAAATCAGAGTCAAATGGTTGGCAGTGGCCAAAGAGCAGAATGCAGGGGTGTAGGGCAACTTTCCCAGCCTGATGGGACTCCACGGGGGGCCACAATGGTGACCGTGCCCCGAGGAGCCGTCAGGCACTGTGGAGCTGAGGGGTGGCCAGACAGGTGGGCAGGACACCCCCATGCTCTTTCCACTAAAACAACATGCTTTTGTTTGATATGTTGGGCTTGTGCATTTGCTTTCGTTTGAGCAGAGGGTACTGTGGCTCAGCCCAGTGTAGAACCCGCTGCCCAAGCCCTTGCAGTGGCCTGTCACCCACACCCAGCCTCTCCAACCCTCTCAAATCACATCACTATAGCTCACAGAATACTTGGGGGTATTCTATGGACCCTTGTCAGCTGTGTGCAGAAAGTATGTTTATCATTCTGATTTTATAGATTTTGAGCTTAAATGCTTTGGCATGGTGGCATGTCATGGGTAGCAGAGACAGACTTCAAGGAGACCAGGGATCAGACGCGCTCCAATCAGGCGCAGGACTTGGCGGCACCCAGTGTTCTGGAAATCCATCTTGGCAGACATCCCAGGTCTGCTTCTAAGCAACTATATATCTCACAGTTTGCAACCATCTAAGAATAGTGTCTGAAAACATTTTGGAAATACAAAGGGGAGCCCCCCAGAAGCTGTCTAGGGGGGCACTCCACTGGTCTCCAGTTTCAGGGTCCCTGTAGGAAAGCACAAAAACTTAAAGCTCTGTGCCTGATCCCAGCTATTTATTCCCCATAAAGATGAAGGGTTTTTTAATTAGAAAGCTGGCCTGTTATGTGATGACTGTCCAGTCTGACTGCTACTAGGTGAATTCAAACTGGAATTCCATATTTGGTCTTCACTTGGCTTTCCTTTGAAATTCTCACTGCATTTCCTAGACATTTACTGAGTCCACTTGGCAGCTTAGGGGAAAATATAACACAAACTTCACTTTCTGATTCTCTTATTCAGCTAAACTGAATGCCACTAATGGGAGATTATCTGAAACTACTGTGAAAGATGAGTATGTGGTTGACGCAGTCTGAGAAATAACCTTCTGGTCTGAATTTTACTCCATTTGAAACCACCTGCAGTACAAACACGCAGGAGCTGGGGAGGGGGTAAGGTTTGTATCTATTCAACATTGTAATTACATTCTATACATGTTGCTGTCTTTCCCTTTGCCATCTCTGCAAACATAAATATCTGTAGTTCCTGTTTCTCTTCCCAACCAAAAGAGTGTTTTTTCCCCTTTCTTTACAAGCAAGAGCACAAATGAATGTGTGATTTTTAAACCCTGAGTGGCTCTAGTTTCTTTGGGGCAAATGCTAAGCATGAGAGGATCAGACATAAATGCAAATAATTAAGAACACATTTGGTAGAAATACACTGTCAAAACTGGGTGGGGTTGACATGTATGAACCTAATTTTGCCTGTCATCCTCTATCATAGGATCAAGCCTCATAGATGGGATTGAATAAGGAGTATATGTACAGGGAAATGTGATCCAGTGAATAACTGTAGTGTAATTAAACATTATTCATTACATCTCATACAATAAAATCTTCTACAGTGTGTAAGAGGCCTGTGGCCCACCCAGGATGCGACCACCAGCAGGTCCCGGGATGGGACTGGGAGTGGGTGGCAGTGCCGATTTTCCAGCTGCTGCCAGGAGCAAGACCACATTTTTGGGACCATGTGAGAACTGGGGGAAATGGATAGAAGCAGGAACTAATAAAAAGATAGGCAGCCAGCAGGTTCAAGTGAGGGCTTTGCAAAGCAGTCCAAGCCAGGGGTGGTCCTGGTGAGCTTCCTCCAGCCCTGGCACCTGCACTGTGCTGTTACAGAGCATTACTGCCAGTAAGTGGGAAATGCAGGTGGGCAAGGTGGTTTTTTTTCCAAATCTGATTTGCTTGCAAGTAACTTATTGCCTATAACTATTGTAGCACTTGGAGAAAGTAGGTAGTCAAGGATTATACTTCCAAACCTGATTTTCTTGCAAGCAACTCATCTATGAATAGTGAGCATCAAACTTAGAGTAAGAAGTAGGGATACAGAAGAATATTCTCAGAAAGCTTCAGAACTGAGAATTTCTTCTCCTCTTCTGCATCCACCTACTGTTCTTTCTCAGAACAGATGTGAAGCATCAAAATGAACAATGCATTATTTGGGGATGTTTGCACATTTCTAGTGGAGTTTCCAAATGTCTGCCACCTCTTTCTAAGTCTCCCTCTCACCCGCACAAACAAGCTGGTGTAGCGGTTGGTAAGTAAACTTTTGGTTCCTTGAAATTCACCAAGCAGAGAGGTCAGTTTACAAAAGAGACCACCAGCCTGCAGTGGATTCTGATATTTGCTCTCTTATATGTGTTCTGTGAAGCCACCTGGAACACTGAATTCAGTGTTAGTGACCTCTGGGCCATTGTTTGTAGGAGAAATACAGGATCAGGTCCCTGTGAGCCTCTGGTCACAACAGTTTAATCAATCCATCAATACATAACCTGTTTGATGTGTGCTTTTGTTCATAGGCATGGCCACCCGCACCTGATCCATGCCTGAATGAAGCTTAGCTGACACGTATTTTCTCCGTAAGGCACATTGAAGCCTTCCTCTAACAGTGAATGTTTGGTCCTCTGCTGCTCAATTCAGGCAATATATCCAGAGACAGTATAAAGAAAGAGCTTTATTCACTAAGCTGACAGGTTGGCAGATGAGAGGACTATTGAGCTAAAGACCCAACTTAGTCCAAGGATGATTGCTAGCTCCTTCCACGCTAGGGAAAGGGGAGCAGAAGGGGTGACAGATACCTGCAGATCCGGGCGGCCACGAGGCTCCGGGGAGGGCTGTGAAAGTGCCTGTCCCCGGCCAGCTGATTCCCATGGGCATAGGTCTGGTCAGGATGTTTCTCCTTGAGGGAGGCAAGCCTTGAGGAGGGGCTATTTGCAGAAATCTCAAGCTTAAGCAAAATGCTTTTTTTGATGATTAATGTGCAGAGCCGAAGGGCTGAGCAGAAGCTCTTTCCCTTTCTTTTTTTTTCTCTTTTGGCTCAAAGGTTAAAGCTGCAAAAGAGACAAATACAGTATGGAGGCAGAGAAGCCGAGCTTTTTCTACCTGTTTCACTCCTGCTCTTGGGAACACTAGATAGCATTTCACTGTTATGCTCAGGGGCCATTCTCAACAGGGACCTCACCAACAAAAAGCACAAAAACATGAAAAACTTGGCACTAAGTGGATCACAGAAAGAACAGCTGTTTACAGCATGAGAGCTAAAAAAGAGGCAGCATCACCTCGTGCCACCCCGGCTGGGAACGTGTGCACTGGAGATTCACACTGCTCACCAAGCTGTGTGACCGGGAAAGTGCCCTAAGTATTAATTCTGGAGTTGCAAATAAATGTCAGCAAGCAGGTGAATTTGCAAGTAAAGAATCCATGAATGATGAGGATCAACTATGTTAGTTAATTAGTTGCTGACAACTGATTTCCCCAAAAAGTTTCAAGAAGGTACATTTTCTAAATGACATGTTTAACTCAGGACCATATTTTGCTATGGGCAGGGAGGGAGTGGCTATTTTCATTTCTTTTCCAGATACCCAGATTACACTGTAATTCTCATCATTTGAATAGTCTCATTTTAATGCTCATAATTTCTCATGGTTCAGGCCTGAAATTGTTTTGAGGTTGAAAGAGGACAGACCATGAAACTTCCTGGTAGAATGGGTTGAAAGGCTGAAGGACACCCGCACCGTGGTGAGCGGGCTCTGGAGCTGCCTCCCTGCCCTGGGTCTCCGTTCACTGACCTGGAAAATAAGAGGACTGTTAGTTCACAATGAGTCTGGCTTAGGTAGAGATTTCATGCTAAAGGATCATTCCATTGAGGGGAGGGGGCTATTGCAAGTGTTTCAAACGTGGGGCAATGGTCTCCCACCCTGGAGGGCTAATGGGAGGCTGCAAAGGTGTCCCCCGTGTGGCCAACGGCATAAATGGTGCTTGAAGACATGTTTTTTTTTTCCTTCTGAAGGATGCGCTCCACAGTGCAGAGTCAGCCTTCCCCAAGCCTGAGCTCCCACAGCCGCCACCAGGCAGAGGGGAGGGCGTGCTAATGAGTCCTGCCTGGTGTGACTGTGGTGAGGACTGCATGAGTGAACAAACGAGCAGACCCCTGGGACAGTGCTGGGATGTCTTCAGAACTCAGTAATGATAATCTGAAAAAAGGTGCCTTCTGAACGGACCATGCTAGACTAGCACTGCATGTTAGAACATCAGCAAACCCACTGCGTGTTCTGGCTGCTGTGTCCCTTTCTCGGACCCCACTCCTGTCAGTATATCTGTGTGTAAAATTGGGGGAAGCAGGTAACAGCATTTGGTGAGGGCACCTATAAATCGTCTCTATTATTAAAGTTCCTTTAAGGATTTGTTGTATCCATTTAAAAAAATCTTTGGGGCAGAGCCAGGATGGCGGCGTGAGTAGAGCAGTGGAAATCTCCTCCCAAAAACACATAGAGCTATGAAAATATAACAAAGAAAAATCTTCCTAAAATAGAGACCACAGGACACAGGACAACATCCAGACCACATCCACACCTGCAAGAACCCAGCGCCTTGCGAAGGGGAGTGCTTTTTGGAAGTCTTAAAGGGGCAGGACAGGTCACTTAGACCAGAAGCAGGGAATCTGGGGATCTCTGGGCACCCTAACCCCCTGGGCAGCAGAGAGCACAGAGACCCCTTACAGAGATAAATAGCCTCCTGGGCGCTCCCCCTCCAAACGGGGCTCCACCATTTTGGAGGAACAGCCCCAGCCAGACCAAGCCCACAGCAACAGCGGAGATAAACCCCAAAGCAACTGGGCAGGAAGCAGAAGCCCTGTCTGCACACAGCTGCCCAGCACAAGCAACTAGAGGTCACTATTCTCCCAGGAAAAGGCTACAAACCAACAAGAAGGGAAGCTCTTTCAGCGGTCACTTGTACCAGCTCTGCAAACTATCTCTATCACCATGAAAAGGCAAAACTACAGGCAGACAAAGATCACAGAGACAACACCTGAGAAGGAGACAGACCTAACTAGTCCTCCTGAAAAAGAATTCAAAATAAAAATCATGAACATGCTGACAGAGATGCAGAGAAAAATGCAAGAGCAATGGGATGAGATGCAGAGAAAAATGCAAGAGCAGTGGGATGAGATGCAGAGAAAAATGCAAGAGCAGTGGGATGAAGTCCGGAAGGAGATCACAGATGTCAGGAAAGAGATCACAGAAGTGAAACAATCCCTGGAAGGATTTATAAGCAGAATGGATAAGATGCAAGAGGCCATTGAAGGAATAGAAGCCAGAGAACAGGAAAGTATAGAAGCTGACATAGAGAGAGATAAAAGGATCTCCAGGAATGAAACAACACTGAGAGAAATATGTGACCAATACAAAAGGAATAACATTCGTATTATAGGGATACCAGAAGAGGAAGAAAGAGGAAAAGGGATAGAAAGTGTCTTTGAAGAAATAATTGCTGAAAACTTCCCCAAACTGGGGGAGGAAATAATCGAACAGACCATGGAATTACACAGAACCCCCAACAGAAAGGATCCAAGGAGGACAACACCAAGACACATAGTAATTAAAATGGCAAGGATCAAGGACAAGGAAAGAGTTTTAAAGGCAGCTAGAGAGAAAAAGGTCACCTATAAAGGAAAACCAATCAGGCTAACATCAGACTTCTCGACAGAAACCCTACAGGCCAGAAGAGAATGGCATGATATACTTAATGCAATGAAACAGAAGGGCCTTGAACAAGGATACTGTATCCAGCACGACTATCATTTAAATATGATGGTGGGATTAAACAATTCCCAGACAAGCAAAAGCTGAGGGAATTTGCTTCCCACAAACCACCTCTACAGGGCATCCTACAGGGACTGCTCTAGATGGGAGCACCCCTAAAAAGAGCACAGAACAAAACACACTACATATGAAGAATGGAGGAGGAGGAATAAGAAGGGAGAGAAGAAAAGAATCTCTAGACAGTGTATATAACAGCTCAATAAGCAAGCTAAGTTAGGCAGTAAGATACTAAAGAAGCTAACCTTGAACCTTTGGTAACCACGAATCTAAAGCCTGAAATGGCAATAAGTACATATCTCTCAATAGTCACCCTAAATGTAAATGGACTTAATGCACCAATTAAAAGACATAGAGTAATAGAATGGATAAAAAAGCAAGACCCATCTATATGCTGCTTACAAGAAACTCACCTGAAATCCAAAGATAAGCATAGACTAAAAGTCAAGGGATAGAAAAACATATTTCAGGCAAACAACAGTGAGAAGAAAGCAGGGGTTGCAGTACTAATATCAGACAAAATAGACTTCAAAACAAAGAAAGTAACAAGAGATAAAGAAGGCCACTACATAATGATAAAGGGCTCAGTCCAACAAGAGGATATAACCATTCTAAATATATATGCACCCAATACAGGAGCACCAGCATATGTGAAGCAAATACTAACAGAACTAAAGAGGGAAATAGACTGCAATGCATTCATTGTAGGAGACTTCAACACACCACTCACCCCAAAGGATAGATCCACCGGGCAGAAAATAAGTAAAGACACACAGGCACTGAACAACACACTAGAACAGATGGACCTAATAGACATCTATAGAACTCTACATCCAAAAGCAACAGGATATACATTCTTCTCAAGTGCACATGGAACATTCTCCAGAATAGACCACATACTAGCTCACAAAAAGAGCCTCAGTAAATTCCAAAATATTGAAATTCTACCAACCAATTTTTCAGACCACAAAGGTATGAAAGTAGAAATAAATTCTACAAAGAAAACAAAAAGGTTCACAAACACATAGAGGCTTAACAACATGCTACTAAATAATCAATGGATCAATGAACAAATCAAAATAGAGATCAAGGAATATATAGAAACAAATGACAACAACAACACTAAGCCCCAACTTCTGTGGGATGCAGCGAAAGCAGTCTTAAGAGGAAAGTATATAGCAATCCAGGCACACTTGAAGAAGGAAGAACAATCCCAAATGAATAGTCTAACATCACAATTATTAAAACTGGAAAAAGAAGAACAAATGAGGCCTAAAGTCAGCAGAAGGAGGGACATAATAAAGATCAGAGAAGAAATAAACAAAATTGAGAAGAATAAAACAATAGCAAAAATCAACGAAACCAAGAGCTGGTTCTTTGAGAAAATAAACAAAATAGATAAGCCTCTAGCCCAACTTATTAAGAGAAAAAGAGAGTCAACACAAATCAACATAATCAGAAATGAGAATGGAAAAATCACGACAGACTCCACAGAAATACAAAGAACTATTAAAGACTACTATGAAAACCTATATGCCAACAAGCTGGAAAACCTAGAAGAAATGGACAACTTCCTAGAAAAATACAACCTCCCAAGACTGACCAAGGAAGAAACACAAAAGTTAAACAAACCAATTACAAGCAAAGAAATTGAAACAGTAATCAAAAAACTACCCAAGAACAAAACCCCGGGGCCGGACGGATTTACCTCGGAATTTTATCAGACACACAGAGAAGACATAATACCCATTCTCCTTAAAGTGTTCCACAAAATAGAAGAAGAGGGAATACTCCCAAACTCATTCTATGAGGCCAACATCACCCTAATACCAAAACCAGGCAAAGACCCCACCAAAAAAGAAAATTACAGACCAATATCCCTGATGAATGTAGATGCAAAAATACTCAATAAAATATTAGCAAACAGAATTCAACAGTATATCAAAAGGATCATACACCATGACCAAGTGGGGTTCATCCCAGGGATGCAAGGATGGTACAACATTCGAAAGTCCATCAACATCATCCACCACATCAACAAAAAGAAAAGACAAAAACCACATAATCATCTCCATAGATGCTGAAAAAGCATTTGACAAAATTCAACATCCATTCATGATAAAAACTCTCAGCAAAATGGGAATAGAGGGCAAGTACCTCAACATAATAAAGGCCATATATGATAAACCCACAGCCAGCATTATACTGAACAGCGAGAAGCTGAAAGCATTTCCACTGAGATCGGGAACCAGACAGGGATGCCCACTCTCCCCACTGTTATTTAACATAGTACTGGAGGTCCTAGCCACGGCAATCAGACAAAACAAAGAAATACAAGGAATCCAGATTGGTAAAGAAGAAGTTAAACTGTCACTATTTGCAGATGATATGATACTGTACATAAAAAACCCTAAAGACTCCACTCCAAAACTACTAGAACCGATATCGAAATACAGCAAAGTTGCAGGATACAAAATTAACACACAGAAATCTGTAGCTTTCCTATACACTAACAACGAATCAATAGAAAGAGAAATCAGGAAAACAATTCCATTCACCATTGCATCAAAAAGAATAAAATACCTAGGAATAAACCTAACCAAAGAAGTGAAAGACTTATACTCTGAAAACTACAAGTCACTCTTAAGAGAAATTAAAGGGGACACTAATAAATGGAAAATCATCCCATGCTCATGGCTAGGAAGAATTAATATCGTCAAAATGGCCATCCTGCCCAAAGCAATATACAGATTTGATGCAATCCCTCTCAAATTACCAGCAACATTCTTCAATGAATTGGAACAAATAATTCAAAAATTCATATGGAAACACCAAAGACCCCGAATAGCCAAAGCAATCCTGAAAAAGAAGAATAAAGTAGTGGGGATCTCACTCCCCAACTTCAAGCTCTACTACAAAGCCATAGTAATCAAGACAATTTGGTACTGGCACAAGAACAGAGCCACAGACCAGTGGAACAGATTAGAGACCCCAGAAATTAACCCAAACATATATGGTCAATTAATATTTGATAAAGGAGCCATGGACATACAATGGCAAAATGACAGTCTCTTCAACAGATGGTGCTGGCAAAACTGGACAGCTACATGTAGGAGAATGAAACTGGACCATTGTCTAACCCCATATACAAAGGTAAACTCAAAATGGATCAAAGACCTGAATGTAAGTCATGAAACCATTAAACTCTTGGAAAAAAACATAGGCAAAAACCTCTTAGACATAAACATGAGTGATCTCTTCTTGAACATATCTCCCTGGGCAAGGAAAACAACAGCAAAAATGAGCAAGTGGGACTACATTAAGCTGAAAAGCTTCTGTACAGTGAAAGACACCAGCAATAGAACAAAAAGGAACCCTACAGTATGGGAGAATATATTTGAAAATGACAGATCCGATAAAGGCTTGACGTCCAGAATATATAAAGAGCTCACACGCCTCAACAAACAAAAAACAAATAACCCAATTAAAAGATGGGCAGAGGAACTGAACAGACAGTACTCCAAAAAAGAAATACAGATGGCCAAGAGACACATGAAAAGATGCTCCACATCGCTAATTATCAGAGAAATGCAAATTAAAACTACAATGAGGTATCACCTCACACCAGTAAGGATAGCTGCCATCCAAAAGACAAATAACAACAAATGTTGGCGAGGCTGTGGAGAAAGGGGAACCCTCCTACACTGCTGGTGGGAATGTAAATTAGTTCAACCATTGTGGAAAGCAGTATGGAGGTGCATCAAAATGCTCAAAACAGACCTACCATTTGACCCAGGAATTCTACTCCTAGGAATTTACCCTAAGAATGCAGCAATCAAGTTTGAGAAAGACAGATGCACTCCTATGTTTATCGCAGCACTATTTACGATAGCCAAGAATTGGAAGCAACCTAAATGTCCATCGGTAGATGAATGGATAAAGAAGATGTGGTACATATACACAATGGAATACTACTCAGCCATAAGAAGTGGAAAAATCCAACCATTTGCAGCAACATGGATGGAGCTGGAGAGTATTATGCTCAGTGAAATAAGCCAAGCGGAGAAAGAGAAATACCAAATGATTTCACTCATCTGAGGAGTATAGGAACAAAGGAAAAACTGAAGGAACAAAACAGCAGCAGAATTACAGAACCCAAAAATGGACTAACAGGTAACAAAGGGAAAGGAACTGGGGAGGATGGGTGGGCAGGGAGGGATAAGGGGGGGGAAGAAGAAGGGGGGTATTAAGATTAGCATGCATGGGGGGAGGGAGAAAGGGGAGGGTGGGCTGCACAACACAGAGAGGACAAGTAGTGACTGTACAACATTTTGCTAAGCTGAGGGACAGTAACCGTAATGTGGTTGTTAGGGGGGACCTGATATAGGGGAGAGCATAGTAAACATAGTATTCTTCATGTAAGTGTAGATTAAAAATTAAAAAAAAAAAATAAGAAAGAAAGAAAGAAAAGGGGGATTACTCCTTAACAGGATAAAACTATTGGTAAATCAAAGATCAACACATGCTTTAAATATCCTTAATGTTGATCACTTAAAGGGTGTCAGATGATCAGCTATGGAGGTACTCTTTTCTGATAATATTCCTTTCTCTTAATTAAAAAAAAAAAAAAAAGCAGCTACTGTGTGCTGACCTCCAATGAGTTCTGCACAGTGGTATAGAGGGCATGTCAAAGTGTGGGCAAAGGGTCTGTTTGTTTCTATGCAGAAGATCAAGGCCTAGCTTGGATACCCAGAAAATGAACTAAGATACGATATGAGGAGGAGCTTCCAGCATCAGCACTCTCTGGAGGACTTGTGCCAGGGGATGATCATCAAAAAGCCTCCACAGGGATCCGGACGATGCTGCGGTTGTGGCTGCATCCAGCCCACCGTCTCCTGGACTGGCCATAGGAATGAGGAGGGAGATGTCTAGGCTGGCATGTGCATACAGTGAGACAACGAATTTGACCAGATCTGTACTGTTGGAACTCAACCAGGAGTTGGGAGGGGTGCAAGTTGTAGCACTCCAAAATCTCATGACTATAGACTATCTATGGTTAAAAGAACATATGGGATGTGAACAGATCCCAGAAATGGGTTGCTTTATTTTGTCTGATGGTTCAAGTACAGTTGGACAATATCCATCATATCATAGATAAATTTTCACAAATGCCTAGGGTGCCTAAATGGTTTTCTTGGCTTCACTGGAGATGGATGGTAATTATAGATTTGCTTTGTTTATGTCACCGTATTCCTATTATGTTAATATGTGTGTGCAAATTAGTTAGTAGTTTAAAACCTATACATACTTAAGGTACTATACAAGAAGATATGTCAAAGAAATAATCAATCCTCCCATGTTTCCTTCATATGCTACATCTATAGCTTTTCTTCTTCCTTCCTAATTACAACCCTTAAATAGAATTCGTGCCTCATATCGAATTTACCGAGTATCATAATTCCTCCAGGTGGTAAAGATACCTCGAGACAAGTGCTGGGCATAGAAGCCACAAGGCATAAATCTGCAAAGAAGTGAAAAGCTAACCTTTGCAAACAATATGGCTTCTCTCTCACTTACCAACTTTACATTTCCCTGTATGGCCCCGGAAGATGACTGGTTAGCCAGAGACGGGTAAGATTCCTCAAGGGAGGAACAACCTAAGACAGGCACAGTCGCAGGGGGGCCATCAGGTGAGAATTTGGGGATCAACAGAGGTGAGGCTCAGAACCTCACCCCCCCTGCTTTGAGAGAAATCTTCTGCATCCGTGGATGTCTTGCTGCCCTTGTCTAGCCTGGATTAATACTTAGTCCATAGGCACACACCTGATCATCTGATCATCTACATTTGCCTTCTTACAGCACTAAGCTATGTTTTCTACCTTTATCTTGCATCTACCTACCACTTCAGCATTTTATTAAAAATAAAAATAATAGTAATAATAGGAGAAATGTGGGATCAACATATAAATCAAGTACAAAAATCAAACGAATATTCATATTTGACCTGATTGTTTATAGGTCATAATGCGTGATCAAAACCGAAAGTTTCTGTGATGAATGCCCTTGTACTGTTCACCATGTAAGAATTTATTCACTATGTAAGAATTCGTTCACCATGTAAGAACTTGTTCGTTATGCTTCAGAAGATTGGAGACTGACGAGAATTAGGCTTGAGATGGATTAATGATTGTACATTGAGCGTTGACCCCCCTATACTGAATTTTATTGTTGTTAACAACCATTTCATCAATAAATATGAGAGATGCCCTCTCAAAAAAAAAAAAAAAAATCTTTGGCTCAAAGTGGAGGAGAAAGTCCTGAAAACCCACCATGCTTTCTTAGAACATTTCATTTTAAGGGATGATGGGCCGAATGCCTGGAGTTCAGCATTATTCTTCAAGAACAGATCCTGAAAATGCTGTGTATAGAAGAGACTGGATTTGAGTTTGAGGTTATACTAGCTTATTTGTGTTCTTAGCCCTGAATTTACAAAATCCAAATATTGAATTAAAAAAGAAAAAGCCTTTATCCATTCATTTCTGCAGAAGTATTAGTGCAATCTATTCAATTCCTGTAGGGTAAAGATTAGCCTGCAGGCCTGAATCTTAAGTTCCTACTCCTTCAAAGGTACTTGTTGAGGGCATGCCTTGTGGTGGAAGCTTCTCGCCAGTCCTTCTCCGTTGGGTGCTGTGCCAAGCACAGGACAGCCCATATCTGATGGCTCCATTCTGACAGAGGCCCAGTGGCTCCTTAGAGACCGGAGGCTTCGGAGATGAACACCCAACACCCTCCCGCTAACAGCGCTCTTGGTCTCTCAGGACGCTCCTAGCTTGGAACGATCTGTGGGGTGTTTTGCTTGACACTCTTTCTTCTCTTATTAATCACTCTCTGAGCCAAAGGTCTTTCTGAGACATTCTTATGAAAAGAACATTTGTTTTGGAAAATAGGCACAGCTACCGCCCCTTAGCAATGAGGACTCTATGTTCTTTGGTGAGCTGATGACCTGAAATGCAGGTGGTGTTTCAGCCGCTGGCTGTTAGCGCCTTTGATCTGCAGCTGGAGCTTCGAGCTCTGATCAGACGTGCATGGGGCAGCTTGATTGCTGGCCGGGTGGTTTCATGCCCATCTCGCTCTTTAACTTTACTTTTATAAACAATTAGGGAATAAGAGAAGAAAAACTCTTTCTCACCCAAAAGGTTAGTTGTGTTTTGAGGAGCAGGAAAAAAAAGCTTGTCTTGTCCCTGGGGCTCCTTGCCTTTCTTCCCATGTCCTTCTGACTTCTGATTCTAGATCCTTCTTTTCCTTCTCCCCAGCACAAGTAGGGAGAAAGAACTCTAAGCAGGAAAGCCCAGGGCGTTCTCCAGGCGGCAGCACCAGAGAGGTCATAGGTTCGCCTTTGTTGTGTGTCTTCCCTCTCAGGGTCTCAGTTTCATCACCCACACAACAGGAATATTAAAAATTGTAATTAGTTAACGAGATAATACTTGTAAAGGGCTTAGCATATACTAAGTGGTCATTAAATATTAGTTGCTCACATTATTATTATTATCATCATTAAATAAATGAATGAATCCCAGGGACATTTCATTTAAAAAGTAGACCACTAAGGAGATATGGTCAATTCATCTCTGTAGACAGAGCTGTAGGCATGATGGTGCCTTAGGTCATATTTGATTTTGAGCAGTTGGTCAATGTCCCTGATGTCCCTCCCACTGACACTCCACATGGCACTGGAGAGCTGTGAGTGTGAGCCTGCATAGGCGTGCTGGGCTCCTAGCCAAAGGGAGACAACTAGGTGACCCTATATTCTGTTCTCAACCTCAGGTAGGTTGTTATTTGCAGGGAAATAAAGCCCAACATGGGTCTTATCAACAGCAGAAGGCAGGAGGATCAAAGTCTCTCCTGGCACATGTTTGAAAAGAAGTTGGAAGAGTGGAAACCTATGAGGCCTGGAGCTATTGGATCAATCACCCAGTTGTGACATGTCCACCTGCTGGCTTAGGACCTTAATCAAAAATCACCTGTGGAATAGCTCTCATCAATACAAAAAAGAGGGGGGAAGTGATTAGAGAAGTGCACATATCAGGCTAAGGGAAAAATGAAGGAAGGAAAACAAGAAGGCTCAGGGACATGTTGCAATGCCCAGCACCCTTCAAAGGCTGTCCACAAGGGCTGCAGTGTGGCACCTGTGGGTGCAGACTTGCTGGCTTCCTTGCTCACAAAGCCCACAACATCAACAGGAATGTGGGTAGGCAGTGCTGAGCGGCACAGGCCCATCTCAGACCCTTTCCGTCTAGGGAGGAGGTGAGCCGATCAGTGCAGTGAAGGTGGGAGTACCTGCAGGCACGGGCAGGAAGCTCCAAGCTCCCCGGAGCCTGTCAGCAGCTCTCACTGCCCAGGTGTGGCTACCTTGATAGGGGTTCCATGCATATTCTTTGGGCAGCTCCATATGCACAGGTCTTCCCAGGGTCGAGTGTGCCCAGGTACTGGGGTTCACAGGTTGGAAGTATCTGAGTGATATTGGCCTCTGTGGCTGGAAGAGGCATCACAGGGAGTCAGGGAAACCGTGGCCAGGCAGCACAGCCACC
This sequence comes from Manis javanica, assembly GCF_040802235.1. Lineage (NCBI taxonomy): Eukaryota > Metazoa > Chordata > Mammalia > Pholidota > Manidae > Manis > Manis javanica. The sequence goes on along the minus strand of NC_133173.1, from coordinate 22,250,781 downwards.
GCAGCCAACAGAGCTCTAGTATTTATTGAATTCCAGAAGAATAAGAGACTATTTCTTACTTCTGTGGGGACGGGCAGTCTTGTTTGGCTTCCCTGTCCCCGGGGAGAGTGCCCAGCATTAGCAGCCAGGGCTCTGGGAATGGTTAGGATCCCACCTCAGTCTGTGTGTCACCAGGTCTCAGTGCCTGCAGGAGGGGCCCTGGGAGGTCACCACCATCACATGTGGGGGAATCTTCTTGTGTACTGACTGCTGAGAACATAGTCTGGCTCTGTATGCTTACCTCTGTGGGACAAGTGAGCATCGCCATCACTACTACTTCACCCAACCACGTATGAGAATCTAGAATGTTCTGGAAGCTCTTCAGGTAGAATTCCATCTTCTCCTTCTGCGGATGAGGCTGGGCTGGGTGGTTACCTCCTTAGCAAGGCTGCTCATCAGAACCATGTGCTTCTTCCTAGCAGTCATGTGCCCACAAGGCAGCAGAGATGGGGCCTGAGTAGCAATCACAGGAGCATCAAATACCTTTGTAAATGTGAGTAGTTTCTCAGTGTTTTGAGACTTACTCATCCTTATTAGACATGCAGAGTAGGGATGCACAACAGAGATGAGTTCTATACTTTAGCAAACTAAGAGGAAAATGAGAATTACTACTGTTGACTGAGTGTGTATTATTGTCAAAAACATTTACAGGCACATTATATCTTATCCCTCCGTGGACCCAGAACAGTTTTCCTGGTATACATTGCACCATATCACAGATATCCATGTAGAATTCCAGGCCTCCCAGAAACCCTGGAACATGATATTATTGTTTCCATTCATGTCGTTTGTGAACGCAGCCCATCATGTGCAGTGGGACTAACTACAAGGTCAAGGATGCGTGGCTTGCCAGTGCATGAGTCCAGGTGCCCTTGTCCCCCTCCCAGAGAGTCTGTGACTTGTCAAGTTATTGACCCAGACCCAGGCCCCAGATCGTGTACCATAACTGTGCTCACAATTCACTGAATGTTCGCCTTAGTGTGGCACCATTAATGTGGGGGCTGCAGGCTAGGTCCCATTTCAGAGCCAGGTCTCCTTCTAGTCCTTCGCCCTGGGCAGATGGCCCTGCCTCCAAGTTCGGGGCATTTATCACCCCACCCTCAGCCTACACTAGGTAGAGCCCACGGAGCAAAGGCGGCACAGGACCCAGACCTCAGTTCATACACAAATGGTTCATTATGCATTACTGTGTCATCTTGTATTGGCTGGACGTGCTCCCCTTTAAGTTTGAATTTCACAAGAATATGCTTTTGTGTGAAAATTATTAGCTGTACTTGAAAGATATGAAATATAAAACAATATCATATAATGAATATGCTGTAAAACTATCACAATATGACAGAACTCATGTAAAAAATGTCAAGTCATTTTGATTTCAGCAAATGTATATACTAAGCTCTTACAGAAATCAAAGATTTTCAAAGTGGCTTACAAAGTAAAATTGAAATGTAAGTGTGTATATGAGAGATATAGAGACTGAAACAGGTTAGATTCTCAAAGACATACTGAGGCAAATGAAAATAAAAATCTGAAGTAACTGACTTGAGATGCCCCCATCTATCACAGGCTGGTCTTGCTGGCATTTCAGGGTTTCTGAGCTCCCCTTGGGTTCCATGTGACTCCTCATATCCCCATAGCTCCTGCAATGAGCGATCAAATGTGCATGGGCTGAACAGGCTAGCTGCAGGGCAATGGGCCTTAGCTCAGAGAGGGAAAGGCTAATTCTAATTCTTATAAATTGGCTCTGTCTCCTCCCAAACACAGCAAGCCAGTGATTTAGATGTCAGTGTAGCCAGACCATGAATGTGTTCCTCCCCAACCTTACTGGCTAAACTTAGAAAAAGCAGGGCAATTTGATAGCTGCCCAAAAGTATGCTCTGTTTTTTTTTTTCCCCAAAGGAAGTGAAGTGCTAGAAGAGGAATATAAATAGCCCCTCTTGCAGTAAAACGGCATTTCTATCTAAGATGATTTCTAAAGCCACTGTGATGTAGCCGACTTGACGCGCTTCGGAGCTGCCAAAGTACATGCGTGAGCTCTTTCTAAGGGATGGAGTAGGAATGGGGACTTAAACGTGAGCCTCCTGCAAAACAACGTAAGAGGCCACAAGGTTAACAAGGCATGTGCCCATGTGTGTGTGCATGTGTGTATGTCTGTGCATGCATTTATGCACACACGTGTACATATCACTGTGCACACATGTATGATCGTGTGTGTTGGTGTGTATATGTGTGTCTATGTGCACGTGCATTTATGTATATGGGTATGCCTGTTTATGCATATGTATGTGTGTGCACATATGAGGGTGTGCATACATGTGCCAATACATGGGATCTGGTGTTCCCATTCACGTCCTGAGGAAATTCTGTACTGGAGACCTAGAGGGGAGTTAGAAGCGGTCCCTGTGGATCCCGCACGGAGTCCTGGATGGGAGCCCTGGAGGGCTCCCAGGGGTCAGAGGTTCTCTTCACTCTTGTCCCTCCCTTTCCACCCAGTGAAGGGTTTGAAGGCAGCGCTCTGGGTGTCCTGTGGGCCATGCAGACTCTTGGTATTTGCAATGCTGTTAAGTAACACATTCTGGGACCCCTTGTTAAGCGTTCAGAAAGTGAAAACAACCTGCCATAACTGTGCGTCATCCTCTCCTATACTGAATGGTGATGAAGTTCATCTTCAGCCTAAGGCCCTCGCTGTCCCATGATCATTTCTGTAATTCATGGTAAGTAACTTGGAGCAGAAATCTGTTTGAACCAATTCATTCTTTGTCTCTATTTTCCAAAAGGACAAAGCTGGTTTGTGAAGACAGACTTGGATCCATTTGTCCAGGCTGTAGTTCTGGCAATTACTTTGCAGGTTTGACATGGTCTGTGACATAACCCCTCTTAGGTTACTGGAGTTTAGAATTCTTCTTCTTATCTACACTGTATGCCTGTGAATGTGCTGGCATGGTGGGGACAGGCTGATGTGACCTTTGGTGAGGGCTGGCAGGATGATCCTCAGGCCTTGCAAACAATGTAAGAAATAAAGGAGTCACGTGGAGGGAAGGCCTGCCAACATCTCAGGGACCAAAGTGAGTCTCATGGCCTGGGCAGGGCTGTGCCACCCTCCCGGAGAGGACAAGGTGAGGAAGGGTATAAAGAGGGGGCCACAATCCATCAGTCAGCAGGCTCAAAGTGAGGGTGACTTAGAGGGCGCACGTGGAGCACGCGCTCCCGAGGTGCACCTGGCCAGGACTGCACTCATCCACTAGGGATTTGGGGTCACCCTGTGGTGGCTTCCACCTCCCTCTGTGAAGGGAAAGGGCATCAGGGTGACTTTGTAGTTCAAAATTGCAAAGCTTAAATGTATAATTTAGACCAGCAGTTGGCGACTTTTTCTTAAGGGTCCAGGGAGCAGATATTCCAGCCGTCAGTGTCCTGCCATCACTTATGCCCTCTTGTCCCCAGAAAGCAGCGCAGACAATGCCACACAAATGGTGTGGCTGTGTGCCAGTAGAGCTGCATTACAGAAACAGATGTCAATCTGTGAGCCATGTTTTGCTGACCTGTTTCGGCCTGAAATTTGGGAAGTGTACTAGCTGCCGAAGTTGCCTTCCAGGTGGCAGACAGCTCTCCAAACCAAGGGGGATTCAAGGGGCAGAGAATTCGGACTCTTGTGGGTGTGCGGAGTCTGGGGCCCTGCTGTGTTTATGGACTGGAAGCAGCATTCAGGTAGACAGTCTGTCTGCGGAAGTGGACAGCTGGTTGCTACAGACAGACACACCTCACCAAGCAGACAGATCACAGCAGAGAGGTGGATGGCCCCCTGCCGTTCAGGCTGAAGCCTCAAAACACCCAAAAGTAAAGAAAGGTAGAAAATCTGGGATTTGACTAAATTGAAGATCTCAAATATGCCTTGTGACTGTACAGTTCTGTAGGTGGTTTATCATTATCATTACTTGCAGTTAGATGGACTAGAAGGTTGAGACAGAAACAAGCTCTATTGCAGGAATGTGATTCTAGTCCCATTTTTGCAAATGAGGGTGTCTGTGTGAAAACCACATGAGTCCATGATGCCACACATTTTTTGGCACAGGTAATCACAGGGGAGGGAAGGCTAACTGTGCGCAGTGTCTGAGGCTTCTAGGGAGAAACCAAACCTTTATGTGAGCTGGGCAAACCTGTGAGAAGGTCAACACCTTTGGGGCTGTGTAGGAAGAAGTCTTTCCTCTGACATGCTCCGAGGAAACCCTGGTGTTAGGGGACAACTGACCTTGACCTGGCTGCAAGAGACCGTGTGTGTGCGTGTGTGCCTGCATGTGTGCACGCTCGCATTCCCTCATTTCCTCATTTGCATTGGTCTCACTCTCTAACTTCTAGGATGACCCTTCTACGTCCCTTTTATCACCACCACACACTGTACTCACTCTCAGTCTGTGAAAGACATTGGTCTGGAATTAAAGTTACCTGGGTGAGAAACTAAATATTTATTCAGACAATGGACAGACTATTACAACTTCTGCAGCTACCTGCCCAGAAAGCCAGACGCCAGCCTCTGCAACAATCAGCCAAAAACGATCAGAAATTGATTAATGATGAACAGCTTCCCTGAGTTTTGCCCCCACAAAACGGCGGGTGGAAAAACGCAAGCCACGGACAGCACTTCCTTAGCCCACCTCAATAAGGATTCCCACTCCCCTGCCTGCCTTTGAGTCTCTGCCAAATGCAAATGGCTCCTTTGCTCTAGAAGGTTCTGAGTCAGTAGCCTCTGCTTATTCTCATTTGGGAGGCTTTTATTTATCTCCAAATGAGAATCTCGCACTCCAGCTCTTGCCAACAGAGGAGCACACGGGAGCTGATGGTAGAAAAGGTGCCATTACTTTCCTCTGTTAAAAAGGAAAATACAGGCCCAACAAGGAGCCTCTTTTGCTAGGTCAAGCCACCAAACTTGAGCTTAATATCTAACCTTGTTGCAGTTTCAACCTCCCTCAGAAATGTCAGGAATTTTCTGGTCAGCACAAATAACATAACCTGTCACTCAGGCTTTCCACATTCTTCAAAAAGAAGATTAAGTACTATGCATGCTAAGACACTCTGCTCTTCCCCCTAAGGAAAAGGGACTGGCCTGAAACAATCCCTTCTTTTCCTATGTTAATGACTTTCCCCCACCCTCCCATCTATAAAAATCTTCCATTTTGTACAATTCCTGGGAGCATCTCTACTTGCCAGAGGAGATGCTGCCCGAGTCATGAATTGCTTAATAAAACCAATTAGATTTCCAAATTTGCTTGGCTGACTTTGTTTTTTAACACCTCCAATATTGCTCATCTCTCATACTTTTTGGTTGGGCAATCTGGTGCAGGGGGATTTGGCTACCAAAAATTTGTAGAAAATTTTTCAACAAGTAGTCTTAGTGGTTATACAAATTTTGATAATTTTGGTCCATCATGGAGCAAATTTTCAGTCTGCATCTTTATATTTTATCCATTTGTTGTAACTTTGTTTTCATTTCTAGTTATTTTCAGCCAACTTTGTACAATGATACATGTAACATGGAGAAGATGAAATATACTACTGCCTACACTGACGGCTGGCTGGAATGGCTGGAGAAGCAGGGGGAGAGGTGGCTGAGCTGCCACCCATCTGTGGAATGACGATCCATAGACCTGAGTCCCGGTCTCCGCCCTCACTGGGTGTGTGATCCTGTTTCCTCGTCTGTAATTAGGTTTATCAAGTCTGCCTGCCTTGTGTGGTCTTTGTGAGGATTAACTAAAAACAAAGTTGATAATACACTAAAACACACTTAACATATTTTGATAGTGTGATTTATAACAAGAAATATATATTTGGTCTTTGTCCCTGTTTCTGGCACAAAGTTCCTAAAACCCTTGGGATTTCCTAAGTGATAAGAAGGATAAAAGTGTCTTGATACTCAAACAAAGCCCTGGTAACCCAGCTGAGTTTATGCTGATGAGGTGATGTTTGGAAAACTCTCATATAACTACAGGAGGGGGGTGGTTTCCAGGGCAACCAACCATGTGATCAGAGGGTTTGAACTTCCAGTCCCCCCACTTTACCTCTGGTGAGAGGGGAAGGGCTGGAGGTTGAGTCAATTGCAAAGGGCCCATGATTAACTGCCCATGTAATGAGGTCTTTATAAAACCCCAGAAGGACAACGTTTGGCAAGCCTCTATGTTGGTGAACCAGAATGGATTCGTGTGCTGGGCCCCAAACTCCACAGGAACAGAAACTCTTGTGCTGGGGAACTCACATTCTACATCTTTTCCTTTGACTATTCACTTACATCCTTTAATGTCCTTTGTAATCTAGTAATCTAGTGAGTAAAATATTTCTGAGTTCTGTGAGCTGGTGTAGCCAATTAACTGAACCCAAAGAAGGGGTGGTGGGAACCTCTGATTTACAGGTAGGTGGTCAGAAGCAGAGGAGACAACCTGGACTTGTGACTGGCTCCTGAAGTGGGCGCAGTCTTGGGGCTGAGCCCTACACCTGTGAGACCTGATGTCATCTCCAGGTTATGGAGTCAGAATTGAAATAAGTTTTTGGGATACCTGCTCAGTGCCCATGGAGAACTGAGTCAATTTGCTTGATGGTGTTGGAAAAGACAATGGCCACATCAACAAGAAATACTAAATGCTGGTATTATTATTATTATCATTGCCATAGTGTGAGCACATTGTTAGTGAGAACAAAGTACCTATTCATGGATGACTTGCCTGTCTTACCATGAAATAATACTCTTTGTCTTTTTGTTTTCATTTTCTAAATGATATAATTCTGGGATTTTTTTTAACATGGTCTTAGGACCAATGAAGTATCAAGATATTTTACAGTTTGCAAAATTGAAAATGCTTTAGGCATATTTGACAGTAATTATTTACCTCTGAATGTCTGGGGGTTACAGGGGTAATGATGTAAAGCTGGGATTGGGGGACGGTTCTTCCAAGACCCCTCACTCCTGATTCTGAGGTGTAGACATGCTCCAGGGAGCAGGAGCTTGAGATGGCTGTCTGCAGTCAGAGTGCTGGCCTTTGGTAGGGTCACTGGTCCCTGTCCTTGGGAGCCAAGTGAGTCCAGAAGACACTAGAGATCATGGCACGTTTGTCTGGGGTCTAGCCTTCCTAATCATGTGTGTGTATTGGCAGTGTATTTCTTTAGAAGGTCAATGGAAGAAAACTAATCAGATCTTTATGCAGCCCTGTAGCTCTAAATTGTTCTTTTGTTATGGATACATGCAGGTTTGGAACAAGCCCCTGGCATAGTCTGCCCTCTGGGCCTTCCAAATGGTGCTCTGCTATTGCTGTGGACGGAACTGTCTGGCTGAAGCACAGACTGTCAGCTTTCTCCACTGTCAAGTCTCTCTCCATCCTGTCTCATACTGCCGTGTTTGCAAGGGAGGCAGTGCACGACCCACACTGAAGAGGAGGGAAGTTATGTTCCTTATTATTAAAGATGAAGTGTCTATAAGTTATTAGGACTTTTTCCATAAAGGAGATTTGCCCTTTCTCTCCCCATTTATAGATTTATTCAATCTTTTATATTGTTTGGCTCATGGATATTTATTTTAAACTTGGGTTATAATCCAACACTGTTTTGTTGCTCAAATAGCTCCAGCTTTGGCCGTTGGGGACTCTTTCAGTTGGCTGCTGTGTCCTGCGTCCCTTGACAGACCCCATCATGGCTTTGGTTTTGTTTTGTTGGGGTTTTATGTTTTTTGTCCCTTTCTTACTTTCCAGCACTGTAAAATATTCCAGGCTCATTGTGTATGTTTCCTGCTCCATGCCAAAACCAACCATTCTCCATGGAGTCCTTGTTCCTTTTATTGCAGAATGACATTAGAAATCAAGATCTGGCCACTAGGTATGCTCGTTGCTACTGGCATGTCACTGGCTCTAAGCCCTGTCAGCTGACACAGCAAGGAAATGTATGTGTGTATCATAGCCCAACTACAAACACATATCTGTAAGTACTTCTGCAGTCATTTTCATCTATATAAGCTCAATACGAGTTCATACTGATGTTTACAGCTCCAATCCATTACTGTATGGACCTTCCTAGCCCTCCTTCCTTTTGCTTATTGGCAAACACTCACTCCAGCAGGGGGTGTCCTGGCGCGCACCATGTGTCATCCATCCCTCGTTTAATTCTGCGGTATGTGTGCAGTGGAGTCGAAATTGTTGACTCGTTCTCTCCTGGAATACAACAGTGCCGTGTGCAGTTTCTTTTGCCTTTAACAGATTTAACTTATTTCTCAAGTCATTTAGGTCCTCACCTTTCCTCCCACCCCTGCAGGGAGATTGTTAAGTGCATTTGTAGCAGGGAGATTGTTTTTCAAGTTGTAGTTTCCATCCTGGGATTCCACAACTTCCTAAATTATTTTTGAAGTTTGCACAATTAATGTTCCTTCTTTGTGCTTTAAAGTTTATGGGGTTCTGATAAACATGTGTGTCACACATCTATCACAGACTATCATGGAGAATAGTTTCACTGCTCTAAAAATCTCCCATGCTTCAACTTCTCAAACACCTACCTCAAATTCCTGACAAACCCTGATCCTTTTACAATCCCTATAGTTTTGCCTTTCCAGAAAGTTATGTAAATGGAATCATACAGTATGTAGCCTTTTCATATAGGCTCTTATATCAAAAGGCACTTAAAGTTCATCCATGTCTTTTCATGTTTTTTAAAATTAATTAATTTAATTAAAGTATAGATGATATAGAATCTCATATTGATTTCAAGTATACAATACAGTGGTTCAACAGCAACCAACATTATTAAATCCTCATCCCAACTACTTGACTATCTGTCAACATAGGAAGATGTTACAGAATCATTGGCTATATTCTCTTTCTGTACTACTGTCACCATGACCAACTTATATTATGATTGAGAATTTTTGTGCCTCTTTATCTCCCTCACCCTCCCTCCTCATGCACCCACCCCAACCCCTCTCCCATGGTAACCACCCATCGCTTCTCAGTGTCAATGAGTCTACTGCTATTTATTTTTTTGTTTTTAGATTCCACAAATAAGTGAAATCATATGGTATTAATTTTTCTCTGTCTGGCTCATTTTATTTAGTGTAATGCCTTCTAAGTCCATCCATGTTGTTACAAATGATAGGATTTCTTTCTTTTTTATGGCTGAATAATATTCCATTGTGTATATGTACCACCTCTTCTTTATCCATTCATCTACTGATGGACACTTTGGTTGCTGCCATATCTTGGCTATTGTAAATAATGTGGCAATAAATATAGGGGTGCATATATCTTTTTAAATCAGGGATTTTGTTTTCTTTGGGTAAATTCCCAGAAGTAGAATTGCTGGGTTGTATGGTATTCCTAATTTTAGTTTTTGAGGTAGGCCTGTATTGCTCCATATTTCCCTGTTGGAACTGTTTTTGAGGCATCCCACAAATTTTCATTTTTATGTGTTTCCATGTATTGCTTGATTTCTATTTTGATTTTTTTTATTGATCCATTGATTATTTAGAAGCATGTTATTTAGCCTCTGTGTGTTTGTGGGATTTTTTTTGTTTCCTTCATGTAATTTATTTCTAGTTTCATACCACTGTGGTTTGAAAAGTTGCTTGATACAATTTCAATCTTTTTGAATTTACTAAGTCTCTTTTTGTGGCCTAGTATGTGATCTATTCTGGAGAATGTTGCATGTGTACTTGAGAAAAAAATTGTATCCTGCTGCTTTTGGGTGGAATGTTCTGTAGATATCTGTTAAGTCCATTTGATCTAATATGTTGCTTAGTGCCTCTGTTACCTTATTTATTTGCTCTCTGGATGATCTGTCATTGTTAGAAATGGGGTGTTAAAGTCGCCTCTATTTCTCCCTTTACATCTGTTAGCATTTGGTTTATATAATTTGGTGCTCCTGTATTGGGTGCATAGATATTTATAATGGTGATTTCCTCCTGTTGGACTGACCCCTTTATCATTATGTAATGTCCTTTTTTGTCTCTTGCTACTTTCTTTGTTTTGAAATCTATTTTGTCTGATAAAAGTAGTGCTAGTCCTGCTTTTTTCTTCCTATTATTTGCATGAAATATATTTTTCCATCCCTTCACTTTAAGTCTATGTATGTCTTTGGGTCTGAAATGAGTCTTTTGTAGGCAACATATAGATAGGTCTGGTTTCCTTATCCATTCTGCCACCCTATGTCTTTTGATTGGTGCATTCTGTCCATTTACCTTTAAGGTAATTATTGATAGATATGTATTATTGCCATTTTATTAATTGTTTTCTGGTTGCTTTTATAGTTCTTCTCTGTTTCTTTCTTCCTCTTTTACACTCTTCTCTTGTTATTTGACAGTTTTTTAGTGTTGTGATTGGATTTCTTTTTTCTAATGTTTTGTGTGTCTATTACAGGCTTTCGGTTTGTGGTTATCATAAGGTTCATGGATAGTTTCCTCAACATATAACAATCTACATTAACTTGATGGTCACTCTATTTCAAACACAGTCTAAAAGTATTTCTTTTCTTTTCTTCCTCCTCCTCCACACTTTATATTAGATGTCATAATGTGCACTTTTTTGTGTATCCCTTAACTGATTTTGTATATAGTTACTGTTACTACTTTCTTTTTCACTTTATACTTGCTTGGTAAATAATTGGTTACTACCTTTACTGTGGTTTATTTTCACTGATGAAAAGTACTTAGGCTTAAGAACATTTTCATGTACAGAAGTCCCTTTAACATATCCTATAAGGCCACTTCAGTGGTAGTGAATTCTTTGAACTTTCATTTACCTGGGAACTTTTTAATCTTTCCTTCAAAGTACTTAGGCTTAAGAACATTTTCATGTACAGAAGTCCCTTTAACGTATCCTATAAGGCCACTTCAGTGGTAGTGAATTCTTTGAACTTTCATTTACCTGGGAACTTTTTAATCTTTCCTTCAATTTTGAATGATAACCTTGCTGGGTAGAGGATTTTTGGTTGAAGGTCCTTTTGTTTCAATACATTAAATATTTCAAGCTACTCCCTTCTTGAAAATTTTCTGCAGAGAAGTCTGCTGATAATCTGATGTTTTATCCCTTATAAATAATCTTTGTCTCTCTAGCTGCTTTAAGTACCCTCTCTTTATCCTTAGTGCTTAATGCCTCTGTTACCTTATTTATTTGCTCTCTGGATGATGTGTCATTGTTAGAAATGGGGTGTTAAAGTCACCTCCATTTCTCCCTTTACATCTGTTAGCATTTGATTTATATAATTTGGTGCTTAATATTTGTCATTTTAATTATTAAATGTCTTGGTGGGGTTCCTTTTATTAGGGGCTCTCTGCTCTTCCAGGATCTGGGTGTCTCTTTCCTTCTCCAGACTGGGAAAGTTTTCAGCAATTATTTATTCAAAAAGACTTTCTACTCATTTGTTTCCTCTCCTTCTGGTACTTCCATCTGGCAAATATTGTTTTGTTTGGGGTTGTCACACAGCTCTCTTAGCATCTTCTCATTTCTAGAGATTCTTTTTCCTCTGTGTTCCTCAGCTTCATTGTTTTCTGTACTCTAATTTCCATTTCATTGATTGTCTTCCTTTATTTGCAGCAATCTATTATTCATTCCTTCCACTGTATATTTTATTTCAGGTACTGTGTGCTTCAGCTTTGAGGGGCTCTTTTTTAATACTTCTGTCTCTCTGTTGAAGTTCTCCCTGAGATCATCAATACTTTTCTGCAGTGAACATATTTATGACTGTTACTTTGAAATCTTTATCAAGAAGATTGGTTTCATTAAGCCTTCTTGATGGTGTTTATCCTGTACTTTTGTCTGGGGCATATTCCTCTGCTTTCTCATATTGTCTGTGTTTCTGCATTTCTTTCTTTGTATTAGGTAGATCTGCTATGCCTCCTCGTTCATACAGTAATGTCTTTATGAAGAAGGTGTCCTGTGGTGCCTTGAAGCTCAAGGCTCTTTACTTATTAGTGCCTTGTTCTCCTTTGTGTTGGAGCCATAATTTCTGTTGGTGGGCTGTGATGGGTCACCTTTCTGCCTGTCTGCCTGCTGTGGCTGATTTCAGTCTTTGGAGGATGGCAGTTTTCCTCATATGGACTTTTGTGAGTCATGCAGCCACTCTTCTGCTGGGATGGTTGTGGCTGGGGCCACCCTCTGCCTGCCTAACAGCTATGGTTACAGTGCTAGGACAATGGGTTGGGTGAAGTGGGTGCACAAGGGAGTGCAGCAGGGGGCTGGGCCACCAGCAATGAGGAAGGAGTGTTTGGAGCTGGCTCCTGCAGACACATCCTCAGTTAAGGTGAGACAGGCCAGGAAAGCTGGGAAAGCCTCCCTCTGCTTGCCAGGTAGCAAAATCTGTCTGCCTGCCAGTCAGCAAAGTCTGACCTCTGCTGGGCTGACAGCTGGTTGGGTGGGCAGGTGCACAAGGAAGTGCCTCAGGCCTGAGCCACCAGTGAAGGGGGTGGAGTGTGGGGTTGGCTTCTGCCAGTGCTTGTTCATTTGGGCTGAGGGAGGGCTGGAGAAGCATCTTCCACCTGCCCTTTCTCCTAAGGAGATAGCTCCCTATGACCCCTGCCCATCTGGCACCCTTCCCACTGCTGGTAAGTGTTCCAAACTGCTGCCTCTGTGTTAGGTCTCAGTGGGACTGATGGAGTGTGCCTGTCCTTCACAAACAGCCTGAGTCTCAGCCTCCCAGAGTGCTCCAACTCTCCTTGGTGTTCAGCCCTGTTATAATCACCAAAGACCAATGCAGTGTGGACTCATGTTCCCAGAGCAGATCCCCAGGGACAGATGTGCAGAGCTCCTGAGTAATTATCCCCTCCCAGCTCTGTTCCTCTCCCTCCTGCCTGTGGGCTGGGTTGAGGGAAAGACTTGGGTCTGCTAGTTTACCCTTCTCTGAATGGTCTTCTCTTCTTCACCTGGTTAGAAGGTCTGTTCTGCAGTCTTCAGGATGTTTTCAGGATTAGTTGTGTTTGCTGTAGTTGGTGTGTATATGGGAGGTTTCTGCTTTGTCATTCTACTCTACCACCTTCTTTCTTCCCTCCACCTTGCTCATTTCTTTTTATTGAATAATATTCCCTTGCATAGATAGACCACTGTTTGTTCATCCATTTACCTATGGAATAACATCTCCATGGCTTCCAGTTTTGGGTACTTATGAATAAAGCTACTATAAACATTCATGTGTGTATTTTGTGTGGGCACAAGTTTTCAGATAAGTTGGATAAATTCTTAGGAATGCAATGGATGAATTTTATGGTAAATCTACATTTTACTGTGTAAGAAACTGCCTAAATGTGTTCCAGTATGGGTGTTCCATCTTGCATTCTCATCAGCAATTGTTATTCTCAGTTTTGCAAGTTATGGCATCTCGCTGCTGCTTAATTTGAAATTCCCTAATGTCAAATAGTGTTGAAAATTTTCGTAAGACTATTTTCCACTTGTATATCTCTTTGGTAAAGTGTCTTTTCAGATTTTTTTACCCATTTTTTAATTATTTTGTTCTCTTATGGAGTTTTAAGAGGTTTTTGTCTGTTTAGAATACAAATTAGGTATGTTTTGCCAATACTTTCTCCACCTATGGCTTATCTTTTCATCTTTTTAAAAAAGCACTTTGAAGAATAAGAGTTTTTAATTTTAGTAAAGTTCAACATATTATTTGTTCTTTCATGAATCATTCTTTTGGTGTTGAATCTAGCAATTCTTTACCAAACCCAAGATTTCCTAGATAGTCTCCTATATTTTCTCTAGAAGTTTTATAGTTTCAGTATTTTACTTTTAAGTCTATGATCCATTTTGAATTAAGTACTGGTGCACTTGCCATATTTCTGAAACTGTTCTGATTCTAGTCTTGGAGGTGTGACTAGCTGCTAAATAAAATTGAAGATTTCATCACCAAGCAGATCTGGAATGTTAGGTTTATCAAGATTAAGCACATTCCTCACTGTAGAGTCAGATTCTTCAACATGCTCTTTGCCAGTTGGAATCTCCAAACCAAAAATATAGTGGTTACTGTTCCCAAATTTCTTCATTCCAAAAATATTGACCATATATCTCTGTTTTCCCAGTTGAGTCCTATTGCTAGGGCATAATTATTAATGTTTTCACTCTCAAATATGTTTTTGGTTTGGCAATTCACTTTATATTGACTCTAAACAGTAATACTTTTTTTCATGGAACACTTCTTCAGTGTCTCACAGGTCAGTTTTGGGAGTAAAAAGTTCCAATTTATTAGAATGGATTTCTGTTTTTTTTCTTACTCTCCTTATTCTTCTCACTTGAAGGAATCTGGATCTTCCCCTGACAGTACCATTTTCTTTAAGACCCTCTGTCCTAGAAAGCTACTCCTTCTTCACAACACAACAAGTAGGTTGGTACACCCTTTCTGTTGCTTCCAGACCCTTAGCCCTCTGTTAGCTTCCAATAACCTCTTTTGTTTTTATGTTTTTTCCTATCCTTAACCCATTTTTATTATATTTCTTGTCAATCTATAAGCACATACTAGAATGTCTTCAATATATTGTCCTTTATCTCCTTGTGATCATGTCTAACTCTCTCAGTGGCCCTGTGCACATGAACCTCAGCACCCACACTGATAATCTCCAACATGTTATGGCTTCATAATTTTGATTTTGCATCCCATTTCTCCCTTGGACCATTATTCAGAGCTACCTGTCATATGTGAACCTCTCTCCTAACCCATCCTTCTCATCAAACCTGCTCTCCATCACACCAGCTTGGCTAATCCCACCAAAGCCCCTGTTGTTGGGTGGCCATCTCTAGAATTCACTCCACTACTGCTCCCAGGAGAAAAACTCACAAAACTAGACTGATTTGTTCCATGTTTGACTGAGTTTCAGCCATGAACACTTTACCTGTTGACTGCATTTGCCCTTGGAGACATTGTTACAAATGATGATGAGGTTTCCAAAACACCATTGGCATCTGGTACCATGCACGTTATGCATTTACACATTGATTCGATGACCTCACCAATTGTAATAAACACTGTTCCTTGTAAATTCTAAATATTAGATACCCAAATTTACAAACAGAGCACAGTACATCCATTAAATATGATACTTTCAGAACTACGTATACTGTATAACTTAAACACATATGGTTTTTAATCAATTGCTAAATCACAACAATTGACATCAGATTTCTCAGTTAATTCTTCTTTTTCTAAGTAGACCTATGAATTGCTGGAAGTTACAATTTCTTTTAAAGCCATGTTTTCTCTTAGATATTCCTGGATAAACTCCACCTCTGCCTTCCCTCCCCTAGAAATAGGACATCTTAAAATTCTCAATTCTCTTTAGTTTTCTACTATCTTTATATTGGACAAAGAGGTATGTATTAGCTGTCACCTATTTCTAGTAAACTGAACCTACCTTTCCCAGGCTGAGTAGCTCAGAATCTTTACCAGGTTCTTCAATCAAAATGAATAGAATACATATGATTGTACCATTTAATGCTATTCACTTAAAATATAATAGTCAGGGAAGAATTTTTTCTTACTGCTTAACACAACTGTATAGCTGAATATTGCATACCCAGGACCAATCTTGTTGAATTAGACCTGTCCACAAACCAGGCTGGCACTGAATAAGGAGTTTTCCCTTCAGCTACAAATATGTCAACTGAGGGCACCTGAGACCAGATTAAGCACTAACACGAGCCTTCCTCATGCCACACAGAGTTAGAGGTCACAGTCTGTGAACCAGCCATGCACCCCCTTTCTCTGGGCAAATTCTACTTCCCTTGATTATACTGGAGCTGCTCAATGCAGAGCCACGCCATGTCAGGCCAAACCTAAGCTGTCCACCATTTTTCAGAGCTTGTGGCTAGGGGAGAATCTTTCTAGGGCTCAGAGGTCTCTGGTTCTGGAGGTGAGCCTATCCCTTATTTCCCCATAATCATGTGCCTCTGTGCTCTACTCTTTACTGTCCCAGAGGCCTGTCAGCCTGGCAAACCTCAAAACATGGTGGAGAACTAGAAAGGTGGGTGGAATCAATGCCTCCATCTTCTGAGTCAGAAATACATCAGCAAGGCCTTGTAGCACTTAGGGGCTTCCTCAGTGGCTACTGCTTTGTACTCTCCTGAAAGTTTTCGAGTGGTGATTCTGTTTTCCAGGGATGTCCAGCTAATGTGACCAGCATCAAAGACTGATGAAATAGTGTTCTGAGACAAAGGAGCCATTCAAAACAAAGAAGACAAAATGAGAATCATTTGCTCAAATGACAGGGTTTGTAAGAGTACTGGGGCCTAAATGCATGTTTTATTGGCTGTATATACAGAATTGTCATGGGTATGTCTTATTTTTTCCTTTTGACACATTGTCCTCTCCATATTTCCACTTTTCTTATAAACAGTTTCTCATTCAGTTTGTAAGGTGGAATTTTTAAAACAAAATTATAAGCCCATTAAAATTCGTTTTTATGTCAAGACCGTGCCTTGGTAAAATTCTCGTTTTGGAGGCTGTCAAACAAGGAGTGACCTTCTTACACTATCTCACACCTGTGAGCCACATCTGCACATGTGTCTGTACATTTTTCAGGAGACAGTGTGAGCCTGCCTGTGTAATCCCATCTTTGGGGATCAAGGTTTCCTAGGGTCAGGAGCAACTTTGGGGAAACCACATCTCACTTAAACCAGAGGAAAACTGGTGAGGGTTGCAGCATTTTAACAATTCATAAATCAGTTTATTTATAGTTATTATCAGTTATTTATTTATCTTTTTTTAAAGTACATTTTAGTTAACGAATCCATTTACACAGATATACATAAGAATTAATCTCAGGCATTTACAGTCCATCTTCACAAACCACAGCCTAATTCTTCTGTGCAGAGCTGCATTGCACGTGACTGTTGACTGAGAATGGCCTGGCTATTTACACACAGTACATGGGTTGTTTTTCATGTCTGCACCCTACAGTACACGTGGAGGCTAGGTGTGCCTGTGGCACTTCCCACATGAGCCTCCTGCCCAGATGTGTGGTTGGCTGGGATGATAATGCAAATTTTTAAAAACCCATAATTATGTTTCCTCACCTACTTGGTGGAGGACTAAGGTGAGGGCTGTGAAAGGTCATGGCGCGCCATCCTCTCAGACAGGAGGTGCACATTGCTGTGCTCAGACCAGTAGGACACTCGCAACTTGTTCTGTTCACGTGCACCTGCCTCACTCTCCTGAATTTGCACTTCAGTGTGTTGGGTCATTACTCTGAGGTCTCACTCAGGTGCTACAGAGGGGCACATAGTGGAGCCTGTCTTTGGGGAACCAGCCATGCACCCCCTTTCTTTGGGCAAATTCTACTTCCCTTGATTATACTGGGGCTGCTCAATGCAGAGCCATGCCATGTCAGGCCAACCAGAATGTCCCATCCCTCTGGCCATGGGGCTGGTTTAGGTGAGCACAGGGAACTCTAATGAGCCCTTTCAGAGTCTTACTAGAGTTTTCAAACTTAAGAGTGAGAAAAGGGGCTTCGGCTTTTATGTCATAAATTGGAGGCTTCTGGTGGCCACTTTGCCTGCAGAAGAAAACGCAGGTAAAAAGCTCGATAGAGGCAGGGAGAGATGACAGACAGTGTTCCTTAGGCTTGGGGTCCACTATATTTTAAAGAAATCTACTCCATGAGAATGAGCACTGGCTGCACATTCTCTACAGATTGTTCCCATTAGCTTTGCTAGCCCTGGCCCTGGCCCGTTAGGTCACAAGCAAGTAAGATTTTATTGTGAAATTGTTTAAACATGTATATATATAAAACATATATTTCTGTGTGTTTATTTTTAATGTGTATGTATGTGTTTTACAAAATCTGAAAACTGTTCTTCATGTATCTGACAGACATTTTATTGCCCCTATGGTATGCCAGGCACCGTGCTAGGCCCTGATGAAGGAAATATCCGGAGTCCTTTTCTTTATAGAGTTTATAGTCTAGGGAGAACACATGTTTAATTGTAAAATCTACCAAACCACATAGTCCAAATACAAATTGTGTTTAATGTTTGTGATCTATTTATCTCAAAAGAATATGGTCAGAGAGTCAAAGTAGCCACAAATATGGGTCCTGCTTTTGTTTCTGAACAGGGATGGAAATGTACTTGAAGTCATGACTTTGGGTCACGTCATCTTTATTTCCATTGTACCATCTTTATTTACCTGCTGGTTGTTCTGTGTTCAAGCAAGCATTACATTCCAATGAGTAGTGACAACTATCTGTTAAGATTTAACTGATGCTTAAGTTACCTTACTATTCAGGGAGAAGATACTTTTGTTTTGTTTTGTTTTATTTTTAAGCAAGGTTTAATTAAACAGCATCCAGAAGAAAGAAATGTACCAAATAATCCAACCTGAGGCCAGATTATGCATTGAAGAGTGGGAAAAATAATCAGAGCTAACTGGGAGGGAAGCACTATAATCAGAACATAACTCCAAAATAAATCATACAATAATTTACTTTTTTATAAGAAACTGATCCACATGCAGACAGAGATGGACATACACACACACACACACACACACACACACACACACACACACACACACACATTCTTCACACACATCACTCTAGTCTTTTATTCAGTGTTGTCTACAACTTCTATGCTGGTCACTGTGAAAAAGGACAAAGGTTTGATGTGAGAAAAGAAGGCTTGGCTCCTCTGCCACCAGTGGAGTGATGTTTAAGACAATTAGAGAGGAAACCCACTGAGTTGTTCAGAAACAAAAGTAGAAAGAAGTAAACTTGACAAAATATCAAGTCAGGCAAATTTTTAATCTAAATGATCTAATCTAATAAAAATGTCCTTAGTATCCTCATTTTAACCAGTACATACTTGTCTCATTTTTCCGATAGAAAAATGCATAATATATATCAATCATTTCTCATGTGGTAACAAAATGTGTGGGACAAAAAAAATGTGACTTGTATTATCCATTAACGTCAGACTGCAACTAATTTTGTTTTCTTTGACTCATCTTTAATGTGCAAAACTGACTTATAAAAGTAAATGGGTGGAGACTCTTACACATCTTATGATGGAAGTGGTCCTCCTATTACAGAAGTCTTTGGAAAAAAGTCTTTCCTACAGATTTGTTTTGTTTTGGTTGCATCTTTCTGGTGTCAGGACTTGGATGGAGTGCTGCCTGCCTCTGGGGTCTCACTCTCTCCTCACAGAGCCTGGCCTCAGCCATCTTAGAGGCAAAGGGAATGAACGATCACAATGGCAGGGTCTGAAGACCCCAGGTCGCCTCTTCCCGCGGACACACTGCAACTACAGCTCCATATGGAACAGTGCTCTCTGAGAAGGATCTGCAGGCAAGCAGAACAGCTCTTCAGCAGAAAAGATAATAGATACAAAGAAAAAGCATGCATAGGAAGGGCAGAGTCCTGGTATAGTCAGGACCCACATCCGCAGTGCAATGACCCACAAGCAGGAGGATAATGGATATGCAGAGTCATCCCTATGGAGTGCGGAGCTCAAGCCCCACATCTGGCTCCTCAGCCCAGAGGACTCGAGCTGGGAGGATGAGCCCCCCATAAGGTTTGGTTTGAAAATCGGCAGCGTTTAACTCCAGGAGAGCCAGGGGGCTATAGGAAAACAAGCCTCCTCCCTTAAACGGCCCATGCACAATCTCTCCAAGACCCAGCTCAGAGGCAGCAGTTTGAAAAGCAACGGGATTATGTGGGAAGGAGGTTTATTGATGAATTTTAGGGCATGAACTGGAAGTGCAGGGGTCTGAGGAACTTACTCCAGGAACAGAAGCGCTCGTGGCTCCATTTTTTTCCCTCACCTTCTCTTTGACACTCCCCATCTACCTTGCTAGCACTGCTCATCCTGCCTCGGTGACCCACTGCAGCCCTGCCCAGTCCCATCCACCTGCCCTGGTAGATGCCTCTGAGAGTGGCTCCTGACCCACCACACCTGGCAGGTGACCTAAGGAGCATCCCCCACCTGCCACAACAAGTGTGCAGCCTCAGGAGGACTGGTGGACCCCAAAGTAGTCCTCACCTTGTCCTACCTGGTGGGCAGCCTCAAAAGTGGACCTTAGCCCAGCATACGCAGCAGGTGGCCTCAGCCAGGACTGGCACCCCACCCCAGCAACCTGGTGAGCAGCCTCTGCTGGGATGGGCACCCACCCCACGTAGCTCCCACCCTGGGAAAGCCGTCCCACTGTAGCACTGGACTTCAGCTCCCAGCAAGTTCACTCTGGATTCAGTGAGACCAGAAAACAATGGAACATTGGAACAAGGGCTCATACCGAGCTTTGTTTTTGGGTGGCAGGTTGAACTCTATAGTCATGTCCACATCCGTGGATCTGCACGTGCATGCAGCAAGTCTGCAATCCAAACCTGCAGAGAGCATGGGGCAGAGGTCTTTATGCAGCAACACAGACACCGGTGGTTTATTGCCCACGTGTGTGAGCTTGGCCTGCGTAGTAGGCCGAGTGCTACATAAACATGAGAAGCATTGCATACGCTCAGCGGGCAAGCAGCTCAGGGTCCGGCAAGCACCCCGGCCACGGGAACTTCCATTTTCCCCACACCCCCGTGTGGCTGGGCCTCACAGTCAGCCACACTGCTGCTTGTGCTCTTCAGGACACTGGTCTAGGTCACCTGTCAGTTTTTAAGCATACAATGATTTACAGAATTCTTTTATTATCTTAACAGCTCTGTGTCTGTAGTGTGTTCCCCCTTTCATGCATGTTATTGGTAAATCATATTTCTTCTCTCTGTCTGTCTTTATTTTGGTTAACTGGGACTGTGGTTTTTTGATCTCCGTGTTAATTTTTTTGCCTTTCCCTTCCCCCTTTCTACCAAATGACCTCAGTAAAGACTCCAAACTGATCTATTGAGGTTGATTTGGGCTCAAGCATCTCCCTCAAAGATTAATTTTTTTGTTTGAGTAAAGTAATTGAGAGACTAAGAGATATGTACCTGTGGCAATACCCTCTCTTTTGGGGAGTGGAGGGGCTGGGGTGTCTATTTATACTTAGGCACATGAGGTATTTTAAAGCATCTGACACACAGTAAGCACTCAGTGTCTGAATATGTAAGTAAAGTACATGAAGTTAAGCTAGTAACAAAAATCCTAAAATAATATAAAATCTCTATAATTTATCACACTTGTAAAAAAAATGAACAAAATAAGACATAGTTTTCATGAAGATTATGGGCAGATTTAAATAGAAGCTGAGAAGCTGACACCACCAGGTCTTCCAATCAGAGGTGTCAAACGCGTGGGTCTTCTGGAAATCCATCAGGGTCTGTTTTGGGCTTGGGTACCCTCATTTAAAGAGTCAGATGAAAGTAGCCATACATTTCTGGGTCAGACATCTAATGAGTGACATTAGACCTGAGAGGATTGCTTTGTGCTTTTGAAGTGACAGGAAATGCTTTCCCTTTAGAAATATGGATGTGACCAAGGCAAGTACCCATCCCTAAACAGTCGTCACTTCGCATGTCACCAGGTCCTGTCTGGTGAGTGAAGGTTAGAAGTAGGTTGCTTTCCTAGCCACAAAGTGACTTTCATATATATATATACATGTATATATATATGTGTGTGTGTATATAGCGTGTATCTCAATATAATTAATGTATTACACACATTTCATTGTACAAGACTACCTTGACTGCAGAGTGGGTTTGTTTGCTTTTCTGGTAGTGAAGCTGGTTTTGAGTTGTCCAATCTCTCTGCCTGTTAGTGACTGTGACCCCAGACCTCAGGCCTCGAGCACTGGGTGGGCCCCAGGTTCGCTGGTTCCGGTTGTGAGACTAGAGCCATCCGCAGGGTTTCCAAGATGCCTCGTATGCCTTCTGCACATTCTTTTTCACCTCTGTCTCGCTCCTGCTCAGATATAGTCCCTGTTCACTCCCACAACATCTGAATGATGTGTACTGCATCTTTACTGGTTCCAGAGAGAACTTCATCAACATCTACATTAATTTTAACAAATCTTTAGGGAGCATATATGCCCTTTCCCATATAAAACCTTCTAAAAAGATTTCCCTAAGCAACTCCATCTCTCCTCATCAGACTCTGAGAAGTAACTAAAGAGAATCTAATTAATGAATTAAGGATAAAATCATAGACACACTTTTTTTCCCCAAAATTAATAAACACGGTTCAATTAATAAACATAGGACAGCTTATAAAACCTTGTCCCA
This sequence comes from Manis javanica, assembly GCF_040802235.1. Lineage (NCBI taxonomy): Eukaryota > Metazoa > Chordata > Mammalia > Pholidota > Manidae > Manis > Manis javanica. The sequence continues at coordinate 22,228,613 of NC_133173.1, read as the reverse complement.
TGCAGAGTGGCTCCCATCTAAACTCCGCCGTCCTAAATGCCTGACTTCTGTCCCAAACAGAGTGCTGCGATTTCCTCCTGCACAGATGCTCCATTCCCTGAGAGGAGTTTGGTGAGTACAATTTCTTTCCTCTTCACATGAGAAAGCAAAACAGCTCGAGATAAGATAAAAAGAAGGTCAAACTGATTCTGGGGTGGCAGAGGACTCTGTTCTGCATCGAGAGGAGTAAGATCCATGGAAGGAGAACTTGAATGCTCAGGGTGGTCTCTGGGTATTCAGGTAGGGTAAGTCATTGGAACGACCCAGCCAAGACAAGGGGTGTTAGACTTCTGGTGGATGGGGCTTTTAGAGCTGAAGTTAGTTCTAGGGGAGCCTCAGACATTGGATGGTATTCTGGGCGGGAGGAGAAGAAAAGCGGAGTCTCTGAATCTTTATTATATTTGCTTCTCGGTTTTGAACTTTAGGTCACATGTGGATTTACTCTTATGAACGAGTCAAGCCATTGAGTTTACTGAACCCAACAGCTCCAGAGGAAGTCGTGACTTTATTATATGGAAACTGTTTTATTGGCTTTCCAAAAAAAAAAAAAGCCATTTTTTTAAAAGCTTGAGCTGTATTGCAAATAAAGAAATTGCAATTGTGCTAATTTCATTTTCATAAAAATGTGTAAAGCTATAGTACTAGAGTTGCTCACTAATTCTACTGCCCAGTAGTTCTAGGACTTCCCAGACCAGGGTCAATTCTTTTCCCTTGCTCCTACAAATAACCTGACAACCCCTCTTAACACTGGAGAGGTATTACTGTTTCCTTATTTCCTTAGTAACAATGTTTCCTATGTTCATTATTTTTTTCCTACATATTTAATGCTAAGAGTCACATACACCCTATGTTCATTACAGCATTATTCACAATAGTTAAGAAACAGATGCAACCAAATATGCCTCTAAGTGAATGGATGATGAAGATGTGGCACATATATGGAATATTACTCAGCCATAAAAAAGGATGAGACCTTGCCTTTTGCAACAATATGCAAGGACCTAAAGGAGCCAAAAAGTTTAGACTAAGTGAAATAAGTCAGGCAGAAAAAGACAAATACCATATAATTTATATATGGAATATAAAAATTTCATTTGTATATGGAATATAAAAAGCAAAACAAATGAACAAAACAGAAGGATTCCTAAACACAGAGAAAAGACTGGTGATTGCCATGGGGAGGGAGATGAAGGGTGGGTGAAATAGGTGGAGGGGATAATGTGGTACAAACTTCTAATTATAAAATAAGTTAGTCATGGGAATGGAAGTACAGCATAGGGAACACTTTTGTATGTTGACAAATGGTAACTATACTTATGGTGAACATTTAATAATGTATATAATTATTGACTCACTATTGTACATCTAAAACCAATATAATATTGTCTGTCAACTATATTTCAACTAAAAAAGAAAACAGTAAGAAAACAGAATGTAAGAAGAGGAAGCGCAGAGGGTAACATAAATTGTCGAATAGACACCTGGGCTTGGATCCCCTGTGCAGTCTAATCTGGGAGGAAATGAAGGGAAGTGAGTTCCACTGAATGGGGCCACTGGTGTCAATGGGGCAGCACCTGCAACATATTGAGGGCCCTCATTTAGAGTTGTGAAGAAATTATTTCCACAAACAGACGTAAGAAGTGTCAAAACTGGCTCTCCAATTTGGAAGAAAATTAAGTGAGAGTCCTAACAAATTGCATGACATAAGTAAACCCACATGGATTTTAGAGCTAACTGTTAACTAAAAACTTTTTGCAAATTGTCGTTTTGGAGATTTCACCAGACTGTTGGCTTCTAGTCTTTCTTTCATTTTGTTTTATTTTATTTCATTTATTTGCAAAAGTCAAGTTATTTTGCTTAGCTGGTTATCAGATTCCCTTGCTAGAGGTAATATGGCCCAGAGCAGCTGGGGCCTGTGTTTCTGAGTCCTCTCTGCTCCAGGGCCATTCCCAGGGGCTACCACCTTTAAATGTTTGAATATGTTTGCTGGTAATCTCAATTCTGGTATTATGTTTATGCCATTGCTTTATCCACATAGGACATTATATATTGGCTCTCTAGTATGACATCAGAGGCTTTAGTTTCCTCTGCACTAACATTACTCCTCAAACTGTCTAGTTGCAGAAAATCATAGTGACCTTAGGTCCTCAGTGTGAATCTCCATGTTTCATCCCCACAACATGAAGCATTTGTTATTCACACCCCATTAATGTAGAGAAAGATACTTACACCCCTATTCTTCCCCCCAACTCTCCTCCTCATATTCACCTCCATAGGAATGTGGATGACTCACATGTTCATATTCCCTCTTGGACAAACATACTTATGTCTGCTGTGTTTTGCTGAAGCAAACCAATGAGAGCATTTAGATGATTATGACTATGTAGCTGCTGTTACAGACAGAGCCGGGCTGAGTACCTAGTGCCATTTCCTTCCCTGTGCGCCAGTGGCTTGGCCTTAGAGTGCTGGAAGGGCCTGTATCTGCTGCCCTGCCAGCTGGTTTCCCTTCTTCATCAATATGTCAGAGTCTCCACACATCTCTGCTGATTTTCTGTTTGCATTTTCTCTCCTACAATCTGCCTATGGTTCTCTTTTGGAGAAATGTTAATTTTTTTCCTTATTATATCTAGGTGCTCTTTAGATATTCTGATTATGATGGGTTTATGGTATTTATATTTATACACTAACTTTAGTTTTGAAGGAATCAGATTTCTTAATCTCTTCTTTTAAGAACAGTGCTGCTTAAATATGAGGGGATTGCTTTCCTCAGAGTCATAAAGATGGTCTCCTACCTTTCCTTCCAAGGAGTTTTGTTTTCAAACTAACTCTAAAATTCATCTGGGATTTACTCTTTTTTTTTTAATTTTTTAATTTTGATATCATTAATGTACAATTACTTGAACAACATTATGGTTACTAGACTCCCCCATTCTCAAGTCCCCCCCTCCACACATACCCCATTGCAGTCACTGTCCGTCAGTGTAGTAAGATGCTATAGAATCACTACTTGTCTTCTCTGTATATACTGCCTTTCCCATGCCCCCCCCCAACACATTATGTGTGCTAATTGTAATGCCCCATTTTCTGCTTTATCTCTCCCTTCCCACCCACCCTCCCCAGTCCCTTTCCCTTTGATAATTGTTAGTCCATTCTTGGGTTCTGTGATTCTGCTTCTGTTTTGTTTCTTCAGTTTTTGCTTTGTTGTTATACTCCACAGATGAGTGAAATCATTTGATGCTTGTCTTTCTCCGCCTGGCTTATTTCACTGAGCATAATACCCTCTACCTCCATTCATGTTGTTGCAAATGGTAGGATTTGTTTTCTTCTTATGACTGAATAATATTCCATTGTGTATATGTGCCACATCTTCTTTATCCATTCATCTACTGATGGACACTTAGGTTGCTTCCATTTATTGGCTATTGTAAATAGTGCTGCAATAAACATAGGAGTGCACATGTCTTTTTCAAACTGGGCTGCTGCACTCTTAGGGTAAATTCCTAGAAGTAGAATTCCTGGGTCAAATGGTATTTCTATTTTTAGTTTTTTGAGGAACCTCCATGCTGTTTTCCACAATCATTGAACTAGTTTACATTCCCACCAGCAGTGTAGAAGGATTCCCCTTTCTCCACATCCTCACCAATATTTGTTGTTGTTTGTCTTTTGGATGGTGGCCATCCTAACTGGTGTGAGGTGATAACTCATTGTGGTTTTAATTTGCATTTCTCTGATGATTAGCGATGTGGAGCATCTTTTCATGTGCCTGTTAACCATCTGTATTTCTTCTTTGGAGAAGTGTCTGTTCAGCTCCTCTGCCCATTTTTTTAATTGGCTTATTTGCTTTTTGTTTGTTGAGGTGTGTGAGCTCTTAATATAACTTGGATGTCAACCCTTTATCAGATATGTCATTTATGCATATATTCTCCCATCCTGCAGGATGTCTTTTTGTTCTACTGATGGTATTCTTTGCTGTACAGAAGGTTTTTAGTTTGATATAGTCCCAGTTGTTTGCTTTTGTTTCCCTTGCCTGGGAAGATATGTTGGGATTTACTCTTATAAATGATATGAGTTAGAGATCTCACTTCATTTTCTTTCCAAATGGGTAGCCAATTTAAGGTCCTGTATTTACTGAATAATCTTTTTCCTTTCTGATTTTAAATGACATCTTTATCATATATTATATCAAATTCTCAAATTAATAATCATGCTCTTTGGGGCTACCCTGTTCCAGGGAACTGCTGATTCTTATCAATACTATGTTGTGTAATCTCCATGGTTTTCTAAAATGTTTCAATATCAGAGAGTTAGTTTTCCTATTTGTCTTAATTTTAATCATTGTCTTAGCTCTACATATTTATCCACAGAAGCTTTGGAAGTACTTTATCTGTTTCTACTAAAGATTCATAATACCCTCTAGGTCCATCCATGTTATTGCAAATGGAATCCCATTGAATCTACAGACTAGTTTGGGGGAGAAATGGTGTCTTCCCCTGTATTGCTTCTACCTGTACATGAACATCATCTCTTGGCCCATTCACTTAGCTATTCACACACATCTTTTAATAAAGTTTTATCATTTTCTCCATAAAGTTCTTGGCATCATTTTACTGGCATCTTGTGAGGAAGGAGAGGCAAATCATAAACAATTAATTAAAAAAATATGTTTTTATATGCAAGTGACACCACCAGATACGCAATGTGCTTAGCTTTGGTAACTTACATAAGTGATGGCTAAACACACTGGGTTAATGGATATTTCTTGCAGGATGATTTGTCTTCAACTTGAGGAGTAAAAAACTTAGGCACTTACAGTGTGTTACCTAGTATCTTATATGGAAAGGATCCTATTAATCCATTCAAGAGAGAAAACATTCCTAAGCTGTCGTTGAAATCCCCAAGTAGGAGTATTACACCTGATAATTCTTATTCACAAAGAATCCCGCAAGTGTTATTTTTCACAATCTAGGATGCCTTTGGCAATCCTTTACCAAAGAGTAGTCCTATGTAATTTCTTTCCTTAAAATAAAGTAACCCATGTGTGGAATACTTTTTCTAAGTTTGGTTTCATACATGACATTTTACTTCATAAACTTCCAAGCACTTATTCTGTGCCACACTATTATAAGTGTTTTCAAATAAACATGAATTCATTTAAGTCTTAAAACTAACTGGGAAGGAAAGCAATTTTATTATTGAATTTGAATTATCAAATTTAAATGGTTGCCTAAGTCAAAGGAATGTAACCTATTTTCATTTAAAGTAGATTAAATGAAATTTTAAGAAGGAATGAGAGATCCTACAACAGTGTGGTGAGCCTGAAGCATCCCCTACACAACAGACACCAGAGAGACTGCATGAGAAGGTAAGGGAAGTTGCTGCCCCCTGCCCCTTGCTCCCCAGGACAGTGCAGCACCATGCAGAGGCCTTCCCTGAGCCTCCAGTTCCGCCAGTGGGTAAAGGGAACTTGGGAGAGCAATCACCTCCTCAGAATTTTCTTTGTAGGAGCCCCTATTTTGACCTTGCCCCATGTGGATTGCAGGGGAATCTGTGGGGCTCAACCACAGGGAATTGGACTGTGATGAAAAAGGAGGGGCAAAACAACAAATGCTGGCTAGAATGAAGAGAAATAGAAACTTGCCTACACTGTTGACGGGACTACAAATTGGTGCAACTGCTGTGGAAATCTGTATAGAGGTTCCTCAAAAAACCTAAAATAGAAACACCATTTGACTCAGTAATTCCACTCCTAGGAATTTACCTGAAGAAAACCAAATCCCTGATACAAAAAGACATATGCACCCCTATGTTTATCACTGTACTGTTTACAGTAGCCAAGATGTGGATGCAACATACGTGTACAGCAATAAATGAATGAAGAATATGTGGTACATATACACAATGGAATATTATTTGGCCATAAAAAGAAAAGAAATCCTGTCATTTGAAGCAACATTGATGGATCTAGAGGGTATTATGCTCAGTGAAATAAGCCAGGCAGAGAAAGACTAATGCCATATGATTTCAGTTATTTATGGAATATTTAAAAAAAGCAAAATAGAAGGAACCATCTAGTAAGCCTGACAAGAGATTCTGGACAACTGTGAAACCCATCCTACAGCCTCACTTGGGCAGGGAACAAGCTAGCAGGCCTATCCAGCTGTTCTTACCTACTGGCATCCCCCACCTAAGAGATCAGTTACCTTGCCTCCAAAACAGACCCTAATAGCAGTCCCTGAAGGATGCTACCAGCAGACACATACAGAAACCCAGACTGAGATGAATGGTGGAGAACAGTCTCCATCAAAGTAGAGCTGCAAAGTTTGGAAGAAGAAGCCACTTACTCAGGTGTCAGATGTCAGTTTAGGGGATCAAGACTCACACACACACACACACACACACACACACACACACAGAACAAGTAAAGTGTGACACCAGCAAAGGGAACTAATGAAGCTCCAACAGTTCATCCTGTGGAATCTGAGATCTATGAACTATCAGACAAGGAATCCAGAAAAATCTTCTAAAGAAGTCTCGTGAGCTACAAAAACACAGATAGACAATTAAATGAAACTAGGAAAATAATTAGTGAACAAAATGAGAAGTTTGACAAAGAGATAAAAACCACAAAAAAAGCAAACTGAAATCCTAGAGCTGGAAAGTATAGTAACTAAAGTGCATCAAAAGCAGACTCAACCATGCAGAAGAAAGAACAGGCAACCTAGAAGGTAGGATGTTTGATATTATCAGTCCGAGGAGTAAAAAGAAAAAAAAGAGAATAATTAAGAAAACTAAGGAAAGCCAATGGGAATTATGGGACACAATGAAAAGAAAAAATATTCACATTATGAGAATTCCAGATGGAGAAGAGAAAGAGAGAGAGAAAGAGAAAGAGAAACAGAAAAAGAGAAAGAGAAAGGGACAGAAACTATATTGGAAGATATAATGGTGGAAAACTTCCCAAACCTGGAGAGAGAAATAACTGTCCAGATCCAAGAGGCTCAAAGGACCCCAAACTGTGTGAACCCATGTAGGGCCACGTAAGACACATGGGAAGCAAATTAGTAAAAGTCAAAGACAGAGAAAGAAATTTAAAGGCAGCAAGAGAAAAGAGAGCTAAAAGGAGAAATAAACAGCAATATAGTAATTGTTTGACTTTAATGCCCTATTCTCAACAATGGATATATAATCCAGACAGAATTAATCAGGAAACAGTGGATTTCAGAATCAATAAAGAAACAGTAGATTTGAACAACACAACAGACCAAATAGACCTAACAGACATATGTGATAATTCTATCCACCAATAGCAGAATTTACATTCTTCTTAAGTGCACATGCAATATTTCTAGGATAGCTCATATATTAGGCCACACTCACACACACAAACTTTTAATAAATTCAAGAAGATTGAATACCAAATAGCTCCTTTGGCCACAAAGGTATAATACTAGAAATCAATAACAAAAAGAAAACTAGAAAATCACAAATACATGGAAATTAAGCCCATTCTCATAAATAATCAATGGATCAAATAAAAATAAAGAGGGGAATAAAAAGTATCTTGAGACAAATAAAAAAAACGTATCATACATAAGCTTATGGAATGCAGCAAAAACAGTTCTAAGACGGAACTTCAAAGCAATAAACACCGACATTAAGAAATGAGAAAGATCTCAAATATACTAACTCTACATTGTAGGGAACTATAAAAAGAACAACAAACTGGGCCCAAAGTTAGCAGAAGGAAGGAAATAATAAAGAATAGAGCAGAAATAAATGAAATAGAGGATGGAAAGCAATAGGAAAGACTAACCAAACTAAGAATTGGTTCTTGAAAAGATAAAATTGACAAATGCTTAGCTAGACCAACCAAGGAAAAAGAGAGATGACTCATATCAACAAAGTTATACATGAAAAAGGAGACATTACAACTGATACAACAGAAATACAAAGAATTATAAGAGACTATGAACAATATGCCAGCAAAATGAACATCTAAAAATATGAAACAGAAAATTACTAGAAACATACAAACTACAGAGGCTGAATCAGGAAGAAATTAAAGTCTGAATAGACTAACTGCTAGTAAGGAGATTTAATTGGTAATAAAAAATCTGCCAAAAAGGAAAACCCAGTACCATACAGATTCACTGGTGAATTTTTCCAAACATTTAAAGGAGAATTAATGCTAATCATTATCAAATTTGTCCAAAAAATTGAAAAGGAGGGAACACTTCTAAATTCATTTTAGGAGGCAAGCATCACCCTGATACCAAAGCAAGAAAAGGATGCTACTAGAAAAGAAAACCGGAGACCAATATCCCTAATGAATATAAATGAAAAGCTCAATAAATCAGTATGAAATTGAATTTAGCAGCACATTAAAGGATAATTCACAATGATCAAGTTGGATTTTTTTTTACATCGAACAAAAATTCTGTTTATTTCTCTACCGTCTTCACAAATTACCTGGTTTTGCTTCTTACTTGTAAAGGGGGATCTACTACTGTAGGTTTTTTCTCTTCTTTTCCTTTTTTTTTTTAAATTAAGGTATCCTTGATATACAATCTTATGAAGGTTTCATATGAGCAACATTACAGTTACAACATTCACCCACATTATCAAGTACACACGCCATTACAGTCACTGTCCATCAGTGTAGTAAGCTGCTATAGAGTTACTACTTGTCTTCTCTGTGTCATACTGCCTTCCCCATGCCCCCCCATATTATGTGTACTAATCATAATGACTCTTAATCCCCTTCTCTCTCCCACCCTCCCCACTGACACTCTACACACCATTCCCTTTGGTAACCACTAGTCTCTTCTTGGAGTCTGTGAGTCTCCAGTAGTTTTGTCCCTTCAGTTTTGCTATGTTGTTATACTCCACAAATGAGTGAAATCATTTCATACTTGTTTTTCTGGGTTATTTCACTGAGCATGATACCCTCTAGCTCCATTCATGTTATTGCAAATGGTAGGATTTGTTTTCTTCTTATGGCTGAATAATATTCCATTGTGTATATGTACCACATCTTCTTTATCCATTCATCTACTGATGGACACTTAGGTTGCTTCCAATTCTTGGCTATAGTAAATAGTGCTGCGATAAACATAGGGGTGCATCTGTCTTTTTCAAGCTGGAGTGTTGCATTCTTAGGGTAAATTCCTAGGAGTGGAATTCCTGGGTCAAATGGTATTTCTATTTTTAGTTATTTGAGGATTCTCCACATTTCTTTCCATGACGGTTGAAGTAATTTACTTTCCCACCAGCAGTGTAGGAGGGTTCCCATTTCTCTGCATCCTCGCCAGCATTTGTTGTTCTTTGTCTTTTGGATGTTGGCCGTCGTAACTGGGGTGAGGTGATATCTCATTCTGGTTTTAATTTACACTTCCCTGATAATTATCAATGTCGAGCATCTTTTCATGTGCCTGTTTGCCATCTGTATTTCTTCTTTGGAGAAGTGTCTGGTCAGATCCTCCACACATTTTTTTAATCAGGATATTTGCCTTTTGTGTGTTGAGGCATGTGAGTTCTTTATATATTTGAGATATTAACCCCTTATCAGATGTGTTGTTTACAAATATATTCTCCCATACTGTAGGATGCCTTTTTATTCTACTGAAAGTGTCCTTTGCTGTACAGAAGCTTCATAATTTTATGTAGTCCCATTTGTTCATTTTTGCTTTTGTTTCCCTTGCCTGAGGAGATGTGTTCATGAAAAAGTTGCTTGTGTTTATATTCAAGAGAGTTTGGCTATGTTTTCTTCTAAAAGATTTATGGTTTCATGACACATTCAGGTCTGATCCATTTCAAGTTTACTTTTGTGTATGGAGTTAGATAATAATCCAGTTTCATTCTCTTACATGTAGCTGTACAGTTTTGCCAATACCAGTTGTTGAAGGGGCTGTCACTTCCCCATTGTATATCCATGGTTCCTTTATTGTATATTAATTGACCATAGATGTGTGAGTTTATATCTGGGCTCTCTATTCTGTTCCATAGATCTATGGATCTTTTCTTGTACCAGTACTAAATTGTCTTGATTACTGTGGCTTTGTAGTAGAGCTTGTAATCCCCCCAGCTTTATTCTTCCTTCTCAGGATTGCTTTGGCTACTCACAGTCCTTTGTGGTTCCATATGAATTTTAGAACTATTGGTTCTAGTTTATTGAAGAATGCTTTTGATATTTTAATAGGGATTACTTTGAATCTGTAGATTGCTTTAGGCAGGATGGTCATTTAAACAATATTAATTCTTTCTACCCATGAGCACAGGATGTATTTCCATTTATTAGTATCTTTCATTTTTATCATGAGTGTCTTGTAGTTTTCAGGGTATAGGTCTTTCAACTCCTTGGTTAGATTTATTCCTAGGTATTTTATTCTTTTAGATGCAATTGTAAATGAAATTGTTTTCTTGATTTCTCTTTCTGTTAGTTCATTGTTAGTATATAGGAATGCAATAGATTTCTGGACATTAATTTTGTATCCCGTAACTTTGCTGAATTCAATTAATAGTTCTAATAGGTTTGTGGTGTATTGTTTAGGGATTTTTATGTACAATATCATGTCATATGCAAACAATGACAGTTTAACTTCTTCCTTACCAATATGGATGCCTTTTATTCATTTGTGTTGAAGCTAGGACCTCCAGCACTATGTTGTGTAAAAGTGGGGAGACTGGGCATCCTTGTCTTATTCCCAATCTTAGATGAAAAGCTTTCAGCTTTTCACTGTTAATTAAGTATGATGTTGGCTGTGGGTTTGTCATATATGACCCTTATTATATTGACCTATTTGCCCTCTATACCCATTTTGTTGAGTTTTTATTGTGAATGGTTGTTGAATTTTGTTAAATGCTTTTTCAGCATCTATGGAGTTGATGATGTGGTTTTTGTCCTTTTTGTTGATGTGGTGTATGACGTTGATGGATTTTCAAGTACTGTACCATCCTTGCATCCCTGGAATAAATCTTACTTGATCATGATGGGTGATCTTTTTGAATTTGGTTTGCTAATATTTTGTTGAGTAGTTTTGCATCTATATTTATCAGGGATATTGGTCTATAATTTTCTTTTTTTATGGTGTCTTTGCCTGGTTTTGGTATTAGAGTGATGCTGGCCTCATAGAATGAGTTTGGAAGTATTCCCTCCCTCTACTTTTTGGAAAACTTTAAATGAGGATAACTATTAGGTCTTCTCTAAATGTTTGATAAAATTCAGTGGAGCCATTTGGTTCAGGAGATTTGTCCGTGGGTCATTTTTTTTATTACCAATTAAATTTCATTGCTCATAATTGTTCTGTACAGATATTATGTTTCTTCCTGGGTCAGCCTTGGAAGGTTGTATTTTTCTAGAAAATTGTCCATTTCTTCTAGGTTATCCAATTAGCATACGATTTTAATTTTCCATAGTATTCTCTAATAATTCTTTGTATTTCTGTGGTGACTGCAGCAGTTTTTCCTTTCTCATTTCTGATTCTGTTTATGTGTGTAGACTCTCTTTTTTTCCTAATAAGTCTGGCTAGGGATTTATTTATTTTGTTTATTTTCTTGAAGAACCACCTCCTGCTTTCATTGATTCTTTCTACTGTATTATTCTTCTCTATTTTATTTATTTCTGCTCTGATCTTTATTATGTCCCTCCTTCTACTGACTTTGGGCTTCATTTGTTCTTCTTTTTCTAGTTTCATTAATTGTGAGTTTAGACTGTTCATTTGGGACTGTTCTTTCTTGAGATAAGCCTATATTGCTATATACTTTCCTCTTAGAATTGACTTCACTGAATCTCACAGATTTGGCATATTGAGTTGTTGTTTTCATTTGTCTCCACATATTTTTTGATCTCTGTTTTTATTTGATGATTATTTAGGAGCATGTTGTTATATCTCCATGTATCTGTAGGCTTTTTTGTCTTTTTTTGCATAACTTATTTCTAATTTCATACCTTTGTGGTCTGAGAAGCTGGTTGGTATAATTTCAATCCTGAATTTACTGAGGCTCTTTTTGTGGCCTAGTGTGTCATATATTCTTGAAAATGTTCCATCTGCACTTGAGAAGACTGTGTATCCTGCTACTTTTGGGTGGAGAGTTCTGTAGGTGTCTGTTAGGTCCATCTCTTCTAATATGTTGTTCAGTGCCTCTGACTCTCTACTTATTTTCTGTCTGCTTGATCTGTTTTTTGGAGTGAGTGATGTTTTGTAGTCTCCTAGAATGAATGCATTGCATTCTATTTCCACTTTTAATTCTGTTAGTATTTGTTTCACATATGTAGGTGCTCCTGTGTTGGGTGCATAGATATTTATAATGTTTATATCCTCTTGTTGGACTGACCCCTTTATTATTATGTAATGTCTTTCTTAGTCTCTTGTTACATTCTTTGAAGTCAATTTTGTCTGATACAAGTACTGCAACTCCTACTTTTATCTCCCTATTATTTTTATGAAATATCTTTTCCATCCCTTCACTTTTAGCTTGTGTATGTATTTGGTTTTGAAGTGAGTCTCTTGTAAGCAGCATATAGATGGGTCTTGTTTTTTCATGTATTCTGTATCTCTGTGTCTTTTGATTGGTGCACTCATTCCATTCATATTTAGGATGATTATCGATAGACATGTACATATTACCACTGCAGGCTTTAGATGTGTGGTTACCAAAGGTTCAAAGACAGCTTCTTTACTATCTAACAGTCTAACTTAACTTGCTTATTATGCTATTTTAAGCACAATTGAAAGTTTTTTCTTTCTCCTTTCTTTTTCTTCCTCCTTCACTCTTTATATATTAGGTGCGATATTCTGTAGTCTTTGTGTATCCCTTGACTGACTTTGTGGGAAATTGATTTAATTTTGCATTTGCTTAGTAATTAATTGGTCTACTTCTTTTACTGTGGTTTTACATTCTCTGGTGTCAGCTATTTAGTTTTAGGATCACTTCCATCTATAGCAGTCCCTCTAAAATACTCTGTAGAGACAGTTTGTGGGAAGTAAATTCCCTCAACTTTTGCTTATCTGGAAGTTGTTTAATCTCGGCTTCAAATTTAAATAATAATCTTGGCAGGTAGAGTGTTCTTGCTTTGAAGCCCTTCTGTTTCTAGCATTAAATATATCATGTCACTCCCTTCTGGCCTGTAAGGTTTCTGCTGAGAATTCTGATAATATGCTGATGGGTTTTCCTTTGTATGTGATATTTTTCTGTCTCTAGCTGCTTTTAATTCTCTCTCCTTGTCCTTGATCTTTGCCATTTTAATTATTAATGTCTTGGTGTTGTCTTCCTAGAGTCCCTTGTGTTGGGAGATGTGAGCACTTTCACGGCCTGAGAGACGAGTTCCTTCCCCAGATTAGGGAATTTTTCAGGAATTATTTCCTAAAAGAGACTTTCAATCTCTTTTTCTCTCTCTTCTTCTTCTGTACTCCATAATGCCAATACTGTTCCATTTGGATTTATCGTACTTTCCTCTTTTTATTCTGTCATTCTTAGAGACCCTCTTTTCCCTCTGTGCCTCAGTCTTTGTATTTATGTTTCTAATTTCTATTTCATTAACCATCTCCTCTACCTCATCTAATCTGCTTTTAAATCCCTCCTTTGTATGCTTCATTTCAGATACTATATTTTTCAAAGTTTCTATCTCTTTCTGGAAGTCCTCCTTGAGGTCTTGAATATCTTTCTTTTTTTTTTTTTGAGAGGACATCTCCCATATTTATTGGTCAAACAGTTGTTAACAACAATAAAATTCTGTATAGGGGACTCAATGCTCAATGCACAATGATTAATCTACCTCAAGCCTAATCTCGTCAGTCTCCAATCTTCTGAAGCATAATGAACAAGTTTTTACATGGTGAACAAATTCTTACATAGTGAATAAGTTCTTACATGGTGAACAGTACAAGGGCATTCATCACAGAAACTATTGGTTTTGATCATGCATTATGAACTATAAACAGTCAGGTCAAATATGAATATTTGTTTGATTTTTATACTTGATTTATATGTGAATCCCAGATTCCTCCCTTATTATTATTATTATTATTATTATTATTATTATTATTTTAAATAAAATGCTGGAGTGGTAGGTAGATGCAAAATAAAGGTAGAAAACATAGTTTAGTGCTGTAAGAGAGCAAATGTAGATGATCAGGTGTGTGTCTGTAGACTAAATGTTAATCCAAGCTAGACAAGGGCGATAAAACATCCACGGATGCAGAAGATTTCTCTCAAAACAGGTGGGGTGAGGTTCTAAACCTCACATCTGTTGATCCCCAATTTCTCACCTGATGCCCCCCTGCGACTGTGCCTGTCTTAGGTCGTTCCTCCCTTGAGGAATCTTACCCGTCTCTGGCTAACCAGTCATCTTCCGGGGCCATACAGGGAAATGTAAAGTTGGTAAGTGAGAGAGAGGTGATATTGTTTGAAAAGGTTAGCTTTTTACTTCTTTGCAGATTTATGCCCTGTGGCTTTTATGCCCAGTATTTGTCTTGAGGTATCTTTACCACTTGGAAGAATTATGACACTCAGTAAGTTCGATTTGAGGCACGAATTCTATTTAAGGGTTGTAATTAGGAAGGAAGAAGAAAAGCTATAGGAGTGGCAGATGGAAGAAAACATGGGAAGATTGATTATTTCTTTGACATATCTTCTTGTAGAGTAACATAAGCATGTATAGGTTTTAAAGTACTAATTAAATTGCATACACACATTAACATAATAGGAATACAGTTACATAACCAAAGCAGACCTAAAATTACCAGCCATCTCCAGTGAAACCAAGAAAACCAGTTAGGCACCCTAGGCATTTGTGAAAACTTATCTATGATATGGTGGATATTGTCCAACTGAACTTGAACAGTCTGAGAGAATTCAGACAACTTAAAACAACCCATTCCTGGAGACTGTTCACATCCCATATGTTCTTTTAACAGTAGATAGTCTGTAGTCGTAAGATTTTGGAGTGCTACAACTTGCACTTCTCCTAATTCTTGGTTGAGTTCCAACAGTACAGATCCAGTCAAATTTGCTGTTTTACTATATGCACAGGCCAGCTTAGATATCTCCTTCTTCATTCAAATGGCAAGTCCAGGAACCGGTGGGATGAATGCAGCTACAACTGCAGCATCACCTGGACTTTTATTGAGGTTTTTTGATGATCATCTTCTGGTATGACTCTTCCAGAGAGTGCTGATGTTGGAAGTTCTTCTTCATATCGTATCTTAGTTCATTTTCTGGGTAGCCAAATTAGGCTTTGATCCTCTGTATAAACACAAATAGATCCTTTGCCCCCACTTTGATATGCCCTTTATACCATTGTGTAGAACTCATTGGAGGTCACCACACAGGAACTGCTTTTTTTTTTTTTTAGAGAAAGGAATATTATCAGAAAAATGAACCTCCATAGCCGATCATCTGACACCCTTTAAGGGATCAAAATTAAGGATATTCAAAGCATGCATTAATCATTGATTTACAGTTAGTTTTATCCTATCAGAGGGTAATCCCCCTTTTCTTTCTTTTTTTTATCATTAATCTACACTTACATGAAGAATATTATGTTCACTAGGCTCTCCCCTATTCCAGGTCCCCCCTATAAACCACTTTACAGTCACTGTCCATCAGCTTAACAAAATGCTGTAGAATCACTACTTGTCTTCTCTGTGTTGTAAAGCCCTCCTCTTTCTCCCTCCCCCCATGCATGCTAACCTCAATACCCCCTTCTTCTTCAACCCCCCCTTATCCCTCCCTACCCACCCATCCTCCACAGTCCCTTTCCCTTTGGTACCTGTTAGTCCATTCTTTGGTTCTGTGGTTCCACTGCTATTTTGCTTCTTCAGTTTTTCCTTTGTTCTTATACTCCACAGATGAGTGAAATCATTTGGTATTTCTCTTTCTCCACTTGGCTTATTTCACTGAGCATAATACCCTCCAGCTCCATCCATGTTGCTGCAAATGGTAGGATTTGCCCTCTTCTTATGGCTGCATAGTATTCCATTGTGTATATGTACCACATCTTCTTTGTCCATTCATCTACCGATGGACATTTAGGTTGCTTCCAATTCTTGGCTATTGTAAATAGTGCTATGATAAACATGGGGGGGGGCATCTGTCTTTCTCAAACTTGATTGCTGCGTTCTTAGGGTAAATTCCTAGGAGTGGAATTCCTGGGTCAAATGGTAAGTCTGTTTTGAGCATTTTGATGAACCTCCATACTGCTTTCCACAATGGTTGAACTAATTTACATTCCCACAAGCAGTGTAGGAGGAGTCCCCTTTCTCCACAGCCTCGCAAACATTTATTGTTGTTTGTCTTTTAGATGGCAGCCATCCTTACTAGTGTGAGGTGATACCTCATTGTAGTTTTAATTTGCATTTCTCTGATAATTAGTGATGTGGAGCATCTTTTCATGTGTCTGTTGGCCATCTGTATTTATTTTTTGGAGAACTGTCTGTTCAGTTCCTCTGCCCATTTTTAAATTGGTTATTTGTTTTCTGTTTGTTGAGGCTTTTTGATGATCATCTTCTGGTATGACTCTTCCAGAGAGTGCTGATGTTGGAAGTTCTTCTTCCAACATCTCTTTATATATTTTGGATGTCAAGCCTTTATCGGATCTGTCATTTACAAATATATTCTCCCATACCGTAGGGTTCCTTTTTGTTCTATTGATGGTGTCTTTTGGTGTACAGAAGCTTTTCAGCTTAATATAGTCCCACTTGTTCATTTTTGCTGTTGTTTTCCTTGCCTGGGGAGACATGTTCAAGAAGAGGTCACTCATGTTTATGTCTAAGAGGTTTTAGCCTATGTTTTTTTTACAAGAGTTTAATGGTTTCATGACTTACATTCAGGTCATTGATCCATTTTGAATTTACTTTTTTATATGGGGTTAGACAATGGTCCAGTTTCATTATCTTACATGTAGCTGTCCAGTTTTGCCAGCACCATCTGTTGAAGAGACTGTCATTTCGCCATTGTATGTCCATGGCTCCTTCATCAAATATTAATTGATCATATATGTTTGGGTTAATGTCTGGAGTCTCTAGTCTGTTCCACTGGTATGTGGCTCTGTTCTTGTGCCAGTACCAAATTGTCTTGATTACTATGCCTTTATAGTAGGGATTGAAGTTGGGGAGTGAGATGACCCCTACTTTATTCTTCTTTCTCAGGATTGCTTTGGCTATTCGGGGTCTTTGGTGTTTCCATATGAATTTTTGAATTACTTGTTCCAGTTCACTGAAGAATGTTGCTGGTAATTTGATAGGGATTGCATCAAGTCTGTATATTGCTTTGGGCAGGATGGCCATTTTGATGATATTAATTCTTCCTAGCCATGAGAATGGGATGAGTTTCCATTTGTTAGTGTCCCCTTTAATTTCTCTTAAGAGTGACTTGTAGTTTTCAGAGTATAGGTCTTTCACTTCTTTGGTTAGGTTTACTCCTAGGTATTTTATTCTTTTTGATGCAATTGTGAATGGAATTGTTTTCCTGATTTCTCTTTCTATTGGTTCATTGTTAGTGTATAGGAAAGCTACAGACTTCTGTGTGTTAGTTTTGTATCCTGCAACTTTGCTGTATTCCGATATCAGTTCTAGTAGTTCTGGGGTGGAGTCTTTAGGGTTTGTTATGTACAATATCAGGTCATCTGCAAATAGTGACAGTTAAACTTCTTCTTTACCAATCTGGATTCCTTGTATTTATTTGTTTTGTCTGATTGCCGTGGCTAGGACCTCTGGTACTATGTTAAATAGCAATGGGGAGAGTGGGCAACCCTGTCTAGTTCCCGATCTCAGAGGAAAAGCTTTCAGCTTCTCGCTGTTCAGTATAATGTTGGCTGTGGGTTTATGATATATGGCCGTTATTATGTTGAGGTACTTGCCCTCTATTCCCATTTTGCTGAGAGTTTTTATCATGAATGGATGTTGAATTTTGTCAAATGTTTTTTCAGCATCTATGGAGATGATCATGTGGTTTTTGTCTTTCCTTTTCTTGATGTGGTGGATGATGTTGGTGGATTTTCGAATGTTGTACCATCCTTGAATTTCTGGGATGAATCCCACTTGGTCATGGTGTATGATCCTTTTGATATACTTTTGAATTAGGTTTGCTAATGTTTTATTAAGTATTTTTGCATCTACATTCATCAGGGATATTGGTCTGTAATTTTCTTTTTTGGTGGGGTCTTTGCCTGGTTTTGGTATTTGGGTGATGTTGGCTTCATAGAATGAGTTTGGGAGTATTCTCTCCTCTTCTATTTTTTGGAAAACTTTAAGGAGAATTGGTATTATGTCTTCTCTGTGTGTCTGATAAAATTCTGAGGTAAATCCATCCAGCCCGGGGGTTTTGTTCTTGAGTAGTTTTTTGATTACTGTTTCAATTTCTTTCCTCATAATTGGTTTGTTAACTTTTGTGTTTCTTCCTTGATCAGTGTTGGAAGGTTCTGTTTTTCTAGGAAGTTGTCCATTTCTTTTAGGTTTTCCTGCTTGTTGGCATATAGGTTTTCATAGTAGTCTTTAATAATTCTTTGTATTTCTGTGGAGTCTGTCGTGATTTTTCTGTTCTCATTTGTGATTCTGTTGATTTGTGTTGATTCTCTTTTTCTCATAATAAGTTTGGCTAGAGGCTTATCTATTTTGTTTATTTTCTCAAAGAACTAGCTCTTGGTTTCATTGATTTTTGCTATTGTTTTATTCTTCTCAATTTTATTTCTTCTCTGATCTTTATTATGTCCCTCCTTCTGCTGACTTAGGCCTCATTTGTTCTTCTTTTTCCAATTTCGATAATTGTGATGTTAGACTAGTAATTTGGGATTGTTCTTCCTTCTTCAAGTGTGCCTGGATCGCTATATACATTCCTGTTAAGACTGCTGTCACTGTGTCCCACAGAAGTTGGGGCTTTGTGTTTTTGTTGTCATTTGTTTCTATATATTCCTTGATCTCTCTTTTAATTTGTTCATTGACCCATTGATTATTTAGGAGCCTGTTGTTACGCCTCCATGTGTTTGTGAGCCTTTTTGTTTTCTTTGTAGAATTTATTTCTAGTTTTATACCTTTGTGGTCTGAAAAATTGGTTCATAGAATTTCAATATTTTGGATTTTTCTGAGGCTCTTTTTTGTGGGCTAGTATGTGGTCTATTCTGGAGAATGTTCCATGTGCACTTGAGAAGAATGTATATCCTGTTGCTTTTGGATGTAGAGTTCTATAGATGTCTATTAGGTCCATCTGTTCTAGTGTGTTGTTCAGTGCTTCCGTGTCCTTACTTATTTTCTGCCCGGTGGATCTATCCTTTGGGGTGAGTGGTGTGTTGAAGTATCCTAAAATGAATGCATTGCAGTCTATTTCCCCCTTTAGTTCTGTTAGTATTTGTTTCACATATGCTGGTGCTCCTGTGTTGGGTGCATATATATTTAGAATGGTTATATCCTCTTGTTGGACTGAACCCATTGTCATTATGTAGTGTCCTTCTTTATCTCTTGTTACTTTCTTTGTTTTGAAGTCTATTTAGTCTGATATTAGTACTGCAACCCCTGCTTTCTTCTCCCTGTTGTTTGCCTGAAATATGTTTTTCCATCCCTTGACTTTTTGTCTGTGCATGTCTTTGGGTTTGAGGTGAGTTTCTTGTAAGCAGCATATAGATGGGTCTTGCTTTTTTATCCATTCTATTACTCTGTGTCTTTTGATTGGTGCATTCAGTCCATTTACATTTAGGGTGACTATTGAAAGATATGTACTTATTGCCACTGCAGGCTTTAAATTTGTGGTTACCAAAGGTTCAAGGTTAGCCTCTTTAGTATCTTACTGCCTAACTTAGCTCGCTTATTGAGCTGTTATATACACTGTCTGGAGATTCTTTTCTTCTCTCCCTTCTTATTCCTTCTCCTCCATTCTTCATATGTTGGGTGTTTTGTTCTGTGCTCTTTTTAGGAGTGCTCCCATCTAGAGCAGTCCCTGTAAGATGCCCTGTAGAGGGGGTTTGTGGGAAGCAAATTCCCTCAGCTTTTGTTTGTCTGGAAATTGTTTAATCCCGCCATCATATTTAAATGATAGTCGTACTGGATACAGTATCCTTGGTTCAAGACCCTTCTGTTTCATTGCATTAAATATATCATGCCATTCTCTTCTGGCCTGTAGGGTTTCTGTTGAGAAGTCTGATGTTAGCCTGATGGGTTTTCCTTTATAGGTGACCCTTTTCTCTCTAGCTGCCTTTAAGACTCTTTCCTTGTCCTTGATCTTTGCCATTTTAATTATTATGTGTCTTGGTGTCATCCTCCTTGGATCCTTTCTGTTGGGGGTTCTGTGTATTTCTTGGTCTGTTCAATTATTTCCTCCCCCAGTTTGGGGAAGTTTTCAGCAATTATTTCTTCCAAGATACTTTCCATCCCTTTTCTTCTCTCTTCTTCTTCTGGTACCCTACAATATGGATATTGTTCCTTTCGGATTGGTCACAGAGTTCTCTTAATATTGTTTCATTCCTGGAGATCCTTTTATCTCTCTCTAAGTCAGCTTCTATGCATTCCTGTTCTCTGGTTTCTATTCCATCAATGGCCTCTTGCATCTTATCCATTCTGCTTATAAATCCTTCCAGAGTTTGTTTCATTTCTGTAATCTCCTTTCTGGCACCCATGATCTCCCTCCGGACTTCATCCCATTTCTCTTGCATATTTCTCTGCATAGTCAGCATGTTTATGATTTTTATTTTGAATTCTTTGTCAGGAAGACTGGTTAGGTCTGTCTCTTTCTTTGGTGTTGCCTCTGTGATCTTGCTTTTCCTGTAATTTTGTCTTTTCATGGTGATAGGAATAGTTTGCAGAGCTGGGATGAGTGACAGCTGGAAGAACTTCCCTTCTTGTTGGTTTGTGGCCTTCCTCTCCTGGGAGAACAGCGACCTCTAGTGGCTTGTGCTGGGTAGCTGCACGCAGACAGGCCTTCTGTTTCCTGCCTGGCTGCTATGGAGTTTATCTCCGCTGTTGCTGTGGGTGTGGCCTGTCTCGGACTGCTGCTCCAAAATGGTGGAGTCACATTGGAGGGGGAGCGTCTGGGAGGCTATTTATCTCCATAAGGGGCCTCTGTGCTCCCTGCTGCCCAGGAGGTTAGAGTGTCCAGAGATCCCTGGATTCCCTACCTCTGGACTAAGTGTCCCACTCTGCACCTTTAAGACTTCCAAAAAGCACTCGCCAAAACAAAACAACAACAACAACAACAACAAAATTAAAAATAAATAAAAAAAGAAAGAAAGAAAAAGGCCGCTTGCTTTTCTATTGTTCTCCGGCGCTGGCCTCTGGTACCCGCTCACCAGTCTTGCTGCCCTGTTTCCCTAGTGTTGGGGTCCCTGTCCCTTTAAGACTTCCAAAAAGCACTCGCCAAAACAAAACAACAACAACAACAACAACAAAAATATGGCCGCTCGCTTTTCTTTTGTTCTCCTGCGCCGGCCTCTGATACCTGCTCACCAGTCTTGCTGCCCTGTTTCCGTGGCATTGGGGTCCCTGTCCCTTTAAGACTTCCAAAAAGCACTCGCCAATACAAAACAACAACAACAACAGCAAAAAATGGCCGCTCGCTTTTCTTTTGTCCTCCGGCGCCGGCCTCCGGTACCTGCTTACCAGTCTTGCTGCCCTGTTTCCCTAGTATCCAGGACCCCATGCATGCACTGTATCTGTGCTCTGGTGCAGATGGGTGGGGCTGGGTGTTCAGCAGTCCTGGACTCCCTCTCCCTCCCCGCTCTGACTCCTCTCCTCTCGCCAGGAGCTGGGGGGTGGGGCACTCGGTTCCTGCTGGGCCGGGGCTTGTATCTTACCCCTCTTTGCATGGTGCTGGGTTCTTGCAGGGGTTGATGTGGTCTGGATGTTGTCCTGTGTCCTCTGGTCTTTATTCTAGGAAGTGTTGTCTTTGTTATATTTTCATAGATATATGTGGTTTTGGGAGGAGATTTCCGCTGCTCTTCTCATGCCGCCATCTTGGCTCCCAAGCCTTGAATATCTTTTTTGTAGCTCTGCAGGTATGTTTATGATTTTTGCAATCTTTATCAAGGAGATTGGTGATTTCAGTTTCACTTAGACGTCTTTCTGGTATTTGAGGATTTGGTTTGTACAAGAGTTTTTTGCCATTTCATATTTCTAATGATTATTATGGGATAATAACTTTGTGTAGGTGGCACCTACTATTGCCCAGAAGTTCTACTCTCTGGAGCTGCCCAGCACCTGTATCAATGGCTGGGGTTCACAGGTGAGCGGTGCTGATGCCTGCCTGGAGGAAAGAGCTCTTTCCTCTTTCCAGCTGCAGTGCCTGCCTTCACCACCAGGTAAAGTAGGCTGAGCATGCTGGGAAGCACCACTCTATTATGCTCATGTAGTTGCCATGGACAGGGCCGTCCTTCAGCTGGCCTTGTGTGATGGCGGGGATTGCAGATGAGTGGGCCCATACCTGCAGGGAGGAAGGAATGGCAGGCTGTGTATCACAGTGGAGGCCTTGGCACTGTATTGCAGTTGAGGTGAATGGAGCACCTAAAGCTCCTGAAAGTTCCCAACCTGCTGGGATGAATGTGGCAGGATGATTTCATCCACCTGTCCTTTCTCCAGAGCACCACATTCTGTGTAAACCTTGCCCCTTTAGCACTCCTCTCATTGTTGGGAAGTCTGTCCAAGTGCCTGCCTTTCTTTTGTCCCAGAGGAGCTGGCTATGGGCACCTATTCTCTATATGCAGGTAACTGGATTCTCATTTTCTCCAAATATTCCACCTGTCTTTGCATTCCACCTCCTCTCATCTCCACAGCACCACATAATGTGGGTTTGTGCTTCCAGAGCAGATCTCCAGGGTTGGGTGTTTAGCAGTCCTGGGCTTCTACTTCCTCCCTGCTTTATTTCTGTTCCTCCTGCCTGTGAGCTGGGGTTGGGGGCGGGCTTGGGTTCCATGGCATCGTGGCTTTGCTACTTAACCTTTCTCTGTGAGATCTTCTCTTTTCCCCAGATGTAGGCAGTCTGTTGCTGTCTTTGGCTTGCACTTTAAAGATTAGTTATATTTTGTGTATTTTTATGTTATATGTGATTTTGGAAGGAAGTTTCTGCCTTACTTCTCACACTACCATCTTTTCCCCCAATCAAGTTGGATTTATATCTGAGATGCAAAGATGTTTCAACATATGCAAATTAATTAATATGCTGTATGATATTAATAGAATGAAAAATATATGATCATCTCAATAGCCACAGAAAAATATTTGACAAAATTCAACATGTATTCATAATAAAAAATAGTTAACAAGTTAGGTAAAGAAGCAACATATGTCAACATAATAAATATGATATACGATAAGCCCACATTTAACAGCAAACTTAATGATAAATGGTTGAAAGCTTTTTTTGATGATCAGGAACAAGATAAGGTTGCCCACTTTCACCTCTCCTGTTCAACATAGTACTGGAAGTTCTTGCCAGAGCAATCCAGAAAGAGAAGGAAATAAAAATCACAGAATTGGGGAAAAAAAGACATGCAATTGTCTCCATTTGTAGATGACATTGTTTTATACACAAAAAATCCTGAAGACTCTACCAAAAAAATGACTAGGTCTAGTCAACAAATTCAGTAAAGTTGCAGGATACAAAATTAATATACAAAATCAGTAGCATTTATAAACCCTAACAATGGATTATCTAAAAAGAAAGTTATTCTGTTTACAATACCATCAGCAGCAATAAAATGCGTAGGAATAAACTTAACGAAGGAGGTGAAAGATCTCTGAAAACTGCAAGACATGGATGAAATAAATTGAAGACAACAAAAATAAGTGGAAAGCTATACTGTGTTCATGGACCAGAAGAATTAATAATGTTAAAATATCATACTACACCAAAAGCAGTCTATAGATTCAACACAACCTTGATTGAGATTCCAATGGCATTTTTTTATAGAAATAGAAAAAACACTCCTAAAATTTATTTGAAACTATAAAAAATACAAATAGCCAAAAGCCTTTCTAAGAAAGAGGAACAAAGTGACAGGCATCACATTTCCTAATTTCAAACTATGTTATAAAACTAGTAGTCAAAACAGTATGGTACTAGCATAAAAACAAACCGATCAATGGAACAAAATTGAGATCCCAGAAATAAACCCAAACATATATGGTCAGCTAATATTTTACAAAGAAGCCAGAATACTTAGTGGAGAAAGTCTTTTCAATACATGGTGCCAGGAAAATTGGGTATTCACATGTAAAAGAATGAAACTTCACCCATATCTTACACCACATGTAAAAATTAACTCAAAAGGGATTAAAGACTTAAATGAAATACCTGAAACCATGAAACTCCTAGAACAGGAGAAATGTTCCTTGACATACATCTTGGCAATGATTCTTTGGATATGACAGCAAACAGAAGCAACAAAGTCCAGAATAAATAAGTGAGACTACATCAAACTAAAAAGCTTCTTCATGGCAAGAGAAACCACCAAAAAAGTGAAAAGACAACTTACAGAATAGAAAAAAATATTTGCAAGCCATATATCTGATAAGGGGTTAAGATAAAAATTAAATAGCCAAAAACCAAATAATCCAAGTTAAAAAATGGGCAGAAGACCTGAATAGACATTTCTCCAAAGCAGACATGCAAAAGACCAACAGGTATATGAAAAGATGCTCAACATCACTAATCATCAGGGAAATGCAAATCAAAACCACAGTGAGATGTTACTTTATGCCTGTTTTAATGGCCTTCATCAGAAAGACAAGAGATAGCAAGTGGTGATGAGGATTTGAGGAAGAAAGCCCTGTGTACTGTTGGTAGGAATGTAAATTAGTACAGCCACTGTGGAAAATAGTATGGAGTTTCCTCAAAAATTAAAAATAGAACTACCATATGATCCAGATACTCCACTTCTGGGTATTTATCCAAAGGAAACAGAGATACTAATTCAAAAAGATATCTGCACTCCTATGTTCATAGCAGCATAATTTACAACTGCCAAGATAGGGAAACAACCAAAGTGCCCATCAGTGGATGAGTAGATAAAGAAGTTGTGGTACACACACACACACACACACACACACACACACGAGAATATTGTTCAGCCATGAAAAATGAAGAAATTCTGACATTTGTGGCAATATGGATGTGCCTTGAGGGGATTATGTTAAGTTAGTTAAGTTAGGAAAAGGAAAATACTGTATTAACTTACCTTGCATGGAGTCTAAAAAGCAAAACAAAACAAAATAGAAACTCATAGAAAAAGAGTTTGTGGTTACCACAGACAGAGAGTAGAGAAAAGGGGAAGAAGAGAAATGTGGTCAAAATGTATAAACTTCCATATACCAGATAAGTAAGTACTAGGGATATAATGTACAGCATGATAGTAATAGTTAACTCTACTGTATAATATACATGAAAGTTGGCAAGAGAGTAAATCTAAATCTTAAGAGTTCTCATCACAAGGAAATTTTTTTTCTTTTTTTCTTTTTTTGCTTTATCTTTTCATTGTATTTATGTGAGAGGATGGGTGCTAACAAAATTTACAGTGTTAATCATTTCACCATTTAAGTCAAACCATAATAAAGTACACCTTAAACTAATACAGTGATGTATGTCAGTTTTGGCTTAATAAAACTGGAAATAAAAGAAGGAATGGGATAATGCAAGTGTGATAAAAGTGTAACCAAGACACATGCTGATAAATTACAAGGACTTTGGGATGCTTTCTTCTTTTATATTAAAAAATGCTGGAATGAGAGATTAATAAAGGGAAATAGCCAGAATTATCATTCTATGGAAGACACACTGCAAAAGAGATTTTCGGTGTAGAGAAGGAAATTGAACATACTTAGCACATATAAATGATATAAATGCCAAGAAGTCAATTAAATATATTTTCACAAATTTTTTCTCACATTAAACTTACTGCTTGTTTGGATTTTGGGAGTATTTTTTATCTATCAGTTTTTATTGTCTGTTCAGAGGATGGGGATTAATGTACTTTGTAAATTACATAGCATTGAAGACCAGTGGTTTCCACCTTAAATGTATGTACATAGTTTATCATATAATCTTATATTTGTGAAAATATTATATCATTTAATCTATTATTGTCATTTACTTTTAATTAAGAACCTATTATCAATTTTCTCTACATTTATATTATAAAATATATTAACTCTCAATCATAAAATTTACTTTCTTAACCATTTTTAAGTTTACGATTCACTCACATGAAGCACATTCATACTGCTGTACCACCCTACTGCCACCCATCTCCTTAATTCTTTCCATCTTGTCAACCTCCACACCCATTAATCAACTCCTCATTCTCCCCTCCCCCAAGCCCTTTGGCAGCTGCCATTCTACTTTCTCTCTCTCTGAATTTGACTCTTCTAGGTACCTCATGTGCCCAGAGTAGAATCATGCAGTATTTGCCATTTTGTGACTTGCTTTTTTCACTTAGCATGATGTCCTCAGGGGTTCATCAACACTATAACATGTCTCAGAATTTCCTTCCTTTTTAAGGCTGATTACTATTTTATTGTATGTATCTATCACATTTTATTTATCCATTCATTTATTTATCCACAGACACTCTGGCTGCTTTCACATTTTGGCTACTGTGAATAATGTTGCTATGAATATGGGTGTGCAAGTATCTTTCAAGTCCCTTTTTTCAATTCTTTTGGGTGTGTACACAGAGTTGCTGGATCATATGGTAATCCTACTGTTCCAAGCAGTCCAGTTCAGGGAGAGCTGGGTGAGACCTCAACCCAGGTGGGGACTTTTGACTCTAATCGAGAAAGAAGCCAGAAACAGGTCAGATGAATATAGGTAAGGAAGGAATTCATTAGACTGAGAGTGGTAACATATGGCAGCTGCCCTCCGGGTGGCTGAGAACAGGGAAGTGCAGAGGGAAAGTTCTCTGAACCCGTACGTGGCCTAGGGCAGGTTCCCTTGTCAACTCCTGAAGCCAGGGTCACCTGGTGTTGGATCTGCACATCATGGGGACTAGCCCCGACTACCGCAGAATGTGGGGGAGTGGCAGAGCAGGGGATAAAGATTATGTTCTGGGAACTTTCCAGAGAAAGGAGATTTTCAGGCAGGCTTCTACAAGCAGATTGCACCGCTGCAGTTCTGCACAGGTCACTCAGGTGACAGAAACTCGCAGACCCAAATCAGAGCTCTCAGCAGCCCCTCCCTAATGATCAGGAGTAAAGTGGAAACAGAATGAAATAGCAAAGAGACAGCAAAGACACCACTGGAAGAGCGCAGAGACAAGACACAGTAAGTTGAACAGTGAGAAGGCTTTATTTATAAGTATGCACTTCAAGGGGAGGGAGGAGGCATACTTAAAAGGCTGGGGATTCTGTCTTTTAAGGATTTTCAGGAATGGAGCAAAGGGCCAGGGTAGGTGTAGGCTTGTTATGTGGTCTTACGATGTCTCTCTCCAATGAAGGACACTATGTCCTCATCCACAGTCTTCCAGATGATCCTGTAGGATAAACTTAACATAAGGAATTTATTGGTTCTGTTCCTCTCCGAGATAGTGGTTACCCTCAAGCTCTGGCAGCATATTAGTTAAGACTGCTGGCTTCCCTTAAGATAAGTTGTTGGCTAATCACCAAAGAATATGTTAGGAATATTACTCTCTGTTTTTGAAATGGAATCTTGGCCTTAAGATGGAATCCCCCCTGTTCTTATGCCATTTATAGCACATTTTTAGGAAAATTAATCATGCTTGTCCCATGTCTCTGCCCTGTCTCACTATGTTTAATTTTGTGAGGGGCCACCATGCTGTTTTCCACAGTGGCAGTACTGTTTTACATTCTCACCCACAGTGCACACATGTTCCGGTTTCTCCACATTCTCCCCAACATGTGCTTTTTGTTGTTTTTATAGTAGTCATACTAATGAGTGTGAGTGGCAGCTCGTTGTGATTTTGTAAAATAATTTACTTTACATCATTTATTATTTCCTCAGCACCAAACACCTTTGGAAATACTTAAGACAATTTGATAAATTCTTTGCATCTTAAGCCAGTTTTTTCAATAATAGCTTGAAATTCTTTTAGTGAGTTAGGCCTTGACCCCTATTCTTAATTGAAATATTATTAAATCTCCAGAAGTTGTGCCCAGTGTCCTTGGCCTAGAGAATGCAGACAGAAGTGGGCACTGGGGTAAGCAGAGGGCTGATGAGGAATCCACTTCACTAAGAGAAGTCATGTATACATGCGATCTGCCTTGTTTTTCCTAAGTGGTAAAAACCAGTGACATACTGGGCTCTTAAGGCAGTCATGGAGACACCAAAATATAATTAATTTAAAAAGTTGACCCAAGTGGGCTTGTGAATCCACATATTTTAGCTTGACTAGAGTGTTACAAGTAGATACACTCCCTAATCCTAAATTCAGGGCATTCATGATTGTCTTGGGTTTCAGCCCTGGGCCAAGTTCACTGTGGATTCATTGTGACCAAATAAATGACAGTAGAACATTCTTCAGGTGAAAGAGTTTATTACCCGGATTGTTCTCCTGGTCGTAGGTCCAGCACTAGTGTCTCTGCCTCCATCCAGAGTACTGGGCTGAGCTCTTTATAGAGTACAATAATAGCTTATTGCATATGGGTGTGGAAGCAGTAGCCTAGCAACAGGCCAGTTACATCATCAGGTGGTTTAAGTTCAGTGAGGATCCTGGCCGTAGGAACCCCAACTTCCCCAAAGTCCACCCCTCCAGGATTTCACCTTACAGTCTACATGCTCTCAGTCTTCCACAATGGTCCCTGTGTGAGAAAGCTGGAGCACTGTAACCAGATTCCACAATAGCAACAGAGGATAACAACAACTTAGAGATAATAACAAAAATTAAGATACAACAAGATTTTGATACAGTTAACAAAAAATTATAATAATCCTCAAGTCAGAGGAGGTTCCCAACCCACAAAGACCTTAGAGCCAAGAATGAACAACAACTTAGAGATAATAACAAAAATTACGATACAAGATTTTGAACAAAACTTGTAAGAATCCTCAAATCAGAGGAGGTTCCCAATCCATAAAGACCTTAGGGACAGTAAGACATATGTTTTAATGACACCAACATAGGCAAATCTTGTCCATCAGGTAGGATGCATGCAAGAGCATGGTCCTGTGATAGGACTGTAGCAGGAAGGGGGTCCCTTCCAGTCTACTATATCATACTTTTACTCCTCTCCCCATGGGGGTTACTGAAGGGTCTATATATAGTGCTACTGGAGGTGCATGCGCTGGCCATAATGATAAAACCAAACTCCCCGGTAAGATGCTCCTGTGTTCTGGCTGTTCAGGATATACTACTGTGATCTTTTGGGGCCACTCTACTGTTATTCCAGGAATACACAGGAGGCCAGGTTCCAGGCCTTGTCCCCAAGGTGCCAGGAGGGCCAGTCATTGTTGGTTCATGTGTTGAAAGGTCCAAGGCCACGTCCACTCAGTGGAGTCTCTGGGGTTCAGTGCAGTTGGTGCTGGCAGCAAGATATTATTCTGCTAGCTGAACCTCAGTTTCAGTGATTCTTCCTTGGTTTGTACTTGCAGTTGTATAGGGGAGGCAGCCATATTTGCT
Source organism: Manis javanica (assembly GCF_040802235.1). Classification (NCBI taxonomy): domain Eukaryota; kingdom Metazoa; phylum Chordata; class Mammalia; order Pholidota; family Manidae; genus Manis; species Manis javanica. The sequence continues at coordinate 22,199,029 of NC_133173.1, read as the reverse complement.
AACATGTCTAAAAAGGGCTCCCTTTTGGGGTTTCTGGTTCAAACACTGTAGCATGGTCCATAAGCAGACTAACCATCCTTGCAGACTATTGGTATCTGAGTTTAGTGTGGATTTTAACAAGCCATTATGCCTCTCTATCATGCCTGCTGTGGTAGGATTGTATGGCACATGAAACTTCCATTTGATTCCCAGCTGTCACACCCATTCTTGCAGTGTATGTCCAGTAAAATGGGTGCCCTGATCACTCTCAGTTACCTGTGATCGGCCATAGGCAGAAACTCCAGGCCTCTTTTGGTCGTCTGCTGGTCTGCACAACAGGTAGGAAAAGCAACCAGAAGTCCAGTAGCTGTGTCCACACCAGTCATGGCATACCAATATCCTTCTGACACAGGTAGAGGCCCAATATAGTCTATCTGCCACCTGATAAGGGTTACTGACACAGGTAGAGGTCCAATATAGTCTATCTGCCACCTGACAAGGGTTATAGGCCCTTAGCTATTGTCCCATGTTGCTGTGGAACTTGGTCTAAGTCACTTTTGGAGCACATGACACACTCCTGCTGGGCTCTACTAACTTCTTCAAAGGTCAAAGGCAAGCCCCACTGACAGGCTACAGCCCACATTGTCTTTTGCCCCACATGCAACAAATGCTGATATAACAGTTGGGCCACATCAGAGGCAGTCTTTCCTTCTAACCAATGTATCTGGGCCAATTTATCTGCTTCATCATTTCCTGGGGATGCCAGTGGCAAATGACCTGTCACATGGTATCCTGTAATAATTTTAATCTGACCACAGGCCCATAAGTCTTGCCACAATTCTTGCCCCAAAGGGGTCAGTGACCAACCAGTTGGCATGGTACCAAGTTGGTAGCCACAGGGTCAAGCCCTGATAGATGGTCCAGATGTCAATGCAGACAATTATAGCAGAGGGCTCCTGGGGGATCATGAGCCACACGGCCCACAACTCTGCCCATTGGCTCCTCTTTCCCTCACCATCTTCCATTCATATTGTCTCAGTCTTAGGATGGAAAACTGTGGCCCTCCATTTTGGGGGCTTCCCATAGCTGGAGCCATCTGTGTACCATGCATCTTCAGGTATAGGGGCTCTTCCCTCTGATAGGGACTCTCTGCTACTAATGGTTCAAAAGCAAGTTCTTCCTGCTTTTCACTAGTATATGTCACTGACCCCAACAAGTGTTGGAGTTCTTCACTCAAGGGGCTACAGAGAGGGCACTACGCTGCTGTAGGTAAGGACCCCACTTGACCAGTGTGGGCGTTTGTGCCACATCACTCCATGGCTTTGGGTCCAGTCTCTTACCCATCCCAAGATGGGATAGGTGGTTATTACCTTTATTGGGGCCATTCCAGTGACAGTTTCTGTAGCCAGCAAGGCGTGATATATGGCAGCCAATTATTTTTCAATCAAATTGTGTTATACCTCTGCCCCTTTCCAGAATTGTGACCAGAATCCAATAGGTTGGCAAGATTGTTCAAGCCGGTGCCAGAGACCAGCTTCAGTCATATGAACATCCAGCTCACGGGGCCTTGATGGGTCTATCACACTCAAGGCCTGCATGGCCTTGACTTCCCGTTTTGCTGTAATAAAGGCAGATGCACTTGTTTCATCCCAGTCCCACGTGACACCCTTTTGTACCAACTGGTATAAGAGCTTCAGAATTTGTGCCAAGTGCAGGATAAATACTCTCCAATAGCCTAGAAGACCCAGAAGCTCCTATAGCAATGCTGCAGTTGTAGGGAAATGCCTGAACTTTATCTATAACTGCTTCTGGTATAACTGTGGTCTTACCCAACCTGACGACCCCCAAGAATTTGACAGACAAACTAGGTCCCTGAACGTTGGTACTGTTCACAGCCCATCCTTTCTCCTATAGATGATACAGCAGTCTAGGTGCTACACCTTCTAGATCTGAAAGAGAATTGTATGTGGGCATGACATCATCAATATAATGGTACAGCTGCACCATTGGCAGTTTCTCCCATGTAGCCAAGTCCTGGGCTACAAGTCCGTGACAGATGGTGGGGCTGTGGAGGTATCCCTGTGGAAGGATGGTGAAAGTCCATTGCCATCCTTCCCCCATGAAGGCAAACTGTTTCTGATTTTCCTGCTCAATGTCAATGGAAAAGAAGGCATTGGCAAGATCTAACACATAATGGTATGTTCCTAGTTCATGGCTGAGGGTATCCATCAGGTCTGTAGTAGAGAGGACAGCAGCATGCATAGGGGGTATCATTTTATTCAGTTCTCTGTAATCCACAGCCATATGCCAGGAGTCATCTGGCTTTTTTACTGGCCACACTGGGGAATTGAAAGGACTATACGTGGGTTTTATAATACCCCCATTTTCCAGTTCCTGGAGAGTTTCTCCAATCTCTTGATGCCCTCCAGGCAGTTTGATATTAGTCACCCACCGAGGCACAGGCAAAGCTATGGGCGGGTGCCTAGCATGTTCCCTCAGAACTGCTTTCACCACACGTACTCTCAGTCTGAACTCACCTGCAGTGGTCTGCAGCCATTGACCCTGCAAGATATCAATCCCCAAAATACACTCAGGGATAGGAGATATATACACAGTGTAGTCTTTTGGGGGTAGATGCCCTATTCCCAAAGGGGTTTGGGCTTGATTCACTATGATAGCCTTTTCCCTGTATCCATCTATGATAGTGGGGGTCCCAGGGAACTGCTCAGGGTTGCCATGAATCAGTGAACATTCAGCCCCTGTGTCCACTAGAGCCAAGACACATTGTAAATTCACTGGGGACCAATGGATAGCTATTTCAACATGTGGCCTCAGGTCCCATCCTGGTCCCTCAACCTTCCTGGTCCCATCCAGGTACCTTGACCTTCCCCTCAGTTGAACCACATTCCCCAATCATTTTCCTGTGGGCTCAAGTGAGGTTGGCTCACTCTCCAGTAGGAAGTCTTGCAAATACACAGACTGGACTCATGGCTCTGTCTCTGACCTCTGCCCTTTTGGTCTTAATGGTTTGAACTGCTGCTTTGGTTTCAGTTGTTATCATAGCTCCAGTAAGATCCTATTTGACTTCCCATTTAATTTCCTTCCATCTGCTCCTGCCCATATTAAATCAAACCACATCTGGGTCCTTGTACCCTCCATGAGGCCCTTTAACTTCTTCTTGTGAGTAGCAAACACATTTCCATGTTCTCATTGCTTCAGCCTATCCTAAGTCTGCTACTGTACATGTAACCTCGTTCATGGGCTGCCCTAAGTGAGGGGCAAGAATGGACACTAAAGACCCAAAGAGGGATGTGGGAGCTATTTGAAGCACAATATTTCTCAGCCCTGTAGTGAAAGTCTTCATCTAGGCCATGGTTCTCTGGACTACAAATGGCATTTCTTATGCCCAGCTCCTGTAACACTGTTGGAGCTCAGCATACATCTGCCACCATCTAACAGGAGAGGATGGTAGATCACCTGGATTGGGCCACACAGCACGAAGTGCAGCCATAAGCCAGTCGAGGAGAGAGTGATTTCCTGGGTCTGATGTGCACTTTGTAATCGCTGCCTCAAGGTGAGCTGAACCATCAGGGAAGCCAGGTTTCCCATCTTTGATCCCAAGAGAACAATTCCATCCACCCCTAAGTCCCATAGACACAGGAGCCAAGGGCTTCTGCCTAAACCAGGAGCCCAAATGCACCAGCTTAGCCTGAGTATAGGGGCAGAGCATAGAATGCTTCATGACCTTGGTGGGGGGCTGCGTCTCTCCTTGGGGAACTCTTCGCTGCTGGGTCTTTATTTTCTTTACAACCACTGGACATGCTTTCAACAGAGGAGCGATCAGTGACTCTGGCATCACCCCTTCATCGTTCCCCAGCTCCTCCATTTCTGGGGCTGATGGCACCTTTCCCCTCCCCTGAGGGCCTCCTCTGCTACAACCTTTACCTTTTCTACTGTGCCTTTCAGCAATGCCAGCTCAGTCTTCAGAAGCTCTCTTACCTTCACCTCAGTGCTTCGCAGCTGGCATTCTCGTGCCGCCTCTGCCTGTGCTTTCCTCGGGAGTTCTCTTTTTCCTTGATGGCCTCTTCCTCCTTCAGAGCACCTGGCAGCACTGCTGTCTCATTCTGTAAGGAGCCTTTTACCTCTTCAATGGCACCTCGCTGCCAGTGTTCTCATGCTGCCTCCTCTTGCATCAGTGCTATTTCCTTCTTCAGGGAATCCACAGAAGCTTGCAGCTCATGTTCCCGTGCCACCATTTCTTGGGTCTTTTTCAGGAACATGTCTGTCTTGCCAATGGGTTCAGCCCTGGGCAAGTTCACTATGGATTCAATGTGACCAAAGAAAATTGACAGCAGAACACTCTTTGGGGTGAAAGGGTTATACCCAACTTTATTTCCAGGTGGCAGGTCAGTCACAAGAATCCCATTCACTCAGAGCAAGTCTGTATGCAGCAAGCCAGTCTCTGCCTCTGGGCCCTTCTGTCCACACAACTGTCCTCTGGGCTTCTCTGCACAGCTGTCCCATACAGCCATCCTCTGAGTCTCTGTCCTTGGCGCTGACAACACTCCAGCCTCTGCTCTCCTGCAGTCTTGCAGCTCTGCCACTGTGTAGCGCCCAGAGCACTGGGCGGAGTTCTTTATATAGAGTCAACAGCCATGTATTGCCCACAGGTGTGCAGTGAGCTAATCAGCCACAACCAGGTGAGAATCCTGGTCATAGGAATTCTCATTTTATCCACAGTATCCTTCTCTTCTGTAGACTTTTTTTAATACCTCACAGACACTCTGTCTCTCAAACGACCTGCTTACTATACCAAGGGCCACCCATACTACCTCAGGTATCAACTCTACTTGCCTCCAGTCCTGGGGTGGGGCCCATCCCTCTAGGAGGCAAGACACCTCAGACCACATACCCACTGGGGGACAATCCACTGTCTCCCCATTCATAGGGGCAGCCTGCTGAAGCACCCCCTCCCATAACGGCAGCCTATCTTTTTCATTGGACAACAATAAACCCTGCCAACTATACCAATTGTCTTGCCAATGGGTTTCAGCCCCAGGCAAGTTTGCTATGGATTCAGTGTGACTGAAGAAATGACAGTAGAATGTTTCTTTGGGGTGAAAAGGTCTATTACCCGGCTTGTTCTCCTGGTGGTAGGTCGAGCACTAGCATCTCTGACTCTGCCCAGAGCACTGGGCGGAGCTCTCTATATAGTGTAAAAATAGCTTATTGCCTAGGGTGTGGAAGCGGTAGCCTTGCAATGGGCCAGTTACACCATCAATTGGTTTAAGTTCAGTGAGGACCCTGGCCATAGGAACCCCAAGTTCCCCACAATGATATATTAGCATCTGCTCAAAACATGGTATATATAATTTTAAAGCTTCCTTAATTCAAGATTTAGTAAAGTTACTTTATTGCGGTTTTTAATCTCAGGTTTTTAGAGACTGCCTTGAATTACTGACTGCTTTAAAAATGTTTGCCATTAATTGAGCTCTATGGATTTTTATGTCCATATTCAGAAAATTATCAAAAACAACAGGCAGACAATTTTAAAAGGAGAACCAACCAGCAGTACTTATGTCTACTGTATATACTGATTCTGGTTCGTGATTTCAAAAAATAAAACCACCAAAAATAAATAATGAGATGCTGTGGCTGACACACTGTGTTTTCTTGAAATGGCAATCAAATATGTCATGTTGATTACTAGGAAGACAGCTGTTCTGAATCCTCCCATCCTCAACAGCTTCTTAGCTGTCTTTCCCCCTCAGGATGAGTCCTGAGTCATCTTACCCTCCCAATCATGCCTGAGTCATAGGGAGGGTGGGAGGTGAAAGGAAAGGAGTGACACACAGCAGCAATTCACTGGAGAGTACCGCTTTATTAGGGAAAGGTGCTGGGTTATATAAGAAGGGGCATGAATTGATTGAGGTGTCACTTCTACAGGGCTGGTGGCTGTTGGCTAGGTGCTGGGATTGGGAGGGGGGCGAGAGGTGATTGGGCTTCAGGTGGCGCCGGCGGGAACTGAGGACCCTGAAGAGAAGCCGGAAGTTTGCCATCTTACTGGTGGGGACCCTTCATTCCCCCCTTTCTCCTCTATGGGGTTGTGGACGTTGCTTTCTCTCTGACTGCTTCTTGCTGAACAGGGGCGTAGAAGGGAGTGAGGGTTTGAGGATTGGGAGGAAAGGGTTGATAGGACTCCCCGCAGTAAGGATGAGTAGATGTGGACTTCTTCAGGTTGGAAATCAATGAAGGTTCTTTGTAACTATAGGTCGAGGACCTGTTGATTCCAATGGTGCCAAGAGGATATGGGTGTCGGGAGCCAGGCGTCTGCAGCCATTGTTTCTAGGAACAGTTTCCAGTGGAGAGAGGGGTCTATCTCAGCGTGTGGTGAGGAGGTCACGTGAGGGTGAGGGATCTTCTGTTGCCAGAAGCTGGTAGTTCCTGAGTAAAAGCTGGTTGAAAGCTTGATTAGAGATTTTTCCGACTTGGGATTTGATGAACTTTATTATACAGGGTAAGAAGAGACAGGCGAGAAGAATGATTATTATGGGGCCTGCAATGGGCCAGAGCCAGGTGAGGAGGGGGTTTGTTAGTATTGACGAGAATGGGTTGGAATTGGAAGAAGAGTGGAGACTGGAGGCAAGGTCGGTGAGTTTGGTGGTAATGTCAGTTTCTACAATGCCGGATTCGTTGATGTAATAGCAGCAATCTTCTTGGAGGAAGACGCAGGTGCTGCCCTTCTTGGCTGTAAGCAGATCTAGGGCCCGCCGGTTTTGAAGGGTGACTTTAGCTAGCAAAGTGACCTGTCTTTGGAGAGAGGCTAGGGAATCGGCAGTGGATGTCAGGGATCCCTCAAGTTTGGCATTGAGATCTCTAACTGCCCATAGAGAGTGACCCAAGGCTTCTCCCAATAACCCTGCCCCAATGGCTGAGGTGATTAAAGAGCTACTGACCATGATGGGAATGAAAGCAGCTCTTTTTGTGCGAGAGGACAAGGGAGGTTGGAGCTCAAGAAATTCTGCCATGCTGTAAAGTGTAAACTGTGGGATTAGGGTGACGAGAATGCAGGGTGTATCGCAGTTGAGAGGCACTGAGTTGAAAAGACTGCCATTACACCAAAAGAAGTGTCCCGGTTGCGTAAAAGTCTTAGAGCCAGAGGTAGGGGTGTAGATAGAGGCAGTGAAGTGCGCTGGAGGGGGGTGGAGTTGGGCCTACACAGTGGTGGATGGTGAGATTATCTGCGTATTCTGGTTCCCACAGGGGTATGTCTGCCAGGGGGCAGAGGGGTTGTCTTTCTGCATGGAAGGAGTAGTTGGAAATATTAAGGGGCACGGTGGCCAGCAGTGGGCGCTGTAGTGATGCACACAAGAAACAATTGGCGGTGTTAAGGGTGTGGTTGAGAAAGATGGTGGTGTCCAGAATGAGCTGTAATGAAGAGTAGGAGAAATGGGAAGAGGGGCGGGGATAAGAAGATGAAGAGGCGCCGTCAAGAGTTTGGATAATGACTTTTTCGGAATGTCTGATATCTGATGCAACTTGAGAGATCTGGGAATGAGAGGGAACATACTTTCCAGAGATATGAAGGGTACCGTGGGGGGTCGAGGACCCCCCCCCATAGTAAACTGAGGCTGTGACTCTGGCAGCTCATCAAGAGCCCCAGGGATCTGGGATTGATAAGGAGAATGAGCCGTTGGGATATTTCATGAAACGGTTGGAGGAGTAATACTGTGGGTACTGGAAGTTACTCATGTAGTGAATTGCACAAGACCAGTAGGGACATCTCCTGTAGGTGTCTGGCTATCGCCTGCAATAGGCTTGTTTTTGGTCATAGAGGAAGCAGAGGTAGGGAGAATAAGGGTAGCTGCTAGTGAACACTTCAGTGGAGGGAGGAAAGTAGAGGTATAAAGGCTCAGAGCAGCTTTTCAGAGGGCAGTCTGGTGTGGCAATGAGGGAAGTAACTTTTGTTTGATGCTGTGTGTAAGTCTGTCTGACTTTGAATTGCCATACAAAGGAGGCTGGGGTGGCGGAGAAGACAATAGGAATGAGGAAAAAAAGTGAGAGAGCAGTATAGGAGGAAAAAGTCATGATTCGGGTATGGATGGCAAAGGGGTGAATGGGGTTTTGGAGGAAAGAGGACAGTAAGGTCAGGAGTCTGGAGGGAGGGAGAGTCTATAAACTTTTGTAGGTTAAGAGATCTTTTAGGTGATGTGCGGACAGAATGGTAAGGGGCGCCTTGAATGTCAATTTATGAGCTGCCTTCTGCAAGACCTGTCTAGCGGCTAATGCTCGTAGGCAGGGGGCTTATCCCCGAACTGTGGGGTCTAATTGCTTGGAGAGATAAGCTACTGGGGCCAAGGATGGGCCATAATATTGGCCTAGGACTCCTAGAGCTTGACTGGACCTCTCATGAATGTATAATGAGAAGGGCTTCGACAAATCAGGAAGATGGAGAGCTGGGGCTTCTACAAGGGCCTGACAGAGCTTAATGAAGGAGTGTCGGGGTGAGGAGGATAATGGTTTTTTAGGGGGGGGCTCTTGCTGAGGTCGTATAGGGGTCTTTCCAACAGGGAGCAGGGAGAAGTTAGGGATCTACATTTTAAAATATCTAGCCAGGCTTAGAAAGGGCCTAGAAAGGAAAGGATTTCTGTCTTGGTTTTGGGAATAGGCAGGTCAGAGAGGAGCCATTTTCTGTCTAAGGTAATGGACTTTCTTTGTTGAGATAGAAGGAATCTGAGGTAAGTGACAGAAGGGGAAGAGATTGGAGCTTTGACGGGGGATACTCGGTAACTTCTGGAAGCTAGAAGGTTAAGTAGGGAGGCAGTGTCAAGTTGAGACTGTTCCCACGAGAGACTGCAGAGTAGAAGATTGTCTATATATTATAAGGTGGACTTGGAGTGATCATGATGAAACTGTTTGAGGTCCTGAGCTAGGACCTGTCTAAAAATATAGGGACTATCTCGGAAGCTTTGTGGCAAAACTGTCCAAGTGAGTTGTTCAGAATGTCTTGTGTATGGGTCTGTCCAGGTGAAGATGAAAAAATCTTGGGAGCAGGGGCCTAGAGGGATAGAAAAATGGGTCCTTGAGATCTAGGACTGCGAAGTGGGAAGCCGAGGCAGGGATCTGCGATAAAAGGCTGTATGGATTTGGAACTAAGGGATGGATAGGGACAACGGCTATGTTGATGAGGCGAAGGTCTTGGACAAGGCGGAAAGATCTGTTGGTTTTTTTAACAGCTAATATGGGGGTATTAAATGGGGAGTGAGTGGGTCTGAGGTAATTTTTGTTTAAGAGATCTTGAATGATGGGTTGGAGGCCTATGAGGGCTGAAGTGGTTAGGGGGTATTGGGCCTGACAGATATACTGAGAGGGGTCACATAATTTGATAGAGGCAGGGGGACATAGGGCCACGGAGGGGCTTGTAATGTCCTAAACTTGGGGATTTACAGGGTGTATGAGGGCAGAACAGGAGCTTTCATTGGGTAGAGGGGGATCGTTGGCTATGAGGGCCATCAGAAAGGGAGTACTGGGGGCTGTGGGAGTGGATATAGTTATGGAAACGTGGAGGAGGGAAAGGATGTCCCATCTTAGTAAAGGGATGGGACACTGGGGCATAATCAGGAAGGAGTGGGAGAAAGGTATGGGATTGTCTTGGATTGTGCATAAAGGGGGGGGGTTAATGGGAAAATCTGTTTACCTCTTACCCTGACTATAGGAGTAATGGCAGGCATGGTAGGGCCCCGGTATTCTCGCAAGACTGAGAAGGTGGCTCCTGTGTCTAGGAGGAAGGAGATGGGGCGACCGTCTACTGTTAAAATAACCCTGGGCTCCTGTTTAGTGATGGAAATGGTTGGGCGAGAAGCTCCCGGGCCCGTCATTATTCTTCTGCCAGCCCCACTATGGCAGGCTTAGGATGGGGGTTGTTCGTCCAGCCTCCCCTTCGGGTGGTTGGGCAATCAGACCCCCAGTGGCCCTTTTTGTGGCATCTGGGGCATGGGGTGGTAGGAGATCTGGGGGAGGGACATGCCTTTGACCAATGTCCCTCTTTTCCACACTTGAAACAAGCTCCTGGGAGGGGCTTGTTTGTAGAGGGGTGCCCAGGTTGTGGTTTCATCAGCTGGGCCAACATTTGGAAATTGGCCTGATCAGCCTTTTGTTTACGGCGTTCTTTCTCCTCCTCCCGCTTATGGAAGACTTTAAAGGCCACTGTTAGGATCTCAGTCTGTGGGGTAGCGGGGCCCTGTTCTAACTTTTTGAGTTTAGCTTTAATGTCGGGGTAGCTTTGAACTAGGAAGTATGTCATAAGGACATGTCTTCCTTCAGGTGTTTCTGGGTCCAGGCTGGTATACTGTAATAGGGCTTGAGTGAGTCTAAGAACTCGGAGGGGATTTTGTCTCTCTTTTGAATTATGTCTTGGAGCTTTTGAAAACTGACTACTTTACAAGCTGCCTTTTTCAGACCTGCTATTAAGCAGGAGGCAAAAATATCTCTAGAGCAGAGACTCATGGCGGTGTTATAATCTCAGTGTGGGTCTTGTTCGGGGACAGCAGTGGGGCCAGGAGGATAGGTGGGGTCAGTCCTGTGGGTTTCAGTAGCCTGCGTTTGGGCGAAGTCCCAAGCTCGTCTACGCTCTTCAGGGAGGAGAGTATTGGCCAGGAGCATGAAAATGTCATGATGCGTGAGGCTGTAAGACTGGAGGGTCCATTGAAACTCCCTGATGTATGTCGTGGGATCAGTGGAAAAGGAACTTATGCATTTCTCTAGTTCGGCTAAATCTCCTAAATGCCTTTGGATCCTGCTACCTCCAGGAGGGGGGCAATAATTTTTGGAGGCCCTCGGGACCGAGTCTGAGGGGGACTGAAGGGTTCTGCCTCAGTCTGTGCGGGGGAAACAGGTGATGGGGGCAAAGCCGCGATAATTTTGGGAGGCCCTTGGGACCGAATCTGAGGGGGCAAAGACGGACGAGGCTCTTGGAACTTAGTTAGAGGGGGGCTGAAAGGCTCAGGCTCGATTTGCGGGAGGGGGGAAGGTGAGGGGGACGAAGGAGGAGGGGGTGAGGTGAAGGAGGGGGAAGGGAGACGATGGGAGGCTTCTGTGGGGGTGGAGGCGGCGGTGGCGGTGGTAGAGGAAGGGGGAGGCGGTATTGTAGGCGAAGAAGGGGAAGGGAGAGGACGGGAGGCTTCTGCTGCAGGGAAAGAGGCAGCGGTGGCGGCGGTAGAGGAAGGGGGAGGGGCTGTTGTAGGAGAAGAAGGGGAAGGGAGAGGACGGGAGGCTTCTGCCGCAGGGAAAGAGGCGGCAGCGGCGGTGGAGGGGGGAGGGGTTGTAGGAGGGGGAGCGGCCGAAGGGGGAAGTCTGTATGGCGGAGGCTCGTCGGCTGGGTCAAAGGTAATTCAAGATGGACTGGGAGTGTGTGGAGGGGAGGGAGACGGCTTGCAGGCTAGGAGAACTTGGGGCGGGGAGCAGGTGGTGCTGAGGCTGGGATTTTGAGCTAGGAGGCGAAAAGCTTCAATATAGCGAATCTCCTTCCATTTTTTCAGGCGCTGGCAGTAGTTAAAGAAATTGCGAGTGATGTTAGGATCAAGAGTTCCCCCTGCAGGCCATTGGTTGTTATTGTCTAGGGGGTATGTCGGCCAATCTTGGGAGCAATATTTACGGAGAAGTTTTGGTTTTATATCAGGCGTCAGGGAGAGGGTAGCCAGATGCTTAAGCAGGCATTCAAGAGGTGAACTTTCAGGGAGGAATGAGGAGGCTCCCATGGCTGAAGGACAGAGAAGGAGACAAACAGTGGAAGACGAACGAGATCCTTGGACTGGAAGCAGACCGCAAGGAGACAGAGGGCATCCCCGAAGATCCTTGGTGGTCTGCGGAAACTCGTATACGAGTCAGAATTTCTTAGGAAGTGTGGGTCATCACCCAGACTTCCCTAAGAAGGCAGAGTACCAGAGTCACGAGGTACCTAGCGCTAGGCGTTTTCGGCAGACAGTTCGGCGGAAGGAACAGAAGGAGGAGGGGGCGGGGAAAGGGAGCGTTCTCATCCGCAAAGGAGTCACCTCATTTATGGCTGTTGGAGGGGGGTGCCTGAGAGTCGGCCGCAGCCGTGAAGGCCTGAGGCTGGGATTTATGACTGTTGGAGGAGGGGCCTGAGGGTCCGCCGCAGCCGTGAAGGCCTGAGGCGGGGAGCATTCCCTCCTCATCCCCGAGCATCAGGGCCTTGCCTGATGATCACGGTCAATGGCACTGCGATAGCTCGGAGAAGAATGGCCCACCCGGGGAAATTTTGCTTAAAAAGTTTCAGCACTGATGGAAGGGATGGTGAATGCATTTATGACTGTCGGAGGAGGGGCCTAAGCATCCGCCGCAGCTGTAAAGGCTTGAGGCGGGGATTTATGGCTGTTGGAGGAGGGGCCTGAGGGTCCGCCACAGCCGTGAAGGCCTGAGGCGGGGAGAGTTCCCTCCTCATCCCCGAGCGTCAGGGCCTTGCCGGACGATCACGGTCAATGGCACTGCGATAGCTCGGGGAAGAGTGGCCCACTCCAGGGGGAAAAGTTACCTAAAGGCCAGAGAGGAGTGGTGAGTGTGAGGAGCCAGCGCCGGAAAAAGAGGACGAGGGCAAGCTGCTGCTGGTGTCGGGGGGAAGACGGGGCCCAGTTGGGGTGTCCCGTCTCCCGGGTTTCAGCACCAATGAAAGGAAAGGAGCGACACATAGCAGCAATTCACCGGAGAGTTCCGCTTTATTAGGGAAAGGTGCTGGGTTATATAGGAAGGGGCATGAATTGATTGAGGTGTCACTTCTACAGGGCTGGTGGCTATTGGCTAGGTGCTGGGATTGGGAGGGGGGTGAGAGGTGATTGGGCTTCAGGTAGCGCCGGCGGGAACTGAGGACGCTGAAGTGAAGGTGGAAGTTTGCCATCTTACTGGTGGGGACCCTTCAGTAACAAGCTTCAAACTGAGTGTATCCGCTATGCCCCCAGCACAGAGTTGCCTGTCCTCTTGACACACCCCACCCCTGATACCGGGGTTCTTGTTTGCAGAGTTGAAGAATGAACTTAGCAAACACCCAAGGTAGGAGAGCCAGGGAAACTTTTATTGAGAGAGACAGTGAGAGGACAGACAGAGCTCCTTGCTTGTGCCAGGAAGGGACAAGGGAGCCCGGGGTGGTGTGTTGGGCTTTTATAGGCAGTCAAGGATTTTTGGGAACTGAGGTCCTAGGGTGTGGACTTGCACCACCTGCCCTGCCCTCAAGGTGGGCTGGGTTGTTGTCTGTTTGCTAGGGCTGTTTACAGTGAGGTCACGGGTTATGCTGAAATACCCTTGCATAACCTTGAGGAACACTCAAACACTCCAGGCCAAGTTGCTCTCCTGGCCTTTTGACCTTTAATTGATCTCACTGAAGATGTCTATATTCTTAGTCTGGTATCTTTTCCCTAGAGAATTAGTGTGACCTTAACTTTGCATAGTGCTTAACACAGAGTTTCAATAGGGACTTCTTTGCCCATTGTTACATTGTTCTGACTGTAAATATTCTGCCCTGCTTTTCCCGGAGGACTTCACCCTACTCTGTCTAAGCCCATGGTCCTTGTCTTACTCCCAGTCCATCAGTGACACTGTCACTGTCCCCCAATACCTGCACCCCAGCATGCATCTTTGAGTCCACAGTTTCGCATCTCTCCAAACATTATCATGTGTCTCTAGTTTGTTCTTTCAAGTTATGAGGAAAATGTTGAAAAATTCTGCAAATACCATTTGGCTCCTTCAAGGTTCAGCATGAACTTGAGAGGCTTACACTTAGAGCTATTAAGAATGCAAATGAATTCTTGAAATGGATTTGGTGTTGAATGCACGAGAGTAGGATTGAAATGAAGATGGAACATTTATTTAATCCAGGACCTTAAAAAAAGCTTTAAAAAGTGTTGTGCCCAAAGTCGTGAATCCCAAGGAGACCACCAAGGAGCCAACACGGATGCAAAAGCAAGGAGCCTTTATTCGAGCTAGCCCAAGCTCAATCTCACACCTGGCCAACGCAGTGGCCAGGTGCCAGAGGGAGCCCGCATTTTCCCCAGAACAAAGGTTTTATACATTTCCAGGGCAGTTTGGGGGGGTGATGGTCGTGGCCCTGGCTGATTGGCTGGGCCTGGGGGTAGTTGGGGGGTGATGGCTGTGTCTCTGGTCAGTTGGCAGGGTCCAGGGGTGGTGGGTGCACTTCTTGCTGACTGGAGGGGAGAGAGAGACTAAGCTCCGATTGGCTGAAATAGGATCCGGGTCCCAACTGGCTGAGGTAGACCCTGGGTCCTGATTGGCTGAGGTAGAATTCAGGAGCTTGCCCTTTCATTCTCCCCTTTCTTTGGATCTTAAAAAAAAGGGGGGGACCCAATCATGTGTCTAATGAGGTTTCACAGTTGTAAGGAGATAAAGGCTGATACTATTGTCTCAGCACCATTAGCTGGACTGTATTAATTCTATTTTTAACAAAAGTCATCAGTCTATTGAGGATACATGGTCCAAAGGTAAGCAAGAGTACCAATATTACCAGAGGGCCCATTAAGGTGGAGATTAAGGTTGTTAACCATGGGGAAGTGTTAAATAGAGATTCAAACCATCCCTGTTGTTGTTCCCGTTCTCTCTTGCGTTTAGCTAAGCCTTCCTGGACTTTGGCCATAGATTCTCTTACTACTCCTGAATCATCAGTGTAAAAACAGCACTCTTCTCCTAGTGCAGCACATAATCCTCCTTGTTGGAGGAATAATAAATCAAGCCCTCTTCAATTTTGGAGTACAACCTCGGATAGGGAGGTGAGAGATTTCTCTAAATGACTAATGGAGTTCTCTATTCTTTCTATATCTTCATCTACGGCCACTCTAAGGGATGTCATTCCTGATTGCTGAGTGGCTAGGGAGGCTATGTCAGTTCCAGCCCCAGCTACTCCTAAAGTCAATAGGGTAGCAATGGTTAAGGCAGTGATGGGCTCTCTCTTATTTCTTTGGTCTGTTCCTTTACTCCAGTGAGAATACATGCTTTCTTCAGGGTGGTAGAGGATGCAGGGTATCACAGTCACTAAGATACAGAATTCTTTAGAGGCATTAAAGATGGAGGTTGAGAGGCATGGGGTGAGGCCAGTCTTGGAACATATCCACCATCCATTATTTCCTGGGGTCAGCCACTTTATGTTATTCCAACTAGGGGTGGCATTTATGGAAGTGCAGAAACGTTGTTTACTCTGTGGTGCTTTTCCCAGGCAGGTTCCTTTACCGCTTACATGTTGTAGCGTTAAGCCTATTTTATGGTCTCCCCATGAACACTGAGAGGGATCTTCACCAGTAGATACATTAGAAGTGGCATTC
This sequence comes from Manis javanica, assembly GCF_040802235.1. NCBI lineage: Eukaryota > Metazoa > Chordata > Mammalia > Pholidota > Manidae > Manis > Manis javanica. The sequence goes on along the minus strand of NC_133173.1, from coordinate 22,183,712 downwards.
AGGCCTATGGCTTCATAAAAGGGAGGCTTTATATCATAACATAGCCAGCATGAGGCTGTGAGGTTAGGGCTGGTAACATTAAGGGTCTCATACATAGCATACATCAGTTTCCATAGGGGGTCTTCACTGGCCTGCACTGTAGGTGCTGGGAGGGTTACAGAGGTATTAATCTGGGGTTCTGTCACTTCTTTCAAAGTGCTCTTAATATCTAGGTTTTTAGTAGGGATGGGAGGAGCTAATACCTGATTTGGACCCATAGGAGCTGCTTTGATCTCAGACTTATGGATAACTAGTTTAATGGTTAAGAGTCCACTTGGGTAAGGGCTGACCCAGGCGAACTGGCCCATATCAAGCTGAAAACCCCAAGTTATCCCAAATATCCAGGACTTTTCATTTTTAGCCCGTTCTTGGTTAAATTGCACACGCACTTGGGGTACCCTGTTGTCAGGGTCTCTGAGAGTGAATTTAACTAAATCTCGATTCCCGACTGCCCACTTCTGGGGCCCATGATTAGAGGTTACACAACTCCAGCTTTTGCAGTAAACACTTTCTAGGCCACCACAGGTCTTCCAGTTATTTCTCAGATTGCCAGGGCAGGCCCAGAACCCTTGTGCTTGTCCTTGAGCTGTGTCAATAAATGTCCATTTTTGTAGGACATGGTAATTGTGTTCTCTCCCTCTCATGAATCCAAAAAGCTCCCTGAGGTCTAAATATAAATCTGGCCACCATGTGTTTAGTGTGTGTGGTTTCATTGAGGGTTTTACCAGTTTGTCCATCTGTCAGGATCCATGTCTGCCTTTAGGGTTGATGGGGGTTAGGGTTGCTTGGTTTGGCATGAGGAAGGCATAGTATAAGCAAACACTAGTGAGGTAAATGTGAATGGCGCAGTCTTAGCTTTAGAGGATTGTCTTTGTGTGGCTGACTTCTCCATTTTGGAACAAAGTCCTTGAGAATGGTGTGTGGGTCAGCTGGTTGGACATGAGTGTAATGGACCCAAGGAGTAATCCTGTTGACTTTGAGAGCAGTGGGAGTGGTCAGGATCACCACGTAGGGTCCCTTCCAGTGGGGTTGGAGTGTCTGGTGTTGGTATCTCCGGACATACACCCAGTCACCTGGACGATAGCGATGCGGTTCTGGAGGGGGTCTGGTCTCATAAAGAGCTTTCAGCTTAGGCCAGACCTGCTCATGGGTCCATTGCAATACTTGGAGGGAAAAAAGGAGTCAGTCATCATCAAATTCAGCAAGTACTTCGGGTTTGAGAGTGGGAATAATAGGTGGAGGAATGCCATACATGATTTCAAAGGGAGTAAGTACCATCTTATATGGAGAGTTATGCACCCGATGAATGGCAAAGGGAAGGAGAGTTACCCAGTCTCCGCCAGTCTCTAGGGCTAATTTAGTCAAGGTCTCTTTTAAAGTTCTGTTCATTCTTTCTACCTGTCCTGAACTTTGGGGCCTGTATGCACAATGTAATTTCCAATCTGCCCCAAGAACCTGTGTTACTCCCTGTGTTACCTCGGAAGCAAATCCTGGTCCATTGTCTGAGCTTATCTTGGCAGGAAAACCATACATTGGCTGGATGTCTTCTAACAGTTTCTTGGTCACGGTCTTCACTGTCTTATGCTCGGAGGGAAACGCCTCGATCCAACCTGAAAAAGTGTCTACAAACACTATCAAATACCTGTACCCGTATTTTCTGGGCTTTACTTCCGTGAAGTCTACTTCCCAATAGGCGCCTGGTCTGTCTCCTCAGAGTCTGGCACCAGGGTTGGGTGCCTGGGCTGTCGCATTTGTCAGTTGGCAAGCTTTGCAGCTCACTACGATGTGTCTAATTTTTTATTGAGAGTCTTTGATAGTGATGTGAGCATGTCGTACCAAGTCTTCCATTTTTCTCATCCCCATGTGTGTGACCTGATGCATTTTGCTCAGGACACATTGTCCTAATTCTTCTGGCAGAATGATGCAGTCGGCATCTCTTCACCACCCATCTATGTAGTTGGTCATGGGCAGCTGCTTGATTCATTTTGTGTCTCCATCAGTGTAGGAGGGGGTGTCTGGAAGGTTGGGCGCCCCTGGGTCTGGCAATGTGGTCACTAGGGCATGGTCCACAGAAAGGGCTGCCTGTTTGGCATGCTGGTCTGCCAATTTATTTCCTTTGGCCACCGGGGTGTCAGATTTTTGATGGCCCAGGCAATGAATTATTGCCAGTGCTTTGGGCAGCCAAAGGGCCCATAGGAGGCCAAGAATTTCTTCTTTATTTTTGATGGTTTTTCCCTCTGCAGTTAATAGCCCCCTCTCTATATATATGGCTCCATGTATGTGGGCAGTGGCAAATGCATACCTACTGTCCATATAGACATTAAAGCATTTGCCTTTGGCCATAGTCAATGCTCTAATCAATGTGATCAGCTCTGCCTGCTGGGCTGAAGTCCCTGGAGCCAGCGGCTCAGCCCAGACAGTTTCTGTCTCGGTTGTCACAGCTTCCCCTGCTTGCATGAAGCTGCTTCCATCAGTGTACCAGGTGGCATCTGCTTCTGTCAGTGGGTCATCTCGCAGGTCAGTTCTGACTCCGTGAACATGAGCCAGGATTTCTCCACAATCATGGAGTGGTGCCTCCCAGTCTGGGTCAGGGAGGAGGGTGGCTGGATTCAGTGAGGCCAGTGTCTGGAACAGAATTCTAGCAGGATTTAAAAGCAGTCCTTGGTAATGCGTTAGTCGGGCATTACTTATCCATCTATCTGGTGGCTGTTTGAGCACCCCTTCAATTGCGTGTGGGGTAGTGACACTTAATTCTTGTCCTAGTGTTAGTTTGTCTGCATCTTTGACCATGGTAGCCACTGTGGCATTGATTCACAGACAGGGGGGCCATCCAGTGGTGACAGTGTCTAGCCGCTTGGAGAAATAAGCTATGGGCCTTTTCCAAGGGCCAATGTATTGTATCAGCGCTCCTTTAGCTACTCCTTTACTTTCATCTACGTATAGATAGAAAGGTTTAGTTAAATCAGGAAGCCCCATTGCAGGTGCAGAGAGTAAGTCCTGCTTCAGTCTAGTGAATGAGTTATCCATAGTCTCTGTCCATGTAAACTCCTGTTTTTGTTTGGTGGCTTCATAAAGGGGTCTAGCTATTTCTGCAAAACCTGGGATCCACAATTGGCAGTATCCTGCAGACCCTAGGAATTCACGCATTTGGCGGACATTTTGTGGGCGTGGTATTCTTAAGACAGTCTCTTTTCTTGCTTCTGTGAGCCATCTCTGCCCCCCTTTTAATTTATAGCCTAAGTAGCTTACCTCCGTCTTGCAGATTTGGGCCTTTTTAGCCGAGGCTCAGTAACCCAAGGCTCCTAGTGTAGAAAGCAGGTCTTTGGTGCCTTGCAGGCATGTCTCCTGGTCTTCAGTGGCTACCAGGATATCATCTACATACTGTAAAAGAGTTAATTCTGGATGTTTAGATCAGAACTCACTTAGATCTTCATGTAGGACCTCATCAAAGATGGTGGGTGAGTTCTTGAACCCTTGGGGGAGCCTAGTCCAGGTGAGCTGGCCGCTAATCCCTTTTTCCAGATCTGTCCACTCAAAGGCAAAGATGTCCTGGCTCTTAGGTGCTAGGGGCAAGCTGAAAAGGGCATCTTTTAAATCTAGGACCGTATACCAGGTTTGGGTAGGAGGCAATGAGCTGAGGAGGGTGTACGGATTTGGGACCATTGGGTGTACATCTGTCACCCGCTTGTTTACCTCACGCAAGTCTTGGACTGGTCGATAGTCAGTTGAATTTGGTTTTCGGACTGGTAATAGGGGGGTATTCCACGCTGACTGGCAAGGTCTCAGTATACCCAACTCGAGTAATCTTCTAATGTGTAGGGTGATTCCAGTTTTTGCCTCAAGTGGCATCGGGTATTGCTGGACCCTGACTGGATCCGTGCCCGATTTCAGTTCTATAAATATTTCCGGCCTATGTTGAGCTAATCCCACTCCCCCTCTCTTGGTCCAAGCTTGGGGAAATGTCTGTAGGCAATATTCTAAGTCATGCATTGGCGATAAGGGTGCCTGGTGCAGGCGGTACTCATCTTCAAGGCTTATAGTGAGCACCTGTATTGGATGTCCTTCTTTGTCTAGAATTTTTGTCCCTTCTTGGTGGAAGCTGATCTGTGCCCCCACCTTGGTGAGCAAGTCTCGGCCTAATAAGGGGTGGGGGCATTCTGGGATGACCATGAACAAGTGGGATACCTGGCCCCTGCCAAGATCCACTGTTCTTTGGGTAGTCCATGAATATTGTTTCATCCCAGTAGCTCCCTGTACCCATGAGGTTTTATCTGCCAATTTTCCCTGGGGTTTTCATAGAACAGAGTGCTGAGCTCCGGTGTCCACAGGAAATTCTACAGGATGCCCCTCCACTTTTAGGGTTACCCTGGGCTCAGGGAGGGGTGCCAAACCCCGTTGTCCCTAGTCATCAATGCCTTCAGTACCCAGGATAGTAATGGGGGCCTTTTTGGGTCTTTTGTTAGGACAGTCTTTGACCCAATGGCCTTCTTCTTTGCAATATGCACACTGGTTCTTATTTAACTTGGGGCGGTTCCCTCGGGTGAGGTCTTCCTTACCTTGTCCAGTGGCCAGTTTCTTAAGGTGTCTCTGTCAGTCCTGAGGGCTCTCTGCAGTCGTAGACAGCAGTATTTTAGGCAAGTTTCGAGTTTGGTGGTCGTTTATTCTTGTCTGTAGTTCTTCCGGACTCTCTTGATTATTAAAAACTCTTTCTGTCACCACTACCAGGTCCTGCAAGTTCTTTTCTCCTAATCTCTCTACTCTCTGTAATTTTCTCTTTATGTCTGGAGCGGCTTGGTTAACGAAAGCCATAACTATAGCGGCTCTGTTCTCTGGAGTTGCAGGATCCACGGGGGTGTACTAACTAAAGGCCTCCATGATCATATCTAGAAATGCCGCTGGGCTTTCATCCCTGCCTTGTTGAATATTATATACCTTAGCCAAATTAGTGGGTTTTCATGCAGCCGCCCTGAGACCTGCCAACAAAGTCTGGTGATAGAACCGGAGTCTCTCCTTACCTTCTGCTGAATTGAAGTCCCAGTCTGGACAAGAGAGGGGAAAAGCAGCATTTATGAGCTCTGGGTTCTGGGTCGGCTGTCTGTTGTCTCCCAGAACTGACTTCCAGGCTTCCACCTGGATCCTTTCTCTCTCCTCAGTAGTAAAAAGGACCTGTAAGATCTGTTGGCAATCATCCCAAGTGGGCTGATGGGTAAAAAGAACAGTATCTAAGAGGTTAATAAGATCTTCGGGGTTTTCTGAGAACTTAGCATTCTGAGTTCTCCAGTTATAGAGGTCGCTAGTGGAGAACGGCCAATAGTGCATTGGCTGTCCTTCTGTTTCATCAGTGGGCCCTGCAGCATGCAGGGGGAGGACAGTTGAGTCAGCAGGCTCTTGACTGAGGGGCTGCCCGATGGACCTGACCCCATGTCCCTACCGCAGGTCCGTGTGCAGGTGCTCCTCCTTCAGGGACAGGAACAGGAACCAGTTCTTCCGGAACTGGTTCCCCTCCACCTTGTTCCACTGGCTCTGCTGGCAGGGTGATTGGGAGGGGCTTATAGGGTGGTGGGAAGATCAACTCCTCTGAGCTGGTGTCCTGCATAACTGGGTAAAGTGATGGTTTGGTTTCTTTAGGTCCTGAGTCTCTCTGAGACTTTGGGACTGGACCTTGTAGGGCTAAGACTTTGGGTGTGGGGTCTGCCCTGGATGGAAGGAAAGGTTTAAGCCATGAGGGAGGGTTTTCAATTAAGTCCTGCCAGACTAAGATGTAGGGAATTTGGCCAGGACGGCCCTGGGCTCCTTTCCTGAAGATAACACCTTTCACCTGTAAGAGAGTGGTTAGATTAAAAGTTCCCTCTGGCAGTCATCCAGCGTTAAAAGATGGCCACTCAGAGGTGCAGAAAACACGAAACTTTCCCTTCCTGACGTCCGTGCTCAAATTGCGAGCTCTCTCCCTAACATCTGAAAAATGGTCTGTCATGAGAGATAAAGGAGTCATCGGTGTCTGTCCCATTTCTTCTGTCAACAACAAGACTACAATAAACACAATAGCCAACAAACAGGCGCCTACAGAGAAGAATCTACCGCGACCGCAGAGGCAAAACTGAAAGTAAGTTGAGGGTCTGTCAGACTGCAGCGGCAGCCGACTTTCTTCACAGATGAGGACCTCGTCCTCCAGG